>NC_139513.1:45370876-45970876 GCF_947247035.1 Vipera ursinii | reverse complement strand
CCAGAAACTTTTGTGTGCGCCATATCCTATTTGTTGAATTTTTAGAAAAAAATTATTTGGATTATCTTACCCTTTTAAAATACATTCATATTTCCTTGTGCACAGGAATCAGTTCCTAACAACGACAGCAAAATGACAACACACCATATTGCACACAAATATATAAGGGCAGAAATTGTGTCATGACATCATAACAATTGTTTTATCACTTGCCCCATGTGGACACCAACACTCTTGTCTTTTGCTTATCTATTTCCATTGCATAATAATCAATACCGAAGTATACTAGGTTCAAAGAATTGGCAGTGTATTGGCTTATGGAACAAGCCAGACAATAAGAATTTCTATGGACTTAATCTCACAGCAACATCAAACAACACATGATGAATAAATACCCACAAACTCAGTAACTAGTATTTGAACAGAAGTGCCTGAATGATCCTTTCCATCACATGGTGATTTTAAAATTGGTATTTGTGCTGACAAAGAAAAAAGAAAATGACAAAGACGGCAACCGAGAACTAGATATAAGTGATCCAAGTGAATAAGTTGAATGGATGAAACAATTTTTCATTTCCCCTCACCTAGTGAGCAATGTGTGCTGACATAAAGCATTCTTTACCCTTTCCTTTTCATGAAACATTTTTTTAAGCCCAGACAATTGGATATAGATCCATGATATTCATCTGCTTACAGATCTTCTAAGATGTAACTCTAGTGAAGGTAAGAGGAGCTTAATCTATCAATTTGTCCTAATATCTTTATTTTCTATTCATGCAGTAATTGATGTGCTGAGGAGGAGGAGGAGGAGGAGGAGGAAGAGGAGACATTTCCAGGTGACTATATTAAATCATCATCATCATGGAGCCCTAGGAACAACAATCAATATAGAGAGGTAGATAGGTCCTTATAGCAAATGGAATGGGCCACGTAGCGTATAAATTGAAAAAAGGGAAACATTAATTTAAAGGAAAGAATACAGGAAATAGGTAATATGCCAAATTTTGTTTCTTTGATAATGGGCAAGTGTAGACAAGAAAGTGTAATGATACTAAAGAAATACAGTATAATTGAAGCTGCAGTCTTAAACCCATTTACAAGAGAATATACCCAGCAGATTATAGTGTAAGTTGCTTTTGAGCGAACAGGCAGGGCATCAAGCTGTTAAGTATGATGAGATATCTAATTTCATCTGGTTAAAAGTATTTTTGTCACGCATTCTATAATGTTTTTCCAGAATACAGAGGAAGAAGATGGAGAGATTCCTTTTCAAATCCAACAAAGGAAGTTATCTCAGAAACAGAAAAATGGATTTCAAGAAATATGTCAGATTTCCCCACAAATATGTTCTGATACCTAAAGTATTGCAAGGTGTCAAGCAGACTGTGATATGCACTGTGGTACCCTAGTGAAAGTGATAACAACAACAGCTGCTCCTGTTTGTCAAAATGACTGCAACAAACGTAACGTGTGACCATGTATGCTACTTACAGGCTCAGACAACTTTTTAAAAACAAAACTGATGTTAACCAGTTAATTTTTTGAAAAAAAAATGTTACAGTTCTTCCTCTGTTAACATTTAATTGTGCCTTCTTTTGACTGTAACACATAAACTGAATTTTAACAACGCTGATCTCCATGCAATAGCAAAGGCCAATTTTTTACAGGGTCTGCTACGCTGATGGCTGTATGATAGAAGAGAGGGTATGTTACAAAAGACCTGCTGACTAGGAAGACAATGAAAAAAAATCAGTTATAAGATAGTTGTCAAATTGATATTCACTACCCTATGAAATTCACATCTGAGTCAGTTCTGTGATTTTTGTTCTGAATTCTTGAATCTGTTTGTGCCAGTACTTCTATGTTAGATTACTACCTGGTTTGGCCTAAAGATACTGTAAAGCCTTTATCCTGCAAAACGGTCACCAGGATCATTAATATATTCACTATCTTAAAGGAGGTTGTGTTGAGATTCTTGCTTAGGAAACCAATCCTTGGATCCATTTTTTTTTTAAACAGACATTGGCCAATGTGCAATGTTCCATATTGAGTCAATATGGTGGAAAACACAGTGCTGCTAAAATTCTGGAAGTCTCTGATGAAATACAGTGGATGATTTTGACATTTGCCAATATTGATCTAAAATTAAGTTTGGTTTCTGACACCTTGATGTGGAGCCCTGCTTCTCAAGCATTGCAGTTTTTAGATGTGTGGACTTGTGGAAGTCCATCAACTTAAATTTCCCAAGGTTGAGAAACTCTGGCATAAAAATATTTGTGATCACCCTAAAGATGTATACTGCAAAGAGATAAATATTTTGTACTACTGGATCTCCCAGCAGGGTTTGATATTCTTAGGAATGATAGGTTGTGGGAGTGCTTGAAGGAGTCAGGAGTTGAAAGTGATGCTCTGTTAATAGCTCTACTCTCTGGTACTATCAGAAAAGTAGTGGTGGTACAGTGGTTAGAATGCAGGCTAACTCTGCTCGAGTTGCCAGCAATTTGATTCCTTTGATCCTGACCAGCTCAAGGTTGACTCAGCCTTGAATCTTTCTGAGGTTGGTAAAATGAGGAGCCAGATTGTTGGGGGGGCAATATGCTGACTCTGTAAACTGCTTAGAGAGGGCTGTAAAGCACTGTGAAGCAGTATACAAGTCTAAGTGCTATTACTATTGCTTTTGCTACTATCAGAAAAGTAATACTGAAAGACCTATTACTCCTTTAGTTCAGGATTAGAGAACTCCAGAACCTCTGAATGTCTCCAGGCTTTAAGAAAGTGAGATAAAATTGAAAATACAGGCAAAATAGAATTGTTACTAATTCTGTGGACCAGATTTACAATTTGGGAGAAACACTATTCCAGGTAAAATTTTCTTATGGATCAAATTTGCAGTCTGGAAGGTCCATCAGAATCCAGCACTGACATTGGACATCCACCTGTATATCTATCTAAAGGAGATTTGATTGTTGGGGTATCAGAGCTGTTGGTGATCAACGTTGGGCCATTGTGATACAGTCTTCACAGGGCAGTCCCAGAAGATGATGCAGAAATTCCAAGTGGTGTGGAAAAGCAGCATGGATGCTAATACCTCCCCCAAATTCAGCACAGATAACATCAATGATGACACAACTTTATTGGCTGCTAATTGTCTTTCCAATCAATTCAAGGTACTTAACAATGTTATAAAGTCTTTCAAGATTTAGAACCAAGTGCTTACAGAAACACCTATTTCCATACAATTTGCCTAACATCCTTAGGTCAATGAGGCACCTTTACGTGTACATTTTACATTCAAGTATAATTCTGCTTTCTCCATGGCAGAGTACATGTTGTGGACTCTGCTGCCATTGGAGCTGATAGGAGGGATAGTAAAATGTTTGTTTACCTAGACCTTTTAAAAGTTTTACTATTTCAATTATTCTAAAATGTATTGCTTTAATAAAGTTGTAAGGTTTGTTCTAATTGTGTGTCTGTTGTGGTTTTAAACTGCCTTGAGTGGTTAAGAGAGTGATCAACATACAAATACCAAAATAAATCCATATTGGCTTTTTCTAGTTTCCACCAAAAAAAAGTAACTCTCTAAAGACCATATTAAATCAGCAAGTTTTTCTACTTAATTTCTCCAGTAAATTTAGCTGCTATTTATTATCAGACTAGAGTCCAATAATGAGTTTGGCCTTAAAATCCAAAGGCTCCACTAAAATCTGTGTATATTTGCCCTGCATTGTTAATCTCCTGAAAGAAATTGGATTTGTCTTTTCTAACTGTAGCTTTCCAAAT
This sequence comes from Vipera ursinii, assembly GCF_947247035.1. Classification (NCBI taxonomy): domain Eukaryota; kingdom Metazoa; phylum Chordata; class Lepidosauria; order Squamata; family Viperidae; genus Vipera; species Vipera ursinii. Next base: position 45,967,096 of record NC_139513.1, on the reverse strand, counting down.
ATATTAGGCTACAGCTCCAATGATTCCCCAATGTAGCTATATTGACTGGGAAAGACACTTTCAAAGTATCTTGAAAGTACCGTGTTGGGAAAATAGATTTAAACCATACCACTTTATAATTTCTCTCTTATTGGAGTATTACACAGAAAAAATCCAAACAAACCCATCAACCCACATACGTGTGATAAATTTCTGTGTTGGGTTAAATGGCATTTTATTATAAAATTCCTAAAGGATGTGTCAAATGGATACATTTGGAGAGATTCATTTGCAACATCTCATTGCTTTGTTGATCTTCTAATAGAGCTGAAAAGATAAGGTGATTTCTTGGCTTTTCAGCACTTTCCGTCTTTAAACCTTCCTGTTGTAATTTGCCTAAATGAATACAATATAAAGAAGAAAAATGAAAGTGGCTGCATCATTATCAGAATATAAAAATTTTAAGACAGGCATTGCTGAGAGTTTGGAAGAAGTATAGACATAAGTTAGACTGTAAGATACCTTTGTGGGCAATTCCAAAACACGCAATAGAAAATATAAATGTTGGTTTTAAACATGATGTGACTACGTATAAGGAGATTTTAAGCTTGGAAAGAAATGTCTGGTGTCTGAAACCATACAGCCTCTTGCGAGATGAGAAGATTGTTCAAACTTGGTTTCAATATATTCAGCTACGGGCCAGGTGGAAAGAAGATCAGAAAAATGGTTTTACAATGACTGATGAAAATCTGATAAAGCAAATTAGAAATCAGGGTCCAGCACATATTAAACGGATATATCTTGCATTGATAGAGATTGACTCAGAAACAGAACTTGTTAAGGATTGTATGATAAAATGGGCCCAAAACATCCAAGAAGTTATCACAATGGACACGTGGGAAAAGATTTGGGTGAGGAACGTAAAATTTACACAAGCTCAAAATTTAAGAGAGAACTTTTATAAAATGTTTTATAGATGGCATCTAGATCCTAAGAAGCTTGCAAGTATGTATCCGAATTATCAGCCAAAATGCTGGAGGTGTGGCGATGAAGATGCAACATATTTTCACGTATGGTGGACTTGCAAAAAGGTTAAGGCCTTTTGGATAAAAATCTGGTGGAATATGCAGAAGATTTTCAAGCAAAGGATAAAGTTTTGTCCGCAACTTTTTTTGTTGGGAATAATTACAGATGCTACGGTTGTGGACACTAAGTTGATGTTGAATTTAATTACGGCAGCAAGACTCTTAATAGGTCAGTATTGGAAGAAGGAGGAACTGCCGACTATAGAAGAATGGACTTTAAAGGTTTCTGACCTGGCAGAGATGGCAAAGATTTTGGCTTATTTGAAAGATCACTCGCAAGAACGTTATATTATGGAATGGAGAAAATGGATTGAGTATATCCAGAACAAATATAGGACTAAAAAGTTTCATGTAGCATTTGAATAAGTCTTCCTTTTCTTTTTCTTTTTTCCCTTTTTTTTCTATATATATTTAATATTAATAGTGTTTGTATTATCCTATATGAGCCAGAGAGTGATAGATTTTAGAGTTTATGGTTGTTAGCATATGGATGTTTATGATTGTTTTTTTTTTTGTTTTTATACCTTGTACTTAGCTCTGGGAAGTCGGGGGGGGGGAGGGGGAGAGGGGTAGGGAGGGAGGGAGAGGGGAGGGGGAGGGGGGACTGTTAAAGATAAAATGTATGTTAAAACTTTTCAATTATTAGAATATAAAAATGACCACAAGACTGTTCAGGGTGGTGAACAGGTGATTTAGAGGTAAGAAGGGGATGCTATGTTAGATGTTGTCAAATGGGTACTCTGATACTGCACATGAGATACCTTTCTCTTAGGCATCCATAGTTGTGTGTACAGCAGAGACGTTATCAAGAAAACAATCTCAGTGCTGACAGTGTTCCTGTCTATAGAATAGATATAGAAGAACAAGTCGATGTCAAGTGTCTGACGTATGGGCTTTTCAAGTGACTCTGAGGCATTGTTTACCTTAAAAGTCCTTTATTAGCCTAATACACCGGCAAATGCTTGCTCGAAGGAAGCTGGAATCTGAAATCTCTGCCCCTTGCACAATATATTAAAACACAATTCTCCACCTTTCTAATTTTGTCATTAATCATATTCTCCAATTAATTTAAAGAATCAGTTTCCCTTCCGTTAGAAGACCCGCCAAAACCTTATCTTCTTAGTGAGAGAAATGGCCTTGAAAGTGCATTCCTACTCATTCCCCCTCCTAACTTTAAACTAAAGCAATGCACTAGTCTTAAAGCAATACACAAGTTTAACATATGAAACGGCTACTTCTTCATCTCTTGCCAAGCAATAACATTAGATGTTAGCAGCGTTGACAGTCTCCTTATCTACATAAACTAATAATGTCTCCACGGACATTAAAAGAAGTCACTACACTAGGATTGCAGACACCAGTAGTCTACCGTTTTAGGAATAACTGAGATAGGGATAACATATATATAGATTTAAGTAGTTTAGCAGTGGCAAAGCTACTGGCTGCCATGTGAGAGAAGGGAACTTTTCAGTGATTGAGAAAGTACATGGTTTCTGGGAGAGATTTGCCCAGGTCAGTTATGAACATCACCAGCTGAAAGAGACACATAGCAATGTAGCAAAGAGACTTTTGACTTAGATCTCAGAGAGCTACTTTTACCTATCCGGAATCTGTTTAACTCTTGAAGCTAATGCACTCAGAAGGATCTGACTTGGATAATACTTGGATAAAAGTTTCCAGGACTTCAGGCCATATTTTTTTAAAAAAAAAAAAATTCTAGCAGATGGCACTGACATATTTTTGTCAAGAAAACTGCATGGATGCATTCATGTAGTCACTAGATGCTGAGCTTCACTCAAGGATGCCATCACTTTAGGGGAGAATCAAAATTAGAACTTTAGGGAAGGATTTTTTTTTTACAATGGTATTTTTTTTGTCAAGACACAACTATTTAACTCCAGCTTTTTGCTTGTTCTCTTATTATTCTAAAAATGTGCACCTTTCCCTGCACTTACCTAGGAGCCCTACTATGGCTAAGCACAATAAAATACTAAAAAATAGCTTTCCTTATGCTTCATAAGTGAGACATATAAATTTCACTGTACAGCATGTTTTAAACCAAGAGAGACTAGTAGGCAGTTGGAAAGGATTTAAATAAACATTCATACATATACTGTACATATACACCCCAGACATTCAAGTTGTGCATGAACAACCTAATGAGAACTTATCTACTCTTTCCTGAATGAAATCCTGAAATCAAAAAGCTTTCTGGTCTAAGGTCATTTTCCCATTAATTTCTAACAGCATCTTCCTAGTATCACCCAACCATTGTTGCAATGATATAAAGCCTGTTCTCATTATCGTTGTTTGAATGACACAGACGATGCTACAGACTCACTCTCACGTCTCTTCTACAGCACAAAGAGACCTGTATAGCTATTTTTATTTGAGAGGATAGGATTTCATTATGTTGCCTTCATCTCATTCCAACCCCAAAGTGGAGGTCTTGTAAAGGTTCTTACTAGCTGTTCATTTCAAGGTAGGACTTTCCCCCTTCTGTTTGTCCTGACCATAATCTAGGATGCTTTACCAACAATGTGGTTGATGATGGTTTCAAGGACTGAGTTTGGTTCAGCTCCTCTCGGTCACTTTAGTTGTTGTGTCCCTTCTGCCACCCCTCCAGTCATTGTGGAGTAGCACTCCATCACTTTTTTGGCTCAGGCTGCAGGACAGACTAGACACAATTTTAAGAGCAGTGTTTGCCTATGTAATGTCAGGTCTTGATGAGGGTTTCTTATGTTTACAGCTTTAGCACTTCCCTGAAATGCAGGAGTAATACTATCTGGAGAAAATACTTGTCCTGTGTTGCACAGACAGTTGATTTCAATTGGAAAAATAGCCACATTCTGCAAGCTGTATATCATGGTTCTGCCACCAATAGGTACATTATAGGTATTATTATCATTGTTATCAATAATAATAATAATAGTCAATTGCAAAAGGCGGCCTTACTAGGAACTGCTTCCATCCTGCAACGATATCTGTAATACCATCAAACATCCACATCTGCCTATCCCAGGTCCTTGGTAAGGACTTGATAGGTAGACATAAATGCCAAATCCATTCTGAACATCTGGCTGCTGTGTGAAACATCTGGCTGCTGTGTGATAATAATAATAATAATAATAATAATAATAATAATAATAATAATAATAATAATAATAATAATAATAATAATTTTATTTATATACTGCCCTTCTCCCGAAGGACTCAGGGCAGTGAACAGGGCAAGAATAAAAAATACAAAGTTACAAAAGTTAAAAAACAATTAAATATATGCCCACTAAAAACAGTAAATACAAATATTAAAATAACAATAAAAAACCCCACCAATCCCCCATCAGGCCAGGCCGGCTTGTTCAAATAAGAATGTCTTTAGATCGCGACGGAAGGAGCGAAGATCAGGCACCATCCGGAGCTCAACCGGTAGCTGATTCCATAGCTCCGGGGCGCCCACAGAGAAGGATCTCCCCCTGGGGGCCACCAATCGACATTCTCTGATCGGTGGCACCCTGAGGAGGCCCTCTCTGTGGGAACGCACAGGGCGAAGGGAAGTTAATGCCGGCAGCAGGTGTTCCCTAAGGTACTCTGGACCCCTGCCATGTAGGGCCTTAAACACCATTACTAGTACCTTGAATCTCACCCGGAAGACAACTGGCAACCAATGCAGCTCACGGAGCAGAGGTGTGACATGGGAGTATTGAAAGACTCCCAACACAACTCTCGCGGCTGCATTCTGTACCAGTTGGAGTCTCCGGGTGGTCCTCAAGGGCAGCCCCATGTAGAGAGCGTTGCAGTAGTCTAGATGAGAGGTCACAAGTGCGTGAATGACCGTGCATAAGTCATCCCGGCTTAGATAGGGCCGCAACTGGCGCACCAGGCGAACCTGGGTGAAAGCCCCCCTAGTCACAGCCACTATGTGATCTTCCAAAGTGAGCCGTGAATCTAGGAGGACTCCCAAGTTGTGAGCCCTATCTACGGGGGGGTAATAGTTCAGCCCCCATAGAGAGAGATGGAATATCCGGAATAACCCGGGATGCAGGTATGCAAAGCCACTCAGTCTTGTCGGGGTTGAGTTGAAGTCTGTTCCTCCCCATCCAGACCCGAACCGCCTCAAGGCAACGAGACATCACATTGAGGGCATCACTGGGGTGGTTTGGGGTCGAAATGAAAAGCTGGGCATCATCAGCGTACTGATGATACCCAACTCCAAAGCCACGAATGATCTCACCCAGCGGTTTCATATAGATGTTGAACAGGAGAGGCAAGAGGACTGACCCCTGAAGAACTCCACAAACGAGAGACCTCGAGGTCGACCTCTGCCCCCCTGTCAACAGCAACTGCGAACGTCCCAGGAGATAGGAGGAGAACCACTGTAAAACCGTGCCTCCCACTCCCAATCCCCTGAGACGCCGCAGCAAGATACCATGGTCGATGGTATCGAAAGCCGCTGAGAGGTCTAATAGGACTAGAATAGAGGAATATCCCCTGTCCCGAGCCCACCAGAGATCATTCACCAGCGCGACCAATGCCGTCTCCGTGCTGTACCCGGGCCTGAAACCCGATTGGTACGGGTCTAGATAATCCACTTCATCCAGGACCAGAGGGAGCTGATACGCCACCACACTCTCAACAACCTTCGCAAGAAAGCGAAGGTTGGAGACCAGACGAAAGTTGTTTAACACAGCTGGGTCTAAGGCAGGCTTCTTGAGGAGAGGCCTCACCACCGCCTCTTTCAAGACGGCGGGGAAACTACCCTCACTCAAAGAAGCCGATATAACTGCCTGGAACCAGCTTCGTGTCCTCTCCTGAGCTGCATAAACCAGCCAGGAAGGGCACGGGTCCAATAAACATGTGGTGGAGCTCAGCCTCCCTATAATCCTGTCCACTTCCTCCGGAGTCACAGAATCAAACTCCTCCCAGGTAATATCGACAAGACCGCCCATGTCCTGATCGTCAGACTCTGCTCAGTCAGAGTCCAGACTGGTCCGAATCCGAGCGATTTTGTCCGACAGATGTTCGTTAAACTCCTCGGCACAACCCTGCAAGGGTTCCTCCCTCACCTCTTGATTAAGGAGGGAGCGAGTCACCCTAAACAAGGCGGCCGGGTGATTATCTGTGGACGCAATAAGGGTAGCAAAGTGATTAGACCTCGCCACCCTTATCGCAGCGAGATAAGACCTAATATAGGCTCTTAGTCACGATCGGTCAGATTCGGATCGGCTGGATCTCCAACCGCTCTCTAGGCCCCGTCTCCGACGCTTCATCTCCCAGAGCTCTGCGGAAAACCATGGAGCTTAACGGGATCTGCATCGGGTCAGGGGCTGCAAGGGTACAACTCGGTCAAGGGCCTCCGTAGCTGCCCTTTCCCAGGGTTCCACTAAGGCATCCGCCAAGTTGTGAGCGAAGGAGGCAGGTGGGGACCCCAGCGCTGCCTGGAACCTCTCAGGGTCCATTAAGCGTCTGGGGCGGTACCATCTAATTGGTTCCAAACGCCCACGGTGGGGAGTGGCAAAATGGAAGACCAGCCGCAGGAGATGATGATCGGTCCATGACAGGGGCGTAACAATTGGGGAGCCCCCACCAAGATCATCTAACCACCGTCCAGATAAGAAAATCAGGTCAAGGGTGTGGCCTCCCACATGAGTCGGTCCCGAAATTACTTGTCAGATCCATGGCCGTCATGGAAGCCATGAACTCCCGAGCTAACTCATATGATCCTCCCAGGGATGGTAGATTGAAGTCCCCCAAAACTATAAGTTTCGGGAACTCAATCACCAACCCAGAGAGGATATCAAGAAGCTCAGGCAGGGCTGCTGCTACGTGACTAGGCGAAAGGTACACCAGCAGCAAGCCCAACTGTGCACCAGGGCCGCATCTCAGGAAGAGAGACTCACACCTGACTATCTGGGGAACGGTGGCCTCCCGCGGACACAAGGTCTCCCTCATAACAACAGCCACTCCCCCACCCCTACCCTGAGCCCGAGGCCGGTGTAGCACCTGGAAACCTGGTGGGCAAAGATCAACCAGAGGAATCCCGCCCTCTGGGCCCAACCAAGTCTCCGTGATGCAAGCCAGGTCCGCCTGCTCACCCTCGACCAGGTCACGGACAAGAGGAGCTTTATTGGCAACAGACCTGGCATTCAAGTACACCAGCCGGAGCTCAGGGGGCTGCACATCCTCGCTCCCGGGACCTCGGGGCGGATACAGAGGGTCGGAGTGCCTCACTGCTTGCAAGCAGTGGAGAGGCCTTCCCTGAGATTGATACGGCCCTCTGTTCCGACACCTGCTGCCATTCCCTAACGTCATGGGAATGGGTAGTCCAACGACCTGCCCTGGAGCCCCGGAGGCAACCGCCCCCCGCTCCTCCCCCCGCGATCAATCCTGGACCTGGCCTGAACAGCTATTGTTGGACTGCCCCCCACGTCCAAACAACCAAAAGAAGTTCCCTCCCCCCTCCCTAACCCCCAAAATAATTTAGATAAGAAACTAACCAGGGGCCTCTTATTAGATTTATGTCGGAGGCCCCTACCTGTGCCCAGCCATCTCTCAGGGTCCCAACAAGCGGGCCCTTCATCGAGATTATAAGTGGCTAGAAAGGCGGGTCGCACCCAGGAAGGGGGAGCACCCCTGAGGGCGAACAAGTCCGTGAAAGTATACCGGAAACAAGGTATAAGCAGCAAATCCAGGTGAAAGACAGTCCATAGTTAATAAGGAGGGTCCAAACAGAGGATAAATGAGTGACCAGACCTTCCACCCAGCTTCACTGCCACTCAGCTGGGTGAACCCCCAGGACAGGCCGACCACCGTCCTCTCACGACGGTCGTGGAGCCTGTTCCCGGGGGGTGGTCTGGAACACACACTCTGGGTATAGCATGCCCCATAGAGCTCTCACCTCTAGGGGCAGCAGGTGTAAGTTCAAGCCACCCTCTCATGGTGGCTAATACCCAGGGTCCTCTGAATCCTTTGGGGATGATGTGTAGGCAATAGGCAATAGTTCGTAAAGGCAAGAATATAATAAGCCATGATAGTCCGCTCTGCTAATAACCAGGTCCTCCGCCGCTCCACCACTCCAGGGGATTGTTCCTGGCCACAGCTCCATGGGCCCCCAGTTCTACAGTAATTGGGGCCTTCCAGAGCGTGGTCTGCAGAGTCTAACTCCTCCAGGCTTGCTAGTTTCCTCCAGGCCCCGTCGGGATCCAACGGCACCAACCAGTTCACAATAGGTGCCGCAAAGAGCACGGGTCTTTCAGGCTCCTCCGGAACAACCAGAGTCCGCTGGGCTCCACTGGGCTCCACCGGGGTTAACCGGCTAACCCAGGGTCCTTTGGGGCCACCAGAAACACTGAAGGTGCCTGGGCGTCTGGGGCAAGCAGAGCGATCAGGGGACAAAAACAGGTTAACAGCCATGCCACCGCCGAGCTACCGAGGATGCTGCTGTTGCCGAAAACGCTGCTGCAAACACCGTCGCCGTCGCTGTTTTTGCCGAAATGCCGCCGGAGCCGAGAACGATCTAGAAACGCCGCCGCTGGAGGAAAACGGGCCGAAATGCAGCGGATGATGTCAAAAATGGCCTAGAACGGCCCGGGAACAACGACGCCGACGCCACCGACGCCGCCACCATCAAAATGGTCCAAAAGTGCTGTCGCTGTCGCACTCGAGAGCGGACCGAAACGATGATCAATAATAATAATAATAATAATAATAATAATAATAATAATAATAATAATAATAATAATAATAATAATAATAATAATAATAATAATATTAGCCACCCAACTCCTGCTTTGGTTTCCTTCTGCTTCTGTTATGCGTAGTCTCTTCCTAATGTTTTTTTTTTTAATTTTGCTTGGTTCTATCTTATTGTGTCTTCCCTACAGGTGCTGTCAGTCTGTCACTTGCTACCAGCCTTTCTCTCACAGCTCTGTTAAGGATGGAGCTGACTCATTATCAAATACTCCCTCCTGCTTCACCCTTAACTCATGGAGATGTATATTATCCAACTAACAGATCAGAAACACTATGGAAACCAGAGGGTAAAGAAGAAAGGAGTATCCTTGATGTCTCTTACAATCCTTCGTCCATGCCTATGGGGTAGCTCTTTTTGAGCTTCAGTCTAGTACTCTTTTGGAAGTAAACAAAACCCATTTCCAAAAGGAATCTGGCTGACAGATAGTAGACATGGGTCAGAAATGCAGCAGGATGCAGAAGGCTGATTTACGCCATACCTTTTCTCTATATCTGTAATCTATGAGTAGTTTTTCGGACATGGGTTTAATTTATTTTATTTATTTATTTAATTTTAATTTCTATACCGCTCTTCTCCTGAAGGACTCAGGGCGGTGTACAGGGCAATAAAAATACAATAAAAATACAATATACAAAAGTTAAAAATAAGATTAAATAGAGCTAGCCCATTACAATAAATAATTAAAAATATTAAATAAAATACCCCAAACCCATTAGACCAGGCCAGCTTGTTCAAATAGGTAAGTTTTCAGATCACGGCGGAAAGAGAGAAGGTCAGGAGCCATCCGGAGCTCAACCGGTAATTGATTCCAAAGGGCTGGCACGCCCACAGATAATGCTCTCCCCCTGGGGGCCACCAGCAGGCACTCTCTGACTGGCGGCACCCTGAGGAGGCCCTCTCTGTGGGAGTGCACAGGATGAAGGGAAGTAGACGCTGGCAGCAGGTGTTCCCGTAAGTAATCCGGACCCATGCCATTTAGGGCTTTATAGGTAATCACCAGCACCTTGAATCTCACCCGGAGGGCAACTGGAAGCCAATGCAGCTTGCGGAGTAGAGGTGTTACATGGGAGTATCAGGAGACCTCCATCACAACTCGTGCGGCCGCATTCTGCACCAGCTGGCGCCTCCGAATGGTCTTCAAGGGCAGCCCCATGTAGAGAGCATTGCAGTAGTCTATACGAGAGGTCACGAGCGCATGAGTGACTTTACGCAGGGCATCCCGGTCCAGATAGGGTCGCAACTGGCGCACCAGGCGAACCTGGGCAAAAGCCCCCCTGGTCACAGCTCCTATATGATCTTCCAAATGTAGCTGTGAATCCAGGAGGACACCCAAGTTGCGAGCCCTATCTATGGGGGGTAATAACTCACACCCCATGGTTAAAGATGGAATAACCTGAAATTCCCGAGATGCCGGCACGCACAACCACTCAGTCTTGTTGGGATTGAGCTGAAGCCTGTTCCTCCCCATCCAGACCCAAACCGCCTCCAGGCAATGGGACATCACATCGAGGGCATCACTGGGGTGGTTTGGGGTAGAGATGAAGAGCTGGGTATCATCAGCATACTGATAATACCCAACCCGAAAACCACGAATGATCTCACCCAGTGGCTTCATATAGATGTTGAACAGGAGAGGCGAGAGGACCAACCCCTGAGGAACTCCACAAACGAGAGTCCTCGAGGCCGACCTCTGCCCTCCTGCCAGCACCAACTGCGAACGTCCCAAGAGGTAGGAGGAGAACCACTGGAGAACAGTGCCCCCCACTCCCAACCCCCTGAGACGCCGCAGTAAGATACCATGGAAAGATACTCTTTCCAAAGAGCGCTAGACACATGTTCAGAAATAGTCTGACTGACAAGAACATGAAGTGTCTATGGCCAGGACCTATAATTTATTAGTGGATACATGAAACAAGCAAGGTCTTTTTGCTACTATCAGGGTAGATTTCTGACTAGCAAACAATTTTACATAAAGGACTTCATGGGTTCAACCCAGCACCACTGAAAATGGATTTGGGGGGATTCTAGAGAGTAAAGTTCTCTTCTTGTCAAAATTTGTGATATGTCCTGACTTTCACCTTCTGAATTCAAAACACTTTTATGGCTCCAAACCTCAATCTCCTTATTCTATTAATACAATCTGGGGTGGGTAGAATGGTTTGTTTTTTAATAAATCTCTATTAAATAATAGCCATTCATGGTGTTGAAAGCAACAGCTAAGTAACTGTCATGGAAATACGGTTGTGTCACTAAGAGCAAAATGAACCATTATTAGTCTGATAAGCATCTTCAATTTAAAGGCTACAATAAATGATCGTTGCAAACCAAGACTTTTTTTTTTTTAGCATGCTGTTCTTTCAAACAGTTCTGTCTTTCCAGGCAGCGATTTGCCTACCTTACTGCTTTGCATGGAACTAGAAATGCAATACACAAGGATAAAAATAAATATTACAGTGAATGCTCAAATACTTTTTTTCAGAATTGTTTCACATCTATAGAATGCATTTTTCCTGAAGCTTCTAAAAATTAATTGGATAAAAATTAATCTCTCTGCCTAAATGTAAAGGAACAGGCAAACCTAAGTTTGATTTCTGCAAGACGAATGTTTAGGTTCTTTTATGTTATCTGGACCTCTCTAACTTTCCAGACCTATCTGGGAACTGGCATGCAGAACAGAAAATGAAATGCATAGCAGAATTCAGGGTGTGGCCTGGGCTTAAACAACATTGAATGTAAGTAACTCTCATGTCTATAGCCTAAGAATCTTTATTTGGATTAGGAATCATGAAATGTATCACAAGGATTCACAAAATAAGAAAACTTGAGGAGATATTTTTAGATTATCTAGTTCAAGTCCTTCATAATGCAGGAAATCTAGAATAAGTACACTTTAAAAATGGTGTTGAATGCCTCTGCTTATACATATTCAGTGAGGAAAAAACATTTGCCTAAATTAATGGATTTATGTTTCTCCTAATATTTAACCAAAAATCTACTCCCCAATAGCTGGAGTCCATACTCCCAATTCTACCAGTGGAATAAAAGAGAATAACTCTTTATCCTCTTCTGTATGAAAATGCTTCTGATATTTGGGAAGGCATGTCCCTTCTCATTTTTTCTCTAGGCTGAATCTATCTATTCTTTCAATTCCCACTATGTCAACATAAGATTAAATGTTTACATTTACATTACACTGTATCTGTATAAATCTGTGTACACATCTCTTTCATTCTCAATGCATATATGTATGTCTTCAGAAAGAGAGAGGTTTCTCAAGCATGGCTTCTATGCCCCACAATCATATTATAAGAAGCAAAATAAAAATATAAATCCCTCATGAAAATTGGAACTATATCTCTTGGAGTATTTTCTGCCAGTTGTTTTATTTATTGCTTTGTTACAAAATGTACTTTCTTTGTGTGAGGAACAGCTTTTTGGCAGCCTGTATTTCTGACAGAAATATGGCATTGTGTGTCTGTGTGTGCGTGTGTGTTTAAACCACCAGCCAATAAAAGTTATAATGTATATCAAGAAGTAGGCTCTTCAATAGAAATAAACCTCCAAAGGTTTATCATGTGCAACTGCAAGCTTCAGATGCGTAGCGAGTCTTAAGCATGCCATTGCAGCCTTTCCACACAGGGTGTGGATGCTCACAGGGTGTGCATCTATCAAATTCCTACAGTGAATTCTAATGACATCACACCACCCTCCATTTGTTTTACACACAGCCTAATTCGCCAAAGTGATTGCACCAAGAACTGTGTTCTCCTTCAAGCCGTAGAAATCTGATCTGGGCTTCTCTCAGCTGGGAGGCATCTTTTGCATATCACACACAAAAAAATGATAGGCTGCCTTTTCTTTAATGTCTTGTAATGATTTCCTTGAATGCAATGAGCCAAAACCTTCCCTTTGCCATACATTCAAACATGCACACCCAATCCCTTCTGCAGAGCTGTGGCTGGGAATGTCATAAAAAACATAGCTACAATGCACCTGGCTGGAGAGGGGAGAGAAAAATAAAATACACCAGCCAACCGGCAACACTTGCATTTAGTCAGATCATGAGAAGCTGGTGAGGAGGGGAAAAAAATGATTGTTTCACTGCCGTAGCTTGTACTGCTGTAATATAACTGGCATAATAAATATTTGATTGTTCTTGCTGAGGAGACATGCATGGCTGTTTTATCATTCTTGCAGAGTGGAGGGGATAAATGGACCAAACTAGGCACTTGAAACTGTTATAAATCAGACATCTATCTTACAAATCAAAAATATTAAAATGCAAAGACCCAGGCATATTTCTGAGTATCGCATTTGTAAATTGGAAAATGGTAAATTAAATTTAAAGCCTGTACAGTAAATAGAAGCTATTAATGGAGAGGACAGGAGAGGCAGAGGTCAGTCTAAACTAGACTGAGACCAAACTGCTGATAGTTTTTTTTTAAATGAACATTTTGTGGCTCTCTAAACAAAGAGCCCCACCCCACCCCCTTGTCCAAAAGGTTTTGAGAATTTCCCATAGAAATAATTGGTGGCATGGACTCCATTCAAACACTTTGCCTTAACCTTAGGCACGCCTGTTGCACAATATTCTTGCACATCCATCTGTTCCTGGAAATGTTTGCCTGTTTGAAGCTGTGTAGCGCAAGAGAGTTTAACACCCTGCAATGCAGGTGAAACTGCCAAGGCTTATTAACAAAGACATTTGAACTGCAAAGAATCCAGCTGTCTCCCATTGCACAATATAACTGCTGAAGTTCTCACGTCAAGTGCAATATGGAGAAAATACTGTATGCTTATAGGCTAGGGATCTCGATATACATTTTTCAAAATTCCCCATTTCCTTCAATTTAGTACCAAACATCCATAAATGTATATTCCACTGAGGACATGTCTACCTCTGCCTCTGCTTTTCAGTGCCTAAGGCCCTTTTCAAAGCATAGCATAATCTTGACTAAAAAAACCTAAATCAAACAAAATGGTATTTGAAACCAAGACAGTTCACTTGGGAAATCTTGTTGAGAAATGCTGCAGATGCTGGGAAAATTACAACAACAACAAAATAATGGTATAAATTGGAAAGGTCTTATTACAAACCAATTCTGATGACTATCATTGTGTGTGGGGAGGGGGGAGTATTGTTTTAGATGTACTGTTGGCACAGATTCTGCATTGCCTGCACTAAATTAAATTGGACCTTCCTCATTTATTTCACAAATTGATGCACATTATTGTCTTTTTTTTCTGTTTTTCTGTTTCATTAATACTTGAATGTACATGCTTACCTGCTCTCTGTGTAAACATTTTTCCCCATTTTGGTGAGAATTAAACATTTTCAGATTCACATCTAAAGTACAGCTGAAATAATTTCTAATAAGATATGGAAATAATTTCGAACAAGGCATCTTTTACTTGGAACTATTCAACAATATTTCTTTTGTTCTGTTGCATTTTTTTAAAAAAAATGGCTTGGATATAACCAGTGACTTGCACTGTTTCCCTCACTTTCCAACTTCTGCAGAAGAAGAAGATCGTTTTGTTGAAGCTGAGGATAGATAGATCTAGATGGATGGGAAGCATTTGATGCTTTAATAGAAACCAAAGCATTATATTTTACACCCAAGGAAGATGTAAAATAATGGGGAAAAAGATTTCCTTTTGTGCAATGGCTATACGATTGCTGGTCTTTAACATGTTGGTGACAGGTATGTTGCTTGGCTATCAGAACCTATTCTTCATGACCACACTTATACGCAGTAGAGAGGAAATGGCTTCAATTTCCAACTCTACAAAAATGGATTGAGCAATCAGGCCAACCCCTATCCTACTTTGTCACGCACTGCATTTGTTACAAAGGTCAGCATTACTGTGCAATTGCAATAGCAACTCTTTATATTTGAAAATAAAGGTTTCTCTTCCAGATAGACAAATTCAGTTGTCAACCCATTACTAGTCCAACTCTTGCCAAACTATTCTTTGACTGAAGAAAGATAGTGCAATGAAGGAAAAAGTATGGTAGAAGAGGGGACAGAATTGACTACTAACCCAGTTTCTCAATCTCAACAACTTGAATTTGGGTAGACCAACTCCCAGAATTTCCTAACCAGCCAATTCTGGAAGATGAAGACAACCCATCTTAAAGTTGTTAAGACTGAGAAACTCTGAACTAGACCATTTGCCTTCTGTCCACTTCCCAAAAGCTGTTTTGTCATTCTACCATTCATACAGCTTTGGGAATTTTACTCTATGTGGTGTAATTTAGGTGATGGGTAGGGAGTCTGTTCTTTGCAGATTAAGTACTGTGGTCAGTGAATCTGAAAAAGCATAAATGATTAACTCATTTGCATCCCTGCTTTTCATTTGGCTCAGAGTGTGTTCCCATTTAATTATTAGATAGCCCACAGTAAGCTAGTTATCAATTAATTGCTGAAAAAAAATGGCAGCCTGCAAACACATTAGTTCTTAGATCTCTAATTGGTTACATGCTGCTTTCTTGTTCAAAGCTAATTAAAATTTCAAAACAACTGAATATTTGCTAGCTTTTAAAATCCTTTGACAACACATGTGGAGGCCAAAACACATGTTTGATGCTTGTTTGAATAATATTTTATTTATTTCCACTGAACATGAACATAACTACTGGAAATTGCTGATTTATTTCTAATGAAAAATATTGATGCTTTGAGTCAAAATCCAAATTCCCAGGTTTTTACCAAGCACTCAAGAACTTGCAGTGAGCCTCTAAGGCAGACGTCAAACTCACGACGTCACATGATGTTGTGTGACATATTGGGACTGTTTTGCCATTGCCGGCAGTGGGGTGGGCACGGCTTCCTCGTGACGTGTCCGGCCCCCAGGCTGGCAGTTTGATACCCCTGTTCTAAGGGCAGAATCTGAGAGATCTTAAGAGAGAAACAAAAATATCTATCAAAGTTTTAATCTCAGCAAACTACAATACAGCATATTTTTGAATACACACACATATGCAAATACATTAATTTATTCATTCATTGTCCAATATATAATTTTACATCCAACAAAATCAGGTTTCCTATATGGCTTCCCAAAATAATAATAACAGCAATAAATGCTCCTTGAAGATAGGACTTATTTAAGCTGAGTTGTATTTCATATTTTTCCTATTTTAATTTCAAAGTTTGCGTATTTGATAAAATAACTTTTTATTGAAGAGTTCATTTTTAAAAATGCATGGAGGAGTGAAGTTTGCTGGCTGTCTCATGTAGTAACTCTTCCTATTATCCTAGACTGAAGAACTGTTTATAATCAAAATCATAATAGTAAAGTTGGAAGGACCTTGGAGGTCATCTAGTCCAACCCCCTGCTCTGGCAGGAAACCCTATATCATTTCAGACAAATGGCTGTCCAGTCTCTCCTTAAAAACTTCCAGTGTTGGAGCATTCACCGCTTCTGGAAGCAGGTAGTTCCACTGGTTAATTGTTCTAACTGTCAGGAAGTTTCTCCTTAGTTCTAGGTTGCTTCTCTCCTTGATTAGTTTCCATCTGTTGCTTCTTCTCCTGCCTTCGGATGCTTTGGAGAATAGCTTGACTCCCTCTTCTTTGTGGCAGCCCCTGAGATATTGGAACACTGCTATCATGTCACCCCTTGTCCTTCTCTTCATTAAACTAGACATACCCAATGTTTCTTCATTGATGACGGTGATTTAAATTTGTAGAACACCATATTCCCAGCAACTCTAGGTAATTCGCAAAGTAATGTTGGAAGATTTTTTTTTTAAAAAAATCAGTCTCCAAGCTGGGAAGAAAGAAGTGTGGACTGCTGCTTGAAGAGGAGATAGATGGCAGGCTACAGAGTTTGGTGCTGAAATCTAAGATTTTTATGGGGAAGAGCGTGTTTGTGTACATGTAGGGCATGTCTGTGTGTATGTGTTAGTTTGATGGGCGCACATTTTTCAGAGGAGGTCCACATTAACATCTATTTGAATATATAAAACATTTATTTGAGTTTGTCTATTCATTTTCAATGCCTGTCTGGCTTTAGGATGTTGGGTGTATCTCTCATTTGATTAAATTGTCTCCAGCACTGCTACTTATTATGGCTTCAGTGATTAATCTTGCAACCTTGTATTAACCTTGCATAGGTGTTTTTTTTGGGGGGGGTATTTATTTATTTATTTATTTATTTATTTATTTATTTATTTATTTATTTATTTATTTATTTATTTATGGGACTTATATGCTGCCCTATCTCCCGAAGGACTCAGGGCAACTAACATCAATAAAACACAATAATACAAATGTTAAAAAAGATTAAACTAACAAGCCCCAATGATAAAATGATAAAATATTAAAAATATTCTATTTAAAAATCCCTATCATCAGTCCAGGTCAGCCTGATGGAAGAGAAATGTTTTAAGGCCGCAACGAAAGGACCGGAGATCCAGGGCCATCCAGAGCTCAAGGGGAAGTTGATTCCACAGGGCCGGCGCTCCCACAGAGAAGGCCCTCCCCCTGGGGGTCACCAGCTGACATTGTCTAGCCGACGACATCCTGAGGAGGCCCTCCCTGTGTGAGCGCACCAGGTGATGGGAGGTCGTTCCTGGCAGCAGACGGTCCTGCAAATATCTCAAGCCTAAGCCAGCAGGTCAGGCTTTAGTGATCAAGGAGGCTTTTATGTGGGGTATATAAAAATCATACTGAATGTAGGATAGTCCATTCTATCATGTTCCCCTTAGCTACCTATGATTGTTGGATCTTTAAAAAAACAAGACAGGAAGGAAATGGACTCATTTGAGCTGTGGTTATGGAGATGAGTCCTGTGCATTTCTTGGACAGCAAATATGACTAACAAGCAAGTACTGGAGCACATAAGAGCAGACAGGTCACTGGAAGGCAAGCTCTCAAAACTGTGTCTCACTTATTTTGGCCATATCATGCTTGGGGAATTCACTGAAAAAAGCAATAATACTTGGAAGAGTTAGTGGTAAGACGAAGGCCCTCAAAGAACACAACAGTTGGACACCACCAAAGCTGACACCAGCCAGAGCATAGAACAATCCAAAGTCATGCAAGATTGGAAGATATGGGCCCGTAGAATCACCAAGAGTCAGACATGATTATCATAATATATCATTATCATTATCATAATATAAAACTGTATAAAAATAAAAATAAATCTAACCGATAAAATACAGAAAAAAATCCAATATAAAAATAAAAGCAACAGAGAATAAAAAATATGACAAAAGCAGGTGCACATTACCTTGAAGAGTTTCAAGTATTTTGGCCAAAACCCTGGATGAAGAGCCAATTGGGACCCCACTAGGTGAAGAGCTTTTTTGAATGGGGAATTGTTTCTTCCTTGATTGTTTCTACTTATCTATCTGGAGAATGGTTAATTGGCAAGTAATAAAGAGGAATGTACTTGAAGCATTTCTTTGACCTTTGATTTCTTCCTTTTTGAATTGTTATAGATGGAGCTTGTCTCAAGGTCTCTGCTATTAGCTAAAAATAGTTAATAGCTGAAAAGGGGGGGACAAAATGCCCTGAATACTTCCTTATCACACACCAGATAAACAAAACAATCAAGGAAAAATCAATACCGCAATCAAGGCTGGTAAAGACAAGCTATGAACAGACAGCAAACTTCACTGTCCCCATGCTTGCATTCCCTCTTGTTACTATTAGTCAAAGAACAATAGTGGTATTCTTTCAATTGTCAATTGCAGATGAAGTCTTTACAAACTGTTAAGAATAAATCACATCCATATTTTAACATTTCTCCGGTTATACCGTCTAGGCCCACTGTCTTAGATCCGTATCTGCAAACTAGAGTTAAAATATTGCCAGTTCAAATCACAATTTTCACTTCAAAAAAGGTATTGAGATAAGAATATATGTGAGTTAAATAGTGCCTGAAAATAAGGACATATTGGAAACATGGATGTCTAGAGATGACAAGAAAAGCCAATGATGATGCATAAATAACAATCACACAAGTGCCACAGCTTACCTATTTGCATTAGATGTCATGACATGAATATATAACTGGCTTTTGAGTGAATGACATCACTTTGATATTATTGAAATACTATGGATTGGAGATGAAATCTCAGCAGAATCTTGTAATGTCGTTATGGTTGAAGTTAGATATAACTGGAATAATTTTAGATTTGGTCAGCGGCTGGATTCAAATATTATTGTGCTTATAGTACGGTATAATTTTACTACTTTTTAAATAAATGCATATGTATATTATATATGTGCTTCAAAAATAATTCAAAGGAAACACTTTAGACCTCATACAATTATGAGAGTGCCGGATTTCTTTACTATTCATTAAAATAATCCTCGATTTTTCAGGCTTCTATGCAAGCTTAAAAAAAATAAAGATGTAGCTGGAGGGTGAAAAAAGATGGACCACTTGAATGAACAGCAGAGTGATGCTAGGTTCAGTTGAAGTTTGAAGCATTTTTTTTCCCCAACTCATTGAATGTACCCAGATGGTTCACATAAAGAGAATGATCATTAACAAGACAATTGTTAGGTGTAATGTTATGTTTTTGGACTGATAAGCTTGTTATCCCATGTAGCTATTAAAGAAAACTTGGTTTCCATTTAATCTGTGAGAAAAAGAATTAAGTTGAATGAATTTTAGCTCAGCTGTGCTGTGCAGAAATTGGTCTTTGTAATTTCCTTTGCTCACCCATGACCACCTGAAAATCAGCAACAGGAGTCTTTAGAGGTCATCTGTTTCTTTAAAGGGACCACTGAAACACAATGGCTCTGCTCTTTTTCTGAAAGCAGAGTAATAAAATGGGGCTCTTGACTCCACTTTGGTCATGAAAGATTTGAAGGAGCATAAAAATGATTGTAATGGAAGCTATGTTTCCAAGGAATAGAACAAAATATAATCAATGCCACTACATGTAAACAGGAGCAATTAGATGATATGTATGTCTGTTTTGATTTGATATTATTTGCTATTAGCCACTGGATCAGAACAATGATTATCAAGTCTAGGATTCAGTATTCTATGTTTCAGGATCCAATCTGGGTAGGTCACTGGGACCAGAGGTTTAAGCAGAGATAATGTTGCAAATTGGATCCTGCAACATTATCCTGGGGCACATATATTTGCCTACATTCATGAGTATTCTATGGTGATTTGTAAGCATGGTTGGAAATATCATAGCCATCTTCTAGAGCAGACATGTAAAACTCGCAATGTCACGTGGATTGTTTTGCCATTGCCAGCCCATAGGCCGGCAGTTTGACACCCCTGTTCCAGAGTTATTTCTCTCTAACTGGAATTTAAGGCAGCTGAAATGTGTTTCCAAAGGACTTAAGCAGCCATCAGGACTTCTAGCCATCAGTAGACCTATCCTATGATGATGATAACTTTATTGTCACTTTGAATGTACACCAATCGGCATACATCAAAATGAAATTTCGTTGCATACAGCTCTCAAAGGGTCACCACCTCCAATATATACTCCGCTCAAATTTCACATTGTCCATTTTAGTCTCTAGGGAGTGAACGATGGCACACAGGACAGATGGAAATGGGGCTCCATGTGGATTAGCCCTCAAATTTGCTTGTATTCTGACAACCTCGCCTTCTTTCCTTTTTCTGATCCTGACTCTTCCGCCCTTTCCTTAAAGAGGCCTTGCTTCTTTTCACCCCTGGAGCATGCTGCTACTGCCGCCACCAACTCCTCCAAAAGCCTCTCTCTCTTCCTCTGGGAGAGAGAAGCAACCTAGAACTGGGAGAGAGAAGCAACCTAGAACTAAGGAGAAACTTCCTGACAGTTAGAACAATTAACCAGTGGAACAACCTGCCTCCAGAGGTGGTGAATGCTCCAACACTGGAGGTTTTTAAGAAGAGACTGGACAGCCATTTGCCTGAAATGGTATAAGGTTTCCTGCCTGAGCAGGGGGTTGGACTAGATGACCTCCAAGGTCCCTTCCAACTTTATTATTATTATTATTATTATTATTATTATTATTATTATTATTATTATTATTATTATTGTTGTTGTTGTTGTTGTTGTTGTTGTTATTGTTGTTGTTGTTGTTGTTGTTGTTGCTGTTGTTGTTGTTGTTGTTGTTATTATTATTATTATTATTATTATTATTATTATTATTATTATTATTATTGGATTCAGTATTCTATGTTTCAGGATCCAATCTGGGTAGGTCACTGGGACCAGAGGTTTAAGCAGAGATAATGTTGCCATCCCTTTCAAAGCCTTTCAAATAAATATATTCCAAGAGACAGTATATATAAGAAAGTACTTTTATTACTCTTGAATTTCTCTACTTTTAGTTGAATTAATAATCTTGAGCTCTAACACTGCAAAGAAATAGTTATCTCTAGTGACATTTCTCATATCATTCTGGACTGTCTACATCAGGGTTGTCAAACTGCTGGCCCATGGGCTGGTTGCATTATGTGGAGACCGCGCCCACCCCAGCTCCAGCAATGCAGAAAAAGTTGCAATACATCACAACACATCATGTGATGTGGCGAGTTTGACACCCGTGGTCTATATCCTTATCACATCTCCCCCTTCTTTCTTCATTTGGAGCCTTTGCCATAGTCATCCTTCCTCCTAGGAAAGCTACATCTTTTCTAGAAACAAAATAAGGCAAGATAATTAGAACAGTATACAATAATCCCAGCACTGTTCATGTTTTAATGTACAGTAATGTGTTAAAAAGAGAGTTAACACTCCTTCAATTAGTTAGCAACTTATACATCACAGTCTACACACACACACACAAGTGGCTACTCCAGCATACAGTAACAAGCACATTGGCAATTTCAGTTGTTTTCTCTCAGCAGATTGGCCTATTTCAGCCACAGGTAGAACAGATGGAAGATAATTGGTTCCATTTCTGGAATTCAGCCTGGTGAAACAGCCAAGACTAACAACTTCAGATATTAACAGTAGTTACTCCCTTAGGAATTGACACTGCCACTGCCACAACCTGACACTGACCACATGCTGGTCCACAGCATGTTTCCCACCCCACCCCTTCAATCAAGCAGTTTTTTGTGTCCTCAACCACAACAGTTTTCCTAGCCATCTGTTCTGCCTGGCTGAAACATATAAACTAGAGAAAGCACATAGACATCATATTCCAAAGTAGCAGTTTATTGGCAAAGACAGTCAGGCTAAAGGGTTCAAGAAAAAAATAATGTGATACACCAATCCCTAAGGAAAGAAAATTAGTAAATTCAGCAGGATGTGGACCCAGTTTGGGGGGGGACGACAATATACTGACTCTGTAAACCACTTAGAGAGGGCTGTAAAGCAATGTGAAGTGGTATATACGTCTAAGGGCTATTGCTATCTTCATGTCTTGGGTAGAGAAATGTGGGATGTATTTTCTCAATCAGGGAAATCACAAGGTACAAGTCCCCTCTTTTTAACAAGAAAAAGGGCCAGAATGAATGGGATAATAATGCAAAGGAGGAGGCATCTGTCATACATCTGTTCAGAGCTGGGAGTTTTCTTCTCTCACCTTGCCCCAACCCTCAAGTTTTAGGTCCCAGGTTTCCAAACATTTTGCCATCACAACTCTGTAATGTAATCTTGATGTATATCCCTCCCTTAAAAATCCAAACGCCAAAATGTACACAAATGAACAATGAAAATAATGCATTGAAACTTTTGGAAAGGTGAATTTATTGTAACAATGTAACTAAACAGTTCTTTGCACATATCCTGGACTCTGTCTCAACCTCCCAAGGAAGATATACTTTACAGTTTTTTTAAAAAAAACCTGCTTTATTCAAAGGAAGGGAGGTTTTTGTTTGAGCAAGCTAAGTTTTGGGGAGGACTTACATGATAATTTTCATGTGTTTCTGGCCTCATGCCACTAATTTTTGTCAAGCATACCCTTGAAATGCAATGTTAGACAGATATGAAGCTTTCGCAGATATAATATAATACAAATGAAGTTGTGGCATGCTACTACTCCGCGAGCTGCATTTGCTTCCGGTTGCCCTCCGGGTGAGATTCAAGGTGCTGGTAATGACCTATAAAGCCCTAAATGGCCTGGGTCCAGGATATCTGAGGGAACTCCTGCTGCCAGCATCAAGTTCCCTTCGTCCAGTGCACTCCCACAGGGAGGGCCTTCTCAGGGTGCTGCCGGTAAAAGATTGCCGGCGGGTAACACCCAGGGGGAGGGCCTTCTCAGTGGGTGCGCCTGCCCTCTGGAACCAGCTGCCCGTGGAGCTGAGGACTGCCCCCGACCTCCGTTCATTCCGCCGGGACCTGAAGACCTGGCTCTTCGAGCTCTCTGGCCAGGCTGAGAATTTTAATTTTAATTTTAATTTTAATTTTAATTTTAATTGGGGGCTTTTACTTTTTCAGGGGCTGTTGTAATTTTTTTAAAATCATTTTTAACTTTTGTATTTCTTGTTTTAATTACCCTGTAAAGTGCCCTGAGTCCTTCGGGAAAGAGCGGTATACAAATCTAATTAAATAAATCTAATTAAATAAATACTATAATACCTTACTATTTCAGAATACGTTAGTGGAGGTGACAGTATTCCAGCTAAGCTATTCAAAATCTTAAAAGACGATGCAGTAAAAATGCTACACTTAATTTGCCAGCAAATTTGGAAAACTCAACAGTGGCCACAGGATTGGAAAAGATCAGTTTACATTCCAATTCCAAAGAAAGGCAGTGCCAAAGAATGTTCAAACTATCGCACCATTGCACTCATTTCTCATGCTAGTAAAGTTATGCTTAAAATCCTACAAGCTGGACTCCAGGAGTATGTGGATCGAGAACTACCAGAAGTACAGGCAGGATTTCGAAGAGGCAGAGGAACTAGAGATCAAATTGGCAACATACGCTGGATCATGGAGAAAGCTAGGGAGTTCCAGAAAAAACATCTACTTCTGCTTCATTGACTATGCTAAAGCCTTTGATTGTGTGGATCATAACAAACTGTGGCAAGTTCTTAAAGAGATGGGAGTACCAGAACATCTTAATTTTCTCTTGAGAAACCTATATATGGGCCAAGAAGCAACAGTGAGAACTGGACCCGGAACCACTGATTGGTTCAAAATTGGGAAAGGAGTCCGGCAAGGCTGTATACTGTCATCCTGCCTATTTAACTTATATGCAGAGCACATCATGAGAAAGGCAGGGCTAGATGAATCAAAAGTTGGAATTAAGATTGCCGGAAGAAATATCAACAACCTAAGATATGCAGATGATACCACTCTAATGGCAGAAAGTGAAGAAGAACTAAAGAGCCTCTTGTTGCGGGTGAAGAAGGAGAGTGCAAAAGTTGGCTTGAAACTTAACATTAAGAAAACCAAGATCATGACATCCGGCCCTCTCAATTCCTGGCAAATTGAGGTAGTGACAGATTTTATTTTCCTGGGCTCCAAGATCACTGCAGATGGGGACTGTAGCCAAGAAATTAAAAGATGCTTGCTCCTCGGGAGGAACGCCATGGCAAATCTAGAAAGCACACTAAAAAGCAGAGACATCACCCTCTCAACAAAAGTGTGTATAGTCAAGGCTATGGTCTTCCCAGTTGCAAAGTATGGCAGTGAAAGCTGGACCATAAAAAAGGCTGAGTGCCAAATAATTGAGGCCTTTGAACTATGGTGCTGGAGAAGACTCCTGTGAGTCCCTTGGACTGCAAGGCAATCAAACCGGTCAGTCCTAGAGGAGATCAACCCTGACTGCTCTTTAGAAGGCCAGATCCTGAAGCTGAAACTCAAATACTTTGGCCACCTAATGAGAAGGAAGGATTCACTGGAGAAGAGCCTAATGCTGGGAAAGATTGAGGGTAATAGAAGAAGGGGACGACAGAGAATGAGGTGGCTGGATGGAGTCACAGAAGCAGTAGGCGTGAGCTTAAATGGACTCCAGAAGATATATATATTTTTCCAAATATACAAATATTTAAAATTAATCAAGTAGAAAGAAGCTATTTCTGAATTTTAAATTCTGATGGAGTATCCTGCTTTACTATTGTATCATATCTCCCACTGTTGTTTGTTTATTAGACTCAGTGTATGTATTTTTATAATAAAAGCTTCACCCTGAAAAAAAATATCACTCTAATAGAGAGAATGCATTCCTACATTTCATGTTTTAAAACTAGTATAGAGAAGACAATACAGAGCCTAACAAAATGTCTGGCATCTTGCCCTAAATGAAATCTAATTGAATTTAAAGACACAAAAGCACAGTGTTGTGGTGCATAGGCTAATAATAGCTACAGAAGTGACAGGGAAACAAAACAAACAAAAATCTGTACATACCCCTGCAGAATTGGGGTATAAAACACTCAGTTTTTATTGAGTGCAATTCCAAGACAACAGCAACCTGAAAACATTATATAGAGGTGTGGGTACTTCACTGATGCTGCTTTTAGCTGTTCTTCCGAAGCTTCAGTTAAAAGGCAAAGCTGTTAGGAGATGTAGCAAAGTAAATATATTTCCAATCATGTCCCAACTAGTAAATATATTGATTTGATTTAAATCAACTCTACAGAGAATAGAACTTTGCATGAATGTGATTTCATCTGACAAACACCAATATTCCAGCTGTAGGAAGCAATTTAGTTAGCAGCTCCCTCTAGCAGCTGCATTGCAAAAACTGCTGGGAGACAAAGTGGAAAAATAATTTGCAGTGATGAAATGTCCAGAAATAAGCTGCGACAAGTGCCATCTTCAACACTTTCCTCCTTCAACCACAGAGCAAATCCACATGTACTTCAAAAGAGAAGTGACATTAATCAAAACATCTCCTTGCAAAATAACAAGTTCAACTTCTAAAAAAAGCATTCTTCAACCATCCAGGGCCAATCCACACGTGTATATTAAAAATATCAATTGTTTTCTTTCTGAAATATCTAGTAAAGATAACTTTTTGGTGAAAATACTGTCGTATGATGAAATTCTCCTGCAGTTTTTCAGGACCCCATCTAGTTGATTGCATAACACAAACAACATCCAATAGAAGGGAATATTTGGAGCTCAGGGTTGAACTGTAAGGTCCTTGGTGCTTTTTGAGCTTGGTTGTTTTCTTGCAGACATTTCATTAATCAATTAGGTAGCATCATTGCCAATGCTGTCTGCAAGAAAGCAACCAAGTTTAGAGGGCACAAAGGACCCCTCAAACAATTTCACTCTTTCCAAAAGTGTTGAGGAGGGTCTTTCACTGATATTGATTGTTCTTTTTCAGGCTGGACTATTAACAGCTTTTAGGCAAAAGAGCAAGATGTACAAAGCAGCAAGCTTGGAAGAATGTGGAAAGATATAACTGAAGGTGTAGACTTAGCAAAGAAAGAAATCAAGTTGTTCAATGGGATGAGTATGATCATGGTAGCCTGAAAAACATCATCAATGATCTGGCAGTTAGGAGAGAGAAAACAAGGAATGCATGCAGAGGACAAAGAGAAAGAGAATATAGATATGTCCCGGTTCACACTGAAATACTACTTTTATGTACTAGTGTTGGAAATGATCATTGTCTATAAAAACCAATTGGGGTGGAACAACCTATTGACATAGAGGAGGCAAGACTGATGGGACAAAGTTCAAAGTCATTGAGTGACTTTGGATCAGTAACTGCCACTTAATCCAACCTATCTAAATGTTGTGGAGAGAAAAATGGTAGCTTACATGAATTCCTGTTAGACGATCTGACTTTAAATGTAGGAAATAACGGTAAAATAGAAATTGGTTAGAGAAAAACAAAGAGTCAGTGCAGATGAAGCAGTATAAGAGAGGAATTGACTGGGGAAACATTCCAAAGAAAACCAAACCTTAAATAATTCTGAAGGCATCAATGGTTTGTTTGTTGTTGTTTTTTTTTTGTTTTGTTTTGTTTTGTTTTGATGGGAGGAGAATTATGGGAAGAATCTATACATTTTATAACTGTGTTAGAAATATTGTACAGGGAAACAGATGTTAACTGACTCAGGCCCCTACAAACATACTGATTTACAGCCTCCAAAATCCTTTAAACTTGCAAACATAAGAATTAATTAAACACTTATTTCAAATTGTAAACACACACAAGCAAACACACAAAACTCAATTAACCCAACATAAAGATAATACAACACTTACAGTTCAAACGAAAGAGACACAACCCACATCACTTGATTTAATCAACCCCTTCTCTGGGGTCAGCACATACTCTTGTCCATGACCCTCAAGTGTGTATCGACATACACATTTTTCCACACCTGGACAAGCTCCCCTATAAAACAATGTCTCTGTACCCATTTTTTTCTTAAAGGCAAAACTCTTTCCTTTGGGGAATAAATATTTCTCCTTTCCTCACAGCTGTCTGAATTTCATCTTTATTTATTCTTGAGCAATCCCTGCTCAAGATGGACCCCAAATTATTCTTCTGAAAGATTCCATGGGCTTTCTCACTTTTCAAAAGAGGACTTTCCATCCTGACTCAATATTTCACTTTGGTAATATTAACCCTGGGAGACTGCTTCAATATCTTCCTTCAAGATCCATTTCTTTACTTTCCTTATATACTATAAATATGGCTGGTATTGACATTGCAATCTTTTCAGCACTAGATGAACACTCCACCTTCCCAGATAACTTAATTAGGCCATATCTTGTTAGTTTGCCTAATATAACTGCTCTTCAGTGTTATGAAGATGCTATGTATTTGTGAAAGTTGGAATTGTCAAGTGGGAAAACAAGGAGTCTGAAACCCAACACGACCATTTTGTAAATAAACTGTGTGTGCTGCTAACATCCCAGCATGAAAAATAAGATTCAAAGAGTGAAGAAAGATATCAGAGTATCTTGGGAAACATATACAGGGAGAAACATATATGGAGATATTCTTAGACTTTTTGTTTTTACTAAAAGTATCTTGCAATGAAGCTATTTAAACTATTTCAGCAGAGTCCTTGATTCTCCTGTGAGAGTCTTTGGATGCAGCTAGAGTTCCTTCAAAGAGATTTATTGCAATGGCCAATTTGTAACTCCTAACAGTATTGTTCTCTTCTGTAACTTATTTTCTTAGAAATTATAAGAAGTTATTTGCCACTATCTTTTTTCGGATATTTTTTCAACTTCCCAGTCTAATCCTATAGATCTGATGTTCCCAGGTGGTTATACTAACTCTGCTTAGCTTTTTTCAAAATCAGCCCAGATTAGGTTGGCTTATCTCAAAAGCTATAAAATATTTCTCAACTATGAAAACCTATCTGCCCAAGCCAGCATGTTGAATAGTGACTAATGCTTGGACATAAAAAAGCAATATCTGACAAAACTAAAAGTTACCCATCCCCATTTCAGTTTTTGGGGTCATTTTGGGTAGTATTTACTAACCTATGAGCTCTGACAGATACAATCTCAATTTAACTGGATGTACATGGTGGTATGCCTGTGCATGGACAAAAGCTTAATTACAGTGTCTTTTTCCATCAATGAAACTCACTGGAAGTTTCATATGTAAGAATCAAACCAGAGTAGACATTTTAAAATGGAAAGTAATTTCCCATTTCTATTATCCAAGTTTATTTTGAATATGGCATTTAGCAATAGCACTATAGCACTTAGACTTATATACCACTTCACAGTGCTTTTCAGACTTCTCTAACCAGTTTTATAGAGTCAGCCTATCGCCCCCCAACAATCTGGGTCTCATTTTATCCACCTTGGAAGGATGGAAAGCTGAATCAACCTTGAGCCAGTCAGGATCAAAGGAATCAACTCCTGGCAATGAGAGCAGAGCAGCCTGTAATACTGCATTTTAACCACTGTGCCACCAGAACTCATAAAGTAATATATGTTATTTCCCCATTGGTCCACGTAAAGTCACATTTGCATACACTGGCTAGCAATTATAGTAATCTTTCTAGGTTCTTACTATATTTTTAGATACAAGCAGGTGCTTGGCAACAAAGTTATGGAAAATGTTTAATATTTAAATGTGAGCAAAATTTCACTTAGCACTGTAAAGAGATGCACAAGCTAAGGAGGATGATTGACGCTTCCATTGAATTTTTGATCAAATCAGTGACTATTTAGTTGAATTTCCATTGAACAAAGGCAGCAAATTTGGTATTAAGCAAACATGAAAAATTAAAAATACTTCAAGACTTTAAACCTTCTGAAGATGCAGCTTTTCCTAGGCCTATACAGATTTCATCTTTACTCTTTGTACCTTCACTAATTTCAGTGCAAGCAACATACCAGTTATATTCTTGGATGTCAACAAAAATATTTAAATAAAATCACATAGAGTATTTGTCAGATTTTAGTGTATACTTTCTAATCTGTTCCATTCCCAATGTGTCGACAGTATAATTGTTCTCATTAACATAGTGTATTTTAGTAATGGGAATATAATTGCTAATGCTTATAAATCATATAAACTCATTATTTCCAAACATATTGGTATTCCTTAGCTTTAGTCTGTGTGCTATGTATTTCATTGTCCATGTCTTTGAAATATAAAAATATTTCTCTGTTCTTTGGCATACAAACATTAAGACATATTGATAGTTTTTTGACAGATCTCATGGGCCATCAGGGAGACAAGATTGCCAGCCTTGTTTTTAATACATTTAATTTACTATGTTTGAAACAATGCCAAAATGTGAAAGGATAATGCCACAGTGTAATTATCTTGTACTGGTCCCAACTCTCCAGTTAAGAAGAAGAGAAATTACAAGGTCATTAGTTCTCTAGAAATGATGCATATACACAAATATTTGTCCAGGGAAATGTAGTTAGTCCCTTATCAGAAGTCAAACTGGTAGGCAGAATGGCATTGTAGTAATATGGTTAAGGTGCTAGATTTGCACTGGGAAGACCTAAAGTCACCTTCAACTCTGCAAGGTCACCAAGTTCTTTTTGAGCCAATCACTCTCTCTTAGCTCAATCTCCCTACAGTGTTGTGTGAAAAGCAAAAAAGGAAATATTTTATTAATTGACAAGCTTCTGGAAGAAGAGTAGGATGCAAGTTCAGCACAGTGGTAGTAATATTAATGGCTACTATTTTCTACTATAATAGCTACATAGAGGAGGGAATAGAAGGGGAACTCGTCAAATTTGCAGATGACACTAAGCTGGCTGGAATAGCGAACACTCCAAAAGACAAGCACAGGATCCAAAAAGATCTGGACAGACTTGAACAATGGGCCTCATCCAACAACATGAAATTTAATGTGGAGAAAAGGAAGGTTTTACACTTAGGCAGGAAAAACCAAAGGTACAAGTACAGTTCAGCAAAACCCTGCTCAAAAACAGGACCTTGGAGTCCTAGTTAAATATGAGCCAGCTGTGTGTGGCAGCAGCCAAAAACACTGATACAGTCCTTGGTTGTATGAACAGAGACATAGAATCAAAATCACGTGAAATATTTGTACTGCTTTATAAAGCCTTAGTAAGACCACAGCTGGAATACTGCATCCAGTTTGGGTCACCACATTACAAAAATGATGTTGAAATTTTGGGAAAAAAAATGTAAAGATTAAAGACCTGGAGACTAAAATATATGAAGACCAGTTGCAGGATTTGGGTTTGGCTAGTCTACAGAAAAGAAGAACTAGGGGTCACTATTCCAGTATTTGAGAGGTTGCCCCAAAGAGGAGGGAGTAAATTATTTTCCAAAGCACCCAAGGGAAGGACAAAAAACAATGGATGAAAACTAATCAAGGAGAGAAGCAAACTGGAATTAAGGAGAAACTTCCTAACAGTGAGGAGAATTAACTAGTGGAACAGCTTGCCTTTAGAAGTTGTGTATGCTTCATCAATGGAGGTTTTTAAGAAGAGACTGGACAGTAATTTGTCTGAAATGGTACAAGGTCTACTGGTTCAGCAGGGGATTGGACTAGAAGACCTCCAAAGTTCCTTCCAGCTCTATTCTGATTGATTGATATTATTTGTTGTTGTTTTTATTCCATTCAGAACAGGAAACCTATAGTTTGCAACCATATTTTATGTCCTCTCTAAGTCATATCAATAACATTTGCAGAAAATCTTAATTGTATTATGACTTACTACAATTTTTTTAACAGAACATCAAAAAGAAGGCATGCTAAACAAACTACTAGTAGATTTTTTTGAGCAGAATTGGTAGATTATTTCATTTTTGTAAGCCCACTGACTCCCCGTCCTCCAGTAACCCTAAACTGCAGAAGTGGCATTGTAGTAGAAAGAAAGTTTAAAATGGATAAAGGAGAAGTTCTTTTTATAAAAAAGAGAGAGAGATTATTTGGGGGATGAACATACTTTTGAATAAATTGAGATTAAAATAGATGAATGGTGGAATTTATTTTATTATTAAAAAGTGCAGATAATTAGTAGATTTTACTAAACAAAAGATAAAGATAAAATGAGTAGGGTGGGGGGAGTTTGCCTTTTATTCTTTCTCTTGTAACACATTGGTAGAGCAGAGAAGAGAATATCTAGAGCAATCTGAAGATAGAGGGATTACACTAGATTGGTCTCCTCAAATGTAGTAATTTAATGTTAAATTAGTTGAATCACTCAATACTAAATTGACTATATCACTTGGTAGTTAATTGATGGCTTTTGAAAAAAGAGCGGATCAGAGACTTGTAAGGATGAAACAGGAGATGAAACAAAAAGTCAAGAAGATGTAAAGCTCTGTGAAACAACTGTCTGGAGAGGTAAAATAAATTAAGAGTAACATTCTGTTACAAAGAGTAACAGAAAAGTTTTGGACATAGAGCTGGAAAGAGAATTAGATAACTTAAGATATTGGTCATTACCTTTAAAGCCATTCATGGCATGGGACCAGGTTACCTGACAAAACATATTGTCCTAATTTTATCACCCACCTGGAGAGGCAATAAAGGCACATTACTTAAAGAATTTTGGTTAAACAATTTTGACAGGAAGATGGAAGTTCAAAAGAGTACACGTAACCTTTCTGAAAGACAGTTTTTAAGAACAGATGTGATATGGATTTTAAAGACTCTGGGTACTACCGCTTCTAAAATAGAGATATTTACCTTTTGGATCATAATTCTATGAGTTTGGTTTATAAAAGGAAAGTCAATTTCACAAAATGATGTATTATTGCTATATGTCCCCCGCCCTACCCCCCAAAATTATCTAGAATACAAAACATCAGATCAACTATGAGTTGGAAATGTGAACAAAAAAGGACATTTTATCATGCTTGGCTGACTGGTAAAAAAGCTAGAAAATTTTGGATTCAAAGGATTGTAGAGATTAATCTATAGTTGAAACCAGAGGTCTTTATTTTGAGACTAATAGACAAGCAGTAGTCATGGATCTTTGTTTTTGTATAACATAAGTGCAACAAAATTATTGTATGCACAAAAAGATGCAAAGATTCAACAATACCTACAGTGAAGAAATGGATTGATGAAGATCATGGATTCACTGTGATGGCCAAAATGATTTCTTTGATAAAAGAAAAGATAACATCTACAGTTATTGATCACTGCTTACAAACCTTTTGCATAAAACAGAAAACAATGAATATATTATTTATTGCTTTGATTATTAGACAGAATAATTATATAGGTAAGAAAGACATGTAACTTTAGACAAGGAGATGAATTTATAATTGTACTTAAATGGTTATAAGATTGGAAATTACTTCTTTATTTTTTTTTCTATTTCCTATTATTTTTTTCCTTTGTTGCATTTTTACCTTTCTCATTCATTTCTTTCTCTTTCTTTCTCTTTCTTTCTTTATTTTAATTTATGTGTTCTTTTTTTTAAAGAAACTTTACATAAAATTATAAAGACAAAAAACCTAAACAGTAAAAATGTCTATGGAGGTTCTCATTCATCCAGATCATGGCTGTCCCAAAGGTGCTTTTATTTTAAAGACAACTGAACTTTCTGATTTTTCTTTAAGATGTTTTACTGCTCATCCAAGAAGCTATTTTAGTTCAACAAAAAGCACCCTTGGGACAAACAGCAATAATATTGCTCAGCCTGCTCCATGGATAATATCCTGTCATTTTGCTGCCTCGTGTGGTTCTCAGACACTCTGAGAAGTAGGAAATAAAAACCTCCCGGTCCCACAGAAATGATGGCCAGCCCATTGTTTGTCTTTGTAAACAGGTGTTCAAGTAAACATAGCTTCTCTGGGATGTCAGATTTCACTTCATTAAAGAGAAAGATTCTGACCTGAACCCAGGTCTTTCCAGAGGCAAACATGTTCTCCATATTGAGAAGTTATCCCTCCCTTCCTAACAGCTTGCCTTTATTATGATTTTCCCCCAGAAGAAATTGTTTTGAATGGAATAAAGTTCAAAAGTAGATGGCAGCTACCTAGCCAATATCATAATATGGGGCTGTTTTCAAACTGGGAGGAGAGACTCTGCATTTGTTTTGGTCCTGTATCAGTTTAATACTGAGTACTCTCAAAAGTAAACAAGAAGCATAAATCTCAAACATTAATATTGGCAAGTTTTTCTTGTTGAAACAAATTAAATAGATTGTCTTTCCAAGTGGAAGCAACTTTGAAGGATTGATTTGATGTGAATAAATAGTTTCTGGGGAAAGTTTTAAGCACTTATTCCCTCTCTTGAGTCTGTCTTCTGAATTGGCCCTTCTCTTTAAGCTTGTTATTGCTTAGATATACCAATAGCAAATGTTTCATTAATTATACACAATTCTATTTAGTATTTTGTAAGACTCTCAGAGGATCTCACTAGTCTTTTTCAGATTAGAAAGCTAAAGAAGATCTGAAATACACAGAGAAATAAATGCCTGAGGCATGATGCAGCAACACCAACCTTAATTCTCATCACACAGGAGGAAGGACTTAAA
Source organism: Vipera ursinii (assembly GCF_947247035.1). NCBI lineage: Eukaryota > Metazoa > Chordata > Lepidosauria > Squamata > Viperidae > Vipera > Vipera ursinii. The sequence goes on along the minus strand of NC_139513.1, from coordinate 45,933,492 downwards.
TGACAGCAAGTAGCCATTACAGATAAAAGAGAAAAAAGTTATTTTCTCTTCTTGGTAATGATAACCATACTGAGAAATAATTTCATTCTATCTGCATTTGCTAATCCCATGCAAAAAACCCTGGCAATGTTTACTGCTTTTGAGACAATAACCAATTTAGCTGTTGTATCTTTACTTCAGAATAGAATATTCTCTGGCTGCCAGAATTTTCATTCTTCTGTTTGGCATGCTAAACCTGTGCAAAAATCCATGTAAACCATAAGTGTCAAATTCACGAGTCACATGATGTGTTGCGATGTGTCGCACCTTTTTTTCCCATTGCCAGCAATGAGGTGAACACGGTTTTGGTGTGACACATCCAACCCATGGGCTGGCAGTTTGACACCCCTGATATAAATGGATCAATATTCTTAAGAGTGTAAGAAAGGTTTCCTTGACATACACCAAAGATCTAGTCAGTCCAGCAACCTATTTCCCATATTACTAAACATGGAGGGCTCACAACCAAGACATGAAGACACTAGGAATTCTTGGAGAGTACTCTCTGCTTTGACATGCTCAGAGTTCTTAAGAAGAAGAGAAATTTCAGGACAATGTTGCATGAAAATAACTCAAAGAAAAGATTCTCTGGTCATTTTCCAGTGAAAAATTTTTGGTACCAGTTTCTGAAAGAAGAGCTTAACTGTGTATACTATGGCAATCTCAGTCCAGAAAGATAGACTGCTGCTGAGCAAAGAATAATGGTAATGTCTAAGCCCTACCTCTCACTCTGTGATTATATAATGTATGTATATGTAGTGGTAGAGTAAAGGAGGCTCATAGGGTGCCATTTTGTTATACTTGTAGAGAAAGTTTTGGATAAATTTAAGATGAAGGGCTGATGAAAAATATTTAACAGAATATTTAACAGAACAGGATTTACATGTCTGTAAGCTTCCTGTTGTGAACCCAGTTAGTTTGAGGAAAGGGATTTATGAACCTCAGGAGACAGGACTGACTCTATTATTATTCAGTGTGAAAGTCTGATTCAGATAGTAAATTCTGAATGATGGAAAACGGCAGGGAGATATTGGGGTGTATTGGATGATCTTATTTCATTATCACTATTGAGATAAAATTAAGTATATTTATTCACTATATTTATGAACTAGGTTTATTTGCCTCTCCAATTATAAGCACTACAAGCAAATATACAACATATACAGAAGTTGGATATAAAACATCTACAAAAGAAATACATATATCACAATATCCCAGAAAACTCTAAAAACTACTGTAGACCAATTATGACCCTCCATCCTGCAGGAAGGATCAAAGACAGAATCTCAACCCCAAAGCCTTGCTGGAAAGGCTAGATTTTAGCTACTTTTTGAAGGCTCAGGATAATAGGGATCTCTCTCCAGGACAGTATTGTTCTAGAAAAGGGGGAAGAAACTGAGAAACTGCTAGTCTGTGAACCCAACAAATGACACTGTCTCAAGAGAAAATGACCAAAAGGGGGCCAAAAAGGATCTCTCTGTTTCAGATCTTAATTGATAGGTAGAAACCACATGGAGGAGGTGGTCATGAAGCAAACTGTTAACCCGGGCAGCTTCCAAAGCTGTTTTGAAGTATCCAAGGAATAAGTGATGATTACCACAGGCTCACAATGCAGAAAAGCTCATAATTGATACAAGATAGTCCCTCCTACCCACATATGCTACTGTATTAACTTTTAAGCAGATCCCTGACTACAAACCAGAGAAGGATAGTCCCATTTAGAATTAAATATGGAATTTCTGTAGAATCAGTAGGCTTCTATGAGCCTCTAGTCATCCAAATTAACTCTGTTGTGGTAGGACTAAGCTTAAAGTGTTCATCCCCATCTAGATTCTAACTGGTATCAAAGTAGGGCTTTGCAGCATTAAGAAAGAGCTTTGTCTTAACCTTTTGTTCAATCTGCAATCTGCTTATAAAACTGACCTTCATGGACTATTTTGGTCCCATGCAAGACATGACCCCAGACTGAACAGGTCCACACAATGAATTTCTTGCTGGGCTCTCCACAGCTGTAAAAACATCATTGACTCAACAACCTTCCTTAGAAAGAGAAAATCAAAGAAGTCAGTTTGGCCACCTCAGGAAGCTCTGTCAACTTTCATTCCTCTGTGATGGGTAATCTCGCTGGAATAATCACATACTGCAGGGGTGTCAAACTCAGTTTCATTGAGGGCCGCATCAGCATTGCGGTTGCCCTCAAGGGGCCGGGTGGGTATGGCCAGGGTGGGCATGGCCTACTGGGTGGGCGTGGCTAGAGTGCATATGGCCTACTGGGTGGGCATGGCCAGCTCTACATCGTTTGCATCAAGGGTGCCTATGGGGGCCTAGGCAGGAATGGGACAGATCTGAGGGTCTCTGGCAGAAGGAGGGTCTCTGGGCCAGGGCCAAGGCAGTGGGGGCCGTTCCCTCACAGTTTCCAGGATGGCTTTGTGGGCCGCATGAAACCACTTCACGGGCCGGATCTGTCCCCCGGGCCTTGTGTTTGATATGTCTGACATACTGAAATAAGCTTTCATGGCTTTTTTCTATTCATCAGTCAATCCTTAAAGGAAAAGTTCCAGCTTCACTTGAATATTAATCTTTGAAATCCTCTGCATCAATGTGTGTATCTGAATCCCATTTGTTTTAGCTTTTTGTGCATGTCCATCAATAGGATAAAATGTTTCTTCAAATTATTTAATTTCCAGTGTACATTTAGAATGCCTTTATACATTCTAGATTATTTCTCTGGCATCGTGCACCAATGATGCATCACTTTATAAACATTCTTTTAAAGATCATGACATAATTATGTTACATGTTATATAACAACAGTACCTTCTTTTCCTGGGCAATAACATGCATGGTGGAAGGGAGCTCAGTAGAAGAGAGATTAAGTTGTTTGCTGGCAAGCAAAATTATTATTTAGGAAGGCTTCTTGTATTTAAATTGCTTTGTCTGCTGGGATGATTTCTAACTGCTGTGGGGGGGGGAAGCATTTCTTTCTTTTAACAATATATTTTAATTGTGTTTTAGTTGAATTGATATATTTTTATAATAATTCTATATTCATTTTTGTTAGTTGCCTCGAGCACGATTTTTGACAGAAAAAAAGATACAAATGCAGCAAATAAATAAACAAGCAAGAAAGATATTGGAAATCGTGTAAATGAGGAAAAGAGTCTGAAGAAAATTTCTGGATACCTTGGTGGCAGACCAGAGAATGAATATGGAGAGTTCTTACAGATTTGAGGATTGGAATGTTAGTAGTTTCCTTATCTGTTCTTCAGTTTTTGTTCTGTGTGCTTTGCAGATAAAATGAATTCCTGGTGAAATTTAGATTGGCAGTGACTAATCACCTGCCACCCTAATAATGGCAGTGTATTGAGATAGGTTTGACTGCGGAGACTTATAAAATCTGAATGTTTCCTGATTACATTGGTGGGCTTCCTATTAACATGATGGTAGGCCTGTAGGTGCTGTGATCTCACCATAAAAGAGTAAAATGTTGAGTGTTGCCTATTTAATCATCCCTCTTCTTCTAAAGAGCTGTGAGATCCAGTTGCAGAAGAACAGCCAGAAAATAATGTGGGCCGTACATGCACTGTATTACTGTGTGCTGCCTATTTTGCAGCAGAGACAATTCCACTGGCAATCAGCAGAATTTTTTTGCAGTGGTAAATTGGTTATCGAAATTTAATCCTAAAAGGGAGGCCTGCTGTGATAATTGCATGAGACATGTTTTGATAAAATTACCCTCTGAATTTAACAGCATTGTTGGTCTCTGTGGTGATACAGACCTTCAGAAAATTTCTGTCAATTGCATGATTCTTCTTACCATCACTTAGCACAAAAAATAAATAAGAGGGGACAGGTATTAGATGATCCAGGGTGTGCATTACACTTTTTGCCAAGTGGATTACTGCCAGTTAATTTGAGGGAAGGCAATGGAAGTATTTTCTTAAATACAATTACATCAGAAATTGTTAATATAATATATTGGATAAAATGCTTGAGTAGATGTGGAGTTCAATTTCAAACATTTTTGACCAAACAGGATTATTTAGTTATTTCAATCCAACTTTAGGGTGATGTTCAACACTGGAATCTTCTTGGACTCATTAATTAATTGGGTCCATGAGAGAACCAATGCCAATATTAAAGCTAATTGACTCTGATTTGTTACATTTTTTAACACTGTCATTTATATTTTTGTAGAATGACATTATGGGATGAATGATAGGATCATCATAATAAAAGAGTTTCATTTTTACTGCAATGATTAAAAGGCTGTGGGGATTTTTACCTTAGGAAAAAAGAGAGACCACAATAAAGAGAGATAAAGGTATTAAAGATAAAAAGAAAATAGAGATTTTTTCCCCACTACCTGACATAATTCTAGAAGTTGGATTCATCAAATGAAGCTAAATGTTACAACTTCAAGAAGACAAAACAAAGAAATCCTTCACAAAATGCAGAATTATGACATTGGCTAATATAAGAATGCTGCTAATTTAGATGACTTTAAAAGGGAATTAGATTAATGCACTGAGGTAAATTTAACAAAGCTTACCAGTCATACTGGCTTTATAAGACCTGGGTTTGTATTACTAGCAACATACATGCATTGTATGTGTATGTATTTATAAAAAGCTGGTACTGAGATTTATATAATGTGTGTGTGTGTGTGTTGTGTGTATGCACAGTAGAGATGATGACATCAAACTGTGTGCTAAAAGTGAATGAAATATTGACACATTAACCCACCTGATAGGGATCTACAGTGAACACAGTATGATGTCATTTGGACTGGAGAAGGATGGTCAAATGGTAATCAAGAGGGGGAAGAGTAAAGAGTTGAAACTATCAGCAGGCCACTTAGCAGACATATAGACCAGCAACAATTACTTTGATATCCCACAGTCATGGGAACGACAATGAGGAGACAAGGAAGAAAGCAACATCCAAGTTTAATTACTTAGCTGGTTAGTCATTTAGTACTTGAAAGGAAGGAAGGAGGAAGGAAGGAAGGAAGGAAGGAAGGAAGGAAGGAAGGAAGGAAGGAAGGAAGGAAGGAAGGAAAAGAGGGAGGGAGGGTAGTTTAAAAAACTATTCTGAAAAGGATCACATCATGATTGGAAGAGTGGATGTCTGCTAGTCCAATATAGTAAATAGATTTTTTATGATGCAGGGTGGAGACTAAGTAAAGGCAAAAGCCCCACCTCTCTCTGAGATCAGCGAATTGGCCACATGCCTTATCTCTATCCAGTAAGAGGAATTCCTGTGTAGATACAATATGAAATTTTGTAACAACCTCTGGTAAAAAAAAAAATTAAATTCCATTTATATCCCGCCCTTCTCTGAAGACTCAGGGCGGCTTACAAGCTTAGCAGTAGCCTTCATTCTATTTATATGCCTGCTTATTAGGGCTTTCACACACACCCCAAGCGGCATTATTACAAAGTCAGCTTATTGCCCCCAACAATCTGGGTCCTCATTTTACCTACCTCGGAAGGATGGAAGGCTGAGTCAACCTTGAGCCTGGTGGGATGCGAACCTGCATAAATTGCAAGCAGCTGGTGTTACTTAAGGAGGCATTAGCCCACTGCTCCACCAAGGCTCTTCAAATTTGTGCAGTTTAAACTTTTTGAAAAATTCTGTCTTTTGAGCAATATGGCTTGATGCTTTATTTTGTTAGAATGCTGTTTGCATAATTGTATGTTTGTATACCAGCCTAGAATAAAATTTCATTTATTGATAAATATATAATAAATATATATTAATATATTTCATTTATTTATTCATTTATTAATAAATAAATGCTAAAAATTTTAAAGAAGAATCTGTTCTTTTTCTATAACGAACAAACACAACTCAGAAACTCAGAATTTCTAATGACTTTTAAGGAGACTGGGATTTATCAAATACAAAATTCACATGACAGTCCAAAAAAAATCAGTATATTATAATTTAAACAAAATTAGACTATAAACCCTTAGTTCACATCTAGAGATGTAGCCTCATCTAAATCATTGTTGAACTGCAGTTAGTGGCTCATGTTAGAAGTGGCTGTTTTTTGTTTTTAAAGCTTCCACTTTGTATGTCAGTTGTGATCCTACCTGCAGTGGTTGAATTTGGCTTCAATCCTTCAGGGATACTACAACGTCTCTAAAGCTACTGTAACTCGGAAGTCCCAATGTGTAGAAATATTGGTTGCTCTTGAATTTAAAAGCAGAATACTGATTTTTAAGCATCAGCACTGGTCATCAGCTAGCTCCCATCCTAATGGAAAATAAGAATCTTAATCTTTAAAGGCTTGTATCTGACAGAGTTTGAAAAAAGCTATTTCAAGGATCTTCTGTATCTATATAATTCAGTGTGTTTTATATTATCTATATTAAGGATTCTTCTCAAGTTTCCTTTTATGAAGCTTCATTTGTATAAAAGCTCTCTGTCTCTTGCTCTCTTGCTCTCTTTCTCACTCTCACTCTCTCTTTCGCTTTCTCTCTCTCTCTCTCTCTCTCACACACACACACACACACAAACACACACACTGCAGTGCCCCCAAATTATGGACTTCTCTTTTTATTGATGTGCATCTTTTCTGTATGGTTGTTCAGATTTTTTTATATTAACTTTGTCATTGGTGAACATGGTCAAACAGAGAGCGCTCTGTAAATGCTCATTATTTTGGCAATTGTGTTTTTAACCTTGCTTTTGTTGGTATATTGCTTGCATAGTCCTAAAAAGTAATGAAAATGTGTTTAAATAAATGGTAAACAATTATATAAATTCCCCTCCAACAACCAGGATTTTTTTTCTCCTTTCAGAGAGCTGATCTTTGGAGAATGAGGATGAGAAATGAAAAATCTGCAGTATACTTTAAAACTGAGTTCTGTAACATTTGTCTGCTGAAAGACCTTCCCTAAATACTTACATTTAAAATTCATATGCTCCAACATTTGGCATAATCCCAGAGAAGGGAAAAAGCAAGTTGTAGAATGATTTGTGGATGCAAATTTGGAAACAGTTGAGTATCCTTTCCAACCCATGCAAACCACTTTTCTGATTTTCCCTGCTGAAAATCACTTCTGATTTGAAAAAAGGGCTACCTGGTACAATTAACTGAATCACATCAGTGGGTACCAACAACAATTTTGTTGATATGCAGCAGGATCTCTTTGAGAGTACATACATTTTCTTCAATAAAACTTCAAGGCATTTATTTTGATTTGTAACCCATTTATTCCAAGTTTACAGGGTGAGTAATAATAAATTGTGAAAACTCTACAGTACTTGGTTCTTAAGATAAATAAATGGAAGGAAATACATAAAAGGAAATTTTCCTGCCCTTTTCTCTCTTGCCTCCCCACCACAGTAGTTGCTTCACCTTCTCAAAAAAGAGGGAACTCTGTTGAAGAACTGAAATTGAAATGAGGTTTTGTTGCAGAAGAAGGAATAAATAATAGGAAAACCATATTATTTGGGGTGATTCTGAGAAGTTAGGACATATTACTGATTGAAGTAAAATAGCTCCTTGTCTAGCACCAACCAACTATAGGACCTCAATTCCTTGCCTTTTTCCTGATATGTAAAAGTTGTGTCTATAGTGGAATTGCCAGCTAAAGGAAAGGGAGGAGTAAAGAAACACTCCAACAACATAGAATCACTTCATGGGAGAAAATAACATAGGCCAGATTAGTGAAGCTCTTACTAACCAGCTCTCAAGAGAATGCAGTCATCTGGCAAGATTCTTGCAACATAGGTGAGCAACAATAAAGGAAACTGCTTTGGCTGTACATGGAATTGTTCAGCTTCCTGACAGTGGTTGCAGCATTTACCTAAGGATAGGGCAAGTCATAACTACCAGTCTACAGCCCCACCCCACCCCCATCCATCAGCAAGAAAATTAGAAACAAAGATCCAAACAATCTCATGTTCTAAAAAGATAGGAACAGTCTGACCATATAATATGGGCATTTTTTCTGATGTGCCCTTAAAGGAAATGATAAGGTCAGCAGAGAGTGGTAGAATGTCCCAAAGGTGCTTTTTCAGGAGTTAACTGGACTTTCTTGTTTTTCTTTGAAGATGTTCTGCTTCTCATCCAAGAAACTTCTTCAGCTCTGACTGGATGGTGGGGAATGGAAAAATTCATATTCCTTGCAGACCAGCTGTTTGCAAGGAATATAAATCCTTCCATTCCCCACCACCCAGTCAGAGCTGAAGAAGCTTCTTGGATGAGAGGTGAAATGTCTTCAAAGAAAAACAAGAAAGGCCAGTTGCCCCCTGAAAAAGCACCTTTGGGACAACCAAGGCCTGGAGGACTGAGAATCTCTATAGACATTGACTAGAATGGTTCTGCTGTCCCCTTCCTAAGATCGTCATTGATTGTGTAGAACTGGGGTTCCCAACCGGGGGTGCTCACACCCCCTGGGGTTATGAGACGATGTTCCAGGGGGTGCAAAAACTTGGGTTTAGAAGTTTCAAAATTATAGTGAATATGCATAATTCGTTGTTGTTATTTCAAACTTTTGTAAGTGGTGGAAAAATATATCAGAAGCTTTCTAGGGGTGCAGGGTATAGAAAAGGTTGGGAACCGCTGGTATAGAAAATAACTAGGATTTATAATAAGCAACACTTCTATCATTCCATTACATGAAAGACATGAAACCAATATTTCTGTGCACACTGAAAAGGCGTGAGCATTACTTTCTTTGTAGCGTTATAGGAAGATGTGTCATGATGGGAAATGCTCAGTTTTCTATTTCCATAGATATGGGAAAGATCAGGATTTAGGTAATAAACCACTGCAGACCTTTGTCATCCATCTTTCCTGAATCTTTCTTGTCTATTTTAATACGTAACACTGGCCTTGTTGCTTGGTAGAGTGATAGTGAACACCAATGTAAATAAAAACATAGCAAATATTCTGTACAAATTGCAAGAGGTGTCAAAAAGTCAAAATAGTGGATTCTAATTTAATCACCAGTAGAAATGAATAAGTAAGCTCGGCAATGCTCCAGGGTATTATTCTTGTTACTCGCAGTCTCCCAGTCCTTCAGTTGTATTCCTTGTTACTGTATGACTTTTGATCCAAAATGTTTTGGTAAAATGCGGATGGAACACTGAAGGGCTCAGAGTCATGTGAACTGAAAGCGGACATGGCAGTCCTTATTCCTCCTGTTGATCTATAGAATAACTTGGATAGAAACTCTCCATGTCTGCTTTTGCTTCTCTTAAAAGATCTTCATGTCAGACTATGTATTATGGCAACGCTGCTGCTCGGTTTTATCTGTCACTTGCAATGGGGAAAAGCAAGCTGTCTCAAACTATTTATAAGTGAGTTACATAGTTGTTGTTGTTGTTACTGGAAATTAAGCTGTCAATATTGTTTAAGTGAAATGATTGATATTAATTGATTTATGTATAATCAAATAATATATATTCTATCTAGGTGATGATCTCATAGTGCCTCTTCACCTCCTTTCAGTTAAAATGGACACGATTAACAGGGAAGCAAGGCAACACTCAAAGAATAACTGCAAAAGTTAAGATGATAAAATGGGACCTGGGAATGCAGTGCAACTAGGAAATGAATAAAGAGAAATGCTCCAACACTGGAGGTTTTTAAGAAGAGACTGGACAGCCATTTGTCTGAAATGGTATAGGGTTTCCTGCCTGAGCAGGGATGGATTAGATGACCTCCAAGGTCCCTTCCAACTTTACTATTATGATTATGATCATTGTGTTTGATTTAGTGACACAGAAACCCTACTGAACACAGGTCAACAGAAACACTACTTAAAGAAACAGATCCCAGGGTCTCTGGGAATCAGGAGATGTATACAAATTTAATAAAATAATTCTAGCTATATAATAGATAGGAGATAAATGAAAAAACATGTTACTCTTCACCTAACATGATGGCTAAAGATTATGATTACCACGATCCAATATGTCTAATAGATAACAGGTTAGAGAAAGGCATATAACAAATAGTCAATTCATGAAACTTTCTGCCATGCAGGACATTGATGAAAAGGATATTTGGTGAATGTTATCAAGGGAGTGCAACCTGGTGGCCTATAGTTGTTCTGTACTATATAACTCATAATTTCCATTCACTGGACATCCTAGTTGTATCTGGTAAGTATTATGGTCCAAGGCATCTGGGAGGGAGGTATATTAATCCTTTCTTATATTATCTATACATGACTGATAACAACAGCTCCACACCACCAAAGTTTTGAGTGAAAGATCAAAAGAAGGTTGAAATGTTTAAGCTAACTTGGGAACATACTGTAAGTAAATGTGGAATGGTTGAAATACACCAAGGTCAACTTATTTATTCGTTCATTTGTTCATCTGAATGATGTGCCAGGCATTACAGCATGATTGTTAAAAGATTTCCTTAGAAGAAGCTGCCAAAAATTGGGTCCCATGGAAACAAGACAGATAAAGATCAAGCAGAAAACCTTTGATAGCTTCTTCTGACAGGCTTTATCCAAAGCCTTTTGAAAGTCTAAACAAATTATATTCAGAGCTTCTCCTTTAGCCAGTATTTTGTTAACTCTTTGAAAGGATTTGAACAGGTCAAGGTGCTACACTTTATGCAAAGGAATTCTGAGGATTGTTTTTTTTATTCATTGATGAATATGAGATCTTCAAACTTTTTACAGGCAACCTTGTGTCAGAGTTTCCATTTTACCTATTATATTAAAAATAAGTCCTTTTTTTACTTTCTCTCTAAGCATTTGTAAACACTTAGTACTTAAGAAGCAGATAATTGTGACCCCATTGTGATAGAGTAACTAGGGGGTCTTTCTCATTCACCACTAAAATTCACCAATGATATTTGCTATTGAAAACAGATAGTACAGCTGTAGTCTCTTTTTTTAATGTTCAGTGCTGTCAATTTCAGTTATATTACAGTAAGTTCAATGCTGATGCAATCATCAGCACTGGATTAAAGGTTTCCTGCTAAATGTGACAAACTGTAATAAGAAAACTTCAGGAATAATTTGAATGGAGTACAAGTTGCTTGATCTAATACTTATGCCCTTTCTATATGAAGGAATTTAAATCTGATTCTCCAGTCTAGTAGAAGACGTTGATAAAAGAAAAGATCAGAGTCTGGGTTATTCACAGACCTACCCTGACCATGGAAAAAGGTCTCTAGATCATGAACAATTTCAGACTTGAGTTTCCTACAGCTTCTGTGGTATCTGGTGAGATCTCAGCATCTTAGTCATACAGCAATTTCATCATGAACTAAATTTCAGTTGATTGTTTGATAATATTCAAGCAGTCTTTGAAAGTGTTGCTATGGTAAGAGCCGTACAAATATGATGTTTGCATTCCAGAACAGGTAAGACTACAAAGCAAATGTGGACTAAGCAAGACAAATAATTATGAGAGGTCCTTTGTGCTCTCTGAGCTTGGTTGTTTTTGTGCAGATGTTTCGTTACCCAAACTAGACAACATCAGTGCTAGTAAGGAGTGGGAGTTTCTCTCAGTTTATATTCTAATGGCGTTCCCTGTCAATGTTGATGGTGGGTGGTAGTTGTCTTATAAAATAATTGTATTTATTTATAAATTCATTAAGCATTAAAATATTTAATATAGTTTTCACATATATTTCTTTTCTTTTTTTTACTTTAATCACATTAAAAAAATGGCAGTAGCTTTGGAGAAGATGTAATGGCTTCACTCTTTCAGAGGCTGCAGCTTCATTATTCCTTCAGACAAGCCAAAATGTACATTAAGAACTTGCCTTGATCAACCCAAGCCAAATAGCTGACAAGTTATTGTGATATACAGATATTGTACTCTGACACTACGGATAGCTCAGAGCTGGTGATTATTGAGTTGGGTGGCAGATATTGATGGGGATAGTTGAGCAGGAGAAAGAGGTTAAACTGTCTTTTTTATGTAGTCCATAAGACATTTTTCCCTTCCCTTTCTAGAATTGATCAAGACTGAATATATACTACCAAATTAGTGCCAACCCTTAACTACTGACAGATCTGCTCCAGGAAGATCAGTCTCCAACTTTCAAGTAACCCATCAGTGCTGTAATCAAATCTTGTTGATGGTCATCCTTCTTTTTTCATTTTTCTTTCCACATTTCCTTGCATTATGGACTTCTCAGAGAGCTGCATCTTGGTATAAAGTTTCCAAATTAAAATAATTTGACCTGGTCATCTGTACCTTGAGATTGATTCATTCTATGAAGTATTTGTTTCTTTCCTGGTTACCCTCATTGTTAAGAGTGTTTTCCAATATCACATTTCTATCCTGTTTACTCAAAGCCTAACTTTAGTATCCAGAATGTCACAAGAAAAGATCAAGATCACGTGAAGTGTTAATAACACTTTACAATGCCTTGGTAATGCCACACTTGGAATGCTGCATCCAGTTTTGGTCACTACGATGTAAAAAAGATGTTGGGACTCTAGAAAGAGTACAGAGAAGAGCAACAAAGGTGATTAGGGGACTGGAGGCTAAAACATATAAGGAACGGTTGCTGGAATTGTGTATGTCTAGTTTAATGAAGAGAAGGGTGAGGAGTGACATGATAGCAGTGTTCCAATATCTCAGGGGCTGCCACAAAGAAGAGGGAGTCAAGCTATTCTCCAAAGCATCTGAAGGCAGAACAAGAAGCAATGGATGGAAACTAATCAAGGAGAGAAGCAACCTAGAACTAAGGAGAAACTTCCTGACAGTTAGAACAATTAGCCAGTGGAGCAACCCTTAAAAGTGTAAAATTGCAAAAAATATTGCTTGCACAATCCTATGTTTTATACGTACAAATACATCATGGCATCTGAATATCCTTTCCAGTATCTTCAATGCATCCCAGCTAAGCGCTAATCCTTAACTGTTGACAGTCGATTCTAAAAGGCAGATGCTAACCTCTACCTCAGTGTCTTCATTATAAATTCTAAAGCTGATTGTTCTTCCTTTTGTCATTAACTTGCTCTTATTTAGACCTATTTTTACTCCAATTTTTTTCACTGTGCCTCTTGATTTTTATTACTAGAGCTTCCAAGCTATTTGCATTTTGAGCTCTCTTTTTCCCCAGACTAAGACATTTGAACTTTCTCTGCTCTTTGATCCTCTCTTTTAGAAATCCTACTATATGCCATCAGTTAATCTTAGTAGTGTGTGTGCTGGATCATATTTTAACTAGCGCAGCAGATTCAATGAAGTGGAATGAATGATGTCAAAATTAGAACTGTGCTCCGAAGAAAAGGAAGTATAAATGTATTATACTAGTTTGATAGGCCATACAAAATATTTTTTATAAATTAGCCATACATTTAATTCCAGTAAGTCTTCACAAATCCAATATACTTCAAAGTTGGGATCCCTGAGAAAGCCAATTAGAAGAATAGCTTTGCTGGACATGACTGAGTTTTCCTGTAGCCCAAATTTTGTTTATTACAGAAATGAAAGCTAAAATCATACAATATCGCTACAGGTACTAAAGATGGCCACGTTTCCTGTCCCTTCTGATTCATTAATCTAATTAAGAGCCTTGGTGGAGCAGTGGGCTAATGCCTCCTTAAGTAACACCAGCTGCCTGCAATTAGTGCAGGTTCGCATCCCACCAGGCTCAAGGTTGACTCAGCCTTCCATCCTTCCGAGGTAGGTAAAATGAGGACCCAGATTGTTGGGGGCAATAAGCTGACTTTGTAATAATGCCGCTGGGGTGTGTGTGAAAGCCCTAATAAGCAGGCATATACATAGAATGAAGGCTACTGCTAAGCTTGTAAGCCGCCCTGAATCTTTGGAGAAGGGCGGGATATAAATGGAATTAAAATAAAATAAATAAAATAAAATAAATAAAATTTTAAAATAAAAAAATGAAATAAAATTGGCACTAGGAGGAGAACGAAAAGAGAGAGGAGAATGAAGAAGAGGAAGAAGTGAAGGAAGAAGAAGAGATGTTCTGTCTTTATAATGATAGCTTTATTGTCACTTTGAATGCACACCAATTGGCATACATCAAAATGAAATTTCGTTGCATACAGCTCTCAAAGGGTCGCCACCTCCGATATATACTCCTTGTTCGTGGCCCGCTCAAATTTCACATTGTCCATTTTAGTCTCTAGGGAGTGAACGATGGCAAACAGGACAGATGGAAATGGGGCTCCATGTGGATTAGCCCTCAAATTCGCTTGTATTCTGACAACCTCGCCTTCTTTCCTTTTTCTGATCCTGACTCTTCCACCTTTTCCTTAAAGAGGCCTTGCTTCTTTTTGCCCCTGGAGCATGCTGCCGCCACCACCAACTCCTCCAAAAGCCTCTCTCTCTTCCTCTGGGCCTGCCGACAGCCTCATCCAGTTCCTTTGCTCCATAAGGTCCAGGTCCTCTCCTCCTCTGGAAACAGCCCTGATTTGCAATACAATCCATCACTTATACACAAAGGGATTAGGATATAGAATTATCTTTGAGATCAGATAAGATTAAATGCAGATATTATTTTTCTTTGTCTCTACCTCTGTCCCTTCCTTATATATTGTGCTCTATCCTACCAAGTTCAAGACAGACATACATAGCATCTTTCTTTCTTAATATCTGTGCATTTTAAATGAAAAACTTTGCCACTGTCATTGCAATAAAGGAAGCAGCCAAGTTCATTTCAAACCTGACAAGGCCAAACCAAAAATTTAAAGTTCTAACAGATTTTAACAGCCCAACCAGCTATGCATAACAATATAATAACTAATAGCAGTAAATAATATTTTGTTATATGCATGTGTGCATGCATGCGTGAATGTTCTAAGAAAAAGCAATTAGATTTATCTCTAATTAAAAGGATTTCTGATTTTCAGTGAATAGTGCTAATGTCCCAATGACTAGGTTAGGGGATTTCAATATAATTAAGAGGGGGGAAAAGATAATGCTGAAAAACAAGGAAATAGCTGTCACCAGCTGTAAAAATAGAAAAGAAAGTCTTTATTCCCCTCTGAAAAGAAAGGTTTGAAATAAATATATCAATGTTTCTTTGTAAGATGGTTAATTTCAAGTTGCATTGACTGTGTTTGATTTTAAACAATTACATATATATTAAAATGGTTTAATGTGATTTGGCAAAAATTGGGTGGTTTGAATATTATAAAAATTGCAATCTTTTCATGAGATTCTTCAGTTCCCAGTTTTTAGTTGGTCCAAATAGTGAATGAGAAAAATGGCTGAGAAAAACTGATTTCCAAAAGCCTCAAAGGAAGTTTGTCTAATTTTCATGAAACTTTCCTCTGATGTACAAGTATGGATGACTATGATAACTAAAACCTAGACCAGTGGTAGGCAACCTTGGCTCTTTTATGACTCATGGACTTCAACTCCCAGAATTCCTGAGTCAGCTATGCTGACTCAGGAATTCTGGGAGTTGAAGTCCATGAGTCAAAAAAGAGCCGAGGTTGCCTACCCCTGACCTAGACTAAACTAAAGTGGGCAGGAAAAAATACTAAAAAGTTGGGAATGGACAAAGTTTTCTATTGCTACCACACAGATTAACTTTCTCATTTTGTCTGGGTAGAGGAGAACATTAGAGTGGTGATGAACTACTGCTTACTTAGCATAGGCAATAGCTCCTATTTCACTGGGACTCAGGGATGGAAAGCATACAGTCTTACAATCTGCTTGTTGGAACTTGAATCTCACTGAATTGTCTTACTTGTTCATTTTCCAGATTTAAATTCAATAACATTTTATAAACTTTAGCAATAATATGTTCATCACTACCACACAGTAGGGTTTCCCATTCATTTTTAACAAAATTAAACACACGATTCTTTTTAGCTAACTTAAATCTTTCTTTCTGTTGTGATTCCGTGCCAGCCTGTGATCCCGGCAGCTGAGTCCAGGGAATCAGAGGAGGAGGAGGAGGAGGGGCCTGGGGAACCATCAGAGTCAGAGGAAGGCTCTGATGAGTTACAAGACTTACAAAGTGAGGAAGAACCTGGATCCTCCACTCGTGGTCAAGCTGAAAGCCAGCTGTGCTGGGAGGATGAGTCAGACTCGGAGGCAGCATGGCTGGAAGACCTCAGAGACGCACGTAACTGTAGATAGGTCACATGAGTAAATCAGAAAGAGGCAATGGATTGACTCCAGGGGAGAAGGAGAAAGCAGTGAAAAGCCACACCTTGGGGGCTGCGTAACAAAAAGGGAATGTGTGGGCAGGGCTGGTTGTTGGAGGCAACTGTTTGCAAAGAACTTCTGGGTCAAGAGATGATGGTCTGTTTATTTTACCAGTGAGTTATTTCTTGTTTTGGCCTATGCTCTGTTCTGTTTGTTTACAAGGTCTGTAACTTCAATAAAAGGGGTTTATTTATCCAGTCTAGTGCTAAATTAGGGGTTGCCTTGTGAAGTAAGAAGGACAGACATGTCAAACACAAGGCCCGGGGGCCAGATCCGGCCTGCAAAGTGGTTTCATGTGGCCCGTGAAGCCATCCTGGAAACAGGGAGGGAATGGCCCCCACTGCCTTGGCCCTGGCCCAGAGACCCTCCTCCTGCCAGAGACCCACAGATCTGTCCCACTCCTGCCCAGACCCCCATAGGAACCCTTGATGCAAATGATGTAGAGCTGGCTATACCCACCCAGTAGGCCACGCCCACCCTGGCCATACCCACCCGGCCCCCTGAGGGCAACCGCAATGCTCATGTGGCCCTCAATGAAATTGAGTTTGACACCCCTGAACAAGGAGGCATGTAGGCTGGGACAGAACACTTTTCATTACATATATGTGAACCAAAGGTAGAAATGACCTTCTGGTTCTAGCTCTTCCTTGGATTTTAGGGTAGGCTCACCTAGATTAAAAGATATTATTTTACCATAAGTCTACCAAATTGGCCTCATCACCATCTCTTTTCTAAAAAAAAAAAGGCTTCTTGGGAGGAAACCCAAAGTGGCACCTTCATAGACAACCTTGTTTTATATTTATTCCAAACTCTCAAAATGCCACGCCTGGTAAAATAATTATTAAAATCAACATTTACTTTAATTCTGTCATACCACAGATAGCCATGCTAAACAAACTTAATTCATGGCCTTCTTTTTTATATAATATTTTATTAGTTTTCCAATATTTACAATAATATCTTTAAGAAGCAATGTGGTATCCGAGTTACAATATTTCCATTTCAACCAAATACATATTATTACAGATCTCCACATTATTATAACCAATACTTCCTCTCTCTTTTTTCTTCGATATATACTATCTCTTAAAATCTAAATCTAAATTAATCATATTTCTAATCTAAATTAACATATTTCTTATTGCTATCCATCAATCATTTAATAGTTTATTTTATTTTATTTTTTGAATATATATCCCTCAATCTTTTAGTATATTTCATATTTTAACATTCCATCTTTAAAACATCAAACACCTTATCTATTTTTTCTAGCTTAATTTTACATTGATATTAAAATTAAAATGTTTAAGATTTCTCAATTTCATATCACTAAAAAATCTCTTTTTCCTTTATGCAATTCTCCTCAATATCTAGTAATGTAATCCAGTTCTCATTTATCTCATTTCCATATCTATAACAATTATACAATATTTAAAATAGTAGTCATTAAAATACAAATCACAAGGAAGAGAAAAAAGGAAAAGAAAGAGAAAAGAAAGAAGAAAAAAAGGAAAGAAAAAAGAAAAAGAAAAGAGGAGAACAATAAGATATTCTTATTTCTCATTTATAGTTTCCAAACTTAATTCATGGCCTTCTAGGTCCAGTAACCTCTTGTTCTGAAGATTCACCCATTCTTTTAGCCAAACCAAACAACAAGCATCAAAATACAGTTTTAAATCAGGTAAACCCAGACCACCCCCCATTTTTTTCCTTAGCATCTTGCAATAATTTATATCTAATTCTCGGTTTTTTCCCCCTGCCATATAAACCTAAAGATATCCCTCTGCCATTGTTTAAATGGAGATTCAGTTGCAAGCACTGGTAATGTTTGAAACAGGAAGAGCATTTTTGGTAAAACATTCATCTGAATCACAGAAATTCTACCCAGTAGCGATAAATGCAATTTGTCCCATCTTAATAAATCTGTTTTGAAACCATTCCATAGCGGCAGATAGTCATTTTTAAACAAGTTTGTATTTGAATTTGATAACATAATCCCCAAATATTTCACTTTTTTCTCAAACCTAAAACCCGACTTTTTAATCAATATATCACCATCCCGTGTGGTCATATCCTTAATCAACATTGTTGTTTTCTGCTTATTAATTTTAAAACTGGCCAAGGACCCAAACACATTTAGTTTCCTCATCAAGTGTTCTATGTTATTTTTTGGGTCTTGCAGAAATATCACCAAGTCATCAGTGAACGGCCTCAATCTTTCTGAATTGTCAAGGTATCCCAGGTGACTAGAGGGTGTGTCCATGTGATTGAATTATCCCCTTGGAGAGAGGGAATGCCTTTGGCCTTGAAAGAGGACCCCTTTTCTCAAGAAACTATTGCTCCTTTGGAGTGGGGCAGCTATACTCCATCTAGATGATGATGATGATGATGATGATGATGATGATGATGATGATGATATCCCTGAAGGTAGGTGTTCACCTTTTGTCAAAAAATAGTTCTTGTTGAAGAGCAATAAATATGAGCACTCAATGTGACCATAAATAAGGAAAGAGTTCTTTAAATTGTGGGAGAGGGGAAGTATACCCCAAAGTTGCATTTGCAATGGGTAGGAGGTGAATGCGAAGCAGTGTTGTTTACTTCTCACTCCAAAATTGGTAGTGGGTCCATTCTTGAAACATAGCAATTAGGCAGTGTGGATAAGCCTTTCTTCCAGATTAGAAAACCCCACCATTTTCTTTCTTTCCTTGATTAAAGAGAATGCTCTGATAGGCATTCGTAATAAGGGAGCAAATATGGAATAATGGAAGGGAGCTAATGGAATAATGGAAGGGAGCTAATGGAATAATTCAATTGTTTGCCTGATTTCTGAAATAATTATCTCTAGGCAACACAATGAAGTTCAAAGGCTCACCAAGAAGCCAATTTTACTAAGGTGAAAGGGAAACTCAATGGTAAAAAGAGATATTTCTGATTTTCCCAATAATAATAGTTGTATCTCTGTAAATGATCCGTAGATTTATATTGTCATGGAAACAATAAGATTTCTTCAATTAAAACAAGTATTATTTTCCTAAGCAGCCAATGGGACTTAAATAACCGAGAGTGAATGACACAGGCACGCATGGCAAGATAGTTAAAATTATTTCATTCTTCTAATGGATTCATAGCCACACACTTCCGGTGGCGTCGCGGCGCCGAAGACAGCCTTCCCGGGCTGCCCGCGGCTCAGCTGTTTGTTTTTTCGCCCGTAACAGCGCCGAACAGCTGTTTGGGCGAAATTGAAGCCCCCTCCTCGGGAGAAGAGGAGGGGGTGAGGCCCCAGGTAGGGGTAGAGTTCTCCGAGGCCGCCTGAGCTTGGAGCTTGGGCGGCTGAAGGATTGAACTCCCCCGAAGCCTGGGTTGCTCCCAGCTGGCCGGCGTGTCTGCTCTGAACTTTTTGGAGCAGAGCCAGGCGTCTGCGAACCATCCCTGCCTGAAGAAAGGACTATGATTTAAAGGAGCAGGCAGAGCGGTACAAGAGATAAAGGTGAAGAGGCTTATTTTATTATACTCTCTAACTACTTGAACTTTTTAAACTCTAAGTGAAAGTGCGTCATATTTGAGGATTAAAAGATGGCGGCGAAACCTCCCCCTAAAACTCTTCGGAGTGGTGGATCCTCGCCAGTGCAACAATCATCTTTACAGGCGTTGCACCCTTCTGAAGCGCTGACAGCGAGGGAGTTTCGAGATGCTGTGGATAAACTTTTGGACTCAATTAATCAATCAATGGCTGATAAATTTGCGCAGATGGAGGAGAAATTGGAGAAACTGGAGGAGAGAATGGAAGAGAGGATGGAACAGAAGCTCAGCGTGATGAAGGTAGACATTTTGTCTTCAGTGCATAAAGTGGCGGAATGTGTGGAAGAATTAGATGAAAAGATGGATGATTTGGCTCAAAGGAATGCTATATTAGAAGTTAAAGTAAGAGAGAATGAAAATGTAAGAGACAAACTGGAGAAGGACTTAAGCTTAGCCCAATTTTACCAGATGCAGTTTGCTGTCAGAATTAGAGGTTTAAAAGAGGATACTAAAGAAGATTTGAAGCAGCTGATCTCTGAGGCTTTTGAAGAAGTATTAAACCTGCCAGCATCTGAAATAAGAGCAGCTATGGATAAAGTGTTTCGGGTGAATTCATGGATTGCCAGACAGAGGAAGTTGCCTAGAGATGTGGTGGTTTATTTTGCAAAAAGAGAGATCAGAGATCAAATTATACAAGCTGCCTATGATGTTAAAGTGGTGATTGCTGAACAAGAAGTTTTGGTTTTAAAAGAAATTCCTCCAAGGATTTTAAGGGGAAGGAAGGATTATACATTCCTCGTGCATGAGCTCAAGCAAAGAGATATAAGGTTCAGATGGGAGATTCCTCAGGGGCTGATGGTGATGCATGAAGGTAAAAGGTACCGGTTGATTACTGTGAAGCAAGCGCGTGATTTCTACAATAATGTCCTAAAAGCAACCCCATTAACGCTCCTGGAAGCTGGGAAAGGATCTGGAGAAGAAGAACAACAAGAGGAGGAAATAGAGGAAAGTGGTGCGGGAGGAGATCAAGTTACAACTTCTTTGGATGATCCTAGAGAGCAAAGAGTGACGCGTGCTGCTTTAAAACGAGCAAAGAAAATAATAGAACAAGATCAGCAAAAGTCTTCAGTTTCTTCGCAACGTACATACAGTCAAGCTGTGGGAGGAGCACGGCCTAAAGAAGCTAGTCCTATCAAAGCTGTGGTCCAAGGGCTTCTGGAGGATATGCATGGCAACTAAATTTTTAACTTGGAATGTTAATGGACTGAATTCACCGCAGAAGAGGAAGAAAGTTTTTCAATATTTAAAGCAATTTAAGATAGACGTTATATGTTTGCAAGAAACGCATATTAGAGTTTTGGATCAAAAGTATTTACTGAACTCGAGACTGGGTACGCATTTTGTTGCCTCTGCAGAGAATAAGAAAAATGGAGTAGTTGTTTATGTTAAAAGTGCTCTAACAGCAGATTTAATTGAAGCAGATAAGCATGGAAGATATGTTATGATTGAGCTGCTGTTAGAAGGTAAAAAGATGCTTCTAGTTGGACTATATGCACCTAACCAACAACAAGCTGATTTTTTTAGCTTACTTCATACAAAGCTTACCCAGTTGGATTATAAATCTTTTATTTTTATGGGAGATTGGAATGGTGTTCTGGATGTACATTTGGATAAAGCTGGAGCTTTTAAGCGTATTCCAAGCCACGCCAGACTGCCTAAAACTTTTTTTGAATTGAAGGATGATCTGGAATTGCGAGATATCTGGCGTGAGAGGCACCTGCAGGAGAAGGATTATACTTTTTACTCTGACAGACACCAATCTTTCTCAAGGATTGATTTTATTTTGTTGACTAATGATTTCTTTTTGAGAACTAAAAAAGTGAAGATATGTGCAAGAACTATTTCAGACCACAGTCCAGTTTGGTTGGAGATTGATAAGGAGAAAAGAGATAGGCGCTCGTGGCGCGTAAATGAGAACTTGTTTAGAGATCAGAGAAATGTGGAAGAATGTAAACAGCGGATGAAGGATTTTTTTGAGATTAATATGAATAAGGGTACCTCTATGGATATGGTTTGGGATGCTAGTAAGGCCTATATGAGAGGGGTGTTGATATATATGAATAATAGACGTAGACGTGTAGTGGAAACTAGAAGGAAAGAACTGGAGAATGAAATAAAGGAAAAAGAAAGGGCTTTGATTTTGAATCCAGAGGACGTGAAGATTAAAGAGGCTATTAGGCTGTTAAGAGGACAATTTGATAAATTAATGGCAGACCAAGTGGCAACCAATCTGCGGTTTGCTAGGCATAATACTTTTTGCAACGCTAATAAACCAGGCAGATGGTTAGCCTATAGACTGAGGAAGAAACAAAGGGCCTCTAATATAGACAAGATTGAATATAAAGGAAGGGTTGTGTTTCAACAGAATCTTATTAAGGATGCTTTTGTGGATTTTTATTCGAAATTATATACCAAAGAGGAAATTGAGCTAAAAGACATTGATAAATATTTGGAGAATGCTAATATTCCGGTCCTTACGCAAGCACAAAGAGAGGGGATTAACCAACTGATCACAGAAGAAGAAATCCTTACCGCAATTAAGGATTTGAAGGTTGATAAGGCGCCCGGTACGGATGGCTTGTCTGCGGCCTTTTATAAAAATTTACAATCTGAGATGATAAAACCGTTAAAGGAACTGTTCCAGACAATCCAGAGGGGGGGAAAGGTGCCACCGTCTTGGAGAACAGCTTTTATCTCATTGATTCCGAAGGAAGATCAGGATGCTACTCAAGTTAAAAATTACAGACCGATTTCGCTTTTAAATACAGATTATAAGATATTTGCTAAGGTTTTGGCTAACAGACTGATGAGGGTTCTGCAACAGGTGATTCATGGGGATCAAACGGGGTTTATTAGTGGTAGGCAAATGAAAAATAATGTTAGACATATAGTTGATGTGTTAGAGTTTTTGGAAAGGCACAACCAGATCTCTGCAGCGCTAATCTTTTTAGATGCTGAAAAGGCTTTTGATCAATTGAATTGGCAATTTTTGTTGAGAATGTTAGATAAAATGGATTTTGGGGAAAATTTCTTACAGCCGATTAGGGCATTATATCAAAAGCAAACGGCCCGAATTATAGTTAACAATAGTTTGACGGCAGTATGTAATATTGAGAAGGGTACAAGGCAAGGATGTCCGTTATCGCCCTTGTTATTTGTATTAACTTTAGAGATATTATTGAACAAGATTCGGAATTCGGAAAAAATTAAGGGGATACAAGTTGGAGATCAAGACTATAGATTGAGAGCATTTGCAGATGATCTGGTTGTTACAGTGACCCAGCCAGAGAATTCTGTTGTGGACCTGATAGAGATAATAACACAATATGGGAAGGTTTCTGGATTTAAAGTAAACATACAGAAAACTAAAATTTTGGCTAGAAACATGACAGTTTCACAGAAGGCCTTCTTGGAAGGATTAACTGGCTTTGAGATTGTTAAAAGGGTTAAATATTTGGGGGTAATTTTGTCGCCCTCGAATACAAAGCTATATAAAAATAATTATGAAAAATTGTGGGGGAAAATTCAAAAAGAATTGGAGAGTTGGCAAAAATTGCAATTGACTTTGTTGGGACGGATTGCAGCAGTGAAAATGAATGTCCTGCCCAAATTTTTATTTTTATTTCAAATGATACCGATTCTTAAGAAAGATTCTAATTTGGAGGAATGGCAGCATGGTATCAATAAATTTGTGTGGGCAGGGAAAAAGCCACGAGTTAAACTTAAGATTATGCAGGATATTCGTGAGAGAGGTGGCCTTAAATTGCCTAATTTTAAATTATATTATGAAGCTGCTGCATTAGTAGGAATAAGTGATTGGATTAATTTGACGCAATCGAGGTTATTAAATCTTGAGGGCCATGATTTGTTGTTTGGCTGGCATGCATATTTGTTGTATGATAAGAAGGTAGGTACTGTGTTTAGGACGCATATTCTAAGACAGGCATTGCTGAGAGTTTGGAAGAAGTATAGACATAAGCTAAGTTGTAAGATACCATTGTGGGCAATTCCAAAACACGCAATAGAAAATATACATGCTGGTTTCAAACACGATGAGACTACCTACAAGGAAATTTTAAGTTTGGAAAGGAATGTTTGGTCTTTGAAATCATATAGCTTCTTGCGAGAAGAGAAGGTTGTTCAAACATGGTTTCAATATACTCAGCTACGGGCCAGGTGGAAAGAAGACCAGAAAATTGGATTTGTAACGATTGATGAAAATTTGATAAAGCAAATTAGAAATCAGGGACCTGCACACATTAAACGGATATATCTTGCATTGATAGAGATTGATTCAGAAACAGAGCTTGTTAAGGACTGTATGATAAAATGGGCCCAAAATATCCAGGAAGTTATTACAATGGACATGTGGGAGAAGATTTGGGTGAGGAATGTGAAATTTACTCAAGCTCAAAATTTAAGAGAGAATTTTTATAAGATGTTTTATAGATGGCATTTAGATCCTAAAAAACTTGCAAGTATGTACCCGAATTATCAGCCTAAGTGTTGGAGGTGCGGGGTTGAAGATGCAACATATTTTCACATATGGTGGACATGTAAAAAGGTTAAGGCCTTTTGGATTAAAATCTGGTGGAATATACAGAAGATTTTTAAAAGGAGGATAAAGTTTTGTCCGCAATTTTTTTTGTTGGGAATAATTGTTGATGCTACAGTGGTGGACTCTAAGTTGATGCTGAATTTAATTACGGCAGCAAGACTTTTGATAGGACAATATTGGAAGAAGGAGGAGCTGCCGACTATAGAAGAATGGACTTTAAAGGTTTCCGACCTGGCAGAGATGGCGAAGATATCGGCTTATTTGAAAGATCACTCGCAAGAACGTTATATTATGGAATGGAGAAAGTGGATTGAGTTTATCCAGAATAAGTATAGGGTTAAGAAGTTTTATCTAGCATTTGAATAAGTCTTCTTTCGTGTTTTTTCTTTTCTTTTCCAATTTTCTTTTTTATATATATTTAATAATGTTAAGTTTTGTTTGTTCTTATACAAGTTAGAGAGTGATGGATTTTAGAATTTATGGTTGTTAGTGTATGGTTGCTTATGATTGTTTTTATATATATATACCTTGTATTTAGCTCTGGGAAGTCCGGGGGGGGAGGGGGGTGGGGGGGAGGTAGGGGAGGGAAGAGGGAGGGGGGAAGGGGGGAGGTAAGGGAGGGAAGAGGGAGGGGGGAGGTGGGGAGGGGAGGGTGGAGGGGGATGGGGGTTTTTAATGGAAAATTGTATTGTAAAACTTTTCAATAAAAAAAAAATATTTCATTCTTCTAATGGATTCATAGCCACACTATATTATGATTGCATGCATTTAGTCCGATTAAATTTGCAACTCTCTGGATAGAAAGGGAACTGAATAAAAAACAAGTGAGTTGCTATTTAGAGATAAAGTAACACATTTTATTTCTGAATTTTGATTTTGATAGATGGAAGAAAGGGAAATATTTTGCATCCTGGTAGAGTTAGTTCTAACTTTAATTGAAAAATTAATATGCCATATATTTAATGCAGTTAAAAGGAACGGAGCAGATACTTGTGTCACAACAAACTGCAAGGAACTAAATGAAGGAGCCAATCTATAGTATGTGTGTGTGTGTGTGTGTGTGTTTCTATGAATGTTATCTCTGTCTCTGAATCTGTCTCTGTCTTTCTCTGTCTTTCTCTCTCTCTTTCTCTCTCTCTCTCTCTCTCTGTCTCTCTCTTTGTCTCTCTCTGGGTCTCTCTGGGTCTCTGTGTGTGTCTCTATCTGTCTCTGTATATATATATATATAAGATAAAACATTCTCAACAAAGGTACCTCAAATTGGCTAACTTACTGATTGATAGGAGTGGAATTTGAGGAATTTATGACTGCTTCAGCAATGCCATGCTGCTGCTGAGGTCACATGATCCTCATTTTCAGTGTTCCCTGATAGTTTCCCAGCCACTTGGGCAATCCTTTGTTTCCTCCCCACTCAGTCACCTAGGTACTTGCTGGAAAGGGGAGGAAAGGGGACATAAGGGAAGGGCGGGTAAAAGGAAGCAGTGAAGAAGAAGTGGGGAGGGAAGTTCTTACACTCACTGCCAGTTTCCCACAAGGAAATTCAATGGGGAAGCTGACAGGAAGTTGCTTCCATTCCCACTGATTTTTTTTCTTCTCATGGTCTTTGTGTTTCATTGTTTAGTTAAGGAAAAAATATCTGAAATGATAACATGTGATCCTAATCAGAAAAGGTTGCAAGTTGCTTAAGTAAGTCTTCCCAAGGATGGTTTTGCGGGCTGCATGAAACCACTTCATGGGCCGGATCTGGCCCCCGGGCCTTGTGTTTGACATGTCTGCTGTATATGGATATTGTTGTGATTCAGGGTCAGCCTGTGGGTTCGGCAGTTGGGTCAGACAACTCAAGGAGGAGGGGGATGTTGAAGAGCTTGCTGAGGGGGTTGGAGAGCTTTCTGATGAGAGCCCTCAGCCAGGCCCCTCCCACCTGGTCACGACGGAGACCCAGCTTTGTGAGCCTGACAGCGTGGATGAAGATGACCCACAGCTGGCCCTGTTCAAGGACGCCCGACGCAGGAGGCAGTCAATCAGGAGTAAACAGAGGAAGGCAATGGGGCACTTCGGAAGGAGGCAGAGAGAAGCCATGCCCTGAACTGTATAAAAGGGGAATGCGTGGGAGGGCTGGTTTGCTGAAGGCAACCGCTTGAATAGCTCCTGTTTCATGGTTTGTGTCTTGTTTGCTTTTGTATCCATAAATTTGGTAGGCTTAGTTCCAGCCTCTTGCCTTCTTGTAAAAGGGGTTGTCCCTGCCTTTTCTGCAGGGCCGGTAGCAGGCTGGTACAGAACAGATATGGATATGGATATGGATATGGATATGGATATGGATATGGATATGGATATGGATGTATATATGTATATATGTGGGTGTATATATATATGTTTATGTACAGTATATATATGTGTGTGCAGTAGATAAGATATACAGCACAGAATAGCTCTTGGCAGAGCAACTATGAAGATGTGGGGAAAGATATTCAAATGTTGTGATGTATCTATACCTAGAAAGATCAGAACTATGCAGGCAATGGTATTCTCTAGGAGCCTCTTTGGATCTGAAATTTGGAATGTGAAGAAGCAGGTTAGATTATTTTATCCTACCTTTATTACTTTATGAGTAACTCAAGGTGGCAAGCATACATAATATTCCTTCCTCCTCCTACTTACTCCACAACAATAACCCTGTAAGGTGGGTTGAGCTAAGAGAAATTGACTGGCACAAAATCTCCTAACTATTTTCCATGCCTTAGACGGGACCAATTCCTGGTGCCTTAACCATTAGACCAAATTGGTTCCTAAAGAGCACTTCTGAACTTTGGTGTTGAAAAAACTTTTAAGAATACTGTGGGCAGCCAAGAAAACAAACTAATGTATCATCAAACAAATCAACCCAGAGTTCTCACTTGAGATACACAGGGCTAAGGCTCAATAATTTTACATTATGCAAAGATCTAATCTTTAGAGAAGGATCTAATGCTGGAAAAGGTGGAAGAATTGAGAAAAATAGGATGACCAACAAGTGTAAAGACTCAATGATAGTGGCAATTGTTGCACTGTTGGAGGATTTATTAGGGACAGATTGTCATGGAAAAATCTATGTGGTCTCTAAGATGAACACCAACTTAATGGCACACAATCAGTCAATGCTACACTTTCTAAGCCAGGTTTACCTAAGGCAACTAGCAACACCCTGAAATCATCAAACTAAAATGCTTAAGAAAATTCAGCAATTAGAATGCATGCTGGTACCATTATGAAACAATAAGGAATAAAAGCAGCAGTTGAACTATTTAAAAGATTTTTAAGTAGCATGTATGTTTAAAATTAGGGACGTGGTGGCTCAGTGGATTAGGATGCTGAGCTTGTCGATCAGAAGGTCAGCAGTTTGGCAGGTCGAATCCTGAGTGCTGGGTAACAGAGTGAGTGCCTGTTACTCGTCCCAGCTTCTGCCAACCTAGCAGTTCGAAAGCATGTAAAAATGCAAGTAGAAAAATAGGGACCACTACGGTGGGAAGGTAACAGCGTTCCGTGCACCTTTGGCATCTAGTCATGCCGGCCACATGACCACAGAGACGTCCTTGGACAAGCGCTGGCTCTTCGGCTTTGAAACGGAGATGAGCACTGGCCCCTAGAGTTGGAAACGACTAGCACGCATGTGCGGGGGAACCTTTACTTTTATGTTTAAAATTAATACATTAATTGAATAGAGTGTGTTATGTACTGGGCTTTTTGAGGGAATACCACGTGGGTTGCTGGAGCAGCTAACGGCTCTCCAGCAACCCAGACTACCAGTCTCCTGTGCTGCAATTGGCTATCCCCAGGCGGCTGGTTGCAGCCATTTCTCTCAGTACAGTCACAGCACGAAATAAAGTATGAGTTACCTGTACTCGGTTCGCGTCATCATTCCTGCGTCAAAGAACCCGCTATTTAACAGTGTGGTTAAATTGTCAGGGAGAACAGAATCTTCTTTGCCTGGCCTCACAAAGGCAATTCAGTCTATGTCTAAAGCTGCAAGTGTCTCTACTTCAGCATTAATTTAGAATAATCTGTTCTTGCTGGAGTGATGGTACCTTTTGGATGCTTGGAAATTTGCTTCTAAACAAAAGTTTGATTTAAGAATAAAAGACAAAAGTCAACGAAAATCAGAAATTATTTAGCGAATATACATAGAAGAGTCAGTGGAGTGTAAAGTGTTGAATTAGAATCAGGGAGATTCATGATTTTCTACTTTGGCATAGAAGCCAGCCGGATGATTTGAAGCCAGTCATTCTCTCTCACTCCTACATTGGAAAGGATCTGTCTGTCTGTCTGTCTGTCTTCTGAAGGTACACTAGACCAGCCTAGCAGTTTAAGGTTCTTAACTTTCAGTGAAAAGACCTACCTTCATCTTACAACTGATTGATTTGGACTGACAAGAATCTTATATTGCAAGCCTATTTTGAAAAGTCATTTCATCTTTTCTGTAAACCTCAGTTGGAAGATCACCCAAGATATAATATTAGAGTTCCTAGGAGACAGGTTGTTAACTAAATAAGCAAAGACCTGAGAAAAATAGAGAAAAATAATGAAGGGCAGAAAAAAGCAAAAGGAATAATTAGAGAGAAAGAAATTGAGAAAGTAGGAGGAGAAACCAATGAGCAGAAAATTGCCAACAGTTATCTGTCATGGCCAGAAGATACAATACAGTGTCTTTTTTTAGAAAAAGGAAGGAGCCCAAAATCAAGGATTTAAGGAAGGGATGCAAAAGGTTCAGCTTTCCTGCATTACTTCTGTAAGATACAGAACGATCCAGGTAAGGCCCCTTTTGGTTTTAAAAGGTATGGAAAGTTTAATGACCACATTTGGAGCTCAACCCTTGAAGATACTTTTTTTACCCTTTCAAACTCCCAAATGTCATCCCTAGATGGGCCCAGTTCCCCCAGTTTGGGGATGCATCCTCAGGTTTATAGAATTTACTAGCTGCTAGTCAAAAATGCTAAGAGACCTCCCAAAGACGTTATGCTTCTCATCCAAGAAGCTTCTTCAGTTCTGACTGAATGGTGGAGCATGGAAGGATTTATATTCCTTGTAGTCATTTGATCATTAGTACTCTTTTTGAGACTCATTGAGACCCTCAGGGTCATCTGAATAGCGCAAACAAATGTGGAAACTTCTTGTAACTGCTGAAATGTTTTCCAGGGGGGAAAAACAAACAAATCCCAGTTGCCTTTGAAGAAGCACCTTTGGGACAACTATGACCTGGATGATTGAGAACCTCTATAGACAATGCTGAGAAAATTAATGTACTATCTAATATACTCCTGTGGCTAAAAGGTAAGGATCACATTTCTGTTACTGTCTGTCACAACTTTTAATATGACTTGCTCAAACAGCCCCTCACCAAGTCAATCTCTCAGTCATTCTGCTTAGATAGGATTCATTAGCAAAGGATGATAAACTTTAAAAAGAGTGCTAATTGCATCCTCCTCTGCATGTGAAATCCTGTCCAGAAATTCCCCTTTTAATTGCTTGCTGCTTTTGCAGAGATGAACTATGCTCTTTGTGCCATATGTTGCTAATTTTGTACCTATTAAGGTACATCCTTTCCTTCTGCCCAGGTTGCATCACTTTTCAGTGGCTATCGATTAATTGCTGCTGGGGATTAGTAATCAATGAATTAGCCAGAAAGTTCCTATCCTTCAGATTTAGTTCATGCCTATTCATTTTGGTAATTTTACTGTAGTTTTGTTTTTGTTTTTTGACCAATGCTAAGGAGGGAAATATTTGTAAAGTGAAGCTAAACGGCTCCAGACAAGGCTGCTTGTGCTTTGTTCGTTAAGAAAATAGGAGTACAGAAAGATGCTTGTTTGCAGCTGTTTCAGCTGCTCCTGATTGCTTTTTATTGTTACCAAACTACTCTGCCAGCATTGTAAAAGACTATATTTAATTCGGAAGTGGTGTGTGTGTTTTTGTGTGTTTGTGTGTGTGTGGAATTGGCTGCACTGAAAAGAGTTTGCAAGAGATCAATAAGGAAATTGCACCATTATAGCTCTGTACAATCTTTCTGCTGACTTGGACTTTGTGATGCTGTTATCTCATTCAATCCTTTGATTATTGTGAAAGGATCTGTTGCAGTGTTTTGCTTCTCTGGCAACTAATGAATTACTCTGTGCTTAAAGTCCAGAGCTTTCATGAGATGTCTTTCTAGCTTCCCATCCTTTAGCAATACAGTCAGACAAGGTTTTAGTTTGGATATTTATTTATTTTTTTAAAAAAGGAGAGCAGTGAAGAGACATGAAAGGAACAAGTTTTTCTTAAAATCTGAACATTTACAAGCTGATAAATGACACAGACATGATAAGAGTTGCCACTGTACAATACACAAAATAATAATAATAAAAAGCATGTCCTGACAGACCAAAAACTGCCTATCCAAATAATTTCCCCAAGTTATCATTAGAACTTTGTTAAAATGGTCTTTAAAAGCTTTTCTTTCCTGATTTTATAGGAAATTAATTCTTCTTTGCAAACAGTAGTCCACCATCTGGTGAGCGTTGTGTGATATCCAAGGAGGATGTAAGAAATAAATGGATGTTATTTTCTTGCTACAGTTGTATTCTGCTTGCTTCATTGTTCCAATGCTGTAACAATCTCCAACGTGTAATGTATGTGCTATTTTCCTTCAGGGTAAGCAGTTGTAGGAAGGGAATCAAAACCCTCCTTACTTTTCAGTCCTCCCTCTGTTTCTCTCATTCAATCTCCCTTCCATTTCCAGGGCAAAAGGTTAAGAATTACATTTGAAACAAAGGTAACAGGCTTAACAAAGAATTTGAAATTGGCCAAAGTCAGCAGGCTATTCAGGGGAAATATTCAATTCAGGATGCCAGCAATTTCACCCATTAATAAACAAAAGTTCCTTTTCACCATGAGACTTCCACTTCTAGCTATAATGCTAATTAGCAGGGGGAAAAGCAGAAAACCTAACTCTAGAGTGCCCCCTTTTGGAGAACCCAGTCAATTACACTTCCTAAGAACTGCAGGGGCCGGCTCAGGTGGCCACTTCCAATAATTGACCGGGTACTCGGCTGGAATTGTGCTCTTGGAAATAAACTTCACTTCTGCTTCAATCAATTCCCTCTATTCTGCATTTCTTTTTTCTTATCCCAGCTTGGAATGAAACAGATTTCCTTCAAACACAATGGCGTGCAGTGTGCAGGAAAAGAGTTAGTGATAGTAAGTCCAAAAAATAAAGGCATCTCTTAAGAAGAAGAAAAAGAAATAAAACTATAACTAGATTTAATTTATCTTAAGACTTTACCCTTCCTTTTGACACATTTAGTTTTTCTTCTTGGCAGTTTGATCTTCATTTATTCTTTCTATATAACTTGATAACATCAATGTATATTATGTGTCCCGATCCATGTACACTTGAGGAACTTGTGGCAATGCACAAAACACAATGTTGCTAGTTTCTGGGCAAGATCTGTTTAATTTGTACATATTTTAATATTGTATTATATATTTTATGTCATATAGTATGCTTTATTTTAATTGTGATGCTTTTGATGTCATGGTTCTGATAAATGAGACAATTCAAACAAATTTCAGGCATATTATTTATCTAAAAAGTCTTAGTAATGAAATGAAACATCGGCACTCATGGAGGGATGCCAGAATCTGAAATCTCCTCCCCCCAACAACCATCATGCAGACATAATCCCCCCCCCTTATCTACATGTCATAAATCACATTATCCAATTAGTTTTACATATGAGGTTTCACTTCCCAATCTGTACACAGGCTTTCTAATCTTCCAACAACATCCGGGTAGATTTCCTCCCTCCCAAATGAAGCAATTAAAGTAACAGGCTGTCTCTTATATTGTCAGTGCAAAAACATGTCAATGTTTGCAGCATTGACATCTGAGACAAACAAACATTGGGTTTGTTTGGAATTGGAATTGGGTATGTCTAGTTTAATGAAGAGAAGGATACGGAGTGACATGATAGCAGGGTTCCAATATCTCAGGGGTTGCCAAAGAAGAGGTAGTCAAGCTATTCTCCAAAGCACCTGAGGACAGGACAAGAAGCAATGGATGGAAACTAATCAAAGAGAGAAGCAACCTGGAGCTAAGGAGAAATTTCCTGACAGAACAATTAACCAGTGGAACAACTTGCCTCCAGAAGTTGTGAATGCTCCAACACTGGGAGTTTTTAGGAAGAGATCAGACAACTATTTGTATGAAATGGTATAGGATTTCCTGCCTGAGCAGGGGGTTGGACTAGAAGACCTCCAAGGTCCCTTCCAACTCTATTATTGCTATTGTTATTGTTATTGCTTCACCAGTTATTCACTTTTCTCTTTGTTCCATTTTTCTTTAGCACCTTTTTATTTTTTCTCTCTCCTTGTTTCACCACATGGACTTAAGTGATGCATTCCCATTTGTTCAATTCATCATGTTGTTTCTCCAGAGATGTTTCACTCCCATACAACCTAGTGTACACAGCTACAGTTGCTTCTTTTGACAGACATTCAGTCCTCCCCAAAACTGCATACTAACCACTACTTTACTACTACCTTGAATTTCTTAAATTTTCTCTTTGACTTTTCCCATATTTATTAACATTCTACCAAGGTACACAAGTTCATTTACTTGCTTTAATTTTTGGCAATTTTGGTAATTCTGCTGACTGCCAGCAGTTTGGCAGTTCAAATTTCACTGACTCAAGATTGACTCAGCCTTCCATCCTTCCAAGGTCAGTAAAATGAGGACCCAGACAGTTGGCAGCAATATACTGACTCTATAAACTGCTTAGAGAGGGCTGTAAAGCACTGTGAAGCGGTATATAAATCAAAGAGCTATTGCTATTGATACATTAATTGTCAAAGCCATATTCCTCCATATTTCAAATCACAAGTTTATCTAAGATTGGCTCTCAGCCAAAAACATAGCATCATTTGTAGATATAACTGCACACATATTTTCATTCCCTACAAACATATCTTTGATATCACCACAAATATTCCTTACAGATTTAGTACATGAAACAACAAAAGGGACATTGCAAATGTGTGTCTGATTAACCCTTAGTTTAAGATTTCACCACCACCAATTTCATTTATTTTCACTCATTCTTCACTTCTTTCATACTGTATGTCACTCATGGCACATTCAACATTCAACTCCATGTGCATACAAAGTATTCTATTATTTAAAATTATTCTCTTCATTGTATGCTTTATCTGGCAATTAATTAGTAAATCAATTAGTGCATTAGTTAATAATCACATTGGTATGAAATTCCAAAAGATTCAAATCATTTGAAATACAGCGGAAAAGATCAATTTTAGTAATACACAAAGTGTGCCCTTTAACTTTTCTGTCTGTGCTATCAAGCCCATTCTGTTTATTCATTTGCTGAGATCTATTGGCAATCTGACCAATGTCTCATACAGCTTTACTAATCTGCATTATTGAATAAGGGCAAAACAGAGGTATTCCCTTCGCATTTCACAAACCCAATTAGTCCATGTGGATGTGAGAGTCAATACATTCTTTTTTGATTATTGTTACTTGCTTTTCTGCCATTCTGTTTTATTAATTACAAATCAGAATCAATTACAAATCATTTATTGTGAAATACCTTCAAATGTGAATGGAGGGAGATAATAGGAGTTTAGAATTTAACTTGAGGAAAAGGCAAGAAAGGCAAGAAAGTAGCCAGACATGCTGTGTGGTGTTGCTTGCCCACTGTAGGTGATTGAGTAATTGCTTCCTACTGATTAAGTGAATGCTGATGTAAAGTCTGTAAAATGAGTGTTCCTCTATTCCTAGAAATTCTGCTTATCTCCCACTCATTTGGGGAGCAACAAACCATGTCTAGATAAAACTCAAATACTTTGGCCACCTAACGGCTTGGGTCCGGATTATCTAAGGGAACACCTGCTGCCAGCATCAACTTCCCATCATCCTGTGCGCTCCCACAGGGAGGGCCTTATTAGGGTACTGCCGGTCAAGGAATGCCCGCGGGTTATTCCCAGGGGAAGGGCATTCTCTGTGGGCGCGCCGGCCCTTTGGAACCATCTTCCCACGGAGCTTAGGACTGCCCCCGACCTTCACTCATTTCGCAGGGATTTGAAAACTTGGCTTTTTGAGCTGTCTGGCCCAGACTGAGGGGTTTTAATTATTTATTAATGGGGTTTTAGTTTAAATTCAGGGACTTAATTTAATTTTAGTTTTAATTGATTTTAACTTTGTATGTACGTATTTTTAATTTTTCCCTGTAAACCGACCTGAGTCCTAAGGGAATAGGGCGGTATACAAGTTTAAATAATAAATAAATAAATAAATAAATAAATAAATAAATAAATAAATAAATAAATAAATAAATAAATAAATAAATAATGAGAAGGAAGGACTCACTGGAGAAGAGCCTAATGCTGGGAAAGATTGAGGGCAAGAGAAGAAGGGGACGACAGAGAATGAGGTGGCTGGATGGAATCACTGAAGCAGTAGGCGTGAGCTTAAATGGACTCCAGAAGATGGTAGAGGACAGGAAGGCCTGGAGGAACTTTGTCCATAGGGTCGTGATGGTTCGGACATGACTTCGCAACTAACAACAACAACAACAAACCATGTCTGGAATATCATAAAACATTTCCAGGTCCTAAAGATTTACTTTTAGAAAATGATGAACCATTAAGAACCAAAATTATGAATTCCAGGAGGAAAAAAAACATTCCAGGAAACTCTTCCAGACAGATCTTTCCTCTGAAACAGGAGGATGTAATTTAAGGGTTTCAGAGTTTGCAAAGTATATGGAGATTCTCAGTCATCCAGGTCATGGTTATCCCAAAGGTGCTTTTTCAAAAGGGAACTGGACTTTCTGAAGCCCAGTGGCTTTTAGAAAAATCATCTTTGTTGACACAAAGAGGACCATACCTATGTCAACTGGAATACAGTGTTTTTGATCAAAGTAGAGCAATAATGATCAGATTACTTTAAATTGAATCCTATGAAGGATGGAAACAGAAATTCAGAAAAGCTTATATACTGCAATATTAAATGAGGGGAACCTATGCTAAGGTCTATTAAAGCCTCCCATGGAAAATTAGAAATAATATATTGACTCATAAATTTCATGACATTTTTGTCTATATACTAATGCTCATCAGACTATAGAAATAAGCAAGATGAGTTTGAAATCTTATTACAGGAAAGCAAATTTGATTTAATAGTTATAACTGAAGCCTGGTGGGAGGATTCAAATGACTGGACTACAGCAACTAAAAGATATAATTTGTTCCAAAAGCAAATACAAATCCCCAAAAGAAATTACAAAAAGAGAAGAAACTGCATTTCAAAGGAATGAACTTAGTGCCAATACTGAAGTCATCTGGATTAAAATAACTGAAATAAGATATGAAATAAGTTTCTGTTATTTGTGTTTACTACTGCCTACTGAGTGCAGAAGAAAATAAGGTTCACACCTCCCAAGAGTAAATTACAGATATTCCTATTATACAGTATAAGGTATGAAGTAACAGGGACTAAAGACTGATGTTTATATATAGGACCAAAATGGCAGGGACCTAACAGAGGCAGAAGAGATTAAGAAGAGGTGGCAAAATTACACAGAAGAACTATACAAGAATGAGCTTAATGTCCCTGATAATCACAATGAGTTGGTCATTGACCTCGAGCCAGACATCCTAGAATGTGAAGTGAAGTGGGCCTTAGAAAAGCTGAGCAACAACAAAGCTAGTGGAGGTGACAGTATTCCAGCTGAGCTATTCAAAATCTTAAAAGACGATGCAGTAAAAGTGCTACACTCAATTTGCCAGCAAATTTGGAAAACTCAACAGTGGCCACAGGATTGGAAAAGATCAGTTTACATTCCAATTCCAAAGAAAGGCAGTGCCAAAGAATGTTCAAACTATCGCACCATTGCACTCATTTCTCATGCTAGTAAAGTTATGCTTAAAATTCTACAAGCTAGACTCCAGCAGTATGTGGATCGAGAACTACCAGAAGTACAGGCAGGATTTCGAAGAGGCAGAGGAACTAGAGATCAAATTGCTAACATACGCTGGATCATGGAGAAAGCTAGAGAGTTCCAGAAAAACATCTACTTCTGCTTCATTGACTATGCTAAAGCCTTTGATTGTGTGGATCATAACAAACTGTGGCAAGTCCTTAAAGAGATGGGCATACCAGACCATCTTATTTGTCTCTTGAGAAACCTATATGCAGGCCAAGAAGCAACAGTGAGAACTGGACACGGAAACACTGATTGGTTCAAAATTGGGAAAGGAGTCCGGCAAGGCTGTATACTGTCGCCTTGCCTATTTAACTTATATACAGAGCACATCATGAGAAAGGCAGGGCTAGATGAATCAAAAGTTGGAATTAAGATTGCCGGAAGAAACACCAACAACCTAAGATATGCAGATGATACCACTCTAATGGCAGAAAGTGAAGAGGAACTAAAGAGCCTCTTGTTGCGAGTGAAGAAGGAGAGTGCAAAACTTGGGTTGAAACTAAACATTAAGAAAACCAAGATCATGGCATCTGGCCCTCTCAATTCCTGGCAAATAGATGGGGAAGAAATGGAGGTAGTGACAGATTTTATTTTCCTGGGCTCCAAGATCACTGCAGATGGGGACTGTAGCCAAGAAATTAAAAGACGCTTGCTCCTGGGGAGGAAAGCCATGGCAAATCTAGACAGCACACTAAAAAGCAGAGACATCACCCTGTCAACAAAAGTGCATATAGTCAAGGCTATGGTCTTCCCAGTTGCAATGTATGGCAGTGAAAGCTGGACCATAAGAAAGGCTGAGCGCCAAAGAATTGAAGCATTTGAAATATGGTGCTGGAGAAGACTCCTGCGAGTCCCTTGGACTGCAAGACGATCAAACTGGTCAGTCCTAGAGGAGATCAACCCTGACTGCTCTTTAGAAGGCCAGATCCTTAAGCTAAAACTCAAATACTTTGGCCACCTAATGAGAAGGAAGGACTCACTGGAGAAGAGCCTAATGCTGGGAAAGATTGAGGGCAATAGAAGAAGGGGACGACAGAGAATGAGGTGGCTGGATGGAGTCACTGAAGCAGTAGGCGTGAGCTTAAATGGACTCCAGAAGATGGTAGAGGACAGGAAGGCCTGGAGGAACATTGTCCATAGGGTCATGATGGGTCAGACACGACTTCGTAGCTAACAACAACTTCGGTCATTCGGGTTTCCTCCCACGTAGAACTAAAGGTGTAGGTGCAACTTTTCGACGGAATCCCATCCGTCATCATCAGGCTGGAGGCTTCAGCTTCCTTCTTATATGTGTGTGTGTGTGTGTGTGTGTCTTGGTGTATTTGGGTCTTTTCCTGTGTAAGATTGAGAGTGTCTTGGCGACGTTTCAGCGAGGTCCCACTCATCTTCAGGCTGGTGTCTTCGGCTTCATGCTTGTGCAAGCAAAGTGTGATCGGAGCTGCCGTCTCTCTATAAATATTGGTGGGGGTGTGTGGGGTGCTGGCTTTGTTGCTGTAAGTGGGTTGGTTGGCTGTGTTGTCACATCTTGATTGGTTGATGGCGTTATTGTTTGCAGATTAGTCGGCTGTTTTGTAACATCCTGTGTGGCTGAGGTGTTGGCTGTGTGCCTATTAGTCTTTTGTGTTGTAACGACCTGGATAATGCAGACACAAGAATTGTCTTAGAAAAGGGCAATGTAACCCTCCAGGGAATCATTTTCAGCAGACCTCAATGGCAGCAAGTTTCCATGACTTCACCTGAGAGATGGATATTCCTGTAGCCGAAAGCCATGAACTATCAATTTGATATTTTAACATTGCCCTTGCTTCTGGGAAATCTTTTCTCTCTCTCCTCTAAGTAATAAATAAAGTGAAAGGAAAAAAAGGCAGACAGTATACATATTGTTTTTTCATTATTCCTACAGTTTTCATGTTTCTGATTTCCCTCTTTGCAAAATATAGGGAGGGAAATTAAGTCATAAACTAGATCCAGTCATTAGGTAAAGTGAGATGGATGATGGGGACAACTGCATTTCTCTGGTTATTATTTCTGAATTCCCTCATTCTCTTTTCTTGAAAGGCTGATGGACCTGTTAGAAGATTTTCAGTCGGATTCTAAGCCAAGTCACCCAATGAAAGACACAGGACAATTGCTCCAAAGTAGAGGGAGAGCTTATTCAAAAAGCCAGACAGTGAAACAGATGGTCAGCAAAGTGGCCACCCCTTAAAAGTCAGAGGCAACAATACTTATAGGGGAATATATTTGTTGTTCATGAGTTCTGCAGATATGCCCCACAGTGTGTTTGTCCCCAGAAATATTTGGGCTTCAGAGGTAAGAAACCCTGCAGTGGTGATAATCCTTTTGTCTCTTTTGTGTGAATAGATGTTGGATTTTTAGTCTGGTATTGGGAGAGCTCTATTGTGTGGGTAAAGGATTTCCATGTTTTGATTTCTAGTTGCTCGTGATGCTGACATTTGCCTAATTTCCTAATGTATTTCCTAATAAGATACACGCTTAGCCTGTCAGTATAGGTAGAAAGGCTTAAGTTTTGTTTTATTGATTATGGGTTCACTGTTAGGTCATGGGGACCTAACAGTGATTTAAATTTTGTATTTTGTACTTTTGGTATTTATTGCCCTGTACACCGCCCTGAGTCCTTCGGGAGAAGGGCGGTATATAAATCAAATAAATATAAATATATAAATATGGGGAGACCCAGGTCTGTGGGTGGAGTGGATGTTAAGGGGTGAGGTTAGCAACATGTATGGGATATGGGCATTTGCATCCTACAGTCCAAGGATTACCAGATCAGCAACATATTCTTGTAAAAATGCAAAGGAAATTCTGTCCTTGACTTCAGCTTGCCTTTCTTCCATCATCCTATATGTCTCTTTCTTGGTATCAGCTTTTGTTTCCTTACTTCTTTTAAAAGATTGTGAGATGACTGCAGAATGTTGTAACTAGTCTTAGCTTCCTAGAGGACCTTTATCCGGGTCCATGGATGGGGGTGGGGACCAATAGAAAAGATGCTGCCTGGGAATGAAATGGAGAGAAAGATTATGGGTAAAGTACCTGGAGTACAGCAGTGCATGAATTTGAATGTTTAGCTATATCTCACAAAAATCCACTGTGTAACCAGTATATAGCTAGAGGTGTTGTGGGTCCACTGATGTTGCATACAGCTGCATACTTTCCTATTTTTCTTGATTGTGGACCAGTTGTTATGCTACACTTGTTGAGTCCACCTGTTACTAAATGTTCTTCTGCTCACTTCAGCCAAGCTTTTTTTCTGGAGCCAATTACTTTACTTTCAAATCTAAGAGGTAAAATTACCAGAGCAATCAATAAGGAGGTCAGTAAGGATTCGTATGATAAATGAGATAATGCCAGAACATTCCACACTTCAGAATTTCACTAACTACCAAAAGATGATTTTGGCACCATTCTTTAATGTTTTCAGGCGTTGGATTTCTGGCGCTGCACGCTGTTCGTCAGGCGGCACAGGTCAGCTCGTGGTGTTCGTGGCCTGTGGCCATTTGGACTTGAGCTACTCGGCTTGGATCAATCTGCTGTTTTAGCCTTCTTCGCTTTTCTCGCTTTTGAGAAGATTCTTGTGACTGGAACTTTTGTCATCCTCAGATTATTGTTGCTCTAATTCCTCTTTTCCCCTCACGAACCCATCGGACTCAGAGGGTCTGGAGCTGAGCCGCTGTGAGAGGGTGGCTCAGCTATACCATCAATGGCACCACCCTATACCATCGGCTATCTCCCTAGAGGTGAGAGATCTAGGGAGGTATGCTTTATTGGGTTGGTATTCTGCCCGCTTCTGGATAGGTCTGGGCTCTCTGTGTGAGAGAGGTGCCCGATCTGTCTTGGGAGTCATCTGGCCAGCTCAAGTGGCAGGGAG
Organism: Vipera ursinii; assembly: GCF_947247035.1. NCBI lineage: Eukaryota > Metazoa > Chordata > Lepidosauria > Squamata > Viperidae > Vipera > Vipera ursinii. The sequence goes on along the minus strand of NC_139513.1, from coordinate 45,893,291 downwards.
CTGGTGGACTGGACATTGTTGATCTTCTGTCTTACATCTTTCCGAGTGACTATGGGACTGCCTGGCTGGATTTACCCGATAAATGGTTTTATTTATTTACCCGATAAATGAGCAGTGCATGAATTTATCCTACTCAAGCACGGACTTATTCGCACTCAGGGGTGCCCCCCCTTCCTGGGTGCGACCCGCCTTCATTTCAACCTATCCTCTTGATGATGGGCCCAATTACTGGGACCCTGAGAAATGGTTGGGCAAGGACAGGAGCCTCCATCATTTTGCCACTCCCTGTCGTGGGGTTGCTGAGCCAACAAGATGGTTCCGCCCTATATGCCTTATGAACCCTGAGCGGTTCCAAATGGCGCTTGGGCCCCCACCTGCCTCCTTTGCTCACAGCTCGGTCGATGCCCTAGTGGAAGCCTGGGAAAGGGCAGCCACAGAGGCACTCGACCAAGTTGTACCCATGCGGCCCTTGACCCGACGCAGATCTCAACGGGCCCCATGGTTCTCCATGGAGCTCCGCGAGATGAAGCGTCGGAGACGGGGCCTAGAGAGCTGTTGGAGGTCCAGCCGATCCGAATTCAACCGGTTACGACTAAGGTCGTTTACGAGAACTTATCTCGCAGTGTTGAGGGTGGCTAGGTCTAACCACTTTGCCACCCTCATCGCGTCCGCAGATAATCGCCCGGCCGCCCTGTTTAGGGTAACTCGCTCCCTTCTTAATCAGGAGGTGAGGGAGGAACCCTTGCAGGGTCGAGTCGAGGAGTTTAGTCGATTTCTGTCGGACAAAATCGCTCAGATCCGGACCGGTTTGGACTCCGACTGGGCAGAGTCTGACAAAGAGGATACGGGCGGCCTTGTCGATTTAATCTGGGAAGAGTTCGATCCTGTGACTCCTGAAGAAGAGGACAAGATCATGGGGAAGCTGAGCTCCACCACGTGTTTGTTGGACCCATGCCCCTCCTGGCTGACTTATGCAGCCCGGGATGGGACACGAGGCTGGCTCCAGGCAGTGATTACGGCCTCTTTGAGTCAGGGTAGCTTTCCCGCCGCCTTGAAGGAGGCGGTGGTGAGACTCCTCCTCAAGAAGCCTGCCTTGGACCCAGCAATTTTAAACAACTATCGTCTGGTCTCCAACCTTCGCTTTTTAGTGAAGGTTGTTGAGAGCGTGGTGGCGCAGCAGCTCCCTTTGTTCTTGGATGAAGCTGATTACCTAGACCCGTACCAATCGGGTTTCAGGCCCGGGGACAGCACGGAGACGGCATTGGTCGCGCTGGTGAATGATCTCTGGCGGGCTCGGGACAGAGGTTGCTCTTCTGTCCTAGTCCTTTTAGACCTCTCAGCGGCTTTTGATACCATCAACCATGGTATCCTGCTGCGACGTCTCAGAGGGTTAGGAGTGGGAGGCACAGTTCTCCAGTGGTTCTCCTCTTACCTTCTGGGACGTTCGCAGTCGGTGTTGGCAGGGGGGCAGAGATCGACCTTGAGACCTCTCATTTGTGGAGTCCCTCAGGGATCGGTTCTCTCGCTTCTCCTGTTCAACATCTATATGAAGCCGCTGGGTGAGATCATTCGTGGTTTTGGAGTTGGGTATCACCAATATGCTGATGATACCCAGCTTTTTATTTCGATCCCAAACCACCCCAGCGATGCCCTCGACGTGATGTCCCGTTGCCTGGAGGCGGTCCGGGTCTGGATGGGGAGGAACAGGCTTCGACTCAACCCTGACAAGACTGAGTGGCTGTTCGTGCCGGCATCCCGGGAAATTCCGATTATTCCATCATTGGCCATGGGGGGTGAGCTATTACCCCCTGTAGATAGGGCCTGCAACTCACAGCTCTCTTTGGAAGAGCATATTGGAGCTGTGACTAGGGGGGCCTTTGCCCAGGCTCGCCTGGTGCGCCAGTTGCGGCCCTATCTAGACCGGAATGCCTTGCGCACAGTCACTCATACGCTCGTGACCTCTCATCTAGACTACTGTAATGCTCTCTAGATGGTGCTGCCCTTGAGGTCCACCCGGAGACTCCAACTGGTGCAGAATGCAGCCGCGCGAGTTGTCTTGGGAGTTTCCTGATACTCCCATGTTACACCTTTGCTCCGCGAGCTGCATTGGCTACCGGTTGCTCTCCGGGTGAGGTTCAAGGTGTTAGTTATGACTTACAAAGCCCTTCATGGCATGGGTCCGGATTACCTACGGCAACACCTGCGGCCGGCGTCAACTTCCCTCCGTCCAGTGCGTTCCCACAGAGAGGGCCTCCTCAGGGTGCCGCCGATCAAAGAATGCCGATTGGTGACCCCCCAGGGGGAGAGCGTTCTCTGTGGGTGCGCCAGACCTTTGGAACCACTTACTGGTTGAGCTCCGGATGGCCCCCGACCTTCGCTCCTTCCGCCGCGATCTCAAAACATTCTTTTTTGAACAAGCTGGCCTGGTCTGACAGGATGGGGTTGGGTTTTTAAAACTAGTTTTAACTTTAATATGTATTGATTTTATGGGCATGATGTTTAATGGCTTTTTAATTTTTGTATTCGATTTTTATTGTGTATTGCCCTGTTCACCGCCCTGAGTCCTTCGAAAGAAGGGTGGTATAGAAATCAAATTATTAAATTATTAAATTAAATTACTTTATCATAGATTGAAATCCCTACTCTTCACCACAGGGAGTGCCTTTGAGAAAAATTGTGCTTTTCAAATCATTCTGAAGTAAGAATCAAGATTCTACACCTTGCAGGAGCAGAAATAGTATTAATTGACGCACAAGATGTAAATTTTAGTAGTAATGCTTAGGGTATTTTTTCCTCAGAGGCACCATCTCAGTGCTCCAAAAGCTGAGGCAGCCTGACTGTTTTGACTGTTGATAGAAGCAGTGGCAGCTATTTTTGTTGTTCTTTTTGTTGTTCTTGGATAATTGAGTAGAGAATTTAAATTGCTCAACTTGTTCAAGCTGAGCTCCATCAAAGTAAATAGTTGCCATCAGTTGGGAATACCTTAGTTTGTCAGTATTAATGGTTAACTTTTAATGTCAAGTAGAATGCCATTGGCTTCTTTTTCACTGTCTGCAAGAATCACATTCTTATTAGCAACCATTATCTCTGTGATGAATTCATTATGTACAGATTCGACATTAACTGGACAAACTTTCTACATGATTGCATCAAGCAGAATGTTGAACAACAAAGGAGATGGAACACAACCCTGCCTCTCATCAATACACACAGTCTTTGGACGTTTTGTCGTTAACATTAACAGAGCATTGTGATCTTTCATATACCTGATACAGGCAACATACTAATATAATAACCAGGTCTTCTGGGTGAATGGACATTGCCAAATCTTGCTACAAAATCAAAACATCTGATGCATTCCTTGAATAATAGTCCTAGTACAAATATTTGGCTGTGTCGTTCTTTTCCAGACTGAAAACTAGCTAGTTCTTCTTAGGTTATGATTAATAACAGGATAATCCCACAGTTATTCTTGCGTTCCTGAGTATTTTCTTTCTTGAAAATTGTTCTTTTATTGCCTGTTTCTATCAATTTGACAATTTGGTGTATCATCACCAAATCTTGGTACTGGTATTCAGGAATAGTTCTCTTCACAGCAATGAATCTGTGTGATCTATAGGAATGCCAATATAATAATAACAATAATAATAATAATAATAATAATAATAATAATAATAATAATAATAATAATAACAACAACAACAACAACAAAAATGATAATAATAATAATAATAATAACAAAAATGATAATAATAATAATAATAATAATAATAATAATAATAATAATAATAATAATAATAATAAAGTTGGAAGGGACCTTGGAGGTCATCTAGTCCACCAAACTGTAGAAGAAGAAAAATGAAGTTTGAATGACTATGTAAATCAAAGTACAGAAAAATTGCTGCAGGCTGTAAAAACAGAGAGCATTATAAAAATAACAAAGGCAGAATATAAGGAATAATGGCTGGATGACAGATTAACTAGATGGAAAACATTTGGACAGCATTTGAAAAATATTGAAGGAAAATGTGATAAAAACTTGACATGGGCCTTAAGATGGGAACCATCAAGAAAGAATGAAGAATGAAGGCTATTGCTAAGCACATTGGTTTGTGCTTAAATTGTAAGCCGCCCTGAGTCTTCGGAGAAGGGCGGGATATAAATGGGATTAAAATAAAAATAAAATAAAATAAAGAAATGGAAGACTTAATACTGGCTGCTCAAAAACAAGCACTACAAACTAATGCCATGAAAGCGAAGATACAAAAATCTACTGACAATCCAAATTGCCGACTTTGCAATGACAAAGTTGAAACTGTTTCACATTTAATATGTGAGTGTAGCAAAATCGCACAAACTGATTACAAAGCTAGACATGACCGAGTTGCTAAACTAATCCACTGGGCATTGTGTAAAAAATACAACTTGCCTGTGTCTGAAAAGTCGTGGGACCATAGGGTGGAAAAAGTTGTCGAGAATGAGAGGGTGAAGATCTTGTGGGACTTCCGAATGCAGACAGATTGCCATTTGGAACACAACACACCAGATATCGCAGTCATAGAGAACTGAAGTGTGCAGTTGATTGATATCGCTGTACTAGGAGATGCCAGAGTCGAAGAAAAAGAACTAGAAAAAAATACGAAATACTGTGACCTGGCCATCAAAACTGTGCAATTATGGATGAAACGTGTAACAGTGATACCCATTGTCATCGGGGCACTGGGAACTATGTCCAAAAACTTTGCAAAATACATCAAGAAATTGCAGCTTCCTGCAATAATTCCAGCAAAGCTACAAAAAACTGCACTACTTGGAACATCTTACATTTTAAGGAGATACCTGGTTGATACCTAGGATGCTGGCAGCAACCCGTATCAACCATTAGTGCCAGTCAATTTAAGTGTTCAGTTGACTGAGTTTCATGTTTTATGAATAAAAGTTTCATAATAATAATAATAATAATAATAATAATAATAATAATAATAATGATGATGATGATGATGATGATGATGATGATGATGATGATGATGTTGGAAGGGACCTTGGAGGTCATCTAGGTTTAGGTTTAGGTTTTATTTGATTTGTATACCGCCCTTCTCCCTAGGGACTCAGGGCGGTTCACAGGGCATATATAAATAACGATACAAAAGTTAAAAAAAAGATTAAACCAATGCCCAGTTAAAAAACAATAATACAATACTAAGAACAACAATTTAAAAACCCATATTCCCCCATCAGGCCAGACCAGCTAATTCAAATAAGTGGGTCTTCAGGCCGCGACGGAAGGTTCGGAGGTCTGATGTCATCCGGAGCTCCACCGGCAGTTGATTCCATAATGCCAGAGCGCCCGCAGAGAAGGCCCTCCCCCTGGGGGCCACCAGTCGGCATTCCCTGACCGGAGGCACCCTGAGGAGGCCCTCTCTGTGGAAACGCACAGGGCGGAGGGGAGTCGACGCCGGCAGCAGGTGGTCCCTGAGGTAACCCGGACCCATGCCATGTAAGGACTTAAAGATCATAACCAAGACCTTGAACCTCACCCGGAAGACAACTGGTAGCCAATGCAGCTCGCGGAGCAAAGGTGTAACATGGGAGTACCGGGAAACTCCCAAGACAACTCTCGCGGCCGCATTCTGTACCAGTTGGAGCCTCCAAGTGGTCTTCAAGGGAAGCCCCATGTAGAGAGCATTACAGTAGTCAAGGCGAGAGGTCACGAGCGCATGAGTGACCGTACACAGGGCATCCCGGTCCAGATAGGGCCGCAACTGGCGCACCAGGCGAACCTGGGCGAAAGCCCCCCTAGTCACGGCCACTATATGATCTTCCAGGGTAAGCCGTGAATCTAGGAGGACTCCCAAGTTGCAAGCCCTATCCACAGGGGGTAAGAGCTCACCCCCCATAGAAAGAGATGGAACATTTTGAATGTCCCGGGATGCCGGAATGTACAGCCACTCAGTCTTGTCAGGGTTGAGTTGAAGTCTGTTCCTCCCCATCCAGACCCGAACCGCCTCCAGGCAACGGGACATCACAGCGAGGGCATCACTGGGGTGGTTTGGGGTCGAAAAGAAAAGTTGGGTATCATCGGCATATTGATGATACCCAACTCCAAAACCACGAATGATCTCACCCAGCGGTTTCATATAGATGTTGAACAGGAGAGGCGAGAGAACCGACCCCTGAGGAACTCCACAAACGAGAGACCTAGGGGCCGATCTCTGCCCCCCTGCCAACACCGACTGCGAGAGTCCCAGGAGATAGGAGGAGAACCACTGAAGAACTGTGCCTCCCACTCCCAATCCCCTGAGACGCCGCAGCAAGATACCATGGTCGATGGTATCGAAAGCCGCCGAGAGGTCTAATAGGACTAGGACAGAGGAATATCCCCTGTCCCGAGCCCTCCAGAGATCATTCACTAGAGCGACCAATGCCATCTCCGTGCTGTACCCGGGCCTGAAACCCAATTGGTAGGGGTCCAGATAATCCGCTTCATCCAGGACCAGAGGGAGCTGATGCACCACCACACTCTCAACAACCTTCGCAAGAAAGCGAAGGTTGGAGACTGGACGAAAGTTGTTCAATACAGCTGGGTCCAAGGCAGGCTTCTTGAGGAGCGGTCTCACCACCGCCTCCTTCAAGACGGTGGGGAAATAACCCTCACTCAAGGAAGCAGATATAACACCCTGGAGCCAGCCTCGTGTCCTCTCCCTAGCTGCATAAACCAGCCAGGAAGGGCACGGGTCCAACAAACATGTGGAGGAGCTCAGCCTCCCCATAATCCTGTCCACTTCATCAGGGGTCACAGAATCAAACTCTTCCCAGGTAACATTGACAAGACCGCCCGTGTCCTGATCGCCTGACTCTGCCCAGTTGGAGTCCAAACCGGTCCGAATCCGAGTGATTTTATCCGACAGATGTTGACTAAATTCCTCGGCACGACCCTGCAAGGGATCCTCCCTCACCTCCTGATTAAGAAGTGAGCGAGTCACCCTAAACAGGGCGGCCGGGCGATTATCTGCGGACGCGATGAGGGTGGAGAAGTAATTACACCTCGCCACCCTCATCGCTGCGAGATAAGACCTAATGTAGGTTCTTAACCGCAACCAGTCGGGTTCGGATCGGCTAGACCTCCAACGGCTCTCTAGGCCCCGTTTCTGACGCTTCATCTCCCGGAGCTCCGCGGAAAACCATGGAGCTCGCTGGGATCTGCGCCGGGTCAGGGGCCGCAAGGGTACAACCCGGTCAAGTGCCTCAGTGGCTGCCCTTTCCCAGGCTTCCACTAAGGCATCCGCCGAGCTGTGAGCAATGGAGTCCATCTAGTCATCAGGAAACCCTAAACCCTAAACCCTATACCATTTCAGACAAATGGCTGTCCAATCTCTTCTTAAAAACTTCCAGTGTTGGAGCATTCAGTATTGGAGCAGTTTGTTCCACTGGTTAATTGTTCTAACTGTCAGGAAGTTTCTCCTTAGTTCTAGGTTGCTTCTCTCCTTGATGTCTATGTGTCTCACTCCAAAATATTACAAGAGTATCTTATTGTCACTTCTGATTAGGTGGACATGGACATTTCCAGATCCAATAAGTTGTAGTTCTTATACAGCTACAATTAAAATTCCATATTGAAATAATTTGCAAAAAAAATAGCTCATGATGTCCAACCTGATGTCAATTCTAACATTCTAAGTGACAGTTTAAGATCTTTTGCTGGCTTCCAAAAAATTTGGTTGTGTTTTATCATCCCTTGCTATTCACCAGTATCTTGACTTCCATTACCCAACAATGCTTATGCATCTGCCAAGGTCCAAATGCAGCAACATTATTCTTTTCTTTTCATAGTTCATGCCTGTTTTTGTGGTTTGTCAGCAGGGTGTGAACTTTCTTTTTTTTATCCAGATTTGGAACTTCCTGTAGTTGCCTGCAGGTGGAATTAGTATAGGGAAGTTCTTCCTCAATCTTCTCTGCTCCTTTGTGAAGTTCTACATGCTACACAGATGTCCCTGAGTTTTCTCAGGTACAGTAGAGGATGCCTTGTTATCACTAGGGTTAATATTCAATTGTCTTTCCAGTTAACCTTTGTACATATTGACCTTTCCAATATTTGGCTCAATGTTCCTTGCCTGTCTTGATTAAGTCAGCATGAAGTTACATTACTTCAGGTGGATGGATTTAAATTCCCTTTATCTTCATAATATTGTTTTTTCTTTTCTTTTCTGGGCTTCCTTTCATATTTTCATCTTGCAATAATATTCAGGACCACAAATCACATCAAAAGACCTTTAGAAAAGCCATTGCCTACAATGATGATAGGACTGTTGCCATATTTTGAATTGTGAAAATAGTTTGCCTAGTTGGAAGCATGAAAACAATCTAGAGTGACTGTACTTAACCACATAAGGTTAGATATCATTAGGTCTGGAGTTGCATTAGGGCCATCAAATGTAGTTACCCAAATTATGTTGTGAAAAAAGGACTGTGATCTGAGTTTTCTGATGAATAGTCTGCTGGCATAAATAGACTGCATCTCACAAGAAACAGAATCAGATTTGCTACCAAGACTGTCAGAAGTAGAGACTCTATGGGGTTTGATTTTACTACTCATGTTGTCCCAAAAATGGTGCAGAAGCCAATCAAAAGTGACAGACTTTTGCAAAGCTTTTATTGAAGCGCTTCAGTGACAGGCTTCCAGGCGCTAAGGGAGCTGGGACTCTGAAAAACAGCATAGCATGATCTTTTATACAATTGATTTCCAGAAATGGGGAAGTAAAATTTCCCAAAGCTATTACCTTTTTTGGAGTTCTACCTTGCTTTTAGTCTACATGTCCTTTTTGTCCCTACTTGTGGTTTCTGCTCTTTATCTTCTTGTTGCCAAATCTTGTAATTTACTATCAAATTTTGAGTACGTGTTGTTATGTTTTCTCTATTTCAAACTGACAAGTTATATCGTTCTATTCTTCTTGCCCTCCCAGAATGGGGATATATTGTTTTTAGTGGGTGATCCATCACTCACATTTTAGAAACTTAGTTGTATGATTGGAGAAATGCATGAACAAGAAGTTAATATATGCATTTTATGCATACTATGTACAGGTGAAACTTGAAAAATAAGAATATCATGCAAAAGTTCATTTATTTCAGTAATGCAACTTAAAAGGGGAACTAATATATGAGATAGACTCATTACATGCAAAGCAAGATAGTTCAAGCCTTGATTTGTCATAATTGTGATGATTATTGCATACAGCTCATGAAAACCCCAAATGCACAATCTCAGAAAATTAGAATATTACATGCAATCAATAAAACAAGAACAATATCGGACCTCTGAAAAGTATAACCATGCATATGTACTCAGTACTTGGTTTCGGCCCCTTTTGCAGCAATTACTGCCTCAATGTGGCCTGGCATGGAAGCTATCAGCCTGTGGCACTGCTGAGGTGTTATAGAAGACCAGGATGCTTCAAGCGGCCTTCATTTCTCCTACTTTATTCTATCATTCTTTTTTTTTTAAATTGCCCTGCTGAATTCCTGATAATACAGTTAAGCGCTATGTGTTATATTGAGGAAAACCTGTGATAATGTTGTCACAATAGAAGCAATGGCTGATGTAGCTGATGGAACCCACAACTTTCCTCTCCTGTCAGGTAGATGTGGTCAGGGAAAGGTCCCTCAGATATACAGTAGAATTAACAGTCATCATAAAGCACAAAACCTGACATCAGAGCAACTTAACACACTTCAACAGTCAAGAGCTCTATAGAAGAACTCCTTCCTGACAGCCTTCTGGAAAACTGTAAGACAAGACAATATCCAGATCTCAGGAGATAATTCACAAATAGATTTCTTATAATTGCTGATACACATTTTCCCAAAGCTCCCCTTGGACTATACAAATGTATGATTGAACCCTTTGGGGGGGGCGGGAAGCTAGAGCAAAATTTGAAACAGAGAAGCAACAAGTGCCCCCTTTTTTCTGTTTCAAGTCCTCTCTGTCTCAAAGCTTCTTGTGCTTAGAAATTGCTACCTACAGGAATTTATTAACTGTAATAATAAGGCCATGCTGAGCAGGAATGAGAAGGCTATGAGCATTATTTGACTCTGTATCCCAAAGAGGTCATTTGCTCAGGAAGTAAATGCAAATTTTGGTGGAAAAAAAGACTCTTAGATATTTATATATCCATTTGTAGGAAAATGCTCAAGATAATACTAAAATTGGCTTCCTGTACATCTTTCATATTCATTTCTTATATGGTTATTCCATTAATCATATTTTTCAGAAATTGGGCCATTCAGTCCACAGATAAGATAATTGTCTGGAAATAGCACTTATTCCTTTTGATAGACATCTGCTTTTCTTGAGATAATGATACTGTTCCATTACTAAAACCAGAGACTACAGGATATTATAGATCCAAGCTTCATTCTTGCCCTATCGCCAGTATGAGCAACCAAACTTTTTTTCTTTTTCTTTTTTTTCTTTTCTTTTTTCTTTTCTTTCTTCCTTTCATTTCTTCTTTCTTTCTCTTTCTTTCTTTCTTTCCTTTTTTCTTTCTTGTACAGGAATGGTTACTGTCTTCCACCCATTCTCATTTCATTGCAGGTCTTAGAAAAACCAAGTGATTGGTCCACCTGCTTTGTTCCAGTAATAAATAGACATTTATTTATTTATCCTACATTTGTTACTTACTCAAAATGGTGAACATACATAGTACTTCTTCCTCCTCCTGTTCTTTTCCACAACAACCCTGTGAGATGGGTTGGGCTGAGAGAGAGTGACTGGCCCAAGTCACCCAGCCAGCTTTCATGCCTAAGGTGAGACTAGAACTCACAGTCTCCTGGTTTCTAGGCCAGCACCTTCACTACTATATCAAACTGGCTATCACGGATGGCATGTCTCCTCCCCTCAAATGGCTGGTTATTACTCTGTATGGCCATTTCATCCTAGGTTCTCAGATAATCAGCAACTGCCTTTATTTTCTCCTTTCAGTTGCCCCTTAAAGAAGCCAGTGAAGTTTCCTAGCTACCATGTTTTCCTCACCTTTTCTGTCAGCACAGCTTTGTTCCATTCTTGCATCTCCAAATGAGCACCAGTTCAGCAGTTTCTGACCAGGCTGCATCAAGCATACTTTCCTTTGTCTCCTACCCTGTGTCCATTGTTTTGCAAAGGCCAATCTAAGTTATGTGGGTATGATGCTCCAAAGGGCAGGCACCACAGCAGAAAAGATTCTCTTCCAGGTCCCATCTTAGTGGAGGGGACCCATAACATTCCTTTTCTGTTGCATCTGATGGGACAAGTAGATGTAATCAGGAAGATGTGGTTCCTCAAATACCCCAGTTCCAGGCCATGTTAGATTTTTTTAAGTCATTACCAGCACCTTGAATTGCATCTGGAAGCATATTGGTGGCCAATACATCTCAAAAGCAGAGGTGTAATTTGTACTCAGGAAGTACAAATAATTATCTATGTTGCCATCAGCTGCAACTTTTCAGTAGTCCATTCCAGAGGTAACCAGAGTATGAATGCTAGCAGCAGAGCGCCAGTCCAGGTTTTTGAACTAAAACCATTGGAGGTTTTATATTCCCAGAACATCTCTTTGCTCTATCAATATAATGTTGAAGCAACAATATTACAGTAAGGGAACAGGGGAGAGAAAGGGGCCACATGACTGTCAAAGTAGAACATTTGGGAAGAATATGCAAATATCAGGACAATGAAAGGCAAACAAGGGGGACTACTACAAAAGGAGGAGGAGGAGGAGGAGGAGGAGGAGGAGGAGGAGGAGGAGGAGGAGGAGGAGGAGGAGGAGCTGTACAGAGGACAGCTAGTGAGGGCTGGCTTCCCTCTACAAATGGGAAAGGCAAGAAGAAAAGGAATTATGTAGCAGCACCAGCCCTATTGTCAAAACATAACAGTACTCATCTTCAGGAAAATAAGCAGCATAGGCTCTAGGTTGGGATTGTCCTAAATTTGTTTCATTCTGATTACTTTTATTAGTGAATTCATTTTAGAGAACTTTCATCTTTGGAGTGATCACCTCATTTTCAAATGATAACTTGAGAAGATTTAAAACTCCAAGAAGTCTCTGGGATATACTCATAGCATCCAATCCATTCCAATGTAACCATCATCCTTCCTGTAATATAATGTACCAACAAAAACACTCCCAAATTAGATTTTGAAGAAATGATGTTGATTCCTTTATGGTTTTTTTCCAAATAATCATGGCATTTATTCTGTGTCATAAATGTCTAGTATTTAAGAGAGAAACTGTTTGATACAGTAATTCTAAGCACTTTTAAATTCCTAGGTTAGGAAAGCTGAGTATCACTTCTTTTACTGAGCTCAAAATTATACACCATTATGAGAGAGAGAGAGAGAGAGAGAGAGAGAGAGAGAGAGAGAGAGAGAGAGAGAGAGAGAGAGAGAGAGAGAGAGAGAGAGAGAGAGTACTATGAATGTGTAGTTTGTTTCATTTCCCTTGGGTGCTTTTTATTGAAAAGCAAATTTGTACTTTTCGGAGTTGCTTATTATATAGTGTAAATGCTATTTAAATTTCAATAAAATTAGATGTTCAAGGTGGAGAATTGAGTGTAAGTACATGTAAGGGCAATACCTGTTTGTACACACAGAGAGAAACTGAATACACTTGTACAATGCCTAAAACTGTAAACATACTAACTTTAGTGAAAAGCTTACCATTTTACAAAAATAACACAGTTAATATTTCAACTGAATATATATTCCTCTTTCATTTGAATTGCAGTAAAGTACTCAGCATTGCTAATAAACAATACACTAGAAAAATTCTCTACAGAGATGTGTCATTAGAGTTCATTAAATTCCTTGACACCACACAAGTTGTTTTTTAATTGTATAAAGTCCAGGTAGCATTTTGTTCCAAGCTTCAATTCATAAAACAAACATCTTTTATCCCAAGGTACTCAATTAAAAATACTTAGTTGAAACAATAAGACTTAATGATGCATCTTTGTTTTTACTATTTAAAGTTTCAGCTTCCTTGAGTTAAGATGCTTCCATTCATTTCAAACATTAAATTTCTCTTGAGACACAGGGTTGCTCCTTATGTAAAGCTATTACAAAAAATATTCCTGGAAGATCATGTGACTCTCACAAGATCCCCTTTCAAAATTGATAGCTATTACTTTTTCTTTCCCTATACTGGGTGGCATTATCGACATTATGTTTTCTTATCTGAATTATTCAGAAAAAGCTAGTAACAACCAATGGATCCTTAGTAAATGAAGATAAGCTTTCTGCATTTTAACCATATACAGAATTGAAATACTAACTGACACTTTCACAACAATCTGATTTGACTCTCATTGAATTTTTCCTTTGATCCTGTGCCCTCCTCAGGGCTCCCTAGGAATTGTGAATAGAAAATGACAAAACCTTGGATTAAAAGAAAATCTCAGGGGAAAAAAATCAGGTACTCAGAAAAAGAAATAGAAGTTTGAAAAATAATACTTTGTGATTTGAATTGCTTTTCAAGAACAACTAGTATAGAATTATTTAGAGTCCATGGTGAGCATTGTCTCAGTTGAAGGAGAACCCTTCTTCCGAGAAATAGCCAATGGAATGATGGAATTAGCCTGCAGAAAGCTGAAGGCCTTAAGCCTAGATAGACAGAGGCACTCAAGATGATATAGTAAGGAAAAATATACTTTGGAAATGGAGCAAAAAATAAACATGCCTGGAAGTTATTTTGAAGGTGAATGGGAAGGCAACATCTTCTGGCTTTGCCCTTCAGAAATGGCTGCCTGCCTATTCTGTGAGAGACAAACAATGTCATGTTAAGAGTAAAGGGTAAAAATAAAAAAGTAATTGAGAATAGCTACAGGTAGAGTCGTCTTCCTTCACATGAGCCAACAGGTTGAAACCAGACAAAACCAGAGGACAGCCAACGATAAATAATGCTATGAAAGCGATCACCAAGCAGCAAGTCTTACATAAACCAACAACAACCTTTGATCATGAAGAAAAGGAGAGCGGAGGTGATGGAAGGCTGCTGGCATGAAATAAAATGTATCCTCTCTGTCTACATAGCCAGCCACTGAGTGCTCTGTTTTCCCCTTCCATTACCTGCTTTCAACAGGACTTCTATACTCATTGGCGTGATAGCTTGATCTATCCACACAGAACTGCTTCTGTCCCTTGCAACAGTAAACTTCTTTCCAAAAAGAAAGAAACATTCCCTGTGGACAATTTCCATTAGAGGTAAAGTGGCATTTGTCATTCCTAAATGGTAAATGATTTTAGAAGCTGTTTTAGCAACTTATCAAGATGTTTCGCTAGCTTGGCTTCTTGCATCCTCAATAGACATTCTGTGAGGTAGATTTCTGCCCACGCTTATCTGTTTTGCTGTAAGAGTGAAAATCCTGGATGTTAGGACAGACATTTATGTGTAAAACGTTATGGTGAAAATAAATGCTAGTCAGGAAGGATAAAGATGGAGTTCATATTTACTTCTATTTTCTAGACAATCATTATGATCAAGAAGAAGAAAAGTCAGGAATCACATGTCTTTATAATTTTTGAGGCAGATTGGGGGGTTTTCCCCCCCAAAGCAAAGGAGTTTGAGCAGCTTGAATAAATATTAATTATTCTAAAATTACAAAGTAAGTTGTGTATCATACTGTATCAATAATCTTTATACAAGTTGCTGTTGTTACTTGTCCCATCAGTTCCAGACTTAGTTAATTATTTTCACATCTTAAAACAATTTATTAGTTTGCAAGATAAGATGCACTAGAAATCAGGTGCTTGGAGAGGAAAGAGGGGGGAAAATATTGGGAGAAAAATGCAGATGTCTCAATAGTACTATGGTCATCATACCTTATGAGCTTCCTGGAGAAATGGAGTCCGACTGTTGTGCTACCATGACAGGATACTTAGGATACAGGATAACAGTAGAAGGAGTAGGAGGATGGGCATCTAATGAGAATTTTAAAATAAATCAAGATGGCAGCACAGCTATAGAATTGAAGACCCACCTCTTTTCAAAGTGCAGTTTACATCAAAAAGGGGCAAGGATTTCATTGTATGATCATAGCTTCAATCTGATATTCCTGCAGATAGCTATGAGCATGAAAGTCCCCAAACACTACAGGGCTTACTTCCCACCTTCTGATATAAACTAATGGGCATTGCTATCAAAAAAAAGAGAGTCCATAAAAAAGGACTTTTGAAAAAAAATAGTGGCAATACAGTTTATCAGTTTGACATCTTCAGTTGCACTGAATGGTTTTAATGTTTGTCTTTTTAGAAAAAAAATGTTGTAAAGGAACATGGAAGACTTCTTGACTTTTATTGCTTGCATATATTTTAATCTAACCATTATTCATGGTCTTAGTGGCAATAGTGGAGAATAAATTAATTAATTAGAAGATTATATCCAAAACTTGGAAATAAATTTACTATGCCTGTTGCTCAAACAATATTTGATTTCTGTTCCATACCAAACCCCCATCTTCCGAACAAAGGTTTTTCTGATTTTCCATAAAAGTGGTTTCCATTTTCCTATGTCATTATCAGGATGTTTTAGAAATTATTTTTGTTGCTTTAGTTTAGAATTTCCCTTATTATGCAAAGTGACTCAGAGCTCTATACTTTCCCCCTTCTATCAGTCTCCAGTTTTGCTCCAAAAACCAAGACAGACACACTTCTAAGCAGTTCCCTTTAATGATCCTCACCTATAGACAAACATATTTCCAAACTAATGCAGACTAATGACATCAAGATATATACTCTGAAAGCTCCTAGGAAGGAGCTGTCTCAATTCTCTTCCTCCCAAAGTTCAAACTTTGCTATCTCTTGCTATTCTGGAATACACTTCCTCCCTCCTGGGAACCTGGATTATATTCCATCATACTTTCTATTTCACATTTTTCTAGCATTCTGACTTCAAAAGTAAAGAAATCTTATGGAAGAAATTTCGTTATGATGTCTTCTCCTAATCTTTAACTGAAATATGGGAGGTTTCCAGGAAAAAAAAACACACACTCATGCATCTCATTTTTAGTTGCTCATTGAATTTGTAAAGCAATTTATTTTCTATCGATTGAGGGGGGGAAGGGTGTATAACTAATTACCAAAGAGTCAGAATGCTTAAGCAAAGGGATCAGATACAATTAGACATTCTTCATACAATCTTTAAAAAGAAGCTTCGAAGGATGTAGGTTAGATAATGTCTATTGTATCAGAAAGGAAGCAGGGTGTTCTGAAGGAGATCCCAGGAAAAAAAAGAAAGAAAGTGGAACATTGTGGTAATTTTGTTTTTTTCAGAAGCAGAGGGGTATTATATGAAATAGTTTCAAGGATACCTCCTCCAAAGCATTATCAAAAGGTCAAGCTCTGCAAAGTCCTACTAGATTTTGTTAAGAGTCCCACCCCTCCACCACCACCACCACGAATGAAGGCAAATGAAGGCGGTCTTCTTTCCTGCCACCTGCACTGGGGTAAACTGTACAATATGCAGTTTTATGATTCTATAGATTTATAACCCTGTCTTTCTTAAACTCTTTCCTGACTTAAATTATCTAATAATGTGCTCTGGTTTTCACAATTCCATTATTAAAGCAAGTTAATTGGAGGGTTGTAGAGGCAGGCAATCTGAAGACTATGCAGAAAGTTAATAGTTGCTATTTTAATGCCCCATAAACACATCATGGTTCTGTTGACTTTTAGTGACTAAGGTTAAAAATCAATTTCCAAACATGGCATTTTAATCTTCTTCTTCTTTTCCCTATGACAGTGAATTTCCAATATATCAAGTCATTTTGTTGGCATGGGCTAAACTTTGGAATAAAGAAGGAAACTGAGAAAGACAGATGATTTGTACTTTATAAAATCCCAATGAAAGTATTAGTCACACATGACATAGTTCCTAATCTCTTCTTTTAGGGTTGGAATAGCTTTCATATTTGGCTTTCATTTCATACATGAAATTAGCCATCCCTTGTTGGTTCCCCCCTTTTTTCCTTTCTAAATAATGTATTGTACTATAAAATTGAAAACAGTGTACCGTAATTGGCAATATTTATAAGACTGAAAGATATTTTGACATTAATAGAGTTCACAAACAGCCACAAACTCATTCACTGCAATTTCCTTCTAGCTCTTTTAGACTTTGCTAAAATCAGCTTTCTCCATGTTGGAAGTTAAATAACTTTCTGTCTTCTTTTCATCACTCTCAAAATATTACTTTGGCCATTTCCCAATAGTAGTCAAACTGTTCTTTATAGTTTTCTTTAAGAGAGTAAAGAAAACATTGGGTGTAATCTAAGAAAATGAAATTCAGTGGTGAAAAAAGTAAGGTTCTACATTTAGGCAGGAAAAAACAAAAGCACAGGTATAGTATAGGTGGCACCTTGCTCAATAGAAGCAACTGTGAGAGGGATCTTGGGGTCCTAGTGGACAATCACTTAAATATGAGCCAGCAGTGTGCTGCTGCAGCTGCCAAAAAGCCAACACAGTGCTAGGCCACATTAACAGAGCGATAGAATCAAGATCACGTGAAGTATTAATACCAATTTACATTGCCTTGGTAAGGCCACACTTGGAATACTGCATCCAGTTTTGGTCACCAAGATGTAAAAAAGATGTTGAGACTCTAGAAAGAGTATAGAGAAGAACAACAAAGATGATTAGGGGACTGGAGGCTAAAACATATAAGGAACAGTTGCTGAAATTGGGTATGTGTAGTTTAACAAAGAGAAGAGTGAGGGGTGACAAGATAGCAGTGTTCCAATATCTCAGGGGCTGCCACAAAGAAGAGGGAGTCAAGCTATTCTCCAAAGCACCTGAAAGCAGGACAAGAAGCAACGGATGGAAACTATTCAAGGAGAGAAGCAATCCAGAACTAAGGAGAAACTTCCTGACAGTTAGAACAATTAACCAGTGGAACAACCTGCCTCCAGAAGTGGTGAATGCTCCAACACCGGAAGCTTTTAAGAAGAGACTGGACAGCCATTTGTCTGAAATGGTATAAGGTTTCTTGCCTGAGCAGGGAGTTGGACTAGATGACCTCCAAGGTCCCTCCCACCATTATTATTATTATTATTATTATTATTATTATTATTATTATTATTATTATTATTATTATTTCTTTAGTTAGAGGGTTTTGTTCTTCCTGAGGAAGAAGTGCCTGTTTTCAAATGAGAACAGCTGTATATCTCTGCTGGATTCCTTCACTGCCAATTCCCCCTGGTTTCCATTATTTTTATTATTATTATTATTATTATTATTATTATTATTATTATTATTATTATTATTATTATTATTGTTGTTGTTGTTGTTGTTGTTGTTGTTGTTGTTGTTGTTGTTGTTGTTATATAAAAGAGAAATGGCAAGGCTCAAATAATCTAATCAAGACCTAAGTTTGTGAAAATTCAGTAAAGAAAGATTCACAATATTTGCCTAATGGATCTGGTATTAACTGCTCCTTATCCAGAAGATTCTAGGGTTGGTGATCTCAAATGTTGGTGATCTCAAATGTTATGGGAGAAATGATGAAAACATCATCAACTGTCAATTCAGAAATAGGATTTGGGCTGTAGAAAAATAACAACAAAACAGATCCATTTCTCCAGAGGGCATATAATGCCAATAAAAGAAAGAACGAAGCAGCTTAAAGCCTAAGGAGAAAAAGAACAAAATTTATCAGCACTGCAAAGCCAGCCTGGAATAACTGATACTGAAGCATGTAAGGAACAATTAACCCATCTTCCAACCACAGTGGGATGAATTTACTTCTGCAAAAGTTGGCACCACATGAGAATAGTAAAGTTGTGGAACATGGACGGTGGCTGGAAGAACAGGTTAGTACCCTGTATTTGAAGTACAGTTGAAATAGGGTCAGAGTCACATAGAATTCAAACATGTTGAGAAACCCCGGCTTTTGATAAATGAGCTTTGTGCTATTGTTGCAACTTGTTTCCTCTCTATACGTACGTTCCTCTCCTTTGACTTACTGAAGAAAGAAAAAATGGCAGGCTATCAGGGTATCCAATTCATTCCCAGTTTACAAATCAGACACATTAATAACTTTTCATTTGATTTGTGTCTTATGAAAATGACCAATGACTCCTGAATGCTAAAAATAGAGTTTTCGGAGAAATGTTCCTATATTAATTAAACAAAATTCCTGAATTCTAAAACTAGTACCACCAAGGAAACATGAGCTGGCTGATATGTTTTTTGTTTGTTTGCTAAAGGAATATTTTCATATGCATAGGAGTATATGTGCCTTAGGCCTCCACGTCAAGCTTCATAAATTCTATTTATATTCTTGTCCAGGAAGTATATGAGCTTAAATGGACTCCAGAAGATGGTAGAGGACAGGAAAGCCTGGAGGAACATTGTCCATAGGGTCGCGATGGGTCGGACACGACTTCGCAACTAACAACAACAACCAGGAAGTATATAATTATTTACTCTGTAATAGATGCATGGAAAATGTATGCGTTTGTGTGGGTTTATCTTTAATTGAAGAGCCACAACTGACCATGGGCTTCTGTTTCCTTCTCAGCTTCCTTTCTGCAATTTATTCAGTATTGCTCTGCATTGTTTACAATTTCTAAATCATGAGCCAATTAGAAAAGGGTGCAATTTTTTTTAAAAAATATTTCTTATTCTCCTTCTTGTTCCTCTTCTCATCATTTCAACATCACAGGACTAAAGAAGACACAAGAATAAAAAGATTCCCACTGATTACCATCAGCAGAATTTTTTTTTTAAAAAAATAAATAAATCTGAAGTTGTTGCTGAAAGCAGATTTAGAAGTTTAGTGGATCTGAACTTGTTTTTTCTTTGGTTTTTAAAATGTTCAAGCCAATAATGGATTCAGCATATTAGTGTTTTTTTTCCTCCTTTGTGCCTTCCAGAATGGCTTTGTAAATCATTCTTACATTATACCCATCACATTTGACATCTTCAAAACTTTTGTTTCTGTAATTCCAAGCAATATGTAGGGCCTTTCCCCATTGCTGAGTTAAACTGCTCTCCATCTGTCCCTAAGTTGGCAAAAAACTACACAGGCGTGAAATTTGCTGCCCCAATTGCCAATCTTTATCCTGTCTCTCTTGCCTCTGTTCTGACTTACTGATGGATTGTTCTGTCCTGCTTGTGCATGTGAAACATATGATAGACAAAGCAACGGATTGAACCCTTTGGCTTGGCTGCCTTCCTTCTCTGCAAGTCACCAGTCTGCAAGACAATCTCTGACAGGAATAAGAGCGCGTCAGGAATGCAGTAAGCCTGGCTGCCTTTCTGGGCAGTTTCCTGTGGCCTTCCTGCTACACCTCATCCCAGTGTAACATAAAGTTGATGGGTGGATGGGGAAAAAAAATCTATCAGCATCACAAAAAAAACTGAGTCACAAACCACACTTTTCATCTGGGATTTTTGCCTCCTTTATTTCTTTTCTTTGCATAGTCAACAAAAGCCAAATGCCTGATTCCTTCATCCTCTGTTCAAGAGACGGTGGGGAAAGTTTCATTATTTTGTGCTAAACTGGTAAAAACTTTAAAGCCCTCTGAGTGGTCGGGCACTATTGAACAATTCTGATAGTGTGACCTGCTTTTTAGGAGCAGGGGAGCAGGTGAACCAGGGATCACAGGGGAAGGGACATACCTGCAACTATCTGAAATGGCCTCTGGGATCCCATCTACCACCCACCTACTATCCACTGAAAGGATAGTGAAGCATAACAGATTCTATACACCTTAATTGTCACTGAACACTATGGGCTTAATGGGAGGGAAACACAAGTATCAATTCAGCCAAGGGCCACTGTTTCACTCATGGATTGAGGCTGAGATGTCATGAGAACAACACAGAAAAACAAATGTTACCAGGGCTTATTTGTGCCATTGTTAGGTGCAAGTGCTAGGTGTTAGCAATAGAGACTTTGGTTAAGACAATGGGGAGCTGCCATACTACTGCATATGGCTAATAAATTATATTTGTTTGCAATAAATCACTCTCAGTTCACTATTTCCCCCCACACACACACACCTAGCAGTTACCATCCATTCCCAAAGAATGCTGGCATCCTCACCATATACCTGCATCCAATTCTATTTTAAAAGAAATGAAGATCTCTCTTCCTAGTATCTATAGAGGAATTTAGAGCTGACTTTAAAGAAGGTATGAGAGAGATGGACTTAAATGGACTCCAGAAGATGGTAGAGGACAGAAAGGCCTGGAGGAACATTGTCCATGGGGTCACGACTTTACAACTAATAACAACAACAATGAGACAGATATTAAGGGAAGGACTTGGAGAAGGGATTCACTTTGTTTAGTGCAAAATGGGATGGAGAGAAATTTGATATTAGCTGTTCAGGGTAATCTACCTCAAGAAACAGGCATTGCTGAGATTTCAAGAACATTACTTTATTGTTACAAGGCAAAATAACAGAATTTTGGAAGCCAATCCAAATTATTTCTTCTCTTTTCTTCTTCTCCCAGGTTTGGTTTACATTTCCTTTTTATATTTCCTTCAAGCGCTAAGCTCTGCAATTGCTTGTCCAGTCTCCCTTAACAACTCCTATTTTCCTGAAAGTCAGCTTTGAATTCACTTGTGCACCAAAGATGACAATATATCTGTTATATTGATGATAATAAATGAATTACAGGATTTATTAATAAAAAGGAATATTGACAGCCCCCCGCCCAATGTAAACCAAACTTGCAAAAAATTCCACAGAAGTCTAAAACTAATTCTATTACAATGGACTATTATAAGAGAATTATGCAAGTCTAATTATGCTTTATCTCCTTCTTTTCTTTTATATCGATGTTACGAAGGAAGGAAGGAAGGAAGGAAGGAAGGAAGGAAGGAAGGAAGGAAGGAAGGAAGGAAGGAAGGCTTTAACTAGAATTGTATTGGCACAATGGAAGAGACAGCCTCTTCTACTGTATTTCTTCCTCCACTTTCCACAATTCCAGTTATGTTCCTGCATACAATATAAATACCAATGGTGGCAAGCTTCTATGTAATCCATCATTGATGGCTGATACTTCTACTATTGTTTCTGCATTTTTCATTTTTCATTTAATATTTTTATCTTCTACAGAATCTGTGTACTACATTAATTCAACTTTGACAGCCCAGCTTCCTTTAATAAAACAGTTTCCACTGCAAGTAAGACAGGAGAAGCCAAGCACAACATGCTAATAAAAGTAAATACAATTATTCTTTGGTCCAGAGCTGGCCCTGTGATGAAGCTCAGTGAAGAGAGTCACCTCAAGCAGCAGACATTGGAAGACAGAGTATGATAGCCAATTTCTCTATCCCACAGTCTCTAATCTAGTTTTGTTTCATTTTTTTCTGTTGGATGCAATCCACTGACAAAGATTCAGTTTCCATTCTAGTTACTTAATATACTGTACAAGGAAGGGAGAGGGTTGCCATCTTGGTCCAAAATTGCTTTGATCTGTTTCTTGGTTTGTTTTTACAGGAAAAAATACATAATTTTACCTTACTGAAAGACATTTCAATGATACCCATTGGATCATAGAATCCTCATACTAGATAACCCATGCCCCATTGTGTCATCATTTCAGAGGTATTTCCTTGCCTAAACAGAGAAATAGAATGACCACAAACTGAGCAAAAAAGCAGTAGAACTAGGAGCAATTTTCAACCTCCTGTTGGCTTCCCCACTGAGTTTCCTCATGGGGAAGCTGGCAAGGAGCATTGAATATCTTCCTTCCTTCCTTCCTTCCTTCCTTCCTTCCTTCCTTCCTTCCTTCCTTCCTTCCTTCCTTCCTTCCACTCTCCCTCCCACCCTCTCTCCCTCCATCCTTCCCTCCCTAGAATTCCAACCAGTTTTCCCATTTATTTTGCTTATGAGAAGCTTGTATGGAGAAAGTCAATGAGGAAGCCAGCACAAATTTGCAAGTCCAAGGCCAGGAAACAGTAAGTGCTGAGGGAGTGGAGAAAGGGATGGGTAGAGTGGCAATCCCTTGTTCTGAGACATTGAAACTGAGGATCTTATGAGTACAGCAGCAGCCCAGCAGGTAAAGCAGTTAAAGCAGCTACAACTTTCCTAAATTTCATTATTTTTGCAAACATGGGTCCTGGATTTTGAATGTATTCTGAGTTAGCCCATTTCTGCTACCTTGGTTCAAAAATTATTGCCCTATGATGGCACTGTTTCTCCCAGTCAAAGGCTATAGGAATGAGAATTTTGGTATTACCGGGTATATAGATTGGAACAATAGATAAAAGTGAAATAATGCAGAAACAAGTGGATTCATTTAACTGAATTAACTTATTTGATTTCCAGGGCTAATTTGAGGTGTCAGCTCTTATTTTTCATTGGTGTTCCTTGATACATTCATCCTGTAACAAAATCTTCAGAGTTCCTGAGCTGTCTGAAGTCCACCCTATGGCTTCCAGAATGCAAAACTTCAATGGCAACCTTCATTTTATGAAATTTGCACTGCAGAGAGCTTTCACGTCTCTTAGCTTTCCAACACAAAATGTAGTCTTGGGGTTTTTTTTTTAATCTCTTTTGCCTCTTTTGTTTAACTAAACTTCTAAACTTACCCTTTTCTACTGATGTTTTAATGCATATATTCTATTTCATAATTTTTATTTTAAAATATTTGTTTAAAATAAAATATATTATTTTAATCTTGTAAATGAATGTTTTAATAGGAAAACCATAGTTTAATTATTTGCAAATTAAGAGGACATAGTTTAATTATTTGTAAATAAATACGACAGGTGTATTTCCGATCACAATTTCAGTATGATTCTTCTATCATCTTACTTAAGCTCCTTTCCATGATGTATTAAATTATTTTAAATTATTTGTTGTCACATATTACAGGGGATGTGTGTCTTTCTTTTTAAACATTATGTATATGTATATGTATATGTATGTATATGTATATGCACATGTATATGTATGTGTGTGTGTGTGTATAAATATATATATAAAAAACTACACTAAAAACCCAAGTTTTTTTACATTTGTTTGTAAAAAAGACAGAGAATTTTATTATGTACTAAGCTTTCATTAGCCACTGCTAACATTGTCAAAGTGTGTCTGTGTGTGTGTGTGTGTGTGTGTGCGCGCGTGTGTGTATGTGTTTTCATATATACATAATAACCTTGAATCTTTTTCAGTGGAGGTACCACAGGTGTAGTTTTTCACACCAAAACCTAAAATTGCAAGGTTTGTATGTAGTGGGAAGTAATCATGAACCCAAGCCTTGTAATTAGCCTTACAATGTGTAAAAACTTCAATTCAGAGAAAATTGTAAAACAGCTTCTGAATACAATATAATTAACATGATTCATAAAACATTTTGCTTTGTTCCACTGAATAAAGCTTGGCTGGTGGTACAAATTATGAGGCTTATATAACCTTTCCTTTAAACCTCTACTTGTGACAAAATGAAATAAGAGAAAAATATTTTTTTTATTTCTTTTTAGTTTTGCATTTTGATCAAGGCACAGTAAAAATCAGGGAGACACAATAATCAATTAAAAAATCAGCCAATATAATAGTTTTAACTTAACTAAACCAATAAACAGATATTTACAACTAAAATCAAACTAAGCATTGTAGCTATACATATTTTAACAATCCCGATGAAATGGTAAAGTCATAAGCATCCATAATTAATACAAAACAGGCAATTGCCTAAGAACTGTCAACGTTGATGAGAATAAAATGGGATGAACAGAGCATGCATCCACCCAAATAAAAAACTCTTTAAATCTCTTTTAATAATCACCATCAGACTTACAGAAAGGTGGGGGGAAGGGGGAGCTGATACATGAATGGGAGAGCCATAATCCTAAAATTTCAGAGACTGTAATCTTGGAGGTTGGTACTAGAAAATGGTTCTGCCCAGTGGTGGGTTTCAAATAATTTAACAACTGGTTCTCTGCCTTGCCTTCCCTGCACCTAAGTCGGGGTGGGCTGCTTGAGGGGGGGATCCCAGCAGGGGAGGAACTCCTGGTTGTGGAATTGCTGGAGGTCCCAGCTGGGGGACAGAATGGTACAGTTGGGGGAAGTGCTGCAGAAGTATCAGACTGGGGTGGGTGCAGGAGGGTGGGGGGTCAGCAGGTCCCTTCTGTGCAGGAGGGGGGTCTGGCTAGGGGGTGGGGAGGCTAGGGTGCCTCTGTGGAGGAAAGCCACCCCCCCACACCAGCTGAGCCTCTCATCCACACTGCAGACACATTGGATTGCATTGAATGGGTCCAAGGTAGGGGGCTGGGGAGGGGAGAGGCCAGCAGAGGGATCAAAGCTGCCACTGTCTCCCTTCCACAGGGTAGCCCCATTGCATTTCACTCCCCTTCAGAGCCCTCTTCACAGCTCGGCCCACACAGCCACCAAAATGGCAGATGGAGCACTGGAGCTGGAAAGGATTTCTCTGCCGCCATGGAGCTAAAAAGCTTGCCCCACCCACCACTGCCCAGATGCCCTCCCAAACCATTCCTTTTCTAACCTTCTTTCCAGCTCCTCTGTCATTTCCTCGGCTGCCGTGTGATCTCACGAAGTTTGAATTGATTGAACTTTTTTTTTAGCCCCAAAAACTTCTTTTGTTTGTGGGACTGCCCATGGCGGTGGAGGAAGTGATGGAGGACCATGTCAGAGATGGAAAGAAGGTGTCACATGGGTCCAATCGGGGCCAGGAAGGGGGGGCGCATTTCTGCCATGCATCAACTGGTTCTCTAAACTCAAAAGAAATTAGCTACCGGTTCTACCGAACCAGTGTGAACTGGCTGTATCCCACCACTGGTTCTGCCCAATGGAACACAAGGAACAAACAGAATGAAAATAAGAAAGCAGAACCTCATGATATCAAGAGAGTAGTGGGGAAGATCCAGAAGAGCACAAGTGGAATTGTTCTAGACTAAAATTAGGAGGTGGAGGGAAAACTGGGAACAGATGCAAGTGTTCTAGGCATGACGTAGGCATGGTGTGCGTCAATAAGGAGTCTCTATCAGAAATCCCTACATGCTGTGAACACTCATCAAATGAAAGATACAGAAACCCTCTTATACAGACATGTCAAACTCACAACGTCACGTGACGTCGCACAACATATCGGGACAGTTTTGTCATTGCCATTGTGTGGCTTCTGTGGGACATGTCTGGCCCGCGGGCCGGCAGTTTGACATCCCTGCTCTTGTATAATCAGTAAGTGAGTCAGCTGAACATCAGTTAAGATCTTTTTAAATACTTTTAACTCAGTGTATTTTTTTAATCCCATTTATATCCCTCCCTTCTCCGAAGACTCAGGGTGGCTTACAATCTAAACCACAAATCAATGTGCTTAGCAATCAATGTGCTTAGCATTAGTATTAGATGCTAATGCAAAGATTAAAAAGTAATGCCAACTAAAAAAATGAAATGGAAAATAGAACATACAGAAAAGAAAAATATAGAAGAAAAAACTAAGAAATAATTTCTTCTCCCTTTATCATAACAAGTATAAACAATTTGAAACTTACCACCTTCTCTTAAAATAGAATAAATGCTATGCTGGCTAAGGAATTCTGGGAGTTGAATTCCACGAGTCATAAAAGAGCCAAGGTTGCCTACCCGTGATCTAGTGAATACTGTTACTTATTCCTTATTTTCAAATGTTTCTGGTCACGCTTCAAAACCAAGTTATTCTAGGAGAGCCTATAAATGTTTTAGATGCCATTTTTAACTTATAAATTAAAGGCAGCAGTTAGAAATCTGCTGTATGTGCCAATCAACACTTTTGGGCTCTCGCTCTCTTTCTCCCTGTCTCTCTTTTTTTCTTTCACTCTCTTTGTTGGAATATATTTCATAGCAGATGAAAAAAAACTTTGTTAGAAAGATTGTGCCGTCACTGACTGGTGGTCTATAACAAAAAGGCAGGAACAGGAACAGGATGCAGGCTAGCTTGCTTTCGATCTGCAAGTGTTTTTCCATGTACATGAAAGCCATTTCTGTTACCCAGAGCTGATGTACAAAAAAGCTGCTAAAAGCTGGAGCATGAGCTCCTACAGAAGCTTGTGACAAACGTTAATTGAATAAAGTCTGATCCAACACTCTTTGTGCATTATTGATAGCATTTCTCTCTCCGCTCTTGAAAAGAATATGTTCCTGCTTCCAAAAGGAAGCCAATGAAAACTGGTACAATGTGTATCAGCTGCAGTATACAGTGGGAGGAGCAGCTGTTCTTTGGAGAAAAATCAGGGAGGTGGGGGGCGTCAAGGAAAATATCTTGCTGCAACAAAATTAAGCAAACATATGTCTGAAGGGAGGGGTTATACAAACGACTCCCATCTTTCAAGGTAGCTAATTGGGCATGCCAGTGGCTTTCTTGATGGAAAAAGAGTAGTTATACCATTGACAGCAGTTTGTCCTGCAGGAGCCTGCAGTCATTATGGGACACTTGTTGTCTCTGCAGCAAAACAAATGAAGCATCAGGTGCCATCTTACAATAATAGCCTAGGGCAGGGGTAGGCAACCTTGGATCTTTTATGACTGGTGGACTTCAGCTCCCAGAATTCCTGAGCTAGCTATGCTGGCTAAGGAATTCTGGGAGGTGAAGTCCATGAGTCATAAAAGAGCCAAGGTTGCCTACCCCTGCCCTAGCGCTCGGGTCGGCAACCCACAGCTCTGGAGCCACATGAGGCTCTTTCAGCTATCTCCTGCAGCTCCCAGTGCTCCACCATGTGCAGTCCCAAAAAAGGGACTAAAAAAGTTCAACCAATCAATTCAAACTTCTCATGGAAAAAAAATTGTGAAGTTTGAATTGATTGGTTGAAGTTCCACAAACCTCTTCTTCTTCGGACTGCACATGGTAGCAGCGGAGGAAGAGATGGGAGGACTGCTGGAAAGGTGAGTGGGTCGGTCAGATGGGGAATGCAGGTGTGGTGGTGGTGTTTCTGAGCAGCATGTGGAGTCTCGGGTGCTGCCAGACCCCCTCCTTTCCCCCCCATTTTCTCTCTCTCTCTCTCTCTGTGTCTCTGTGTGTGTGTGTCGGACTGGCGGGGAATGGCTGGCAGGGAGGCAGTAGTCTAGCATTCCCCCCATTTGTGTTTGTGTGAGTGTGTGTGTGTGTGTGTGTGTGTGTGTGTGACCTGCATGGAACTGCTAGTAGGGAGGCGGGAGTCTGGCATTTTCCCCCCTGTTTTTTGTATGTGTGTGTGTCGGACCCATGGGGAACAGCTGGTAGGGAGGCGGCAGTCCAGCGTTCCCCCCCCTTCATTTGTGTGTGTGTGTGTGTGTGTGTGTGTGTGTGTGTGACCTGCGGGGAATGGCTGGTAGGGAGGCGGCAGTCCAGTGTTCCCCCCCTCTTTGTTTGTGTGTGTGTGTGTGTTGGACCTGCAGGGAACGGCTGGTAGGAAGGCAGCAGTCCGGCTTTTCCCCCTCTCATTTGTGTGTGTGTGTGTGTGTGTGTGTGTGTGTGTGTGTGTGTGTGTGTGTGTGTGACCCATGGGGAATGGCTCGTAGGGAGGCAAGAATCCGGCATGGTCTGGAATAAAGGGTTCTTCTTGCATCCATGCCTTTCCTTGGCTGAGCTTCGCAAGCTGAAGTCTCTCCTCAGAGTCCTCGCCCTCCCAGCCCAGAAGGCAGAGTGACGAGTCCGGTCTCCCATCGTGCCAGGTTGAATCAGCTTCCCCCAGCTTACACCCACCTGAAGGGGCAGGGAGGGATGTCTGGCCCGACAGTTCGACTGCCCGCAGCTTTCCCTGGAAAAGTCAGCCCTGGAGCTGGCGGGCTTTGCCTTCCTAGAATGGAAAGTAGCCGGCGTAGGGCGAAGTGGGGGGGGGGGTTGTTCGGAAGTGTTGAAGCTCCAGAACCTAGGCGTGGGGCTTGTTTTTAGGGTGTGGTGGGGAGCTGTTCATTGGAAAAGTTGGAAGGGGAGGGGATGATTAAGGAAAGCGAGGGCTTGCCATCTTTGGCGGCTGTGGTGGCAGGAGCAGTAATAGGAAGGCAGCAGCAGCTGCTGTTGGGGCGGCCTAGTGCCCTCGCTTGTGCTCGGCAGGCAGTATTTGACAAGTGGGCATGGGTGATGCGTTGGCAGCTCCCACCCCTCCAAGTACCAGGCGGTACTGCCTGGACACACCGCTGCTCCTGCCACCACAGCTGCCAAAGAGGGCAAGCCCTCGCTTTCCTTAATCATCTCCTTGGTGGTGCTGCCCGGACACACCACTGCTCCTGCTGCCACAGCTGCCAAAGACGGCAAGCACGGCTGCTCCCACACTGGGCCTGGAGCACTTGCAACATCTCTCGACGAGGGCACTAGGCAGGCAGGTGGTGCTACCCGGACACACCACTGCTCCTGCCGCCAAAGATAGCAAGCGTGGCGGTTCCCAATCTTTGCTTCTTTGATTCTTCAATTAAGTCCCCTGTTCTGCGCATACACGAGCATGCGCACATGCGTGCATGCTTTTTATGGCTCCCATTTTTTTTGCTTTTGTGAAAGAACCAGTTCTGAGTGGCTCTTTGACCCATTCAGGTTGCCGACCCCTGGCCTAGGGTATAAAGTGCTCCTTTGCCGGCCTTTGGGCTCCCTTCAGATGTAGTTTGTATGCCATTCATTCATATATGCTTTATTACTGAACAGCCATTAATATTATGACAGAGCAGAAATTTACAGCTTTCCAAGAGACGGGCAAGTATAAAGAAAGCCTAGGATAAAACAGAATATGCTCAGTATACCGTACTGTATTGATCAACATGGAGAGTATGCTTGGTAATTACCATAAATGGAACAAATGAATGTCCTTTAGTTTGTGTAAGTTATTAAAATAAAGTCAGTTCCATTTCTTCCCCCATATGAGAAGTGGGTCATTAATAATACATAGCAGGCAGTCACAGGAAGAACTAGAAGATCAAACCACTTCTTGGTATTCAGTTCACCAGCATCTAGTCTTTTAGAAGATTAGTTTTATAAATGTATTCAGCAGCAGTGTGAAAATCATTACTTTTGGAAGTCTAACACATTTACAGAAAAGCCATTTAGAGGATTCCGTGGGATCCTTTTCAGAGTCACTGATCTCAGATAACAGCTACAAAATGCACATCTTCATGAATGCAATGCTATCGGAGAAAGTGAATAACAAAATTTTCAAGACTCTATTAATCTAATAAAGCCAGTTCATACCTCTTTGTAGTAGACAAGATCATTATTTATACCCATCATTTGACAATAAATTAGTTTGAATTGTTAGCTGTTAGGTTGTTAGCTGCTTTGAATTCTGTGAGCAAAGAATGAAGCCAAATTGCTTTTTATTATAGCAAACGGTTGTTTGAAATTGCATCGCAAAGTAAACCTTTGTTTTCTGGTGTAAAGAAAATGATTTATTCAAATCAGCTGGAGTTCTGCAATGGATATATTTATCACTTTACACCAAGATCTGGGTGTTTAAATAATCGATGCTGAAATTTTGAACCAGGGGGGTGGTAAAAAAAAAATCAAACCCAACACATAAAATGCTTAAAGAAAGCTCCTTTTCTCCCAATAAGAAAAGTATTAAATAAAAAAAAAACATTGAAGCAATTGTGCTGGAATAGTCCTTCTGTTCATGTCATTCTTTCTATTTGAAAGAAATGTTTGCTAGAAACCCACAAGCAACTCATGATGGACAGAATGCTGAAAAACTGTAGTGCTGTTTGGTGAATGTCCATAGAGGACCCAGATTGTTGGGGGCAATTAAGCTGACTTTGTAATAATGCCGCTTGGGGGGGTGAAAGCCCTAATAAGCAGGCATATACATAGAATGAAGGCTACTGCTAAGCTTGTAAGCCGCCCTGAGTCTTCGGAGAAGGGCGGGATATAAATGGAATTAAAATAAAATAAAAATAAGTAGATATGCTAGTGGAAAACTTTTGGTGTTGAACTTCCAGCAATGCAAAGCAGGATACTGACTCAATCAGTGTTTCATTGTTAATCATTCCCAATATACTTTAAAACCAATTCAGTTCTCCATGTTGCCTTCCCCATCTGCAGTCTCAAGTCCCTACAAAGGTTTATTAGCTACATGCCTGTGAGTATGGAATTTGTAGCAAATGATTAAAATTTTATTGAGCAATCTAAGTAGCAAATAGCTTTCAGCAGAAAGCATCGATCAATAAGGATTCATTCTTTTGATATCTTATGGATCAGTTATGTACAGTATTGTCCCAGATCATAAGAATACTTTAAAAAGAAGCATTTGTTCGAATATGATTAAAGAAATAGAAAAACTTTGGAATATACCAAGAGGGATGAATTCTCCAAATAATATAGGATGCTTCTTTTCTTTCTGTTAAAAAAAAAGCTGAAATGACTTAAATAAAGCAAATGTTTTAGATAAGATAAGATAATCTTTATTGTCATTTTTTACTGTGGGCACAATGGCGCACATCAAAAATGAAAGTTAGTTGCCCGCTCTCAAATTGAGACACATACATAACACCCCCAAAAAACATACTACATACAACATATGTATAGACCCACTCCCCTACATATACATAACAAGTGAATATTAAATACTGTCCATCTTGTATATATAACAGAAGGAGGAAACCTGAGAGTTCACAAAGTTAATGCTGTATGGAATGAAACTATGGTTGAATCTGGATGTTCTGCTATGGATACCACGAAGCCTCCTCCCAGAAGGTAACAAGGAAAACAGGTTGTGAAGAGGATGAGTAGTGCCCCAGATCATCTTACAGACCCTATTCAAACAACGTTTCTGTGCTGTGTCCTGGATGGGAGGGAGGAAACTGCCAATGATCTTTTCAGCCATCCTCACCACTCTCTGCACCGCCTTCCTGTCTGAAGCAGGGATGCCTCCAAACCAAATTGTGATGCTGTATGACAGGATGATCTCGATCGCCCCCCTGTAGAAAGTGGTCAGAACAGGGGAAGGAAGATGAGCTTTTCTCATGCAATGCAGAAAGTGCAGGCGCTGCTGTGCCCGCTTCACCAGTTTCTCACTGTTGAGCGACCAAGCCAGCCTACTTGTTACCTGCACACCCAGGAATTTGATGCTGGTAACCATCTCCACAGGTGAATCATTAATGCACAGCGAAGTGTGGTTGTGCATGCCTTTTCTGAAATCGACAATGATATCTTTGGTTTTTCCGGTATTTAAAACTAGGCTTTTTTCCTCATACCAGTTCACCAACCCTTCAACCTCCTTGCGATAAGCTTCCACATTGTCATCATGAATAAGGCCCACTACTGTTGTATCATCTGCGAACTTTACAATATAGTTGGTGGCAAACCTAACACAACAGTCATGGGTCAACAGGGTGAACAGCAGCGGACGTAGGACGCAGCCCTGAGGAGAACCTGTGCTCAGGGAAATGGTATTAGAGGTATTTGTTCCAGCTCGCACATATTGGGGCCTGTTGGTAAGAAAATCCAGAATCCAGTTGCACAAAGGGGTGTTTAAGCCTAAAAGGCCCAGTTTGTCTACTAGATGCTGGGGAATGATTGTGTTAAATGCCGAACTGAAGTCAACAAACAACAAACGCACATGAGTATTTCTTTCCTCTAAGTGCTTCAAGCTCAGATGGAGAACAGAAGAGATAGCATCCTCCGTAGTGCGATTTGGTCGGTAGGCAAACTGAAGTGGGTCAAATGCTGGTGGGAGGCTAGATACAATAAAGTCCTTTATCAGCTTCTCAAAGCATTTCATAATGGTGGATGTCAGTGCAACCGGACGGTAATCATTGAGGCCTGTAATTGTGGACTTTTTTGGCACTGGCAAGATGATGGCCATCTTAAAACACGATGGGACCACTGCCTGCTGCAACGAGAGATTGAAAATATCCATGAGAACACAAGCCAGCTCAACTGCACAATCTCTAAGGAAATGTCCAGGGATGTTATCTGGGTCTGTTGCTTTCCAAATGTTAACTTTCCTCAGTGTTTTCCAGACAGAGGTGACATCAAAGCTTAGCACTTGCTCATCAGGATGGGGCACAGCTTTCATAGCAGGAGTGCTATTTGATGTCTCAAATCCACCAAAAAATGCATTCAGTTTGTTTAGGAAGTCCGTGTTGTCCTTGCATCTCAGTGAATTCACCTTGTAATCCGTAATGGTCTGGATTCATTTCCACATTCGCCTGGTACTTAATTTTAGGCACTTAAATTTTAGGTACTTAAATGTGACTGAATTTAAGAAAAGTATAAAAAAAATATTTTGAATCAGAGTCAAGGGACTAGATGACTAGACCTACTGAATGGAATGTTTAAAGATTAAATATATTCTTAGCTATGGTTAACAAGAATAAGAAATTGAGGAAATAAATATATATTAACCTAGGAAGGATATATATTTTAAGTAGTATTTTATTTCTTATGTTTCATTGATCTTGCTTTTTTTCTTCTTTTTTCATTTTTCTTTTTTCTTCTTCTCTCTTTTTATTCTTTTATCTATTTCTTAAGAAATGTAAAAGTGTGAGATGACTTATATAGAAAAATTAGAATTAAATCTGTCAATGTAAATGTAATTAATCATTGAGAATTTTCACTAGTAGGAATATCTAGAATTTGGTGGGAAAAATAAACTAAAATAGGATTGTGACAGGATTTATGATAAGGCAACCAAAGTGACTGAAAAGAAAAGAAATAATATACTAATATGATTATTATTTTTTAGGAATATTGGAAAAATTATATATTCAATTGTTATTTATCAAAACAATAAGAATTGTATTAACCATTAATTGTATTAAGAATTGTATTAACCATATAGTAGCTGTGACTAGGGGGGCCTTTGCCCAGGTTCGCCTGGTGCACCAGTTGCGGCCCTATCTAGACCGGGATGCCTTACGTACGGTCACTCACGCCCTCGTGACCTCTCGTCTGCACTACTGCAACGCTCTCTACATGGGGCTACCCTTGAAGACCACTCGGAGGCTCCAGCTGGTACAGAATGCAGCCGTGAGAGTTGTGTTGGGAGTTTCCCGACACTCCCATGTTACACCTCTGCTCTGCGAGCTGCATTGGCTTCCAGTTGTCTTCTGGGTGAGATTCAAGGTGTTAGTAATGACCTACAAAGCCCTACATGGCATGCGTCCGGAATACCTTGGGGAGCACCTGTGGCCGGCATCAACTTCCCTCTGCCCAGTACGCTCCCACAGAGAGGGCCTCCTCAGGGTGCCACCGGTCAAAGAATGTCGACTGGTGGCCCCCAGGGGGAGGGCGTTCTCTGTGGGCACGCCAGATTTATGGAACCATCTTCCGGTCGAGCTCCAGATGGCGCCTGACCTCCGCTCCTTCCGGCGCGATCTCAAAACCTACCTTTTCGAACAAGCTGGCCTGGCCTGATGGGATGGGGTTGGGTTTTACTAATCTGTTTTAACCTACTTTTTAATGTGTTTTAACTTATTCGTGGGCATTTTGTTTAATCGTTTTTAATTTTTGTATCTTGTTTTTTTAATATGTATTGCCCTGTTCACCGCCCTGAGTCCTTCGGGAGAAGGGTGGTATACAAATAAAATTAATAATAATAATAATAATAACTCATTGTTTTCAAAAAAGGATATTTTGAGGGAAAGAGAAAATCAAGTAAAATTAATATATGGAATACAAATTATAGAAATTAATTATTAAGGATTCTTTTACAAATGTAACCCAGACAACACACTGTTTACCAATTATTGAGTGACTTATGCTTTGTTACAAAATCAATAAAATCTATTATATAAAAAATAGAGTCTACTAGAAAATCAGTGGGCCTGAGAAAGGTGCAGATAAAGCAGAAAGGATTCATTCAGGAAAGTTCCCTTCTGTAGGAAATGACCAGGCTGAGCCTGAGGGAGGAGTTAAATGCATCACCAGTCATGAATCCTTTCACAACCCACAAGATATCTAAGTCCAGCCCACTGTGAATTCCTTATTTACCACCGAACTGCTTTAACTGTTTGAGGTTCATATTCTTGTAAAGAGCTTAAAAGGTAAAGGCTAAAGGTTCCCCTGCACATGCATGCTAGTCGTTTCCAACTCTAGGGGCCGGTGCTCATCTCCATTTCAACACCGAAGAGCCAGCGTTTGTTCGAGGACATCTCCGTGGTCATGTGGCTGGCATGACTAGACACCAAAGGCGCACGGAACGCTGTTACCTTCCCACCATAGTGGTCCCTATTTTTCTACTTGCATTTTTACGTGCTTTCGAATTGCTAGGTTGGCAGAAGCTGGGACGAGTAACAGGCACTCACTCTGTTATGCGGCACTTGGGATTTGACCTGCCAAACTGCCGACCTTCTGATTGACAAGCTCAGCGTCCTAACCCACTGAGCCACCACATCCCTTAAAGAGCTTAAGCTTACAATAAATCTTTATACCTATTTGAACTGTCTGAATCTCCTGATTTCTCTGGTGATTGGCACTTTCTGTTTCCTTCCACCCCTCTTCCTTCTAAACAGCTTTGCTAAGCTATGCTAACATATGTTGATAACAAAGTTTATTATTTACCATGCCCTTATTAAAAAGAGAATATCAACTGCTGAGAACACAGCCTTCTTTTCAAGCTGTTTTGAAGAACTGATGTTTGAAGTACATAATTTGTAAAATTATAGTAACACCCATTACTGTTGGACTGAAAAGTTATTAAGATGCCTCCCATCTCACAATGCTGGATTTGTCAAGTGCTATACTATAGCCTCTGACTATTATTTTCTTCTACTCTCAAACAGTATACCATGATTTTTTTTAAAAAAAAGGTAGAGTTTTTTTATGTGTGTTATATTGGTGAAGAAAGAACGAAACAGAAGAGCGCAAGAATTTGAAATGTACAATGAGGAGGAGCCTGGAAAAGGATTTTAACCAGCCCAAACGGGAACTGCCTATGCAGACCAACCGCTGTGTTTTCACATAACGGAAAGTTCTTAAAAGAGAGCTTTAAATGTAATTTGGGGGATTTTGACATTTAGTAGTCGTATTAATAGCAGAAAAATAACAATACTGGCTTCTCAAAGTGCCCCTCAGTTCCCTTGTTTTTTCTCTTAGTTATTATAATGGTATGCGGGAAAGACCTTGGGAGACTGGGCAAAAAGTTGCTGCTAAGGGTCAGATAGAGACAGCTGAACCTACAGCTGGATAGAGGGCGGGACAAGAGACTCAGAAGAAACTATGCCTAGTTTCTCAGGTGCTAAAGGAGAGGAGAGGAGGGGGAGAGTGAATTGTACTTTCACCCAGTGGTGGGATACAGCCAGTTCGCCCAGAATGGACTTCCGGAAGCGGCATCCACAGAGGTCTATTGTTCATATATTTGGATCCCACCACTGCTTTCAGCCTTGCGAAATTCTGTCAATATAACACTACAATTAACTCATCGGGTTGTGATTCCTATAGTTTACCCTGTTATTCCTTACTTTTCTACAAAAAACCCTATATCCTAGTATTTGGAGATTACATCTGAATCATGAATTCCTCCATAGGAAATATTCCTTATATTATCAGCTTTGCTCTTCTTCCTTTTTTGAAATCAAATGTTCAAATGAACTGAGCTAGTGGCTGTGTGAGAACACTGAAGTTTAATAGAACACTTACTATAATATTAGGTAGTAAACCCTTGCAAGGGTTCATATTCGGCTCCAGAAAGCTATTTCAGGGCACACAAGGGATGTAGTGTAAATGTCACCACAAAGGACAGGAAGAATGTATAAGTCTTTTTATTTTTGTTGTTATTGAAATTGTTCCACAAGATTTGTTAGCAGAAAGGCAGAATTTTGAAGGTACACCCAAAGGTGCTTTTTCAAGAGGCAACTGGACTTTTCCTGATTTTCCTAAAGACATTTCACTTTTCCTCCAAGAAGCTTCTTCAGTTCTGACTGAATGGTGGGGGTATGGAAGGATTTATATTCCTTGCAGACATCTGGTGAGAACTGAAAAAGCTTCTTGGATGAGAAGCAAAACGTCTTCAAGGAAAAACAAAGAAAGTTCAGTTGCCTCTTGAAAAAACACTGCTGGGACAATTATGACCTGGATGATTGAGAATCTCCATAGACATTTTGGAGGTACAATTTCATTATTTGAGGGAGGGGGGAAGGACAGAAATGAAAGTACTTTGTCTCCCAAAGGAATCTTACATCCTTATTTTGGAAAATAAAGAAACAAACCTGATTCTTCAGACTGGCCATTTTGCCACCTACTTTTGATTGTGTGCTCTCAGGAACCATTTAATATAAATGAAATGATTCATGTATATTTGAAGGTTCTATTGTCTACACACTTTTTTGTAGTTCAGCAATATATACAAATAAATTTATCTCTCTGATAAATTGAAAGATAAAAAGGACAAGTATAAGAATTGGAAAGAGGGGCACATAACTAAGGCAGAATATCAGCAAACAGCCCATGCCTGCAAAGATGAAGTGAGGAAAGCTAAGGCTCAAAATGAACTAAGGCTTGCAAACAAAGTCAAAAATAACAAAAAATGCTTCTTTCAACATATAAAAAACAAGAAAAAAGTTAAGGAAATGATTGGTCCATTAGTGGGGGAAAGTGGCAAGAAGGTGACAAGCAATAGGGAGAAAGCAGAACTATTTAACTCGCTTTTTGCATCTGTCTTTACACAAAGGGAAAAAACAGTCCAACCTACCAAAACCAGTGCCATAAAAAACAGAATAGAAACGCAAGTTAAGATAGGCAAGAAAATGGTAAGTGAACACCTGTCCAGCCTAGATGAGTTTAAGTCACCAGGACCAGATGGATTACACCCCAAAGTTCTCAAGGAACTGGCGGACGTGATCTCAGAACCACTGAACTATATTTTTCAAAGATCCTGGAGCACTGGGGAACTACCAGAGGACTGGAAGAGAGCTGATGTAGTTCCCATCTTCAAAAAAGGGGAAAAAAA
The DNA here is from genome assembly GCF_947247035.1 of Vipera ursinii. Lineage (NCBI taxonomy): Eukaryota > Metazoa > Chordata > Lepidosauria > Squamata > Viperidae > Vipera > Vipera ursinii. Next base: position 45,855,465 of record NC_139513.1, on the reverse strand, counting down.
TAGATCCAGGAAACTACAGACCTATCAACCTGACCTTAATAGCTGGGAAGATTCTGGAAAAGATAATCAAACAACAAATCAGAGAACACCTTGATGCAAACAAAGTCACCACTAAAAGTCAACATGGGTTTGTCAAAAACAGATCATGCCAGACAAATCTTATTACATTCTTTGACCGAGTGACAAAATTAGTGGACCAGAGGAATGCTGTAGATATAATTTACTTGGACTTCAGTAAGGCATTTGATAAATTAGATCACAACCTACTACTTGATAAGATAGAAAAATGTGGGTTAGATAGCATCACCACCAGATGGATTCGTAGCTGGCTGACAGGCCGTACTCAGCGTGTGGTCCTCAATGGAACTGCATCTACATGGAAGGAAGTGTGTAGTGGGGTGCCCCAGGGCTCTGTTCTGGGCCCAGTGCTCTTCAATATCTTCATCAACGATTTGGATGAGGGGATAGATGGGGAACTCATCAAATTTGCAGACGACACCAAGCTGGCAGGAATAGCCAATTCTCCAGAAGATAGGCTTAAAATACAGGAGGATCTGGACAGACTCGAACACTGGGCGCTATCTAACAAAATGAAATTCAATGGTGAAAAAAGTAAGGTTCTACATTTAGGCAGGAAAAATCAAATGCACAGGTATAGTATAGGTGGTACCTTGCTCAATAGTAGTAACTGTGAGAGGGATCTCGGAGTCCTAGTAGACAATCACTTCAATATGAGCCAGCAGTGTGCTGCAGCTGCCAAAAAAGCCAACACAGTGCTAGGCTGCATTAACAGAGGGATAGAATCAAGATCAAGTGAAGTACTAATACCCCTTTACAATGCTTTGGTAAGGCCACACCTGGAATACTGCATCCAGTTTTGGTCACCACGATGCAAAATAGATGTCGAGACTCTAGAAAGGGTACAGAGAAGAGCAACAAAGATGATTGGGGGACTGGAGGCTAAAACATATAGGGAACGGTTGCTGGAATTGGGTATGTGTAGTTTAACGAAGAGAAGAGTGAGGGGTGACATGATAGCAGTGTTCCAATATCTCAGGGGCTGCCACAAAGAAGAGGGAGTCAAGCTATTCTCCAAAGCACCTGAAAGCAGGACAAGAAGCAATGAATGGAAACTAGTCAAGGAGAGAAGCAACCTAGAACTAAGGAGAAACTTCCTGACAGTTAGAAGAATTAACCAGTGGAACAACCTGCCTCCAGAGGTGGTGAATGCTCCAACACTGGAGGTTTTTAAGAAGAGACTGGAAAGCCATTTGCCTGAAATGGTATAGGGTTTCCTGCCTGAGCAGGGGGTTGGACTAGATGACCTCCAAGGTCCCTTCCAACTTCTTCTTCTTCTTCTTCTTCTTCTTCTTCTTCTTCTTCTTCTTCTTCTTCTTCTTCTTCTTCTTCTTCTTCTTCTTCTTCTTATTATTATTATTATTATTATTATTATTATTATTATTATTATTATAGAAAAATACAGCAAAAATCAAGCATAAATTCCAGAAACAGCTGTTGCCACTGGTAAAATAATAACATTACAAATTCCGATCCATTATATAAAATTTTTAAATTTATCTCTCAGTTTAAAAACTCCTAAGAATATGTAACGGCTGGCAAGGATCAGGAATATGTTTATAACAGTTTTAAAAATTATAATTTAACTGTAATTTTTCATGTAGCTATTTGCAAATGCACATTAACATAGAAAAGGAACAGAATGCTGGTGGGCTTCTTTCATTGAAGGTGTTAATGCAGTAGTTAGACACCCATCTGTCAGGCATGCTTTAAATTGGATTATGACACTGAGCAGGAATTAGACTTGAAGTCTAATTTCTGCTCTGTGATTCTTCTAATCCTGGTCAAGTTACAGAAGAATGTTGTTGTTGTTGTGATACCTACTGATTACAATACTTTTTCAATATCCAGGACCTGGTGCGATTTATCCTACCTTATTTCAGATTAGCCAAGTGTATCATTCTTGTATGACATGATATTTGAGGCAATTGTGTTACTACAGTTAGCATGAAAATTAAGGACAATACATATTCACAAGTAACTTTTTGCAATTTATGTTCCTTTTTCAGTGTGAACAAAATGGTGTAAATAAAACATTTGCATCTTATTACTTTCGGGAAGAATCTAGGCTGGCCTGAAAAAATCCAGATAGCTTTCTTATGCTTTTACTTTAATAAGTGACAGAACAAAAAATATAAATGTCTACTCAGAAGTAAGTCTCACTGAATTAAATGGGATATTTTTGCATGATAATAGCTTTGATCCTTTTTTTTTAATTTTGTTATTTGGCACATTATGGTTTTAATTAGTAAGCTATCGTCAAGGTCTTTTGGAAAACAAAAAGCAGGAGAGAAATTTCCTGCAATAACAAATCATTTCATTCCTCATCAATTCTTTCATGCCACAAAATATATTTAAACTTGCATTATTGTTCCAAGAATTTAAAATATCTACACTTACAGATACCAGATATCTGCACTTACAGAAACAAGCTTTCGTGGACACGACTGAGACTGACCTGAAAGTGAATTTAAAAATGATAGGCTGCAAGAATTGTATGAAAAAATTGCTACACTGGATGTATAAATGAAACTGGCTAAAAGCTAAATAATTAAAAGGGACATACAAATAACAAACCAAAAGAATGATTTGGATAATGTTCCTATACTGGATTTACAAAAGAGGCTTGTTGAGGCTTTGAAGAACTTTGTGAGAAGGAACAAAGAAAAAAAATGAAAAGAAATCAGAATAACAGAGTTAGCTTTTTTGGTGACTGCAGCACAGTGTTGGCTCATATTTAAGTGATTGTTCACTAAGATTTCAAGTTTACTATTCCAGAGCCATGTACCACTTATTCTACACCTGTCCATTTGTTTTTTATTGCCTAAGTGTAGAATCTTACTTTTCTCACAGTTGATTTGCTTTATGTTAGATAGGACTCAGTCCTATCATGATCCATCTGGATCTTAAGCCTGTATTCTGCAGTATTGGCTATTCTGGCCAGCTTGGTGTTGTCTGAAAATTTGATGAGATCCCCTTCTTTTCCCTCATCTAAATCATTTATAAAGATAATCAAGTTCCAGGACATTATTTGAAAGGGATTAAAGATCTAGATGGTTAAAAATAAAAGGGAAAAATATGAAGTTGGTTTATTTAACCAAGGTTAAAATAGATACATTGGTATGTCTGCTAACACTTAATGGTTATTTCTAGGACTGAACAATGAGGATTTAAGGATTTATTTATAGATCAGAGATTAGATATGGAAAACAGGTCATTTGTTGAATTTTAATATAAGTTACTAAAATTATTTATACTTGTGATGAAGGTGAAATCATTTCCTTATATATTTCTTTTATTTTTTTCTTTACCATATTATTTTACTTTCTTTTACATTTTCTTTCTATTTTTTTTCTTTTCTGCTCTTTCTGTTTTCTTTTATTCTTTTATTTTTAGTATTACTTCTATCTTTTTAATTGTAATGTTTAATAACCATATTAAAAAGAATATAATGCAGCTAGTGTATCTAAATCAAAGCTACTTCCATATCTTTTCTATTCAAAATTATTCTTGCTTTTTGACTTACAGAAAATAATTGGTGTTTATCCATCTCAAGATATGACAGATGAAATTGTCTAATGTCCAATTCATGTTGCAGTGTATATAAGGGCAAAATCAATTTCAACTTTTGTAATACAAAGAATTCTTTAGTGAGGATACTGCATAGTAAAAAAAAATAGTTATATGCCATCAATTGTATGCAGTTCCATTTTCTTTGTCATTATTTGCTTTGCTGTTATAGTTAGCGGGAGTACCGTAATTTTCTGCTGGTCTCGATCAAGGAATTCTTGAGCAGAATCCTCAATTTCCAATTAATTTATTACAGAAGATACAGTATAATGCAAGGCCACCTGGTTAAAACATTTTTTTTTCAAGCTTCTGTTCTGGCATAATAAATACCAAGTGACTGACATCAGACAAGTCATGCAGACAATATACCTAACTAATCACAAGCTAAACATCTGATTAAACAAGGTATTCATGGAGCTCCCTCTTTTTATAGTATTTCCGTGCTGAAATCTGAAATATAATGGTGAAATGGAAAATGAACCAGAAAGGTATATAACAAATCCCAAATAAGTATCTTGAGCTAATCAAATTTATTCAGTAGAATTTTCACATGAGAATTTTTTGGTGGTGGAGCCAACCAGCTTGACTTTTTTACCCCTGATAGTGGATAAAAACAGGAGTAGGATAACATAGTCACTGCAGAAACAAAATAGTGGACTAGGAATACATTTAATCTGATCCAATCTAGCTCATCATATGTTTTCCACTAATAGTGCTGGACCCACAGCCAGATCACCATGAAAAAGGTTTGTAAAAACATCTGACACCACAGGGCATTCAGAATAACACAGCTGGAAGGGACCTTGGAGCTTTTCTAGTCTAAACCCCTGCTTAAGGAGGAGACCCTATACAAGACAAGCGGTTGTCCAATTTCTTTTTTAAAAGCTCCAGTGATAGAGCACTGACAACTTCTAAAGCAGGGCTTTTCAACCAGTGGTACAGGTTCCATCTGTGGTACATTGGCACCTGGCAGGTGGTACACAACCATCCTAGAAAAGTAGCGGGGGAGGGGAATGAGCTGAACTGGTGGCAACACCACACAAGCCTGAGTGAGAAATGGTTGGAGCTGCAGGGCTGTCAGGGCTCAGTGGAAGCACCAAGATCAGTGCCGCTTTCCAGCTGATTGGCGCTTCTTTGGGGTTGTCAGGGCTCAGTGGAAGCGCCAGATCAGTGCCAGGCTCCAGCTGGAACTTGGTGCTGATCCTGGTGCTTCTGTTGAGCCTAGAAGAAGCATCGATCAGCTGGAATGTTGCAGCATCTCCAGGGTCTTGTGATTTACATTCAGATGCTTGGCAACTGAATCATATTTATGATGGTCACAGTGTCCTAGGGTCATGTGAAGTGACCAAAACCTGCTGCAACCACCCAGCAGATGGGGGGGGAATAAAAACCAAACTCCCCCCCCATCCCATCCCTGCTGCCAATCCTCAACAGAAATGCTCACAACAATGAAAACCTTGGACAGGAGGAAGAGTGCGGCCGGGCAGGCAGGCAGGTGTCTTGCTCGGCTATGGCTTAGGGGGCACTTTTTTCTGTGCCATTGTAACTTTGAACAGTCACTAAGCAAACTGTTGTAAGTTGAGGACTACCTGTACTTTATCACTTTTTTCCTTTTTTTTTTTTTGGTCTTCAAGTTTTTGACACCTTGCTAGGTAACTGGTGGTACTCAGATGTTGCCATATCCTAAAAGCCCTGTTCTAAAGGCAATCCATTCTACTAATTGTTATTATTATCAGAAAATATCTCCGAAATTCTAGGTTGGTTCTCTCCTTGATTAGTTTCCATCCATTGCTTCTTGTTCTGCCTTCAAACTTGCCTTGGTGCTCTGGTATGAATCTTGTGATAGATTATGAGACCAGAATATTTGAAATCCTGTCCTGGACCATAGTGTGGATGGACATGCCACAAAGAATGCAGGCATTATCCATCAAAATTCTAAGGAATGTGGCAAGTGGATTTCATTATCACGAAGAGAATTTTAAAAGGGTGCAATACTTTATTGTGGCACAGTATGTGACTGAACAGAGAACCAATGTGATCTAATGGTTAAGAGACCAGGCTAGAAACCAGGAGACTGTGAGTTCTAGTCCAGACCTTAAGCATGAAAGCTGGCTGGGTGACTTTGGGCAGTCACTCTTTCTCAGTTCATGACAACAGGCTCGGGTGACAAGTCAGTTGGTCAATTCCTATTGCAGACAATGAATCAACTCTCAGTTGATCAGAAAAAAACATGACCGTGCACTTGAGGGAAAAATGCTTGGAAAACTAAAACTGATATTTTGTTGAAATTATGGGATTCTTGGGCCAAACACCTACACACAAATGAAAGTTGGAAACTTTCCTCTACCAAGCAACCTGAATAGATTTGCCCCTTTTGCCACTATGGGAATTATTTTTAAAAATAGTATTCTCTACAGCAGTACAAAATAAAGGTATTTCAAGAATAGTGTACGCAGTTCTAGACTGAAATGCATTTACACCTCATCCCTTAAAGGTTAAAACCAATGTCAGTCCTGAAGGAGCCCCCAGAGATATTCAGCACAACGCGAAGTTGCACAGGTGGCCAGACAGCTGCAGTTTATAGCTTGTAGGCTGGATATTATTCATGCTTGTTCTAGGAAAATTAAATGATATTTAACAAACACTGTTTCCTTCCTTAGACAGTTACCCATCTCTATTTTATGTTTTTTTTAAAAAAAACACCTATGTTTGACTAAAATATATTCTGCATTTGGCACTACCTTTATTGCCTCTGCTGCTTTTGCATCTCCTTGTCTTATACTGCTGGCTTTAGAAGGCTTGCTCTGTTGTCAGAAAATGAATCTTTACATCACAGAGAATTTGAAAAATCTGCACATCGCAGCTGCTGCCTCTTGGTTCTGCAGACGCCACATCAAATGAAAGGAAGGGATTATTTAGAGCTGAAAAGAACTATCTGGAAAACAGACTCCGTGTTTAAATAAAACTGAATTAGAAGATAGAGAAAGGTCAGGATAAATAGTTTTATCTCTCAATATAAGCAACTTTGAGAACCAAATTTAATGCAACAAGCATGTTTCTATCAAGCACAAGCACTGATGACAGCTAAGCCTAGCCATTTTAAGTATCATATCTTGACAATATATGATATTTTGTCTTTCACCTTTAAAGTTTGTAAAGATAGGCTTAAATATAACTTACTGAAAGAATCTCAGAGCAGATAAGGCCACCATAGTTCTTTGGAACTGGAAACAAGGGATTAAGCCATTCAGCATCAGATGTCACAATGGGATAAAAATCCTTGCTTATTGCCAAGGATTCTCAAAACTCTCAGTCAGACCTTCAGATCAGCTTAGATAGTTGACATACTGTATATTCCTTTGGTCACCCTGTAGGTTTTTTCTGTGTTAAACACAATCCAAGATAAGTCATTGTATTGTTTTCCAATGTGCATATCCATGGAGCTATTCCTTTTAGAGTGTCTCCAGTCCAGATTACCCTTTATTGGAAAGCAAAAAAAGTTGGTCTGTTATGTACAAAACACAACGCTTTTCCATGTTGCTGTCATTTTCCAATCTTGGTCGTCTTCTCTATGCCAGAAATCCGACATGGCCCAGTAAGTGGAGAGAGGCAAGCCATGAGACATTAAAAAAAAAAGATAAATTGACTTTCTCATCACTTTACTCCTCACTTCTTTAGGAGTACTTTGCGCTTATCCACAATTCTTGGGGTCTCATCATCAATATGGGCCAACAAGCAGGCTGGAATGGATGATGTCATCTGCCATCACCTACCACCAAGAACATTTCCTTCTGCATTGCCAAAGTAGTGGGCTTCCCTCTCTGTTGACTCAAGCATTGTTTTTGGTTTGCTGACCTGTTTTTACTGCCTTCTGGGTCAAGCCCTAGCTTTTGGCTACTTCACAGAGGCAGAATGCCTGCCCCTTCAACAGATTTTCCTCCTTTTAATTAAAAAAACAAAAAGCAGTGCTGTGCATGGTACTGTATCATTTCAACATTTCTCCTGGACATAGTATAAGCAGCAGGTTTTTCAAATGGGAAGAGACGTTAGCTTACAATTTAGTCTGAACACTTTTCAGGGAACTGCCAAAAAATCTCAGGCTGGATTTAAAAAAACAAAAAAAAACACATTGGTTTAAGCAAAGCCTTAATTATAGGAGCAAGTAGGTGCTTTCTTTGTAAATTAAACATAGTTTTAGCCATGTCTTTAGTCCATTAGATACAGCCATGATACAGCACTGCTAAAAAAAGGAAAAACAATGCACAGATTTATGCACAAAGTGCACAGAGAAATCAAAATTTACTTGACAAAAAGCATTTTCAGTGCTTTGGGAGAAAGAACACCCAATACAATAAAGGCAATTTGGAATGAGTGAGCAAGTTCTTATGTGAATGAATAGTCCTTCATACATGGGTTTCAAGCCACATTTGTATTTGATAGGTTAGAAACAACTCTTTTAATGATGCCCTGAAACAATCTAGTAGTAATTCAGACAATACATTTAGCAGCAAGAACTACTGGCCTCTGCAGAGGTCCTGGCTACTAAAAGCAAAAGAACAGTGTAAACTGTAATTTGCCAATTGGTGTCCTCGTATCCATGGTTATTCTGCCTCTGTTCTTCTTGGCATTAGGCTACAATGAAAGGTTTTTGCCCTTTTTCAGAATTTTGTTAAAGGAAGGTCAGGAAAACTCACAACATAAGGTATACATCCTCTTTGCCATTGGATTTTTTTTATGTCTGAAAGCAGCTGCAAATTATTTCTGGTGAGCTAATTAAAGTGCACAAGTGGTTCATTCCTGAATACTTTAAAAAAAATAAAAGGCCACCACTGTGCATCTCATATACATGCATGCACACATCTTTCTCAAAATGAAACTCCAACTTGGTTAATGTTTTGCCTGAATGATTTTGGCATGCAACTTTAATAAATAAAAAAGCAAAAGCTGCATAAGAACAAGAAAGCTAACAAGTCATAGTCTAGATGCGATACACGGTAACGGGTAAGCTTTTGGCACCTAAAGATGAATTCCAAATTGTCTCTGTGGTTCTTAAAGTACAGAATTACCCTTGAGTGATTTGAAGCTTAATTGCCTTGGAAATATGAATTCCAGAGATAGTCTTTCATATGTGACAAATTTCATTTCATTTTTCCTTACTAAAATCATAGCAACCAACAACTCTCTTTCCCAGCAAATCCAAAGATGCAATTAAATTTAAGCCCACCTCAGAGAGAGAGCAGGGATGGACACCTTTTCAAAGCAAAGGGTTGCAATTAATATTCTTGTTGGAACCTCCAATTAGATAGAGATGGAATCACATCGCACCTCAGGACATCATTTCTGGATCTCAACATCTTCATCCAAGACTGGTTTACTCATGGGGAGATTTTCATATGTGACATGATTAGTATTGAGATTTTACAGTAGACAAGGAGGAAGGCAAATAGAACAGATATAAAATAATCAGAGCCTATCTATGTGTATGGGTTCCAGGATTTAAATTCTAGGCTTCTTCTTCCTGCCTTTCCAAGTTCATGTTCTTTAAAGTCACATAAAATAGCTGGTGTTTGTTAATATAACAGTTATTATTTGTTTGGGAATGGTTGCTCCTGCTTCAGCTGTTTCATACCTTGTCCCAGGCTAGATACTTATTTACACTGAGGGGTGGTTGCAAGGAGCTTTACTTAAAAATAATTATTATGCTGGCATCAGGAGGCAGTATAAAACACATAAAACACCAAAGTCCCAGTCCCTAGAGACTTTGCCTCCAAAAGGTTCCAAACAACTGGAATCCAAAGCAAGCAGGGAACAGTAGAGTCAGGACTTGTTTCAGAAGTCCAAGGACCAAACAGGCATCACTAGTCAGTCCAGAAGCAAATACATGGAATTCCAGCAAGTAGAGTTCCCAATGGAGAACAGCTTGGCTTTCACAGTTCTTAAATAGGTCCATCCCCAAGTACAATTAATCAAGGTCAGGATACCCTTATCATGAATGAAGCCTCACAGGTCTCCTCTATTCTGATCTGCAATCAGCCATAAGTGTTACAGGGTGGAAGAAAGTCCTGGCAACAGCCATTTTGGCTGGAGAATCCTAAGAGATGAAGTCCACCCACCTTAAAGCTGCCAATGTTGGGAAACCATGACTGGATAATCAGGGAGATGAGCCAGTGGGAAATAGATAAGAATTGCTACATAAGCAAAATGGGCAGAACCATTTCTTAAGTTCTGGGAAATATGATAATATTCAGAAAATACTTAGGTTTCTCCCTGATTCATTGAGATATAAGAGGAACAAGGGACGTGAAGCACAGCCAGGCTTGCAAGATTCTATTACTGTAGCTTCTCTCAGTAAAGTATTGAGTATTCTCATTTTGGAATTTGATTCCTGATCTGGTCTATCCCATCATCCTCTAGCAGGCAAATGTTGCTTGGCCATGTCAGTCTGATTGCTGATTGCTAGGATCCTTCTCAAGATGATATTCATGCAGCACATCTTGAACAGCTTCCTCCATTTCAGATTCTTTGGAGTCTAGGCCGACTCTCATACTTCATTCCTAACAGACAATGTTTTTAGTTCTTGATGTATCAATTTTAGGCTGTTCAGGTTTTTTTTTTGCTTCCCATCTCAAAATTCAATTTATTTATTTAATTGAAATCCAAACTTTCTATGTATAGGAGCTCAGTGCACATAGGGCTTCCTTCTCTTATTTTACTCCAGAAAACCTCCTATAGGTAGATTGGGCTGAGACTATATGAGTGGTTAAAAGTGGGCTTCTGCAGGTGCAAGTGGACTGAAACCTTGGATTCCCTGATGCCAGTCCCATACTTTAACCACTACATCTCACCAAAAGAAGCTCCAGGGTCACAAAAAGGATTTTCTGGAGCACCTGCAGGTCCAGGCCTCAGGTGAGGCATCCTCACACAGTAAAAGATTCTGACAACAGAATAATATTGATTTTGCCTTGATAGTCATTGATAAGATACATGTCAGGCTCAATATCTATAAATATTTTCATTCATCCTGGTCATGGTTGTCCCAAAGTTGTTTTTTCCAAAGATCAACTTCTTGGTTCTTTTCTTTGAAAGCATTTAGCTTCTCATAGAATTATCTCCTCAATGGCTATCAAGGCAAAATCAGTGTTACCCTGTTGCCAGAATCTTTTTTGTGTGGGGATGGCTCACCTGAGGCCTGCCTTTTGGGAAAAAGCATCTTTCGATTAGGCTCAGTAGCTGAAAAAACCATCCAGGAAGCAACAGCAAGCCATCTCAATGCTATTATCAAGAAAAGTGTATGGCCATTTCCATGAAGTACTTAGGATTGGACCTCAGCTTAAAGGAGACTTTAACTTTCTAATCTCTGAAGTCTACTGAGGAGCCCAAGAGATCCTCCAGAATTAGCTCTCACAGTATAATTTTTAATTAGACAGAAAGGGAAAGTTATTAAAAGCAGAGGGAACAGGCATATTAACTCTAATTAATTTAATTCTAATTAAGCATACATTTAAATTAAATCAATGTCAGATTTTGCCTCTCTACTCCACCTACTCCTATGTCTTGATTCTTCGTTTTCAGAGCAAAAGAAAGCTTTGTCTATTGGAATCTACTATTTTCATCACTAACAAGATCATCCTAGCCACAGAACAACCCTTGGTTATTTAAAAACTCAGCATTGATATATTTGAGCTATTTTTGGCAGACCATAGCTTTTGCGGCATTTGGCTTCCCAGATTATAGGCATGAAAATTAATGATCTGTCGGCAGACATGCCTAAGTTCTATTGAAGCCCTTGTCAGGTGCGAGCGTAGTCAGGTGTGAGAAACTGCCTTCCCTCCATCCATACTGAAAGCTCACTCCTTTTTTTTCCTCCTTGCACAAATTTAATTAAGTGCAAATGAAAATTTAATTACTGCTATAGACCAATTGTGCATTTGTGATCAAATAAAGGAGCTTTTGTAAGGTTTATACTGCTATACAGGAAAAAGGGATAAATGTTAGGCAAGCCAAGGCAGGAATGCAAATACAATTTTAATTATTTTTGCTTTTGTCTGACAAGATTGTGTGCATTTTCCAGCTTCTTACTTTAAAAAAAAACTTATATTCAAGAGATGAGAGGCAGTAGCAGGCAAATAGGCCAGATGCATTAAAAAGCTCAAGCATCCTTTACAAAAAAAATTAAAAAGCTATCTCACTCAGAACAAAGACTCTGCCAAGCTTTAAAAATTAACTAGTTAACGTCTAGTAAAATAAATAGCAAAAATATAGGTTTTGCTCTTTTCCTTCTTTTTCTCATTCTCTGCCTTCGTCGGTAGACAAACTTCCTGCAAAGAAAGGAAATATGGTAATCAACATTTCTGTTTTGATCTGAAAATATGCAGAGTTTCAAAAACCCTATACATACATTCATCTTTTCATCTCCTTTCTACTTGTAAATTATGATCAGTTAATACATAAAATGTTTCCTCCATAAGAATATAAAACTGAACTGTTTTCACGATGAACTGAATTATAGAAATTTTTAAAAAAACACTTCAAAGAAAGCAGGCAATGCAACTTCTGGGTGACGAAAATCGCAGACTAAACATCTGTGAAAGAAAAGGGACAATGATACATTGACAGTGGCAAACTCAGTCCCCAGCAGAACTCTTCCAGACAAGAAGACAAAAAATTGCCCACTTGTACTTCACACGCTGCTCCCTGTGAGGAGACTGCAGGAGAGTATTTGCCTTGAAGGTTTGGAAGTTGTGACCATCCTGGAAAAATAATGTTATGGCCCGTTTATGATTATTTAGGATTTCATGGCATCCCTAAATCACATGATCACCATTACAATCAGTACATATTGTCCTGTGCCTGACCTGTGCTTTCTCCTCCCTGCCCCCAGGAGAGATTGGACAGATGGAGAGCTGTTTATTTTTCTACACATCAAAAGCATTGTGATCATGCTGGCCAGCCCTGAGCCCACTATTCAAATAGCTTTCAGCATTCCCTTGAAAGGAACGTGGTGGCTCAGTGGGTTGGGATGCTGAGCTTGTCGATCTGAAGGTTGGCAGTTTGGCGGGTCGAATCCCGAGTGCCGCATAACAGAGTGAGCACCTGTTACTCGTCCCAGCTTCTGCCAACCTAGCAGTTCGAAAGCACGTAAAAATGCAAGTAGAAAAATAGGGACCACTATGGTGGGAAGGTAACAGTGTTACCCTTAGCGTCTAGTCATGCCGGCCACATGACCACGGAGTTGTCCTCGGACAAGCACTGGCTCTTTGGCTTTGAAACGGAGATGAGCACCGGCCCCTAGAGTTGGAAACGACTAGCATGCATGTGCGGGGGGAACCATTACCTTTACCTTTATTCCCTTGAAATATCTTTCTCTCCAATTTCACCCCACCCCCCCTTCTCAGAACAAAGAAACTGGAGCAGGATTTCAAGAAAGGAGGAGGAGGAGATGGAGGTGGAGGTGGAGGTGGAGGTGGAGGAGGAGGAGGAGGAGGAGGAAAATATGTGACAGAAAAAAATATGAAATGATTTTGTGGTCAGACAGGATGAAGAGAGGATACAAATCTCTACTGATGTAGAAATATTGGGACAAAAAAAAAGAAATTGTGAATTATTAAACAGAAATGACAGTCAGAATGGAAACATCTTTTACTATTGTAAAATATTTTAATAAAAAGTATTTAAAAAAAATACTCCAAAGAAATCAAAGAAAGTCTTTGCTCTGAGGAACTTTCAGCCTTAAAGTAAGTTTGTCCATTTCCACACAGTCTAGTATTTTTTTAATTATTTTTTCTTCTGGTAGTGTTTCTTCATTCTTTCAGTATTGTGCAAATATAATTCTTGCTGCTGTTATCACATGTAAAATCAAGTATGTAATTTGATTATCAAGTTTTTTTGGCAATTATACCTAGTAAAAAAAAATAATCAGCTTTATAATCTATGCTTCTCTAACATTTTTTTCTAACCAAGTGTGAATTTTTGTCCAATATCTCCTTGCTTTAACACATGTCCATTTTTCAATTAGAGAGTTTAAATTTTCAAAAAAAAATTCTCCACTTTTATAGGTATTGTTTGGAACAAAAATAGTATTTTTGGTAGTATATTCATTTTCACCAAAGCTTCACATATTTTTCTAAATGAGTGTTACCACTACATTAGTGATGCTGAACAGTCAGAATTCAGGAAAAGTGTTTCAAAGAGCCTTTTGTTCAGAAATGGCAACTCCTATTTTCACAGAAACCACAAGAATGAAGTCCATAAGAGGTTTTGCTTCCCTTATCTCCTCGACTCCTTAAAGCATTCCTTTATGGACTCAACAATTAGATATTTGAAGAACCTGCTTTCCCCTTCCTCATAGGAAGACATGTAGACATCACACATGCTTCTGTCTTGAGAAGACCACACAGAGATCACACAGAAGCTCCAGCTTCTGCTCCTCCTCCTGCTGCTCCTGCTTCTTCTCTCAGATGTTGCTGTTCTAATCATTAAATACACTGCCAATCTTCACACACTCACAGTGGCTTACAACATTCTGCCATAGGACAGAGTATTGGTGACTTCAATTAAAACATTACAGTCAAGCTTCTGGAGGAAATGACATAATATTAATAATAAAAACAAAACTACTTGGATGGCATAGATATTTTTCTGGTTTAATTAAAGATACATTTTACTTAAATGTTTTGAAAATCTTTGGGGACTCCAAGCTGGCTAGATAATAGTCTCAGTGTCTTTAATTTAAATTCTGAATCAATTTTGTATTTTATTTCAGTCATGTCTTAACATTTAGTTTTTCATGTGTTCTTTTGGGAGATTACTTTGTTTTCTAGTACTTTTATAACATGCTCATACTTTTTATTCCTGCAGTCATGGAACAAACTTACCGTATTTTTCGGACCATAAGACGCAGTTTTCCCCTCCCAAAAGTGGGTGGAAAAACGAGGTGCGTCTTATGGTCCGAAGGTAAGCGAAAACACTTGTCTCCCGTTCAGTCAACCCAGTCCATCAGCTCCATTGGAGAGACGTGATTGAATGAAGACGTCGAATTCTCCACCCCGCCCCTGTGATTGGTCGGTAGGGGAGGAAATACGGACGTGCCTGCCATGCCTTCTGACTGCCTCCCCTTCCCTGCGCACGCACATTTTCTTTCTTTTACCTTGCTGCTAAAGAAATAGTTTTTGCTAAACTAAACCTCATAGGCGACTTGCCCCAGCAAAGCCGTGAGGAGTTGTCCCTGCAGGTTTCTCTGCGAAGTTTATTGGAAGTGATTTCCCATTTGCAAGATAATACTGCTAATTGTTTGAAATTGCTCTTAGAAAACCTATTCAGGGAAAAGAAACTACCTTTTTTCTTTCTTTCTTTCTTTCTTTCTGTCTTTCTTTCTTTCTTTCTTTCCTTCCTTCCTCCCTCCCTTCTTTCTTCCTTCCTTCTCTTTCTTCCTTCCTTCCTTCTTTCTTTCTCTCTCTCTCTCTTCCTTGCTCCCTCCATCCTCCCTCCTTTCTTTCTTCCTTCCTTCTTTCTTTCTCTTTCTCTTTCTCTTTCTCTCTCCTTTCTTTCTTTCTTTCTTTCTTTCTTTCTTTCTTTCTTTCTTTCTTTCTTTCTTTCTTTCTTTCTTTCTTTCTTTCTATCTCTCTCTTTCTTTCTTCCTTCCTCCCACCCTCCCTCCCTCCTTCCTTCCTTCTCTCTCTCTCTCCCCTCCTTCCTTCCTAGTATACCGGTACTATTTGGTTCAGAATATTTTTTTTCTTGTTTTCCTGCTCTAAAAACTGGGTGCGTCTTATGGTCAGGTGCGTCTTATGGTCCGAAAAATACAGTATTTCAGTTTTTTCATATTCTATGTCTGGTTCCCCCCCCCACCAAGATCTACTCTATTGAACTATTAACTAGTCAATAATTTTCTGCCACACAGTCAGAACCGTTCCTCCCCCATGTATTCTTCATTAATTCTTTCAGTCATCAAGATAAACAATCAAAGCAATCATCTGTATCAATTTATCTTCCATGTACAAACATTAATAGACTTCACTTTAAATCATATTTTCAAAATAAAATATTTTTCTAAACAAAAACTCCCTGTTCCTGTTGCTCACATCCCAGGAACTAGGAGATATCCCCCCTTAACAAAAAAAATCACATTTTTTCAGTAAACACTAAGTTATAAAAAAATGGTCTTATTTTGAATTTCTGACCATAATAATAAAATGTATAAAGGAAAATGTATGTCTGCCTCCCCATGCATTTTTTTTATCTGTTAAAGCTTCCATTTTCTTTCAACTGCTGGGTGCTACACATCTTAAAACTAATTTGATTCAGTTGGGCAAGTACTATTAGATCATCTGTCAGAAGCTGACTCAAAAAGCTGAAGCTTTCAGTATTCCCATCCATCACTTTAAAATCAAAAGTACTTTTCCATTTTTTTCCCGGCTGCAAATGATTCATTTAAAAGTACATTTGTCTTTAAAATGTTCTGTTAACATTTTATTACACCATTACAAATCCACTGCTAATTATATGAAAGGAACTTATTACTACATCAATTGTTAGCAAAATATCTACTTCCATGCAGTTCTATTATGTAACTGGAAAGAGAGAGAACATAGGATTAATAATGTTTTGATATTGAATTAGGCAGGATTCAAGATTCAAAGAGATAGCTCTGGTTCCTGCTGAAAATTTCTCAACATCACAACCATGAATCTGCTGGACTTATGTCAGCATTGCTGGAGTTGCTTGATTAGCTAATGTCATTTTTTCATTTTATATTTATTTCTATTAGAATTTTTAATACAATAAAATATAAACATTGAAAGGAAAAATAGGAAAAAAGGTAAGATGGAAATTAAGAAAATGGAAAAGGAAAAAAAGTGAAAGAAAATATAGAATTATGACTTCCATCTTTCTTTCTATTGAGTAGTTGTCATTTTATTCTTTCCTTTTCCTCTTTAATCATTTTAATCCCCAAATCCATAAATCTTCAATTCAGTCTTTTCTCCTTTCAATAAAAAGTCCATAAAAGGTTTCCAACCTTTTAAAAAGTCTTTACATTTTTAACCTTACCTGGTCAATTTTGCCGTTTCCGCAAGCTTTATCACTTTTATAATCCAATCTTCTACGGTGGGGATTAGTTCCAATCCTTACCACATATTCTTCCTAAAGTATTATGCCTTCATAATGTAAATCCAATCCATATGGATATCAGATAGGATATATGTCCACTACTGCGCTAGATGACTGTGCTAAAGAAAAGCATAATCATAACACTGTTTCTGCACCAAATATGGCTGCCCTATAGTTGTAGATTTTTTCTTATATAAATGTATGCATTCATTGCCACTGTAACCGAGTCCATCCACCTGGCTGCTGATCTTTCCTTTCTTTCTTTCTTTCTTTCTTTCTTTCTTTCTTTCTTTCTTTCTTTCTTTCTTTCTTTCGTTCTTTCTTTCTTTCTTTCTTTCTTTCTTTCTTTCTTTCTTTCTTTCTTCTATCTATGTATCAATCTACATCTTTCTGTAATATATCTATACATCTTTCCCAGCATTCGTGCTGTCTCCAGACAGATAGGTCTTCAGATAATGTGTCCAAAGTGGGGGGGAAAGAGTCTGTTATATGAATCCAGCTAATTTTCTTGAACCCAATCAGCCATAGTTAAGCAAAGCATGGTCTAGTACAATATGTGGAGCCAGGGCCTAAGATTAGAAACCGTCAAATAAATAAGAGATTTTATTAGTTCCAGTTTCTATCACATAGTGCTGCTGATGTATTCGTATTGCTTTCTTGGTAACAAAACCATAGGGTTAGCCATAGTCTTTCTTTCCACAAAGTTGCAATATAATGTATATTCCTGGAATATCCTGCTGTCTGTGGGATTTTCTGGATTTCCTATTTAAATCTAACCATGTCTGATTCTGTTTAGCTTTCTCCGAATATTCTGAGTTCAAGTGGATGCTGCCACCTGCTATGAATAATTCCCACCTACTCTGAATATGAATGTTTTAATTCAAACCATTGTGCTGGACAGCTTTCTTGCTACTCTCAAATATCACAGATAGATAGATAGATAGATAGATAGATAGATAGATAGATAGATAGATAGATAATAGATAGATAGATAGATAGATAGATAGATAGATAGATAGATAGATAGATAGATAGATAGATTAAAAACAGATCAAACTGGGCAGCTACAGTACAGATGGTTCCTATCAGTCAGTATTGACATAAATCTTGATTGAGCATTGGAATTCTGTAGGCTGTTCAGATTTCCTGTTCTTTATAAAAGATATTACTGAACAGGGAAGTCGGAGCCATTGGTTACACAAACCAATTAAATGCCAATAGCCCTATACAGAAAGATAGGATTTCTAGAAACAACCTGATGCTCAGTGGCAGGCTGTGTCTCTGTCAAGCAGAGAAAAATGGATCCCAAACACCACTAGCCAAATCTTTTTTAGAACATTTTCCTCTTGCTAGTATGCATAAATCTTGCTATGCCTTTAAACCATGCTCAGCTACTCATAATATCAAATGTTTTTCTCACTATTGGGCCCCTTTGCCCGTGCATCAAATAAATTGCAAGAGACAAGCTAAAATCTGATTGCCTCCAGAAATATTTTCTTATAATGTTATAAAATGCTATTTGAAAGCTTTAAAAAAAGGCTATGTGTAATTCTCTTCTCTTAGTTTTTGGCTAACCTACATAGCTACATTGCTCTACAGCACCATCTTCGTTTGGAGTAGGGGTACATAAGTTAAACCTTCAAATGTTTATATTCAGTTTCCAAAAGCTGAAAAATCCAATTAAATTATAATTGCCCTAGTATTTAATTTGACCTATTAACCCAAAGTACCTTTCTTGGCATTGATTCACATAGGACTGGATGTCATAAGACACACAGATTTCTGCAATGAAAAGATACGGATTTTAGTTTCAGAAGTCAAAGAATTGCTGGGAGGAAAAAGCTCTGAATCTAGGGCTCAAAGTAGGGTTCAACTCCACACATGCACTGATAAATCCAGCTTTTGCATTTGCTAATTTGTGAGCGAATTAAGGCTCTTCATTAAGGCACCTCTCTTGCCACTTCCATATTATTGATGAAAAAACTACCTGGATATGTGAGCAAAACTTGACTCCTATCAGATTGTACCTTTACCTGGATCTTTTAGCCCAGTATGCAACAAAACAAAGAAAAATGCTTAAGCATTGCATTGAGTTTAATGGCATGTCTGTCAAAATTAGCGAAATGGCAGACAAAGTGTTGTGACACAAGCCCCATTGTCTTGGACAGGTGTGTGATGTCAACACACGTATAAAAGTGTGGGACTTGAATCAAAATATTCTATTCCAGTTTTTTCTCAACCTTGGCAACTTTAAGACCTGTGGACCTCAGTTCCCAGAATTTGGGGGGGAGGGTTAAAGTCCACAACCTCTTAAAATCACCAAGATTGAGAAACACTGCTCTATCCAGCATATTTACTGGTGTTGACATCACCACCACCCCTTGGATGCTGCTGATTGAGCTAAACTGGTTTCCTGCCATAGCTGCCAAAAAGGTATATTAGTGATAGCAGGGAGAGCACTTGTAACTGTAATGTAACGAGCAGTGAATTTGACTGAAGAACCATTATCTGCCATTGAAAATCATGTTGAGCTATATGTCAAGGGTCTGACTTCATAGAAGGCAATGCTCTTCGTTCCTAATTAAATGCACTGAATTAGAACAAGCTCCGTCATAGACTCAGCAATACATTCACAATCAGTAATGTAAGATTGCAGCCTGGAAGAATGAGAACAGTGATTGAATATTATACTACTCTAGACTGTGTAGCTATTGTGACACTGTTTATAGGAGCTTTAATAATGAATGAAAGCAAATTGAACAGCAGATAGAGACCAAAACTTTTTTTCCCCTGGGTTAATATTGCTTCAGACACCGGCAATATATAAGATGCCAAGCTTGTGTACTCCTGCCACATGTTTTATTCATCTGGATTTATTTATTTATTTATTGCCCTTGGGGGGAGAAAACAAGCAATCCTTTTGTATATTAAACCTTTCTTTTTTATATATTTGAGTTTGCCCGGGAAAATAGTATGCTATGTATCTTCTTATTTGGTCAGAGACGGACTCTGTCCCTGCCCACTCTTTTTATTCTTCCTGGCAATTTACAGAACAGAAGCCTATGAACTTTACAATATGTTCAGGCTGCCTCAAATATTGCTTTCAGAGCTATCTAATGACATGCAGTACTATTTCTGCTTCTCACTTTTTTCTTCTTCATTTCCCATCACTCCTAATGAAGGTTTCCCTGCCTGAAATAAAGTTATTCCTTCCCACGTCGAAAGCACTTGTTTGCTTCCAGTGAATGAACCCTCTACGGATGCGGCAGAAGGCAGTTTTAGAATGCTACTCATGATTGCGTGGATGCATTGAGTTCTTTGTCAGCTCAGCCATGGCTTCTTCTGACGACCCAGGGCAAGGTGCTGTCCTTCACTCTCAGTTCCCCACTGAACTGGTGAAATAATATTCTTTACACAGGCAAGGGAGATAAGGATTGTAGTGTGACTCCTTAAGCCAAATCTAGCATTTGAAACGTATGGAGGAGAAAAGGTTGAGAAAAAGTGATTTTCCTACTCTATTCCTGAAGCTGAGGCTTATGAACAAATGGGTTCTGTGGAATAAATTAGAAATGGGAGAGGGAGATATTCCCTCAGGAAATGCCAGTCTCAACTTTTGGGTTTAATATATGCCATGGGTAGAATAAGTAATTGAGATAGAGTGGAATCTGAAGTCTTTGTTCTTAAGCACTAATATATATATTTGTTTAGACAAAGCTCATAATCTCATAGATCCAACACATAAGGGAAAAGAAATGGGGAGGGATAGGAATGCTACCAAAAATCAGGTACCATGAAAATATATGATTTTTCTTCTAGACATGATTGTGTAGAGTAATGGTTGAAAAGTCAGTTCTGGGAAGGGTGGCTGGACCAAGGAAGAATGGTAGGAGATGGAAGTGACTTGTCTTCTTTTGCCTTTTCTGCGGAATGAAAGGTACTAAATTCTCTTGTGTTGGTTTGCAAGATCAGCTAATTTGGTTGAACTGTAATGGCATTCCCCCCAAGGGGAACTTGGGAACATCATCTTGGAGATAGCACTGCAGAGTCTACATTAGAGATCCCAAAATGTCCCATTTCCAAAAGTTCCCTCTAGAAAGGAAAATTACATTTTTTTAAAAATATATACATTTAAAACACTAGAGCCTTGGAAGAAGGGCAGAAACACAAGCCATTTTTGCTATTTGAGGCAGAGCAGAAAGTTTAATTAAATTCCACTCAGTGCTGATCATACAATATTATTTTGAGAACTGCAGAGAAAGGGTGTGCAATCTCCAATCCCAGATTCTCATACATTCTTCTGACCATGCCTTTGAGAAACTGAAAGCATAGTTTCCTGCTCTTTCCAGTGGGTGATAATATAATCTATTGGTGGAAATAATAACATTTACTTAAAATCAAGAACTTCCCAATTTAATCATACTTATATCTCTGATGTAATCTTTCCCACTTTATGGCCTTCCCTCTCAATAAAAAAAAATACAGTTCTGATCCTGAATCAATATCTCAGGAGGCTTCATTATTTTGGTAATGACAGGATGCACATAGCATGTAGCACAATTCAATATGTGGCTAAAGGAGTGGTGTAAAGAGGAAGGCTTTGGATATATTAGTCATGACGTCTGTAGCTGGTCCAATGAAAAAATCTATAAAAGAGATGGTTTGCATCCATCAAAGAAAGGGACGGAGTTGCTCGGCTATAAATTCACAGACTTTCTGTTTAAACTAAACAGCAGGGACAGTGAGTTAATTGATACAGAACATCCCTGTCCCCAGCAATATAAAAACTATAGGGCTATCAGTGCATGTAACATAGATGTGTGTGTGGACAAGAATATCAACCTTGCTGTCAAGCAAAATCAAGCTTCTAATAGTGAGTGCCACACAAAGTACACTAACCAAATAAGTGGTAAGACAATAGGGGAACTCAGGCACCACACAGGTCATGTAGAAAGTAAACACAGGGTCAATCATAAAGGACTCAAATGTCTATACACCAATGCACAGAGTATGAGCAATAAACAGGGTGAACTAGAAATTCAGGTTAATGAGGGAAGATATGATATTGTCACCATTACGGAAACATGGTGGGATGAAACCCACAAATGGAACACACAGCTAAAGGAATTTAAATTATTCAAAAGAAACAGAAAAAATAAAAGAGGTGGAGTTGCTCTCTATATAAGAAATAACTACATCTCTACAGAAGTAGAGCACAACAATGATGAAAACTGTAAATGTGAATGCATTTGGGTCAATAAAAAAAGGGAGAGAAAATGACATTGCCATAGGTATATAGTATAGGCCACCCAACCAAACAGGAAATAGATGAACTCTTTGCTAGTCAGCTAACTAAGGTATGTAGGAAGCACATCACAATAGTAATGGGGGACTTTAACTACCCTGACATCAACTGGGAGACAAACTCTGCACTAAGTGGAAGATCAAACAGATTCCTGAAAAACCTAGCAGACAACTTTGTCTCCCAAAAAGTAGAGAAGGGAACTAGGGGATTAGCCATTTTGGATCTAATTCTCACTAACAGAGATAAAATGATAGAAGGAGTTGAAGCCACAGGAACCTTGGGAGGAAGTGATCATGCAATATTGGAATTCAACATTATGGAAGCACAAGCAATAAAATACAGTCAAACTAGAGTCTTGGACTTTAAGAGAGTTAATTTCAATAAACTTAGAGAGAGCTTGGGAAGGATTCCATGGATGAGAATCATCAAGGGGAAAACAACACAAGAAGCTTGGGAAATTTTGAAAAGTGAGATAATAAAAGCCCAGTCTAGCACAATACCAACAAAGAGGAAAAATAACAGCTCTCAAAAGAATCCAGCATGGCTGCGTAAAGAACACTCTGATAAATTGAAAGATAAAAAGGGCACGTGAACAATACCCAGATAACCTTCATTTAAGTGATTGCAATACCATGTCCCTTAATGAGGTGGGAATAATGACCCTGTTCCCCCAAGGAATGCAACCCTTATGAGCTGAGAGCTCATGTCTCCTTGTAAAGTAGCTCTGAAACTCAGGACTTGGGCTTTTCTCTAGCCACCCCATGTGGACCCAAGATAGCACTCTGCTTAGAGTCTTGTCTGCTGCCATTTCTGCGGCTATGTCCCCCGCGTGGAGAGGAAACTCCAGCAAGTCCTTAATGGACAAAACGCGGGCCGCTGGGGCCAGATCTGGCTCGATTTAAGGCAGTGGAAGCCTGCTCAGGCCATCTACATGGCCCATATCCCTGCAGGGTTTTTGAATTAGCTTAAAGCTGTAAGTCGATAAAAAATGAACCATCTTAGCATTCTGGGGGATAAGATGTGGGGTGTCTGTCTAT
Organism: Vipera ursinii; assembly: GCF_947247035.1. Taxonomy (NCBI): domain Eukaryota; kingdom Metazoa; phylum Chordata; class Lepidosauria; order Squamata; family Viperidae; genus Vipera; species Vipera ursinii. Next base: position 45,832,371 of record NC_139513.1, on the reverse strand, counting down.
CTGTAGTGAATAACCCCAATAGCGTTTATGGTCTGTGAAGACCGTACAAGTAGTCGTGGAATTTTTTTACTCCAGCTACTATGGCCAATGCCTCCTTATCAATTTGTGCATAATTATGCTCTGCGGAGGACAGTGTCCTGGAATAAAAAGCAATCGGAACTTGAGTTCCATCACTCTACAAATGACTTAGGATAGCCCCCACCCCGTATGGGGATGCGTCACACGCTAGGCATACCGGCATTGATTCCTTGAAATGAGTGATCGTGGAACTAACAGACAGTAGAGCCTTCAATTCCTGAAAACTTCTTTCGTGAACACTAGTCCACTTCCGTGCAGTATTTTTGTCCAAGAGCCGGTGTAATGGCTCTGCCACTGCGGCCTTGCTAGGAAGGAACGCATGGTAAAAATTTAGGAGGCCTAGGAATGCCTGAAGCTCTCCCTTTGTTTTGGGGTTGGGTGCCATCTGAATGGCTTTAACCTTTGACTCAGCAGGGTGGATGCCGTCGGCATCTATATAGAACCCCAAGAACTCAGTTGAGGGGACTCTAATACTACACTTATTCTTTTTAAGCTTGAGGCCTGCTTCACTCAGCCTTTGAAAGTCGGCTTTGAGCCTCCTTGCTAGTACCTCAGTGGACTCACCAGCGATGAGCACATCATCGAAATAGGGGCAAACCCCCGGAATGCCCTTGAGTGTCCGCTCCATAATGCCTTGAAAAATGCCAGTGGCCACGCTGACCCCGAATTGCAGGTGTTTTACTTTAAACACCCCCCTGTGGGTTACAATTGTCAGTGCCGCAGCTGTGGCCTTGTCAACAGAAAGCTGTTGGTAGGCCTAAGCTAAATCTAATTTTGCAAAAATTGTACCGCCTTGCAAGGACGCCAGGATGTGGCTTACTACTGGTACCGGGTATGTGTGCTGTTTGAGTGCACCATTGATTGTGCATTTGTAATCGGCACAGATTCTGATCTCCCCATTGGTGTTACAATTGGGGTCTCCCATTCACCCCCATCTACTGGCTGCAATACTCCCTGTTCTACAAGTTTATCTAACTCAGCGTCTATCTTGTGTTTAAGAGCAAATGGCACTCTACAGGGTTTAATCCTGACCGGCATTACAGTAGGATCTAGTTTAAATGTTATTGGCGGGCCCGTGTATGTCTCCAGGGCTGAGTCAAACACATCTGTGAATTCCTTGCATACTGTCCTTAGACTCGCGACTTGCGTCCGGTTGATCCCGGTTACTTGGATGCCTAGTGCATCAAACCAGTCAAGCCTGATCAGGCTCATTCCCTGACCCCTCCCCCACTACGACAGTGTCCAGGTGCCCAGAAAACTCCTTAAATTTAACGGCTAGTGTGGCCTCGCCCTTGACTGCGACTCTGGCATTCTGAAAATCATTTAGTGTAATGTCAGATGACCTCAGCTTGGCCCATCTCTTGCTGCAGTTGCAGACAAAATTAAATGTTTCAAGTGAAATAATGGATACGGCTGAGCCCATGTCTAACTCCATCTTGCAGGGGACCCCTTGCAGCTCCAACTGAAGTCTAAACTTCGGCTTAATAGGGCAGCGAGCTCCCGTACGGCAAATGCTTCTGTGGCTGGAGCAAAACCCTATGCTATACTGTCCCGGGGCTCGGTACCTCTCCTAGTCAGGATATCCAACTGGCAATTCGATGGCCGGTCCCTCTGGCAACCTCTGCAGACAGACACAATGTGGCCAGTCTTTCCACAGGCCCAGCACATGGCTGTCTGGAACCTACAGTCCATGCGTTGGTGCCCACCACACCCTGGGCACCTAAGGAAGGGATCTGCCTTGTAAGTCGCCCCTTGTTGCTTGTCGCTGTGATGCTGTTGGTCATTGTGTCTTTGTAGTTTGTCAACTTCTATGTTGTCTTTGGGGTTTTCTGCATGTTCAGCATCCTTGTGGTGGATGACTTCCTTGTGCTGTGCTGTTTTGGCAGGCCGCATGGCTCGTACGGCCCCGCCGGCAGCTTCATCTGCCATGATCTCTTTTAGCATGTCTGGAAACGACAGAATCTCTTTGGCCAAGAGTTTTTGCTGTAACTCTCGATTCCGGAGACCGCAGACAAGCCGGTCTCGTAGTGTCTCCTCAACGTCAGAGAACTGGCACAGGCGTACAGCCTGCCTCAACACTGTGATGAATTCAGATGCTGTTTCACCTGGTTGCTGAACTCTCTGTTCGAATGCATGGCACCAAGCAATTACCGATAGCTTGGGCTGGAAGTGGTCTCCGAGCCTTTTCTTCAAGTCCGTGAACATTACGGACTCCAATGGAGTTGGCGTGAACAGGTTCTCTGTGATGTTGAATGTGGCTGAGCCACACACACACAGGAGAGTAGTGGCCTTCAGGCCGTCATTGGCAACTTGATTTGCACGTAGATAGTTCTTGACCCTGGATAGATATGAAGACCATCTTTCTGGGTGAGCTATGTCAAATTCTTACAGCTTTCCGACCTTTGCCATTTCTGCTGGTCTTCGTGGCTGGGGCTTGTTGTCTTCTTGTCCTGCTGCTCCATTGCCCAGGGACTGGTCCTCTGGGCACGTGGTCACTAGCATGACTGTGCTAGACCAACTGTAGGGCGGGGAATTACTTTTGCCGCCAGGTGAGTTCAGCCTCTCCCCTAGTGACTCTTCAGCCCAGCAGGATCCCCACCTTTGTCGCCAGTGTTAGATACTGGGTTCGTTGCATTGATTGATGAGACGAGGTGAGTGAGTTCAGCAAAGATCATTGTTTATTTGGTTGCAGGAACTGAACTGAGAAACAGGGCTGCAGATGCAGCAATTTATACCCTCGCCTCTAGGCGGCAGCCAATAAGTTTGAAGCAACCTATTGCCACCCTAGAGGCAGCCAATGGGGAGCTGGGAGCTGTTAGCCATCTTCCCTGCTTAAGCAACCTTCCAGCAATTAACCCCACGTGATATTCCAAGCAAGACAAAGCCCAATACATTACAGAAAATATTTGAATTTAAATTTACAGATGATCTACTGATAGTCCATTTAGTGCAATAAATTGGATCTATTCATGAGTTAATAAGTTAGTCTATTGAACCTGTCTCAATAATGAAACAAATTTGGATCCCATTCAGTCACATTTTAAATTAATGTTAATAGAAAGCTAATTCAAAGTCCTAAATCCTCATATTTTAAAGCAAAAAAAAACATTTTCAGATTATATATTATGCTCGACATAACAGTCTAAGGATAGATGAGAAATATAGGCTTCAGAGTAAACCTCTGGGGCTCAGTATCCATCACTCTTCCTTAACATGGAGAATTGTTTTGTGATATTTCCACAGGACTCTGATTTTAAATGCCAAGCCAAGATCCTGCCTGCTTGTTAATATCACTGCTTATGGCAATCTTGCTTCACATTAAATGGTTGATGGTTACAGTGAAAGTTTCCTTGTTCCACAGAGAACTTCATATTAATATTGCTTCTTTTATTTATCTATTTATTTTGCTGAGCACCTGTCTTTAAAATATTAGCTTCTAGGTCTTCCAGACTACTATAGTCTATTAATCCTGCCTATAATAGTATCTACTTTTTACAGGAACAACATCTTCCATCTGGTGAGAACTCTTGATTCCTTGGAGAAGACCTTTATATTTAACCAGCAATGGTAAGACTTTGTATAATCACTAATGACACCACCATCCCATTTCCAAAAGTACAAATGCCCTTGCCCTACAAATATTTAAAAAATAGGCAAAAGCAATACATTTCCAGTAGAAGCCAGTCCTTACCTTAGATGAATGGTTTCCTTAATATACTAGGATAGAGGTGTCAAAATGCCAGCCCACGGGCCGGTTACATCATACAAAGGCTGTGTCCACCCCAGCTCCAGCAATGCAAAAACAGTTGTGATATGTCATGACACATCATGTGATGTTGCGAATTTGACACCTGTGTACTAGGGTTTTTTGTTGATTTCTATTATTTATATATCCTTATTTATATACCCTTCTCCCTCTGTCTCTCTCTCTCTTTCTCTCTCTCTATAAATACTGCAAAATATATGAATAAAAATGACTGACATACTACAAACAATATGGACAAGATAAATCACTCCATTAGGATGCTTGATAGAACATTATTTTGGAAGCAACAGGAAGAGGGAGACATAGAATCCCAAAGAAGAATACAGTATGGAAAATATTTACATACATTTGTTCATGTAGGAATATATAATGTGTTATTTGAATGCCTTCAAAGGAGGTTTGGATAAGACACATAAGGCATGGATTTTCTTTTTTAGACCAACATATTTTATCATCATCATTGGGTCCTGTGCAGAGCACAATAGGCAGCAAATGTTTTCCAGCAGTTTTGATCATTCACAGCATCTTTGGCATTGTCCCAAGGGACATTAATAATCTTAAGATCTTCCTTAAGTGTTTGACGCCAAGTTTCTGGAGGCTGGCCTCATTTTCTCTTTCCTCCAAGAGGTCCCCAAGGTAATGCAATTTTTGGAATGCAAGTTTTTAGGCATACTAAGATATAGCCAACAAGCCAAATTCAATGTTCATTCACAGTTCTCAATAGGTGTTCTAAATCTGATCTTTGTAGTACTTCTTCATTAGTGATGTCGTCATGATAACAGACATGAAGGATTCTTCTGAAGAACGTTTCTGGAAAACATTTAACCATTTAGTCATCTTGGTTATATGCTTCCATGTTTCACAAGTATATATTGCAGTACTATCTTTGTGATAATACTTATGACTGCCATAGATCAAATTGGGTGCATGTGTTGATTCACGGCCATTGCCATTCCAATTCAATAGTTAATGTTCATATCTATACCTCCATCGATAGACATAATGCTACTAAGATATGGAAATTGTTAGACTTGTTCTATAGCCTGACCACGGATTGTCATAGGCATATTATCCTGAGCACTTTTGAGTTGCATAAACTTGGTCTTCTCAAAATTTATATGTAAGCCAATCTTGTTGGTCTCATTATCTAAATTGGTGGTCATTTCTTGCAAGCACTCCTTTGTTCGCCAAGCAATGCAATGCCAAATTTTTACCATACCTTTCCATATTTGTCTCATCATTTGTTTTTTGCATGTTGGGTGCCCCTCTTTCCCTCTTCTCTGCTTCTGGAAGATGTTACTTCCAGATGTACTACTTTGGACTGTAGACCCCGAACTTAATCTACTGCAGGTGTACAGTATATGCTCATCTGCTGAAAATGTTGTATTTAGCAGTGTGAGTGAAAAGCCTTTGTTGTCAGGTGGATAACGTAGCAAAAGAGTAGCTTTAATAAATACAGGTGAAACTCAAAAAATTAGAATATCGTGCAAAAGTTCATTTATTTCAGTAATGCAACTTAAAAGGGGAAACTAATATATGAGATAGGCTCATTACATGCAAAGCAAGATAGTTCAAGCCGTGATTTGTCATAATTGTGATGATTATGGCATACAGCTCATGAAAACCCCAAATGCACAATCTCAGAAAATTAGAATATTACATGCAATCAATAAAACAAGGAGTGTACATAGAACAATATCGGACCTCTGAAAAGTATAAGCATGCATATGTACTCAGTACTTGGTTTGGGCCCCTTTTGCAGCAATTACTGCCTCAGTGCGGCGTGGCATGGAAGCTATCAGGCTGTGGCACTGCTGAGGTGTTATGGAAGACCAGGATGCTTCAATAGCGGCCTTCAGCTCTTCTGCATTGTTCGGTCTCATGTCTCTCATCTTTCTCTTGGCAATGCCCCATAGATTCTCTATGGGGTTCAGGTCAGGCGAGTTTGCTGGCCAATCAAGCACAGTAATCCCACGATCATTGAACCAGGTTTTGGTGCTTTTGGCAGTGTGGGCAGGTGCCAAGTCCTGCTGGAAAATGTAGTCAGCATCCCCATAAAGCTCATCTGCGGAAGGAAGCATGAAGTGCTCCAAAATCTCCTGGTAGATGGCTGTGTTGACCCTGGACTTAATGAAGCACAGCGGACCAACACCAGCAGATGACATGGCCCCCCAAATCAACACAGACTGTGGAAACTTCACACTGGACTTCAAGCATCTTGTAGTGTGTGCCTCTCCATTCTTCCTCCAGACTCTGGGTCCTTGGTTTCCAAATGAGATGCAAAAGTTGCTCTCATCAGAAAAGAGGACTTTGGACCACTGAGCAACAGACCAGGTCTGTTTTTCTTTAGCCCAGGTAAGACGCTTCTGACGTTGTTTGTTGTTCAGGAGTGGCTTGACAATAGGAATATGACATTTGAAGCCCATGTCCAGGATCCGTCTGTGTGTGGTGGCTCTTGATGCACTGACTCCAGCCTCAGTCCACTCCTTGCGAAAGTCCCCAACACTTTTAAATGGCCTTTTCCTGACAGTCCCCTCCAGGCTGCAGTCATCCCTGCTGCTTGTGCACCTTTTTCTTCCACACTTTTCCTTTCCACATAACTTTCTATTAATGTGCTTTGATAGAGCACTTTGGGAACATCCAACTTCTTTTGCAATTACCTTTTGAGGCTTTCCCTCCTTATGGAGGGTGTCAATGATGGTTTTCTGCAAAACTGTCAGGTCAGCAGTCTTCCCTATGATTTTGATTCCTACTGAGCCAGACTGAGAGACCATTTAAAGGCTCAGGAACCCTTTGCAGGTGTTATGGCTTAATTAGCTGATTAGAGTGGGACACTTTGAGCCTAGAATATTGCACCTTTTCACAATATTCTAATTTTCTGAGATTGTGGATTTGGGGTTTTCATGAGCTGTACGCCATAATCATCACAATTATGACAAATCATGGCTTGAACTATCTTGCTTTGCATGTAATGAGTCTATCTCATATACTGTATTAGTTTCCCCTTTTAAGTTGCATTACTGAAATAAATGAACTTTTGCATGATATTCTAATTTTTCGAGTTTCACCTGTAGATGTTATTAACTAGATGGTAGCCCTGATTCTTTTCTAGAGCTTTTTGCAAGGGTTATAAATCTTATTTTGTGATTAATTACAGTAATTATATATTAAGTCAATAGCTGCCATAGATATGTAGAAAAATCACTTATCCTCTGAAATTCAGCTATTAATTTTGTTTTAATGATACTTGCTTTAAATGCACATTATTCAGATTTCTTTATTTTTCTGCAAAATAGTAAAACAAAACAGGCATAGTATTTCATATTTTCTTCCCATTTTGATCAAGAGGATACATTTAATTTCACATCACTAAAAAAAGCAAAATATTTCAGCCTTCTGTATCTTCAGAAATGTTAAATGTAAACCCATAGCCAAGAAATATTGCCTAACTTGATTTTAAACAAATCTAATTTAATTAATGTTATTAATTAATTAGATAAGCTCTTCAAACAGCAGTGGGTGAACATTGTTTCACATAAAGTATCTATTATTTGAAGTTCATCTTAAATCACATTTGTTTTGGTTTTCATCTCATGGCAAGCACTGCTCACATGTGTCAAGAGTATGAATTCAAAGATAGTTATGGGGGGGGGATAGGCAAAAGATGAAGGCAAAATCTTTCAAAGTTCTCAAACTAATTACCAGATATGGAGACCAAGAGAGTGGCTATCCATATCAGGTTCCTTGAGACAGACGAGGTCAGGAAGTAAGTTTCCCACATAGATAAGTTATGCAACTTGGATTATTTATATTTCCCAAAATCTTGACCTACCCACTGCTGAAATGATCTAAATTATTTTTTGGCTATAACCAATCTGACTCTCAAATAAGTTGATCTCTCTGGCTTCTGCAGTTGTTTTGCTTCTTTATCCCATAATCTGTCCCATGGCCATATAGTGGTATCATCATTTTTTAGGGGGCAGCTCTGAACATTTTTCAGCAGACATACACAGCTTAAAGTCTTCTGGGTCCAACTTTTTCTGAGACATGGATTTTTCAGACTCCATGCCTCTTTGTCCTACCTCAAAGTCAGATGTTGTCCATGATGTAAGACCAAAGATGACATTACTATTTCCCCCCCCACCTCCCCATTCTTTGACTTGCAAGTTATTAAATCACTAACTGTTGAATTCCCTGAATTCAGAGACTTGGAAGTTCAAGAAATTCAAAGATCACCGAATTTGGAGGAAATGACTTTACAACATTTTTTTTCCTCATTGCTTCTTTAAGTCATTTCTACTGACAGTTTTAAAATGCTTGGGGAAAAAATATGGTGACAATTCAGCCAGAGATCACACAAAGCATTAGCCACTGCACACAAGAGCAGGCATGCAAATTCGATTTTAAGCAGATCCAGTTGATTGTCATATCATTTCCTTTGGAGGAAGATTGCAAAATTTTCTCTGAAATGCAATTGTCTCATCAGCTATTATCCATACTTTAAGCCATCCTGTTTAGATTTACCATTTTTCAAGACATGGCAGCCATCCACTTCTACACACAATGTTCCTTGGAGGTTACTTTGTCAATATATTAAGCTGATCCCAGCCAAAAATAACCTCAATTTTTGATTGTTAAAGAATTATTAAATCATTTTCTAACAAGAAACCAGATTTTTTTTGCCAAGGATCTTGAAGCAACTGTACTGAATTCTTATTAAGCTGTATTATCATAACCTTTCCAAGAAACAACGCAAGAAGAGAATTTGGAAATATAATATTACCCTGTTTCCTGTAAAAGGAAAGACAGAATGGGAAAATGCAGTTTGAAAGAAAAAAAACAAAAAGAATAAAAACTCTACCCAGCAATAACAGCAAAGTATACCTTTCCTTTTGTGTTAATAATGTATTTCAAATTGCCACATATCTATGGCATGCACACATGCACGCACACACACGCACACACACAAACACACACCTACTTAGGCAGAAGTGATTGGCATGGACTTTACAAACAGTAACAGCAGCAACACACATTCCTGCTAGCCCACTTGGGGACTCTGAACTATTTTGTCACATATCCTCCAGGAAAAATAGAAATCATAAGAACTATGGTTCTTACTGCCATTGATATACATTTGAATGCTCCTGCTAATAATCATAAAGCTTTGCCCCAGGACTGAGTATGTGTTTTTCATGTAGATGATCTGCATCATTTCAAGCTCAAAAGTTATCAACTGGCCTTGGTGGGAGGGAAAAAAAATCTGCTTGAAATTTTGGATAACTTTTGCTAAGCTAAACTGTTGTCATCCAACAATTCTATTTGTTTTCATACAGGATGGGGGGGACTTCATTACTGACATTCTTTAATAAATTTAAAAAAGTTGGGGACAAAGACTTGGACAAGGCTATAAGACATGCAGCACTCTCTCTCTCTCTCTCTCTCTCTCTCTCTCTCTCTCTCTCTCTCTCTCTCTCTCTCTCTCTCTGTGTGTGTGTGTGTGTGTGTGTGTGTGTAAAATTCTCTTTAGACTATTGGGGTTGATAGAGTAGTCAAAAATTAAATATAACAATCCTTAAACAAAGTTAAAAGCTTCAGCTATGAAAACAGCAGTAAAGTCTATTCAGAAGAGCTTCACTACCTCAGGATCTGGTTCTAAATTAATTGCATCAAAGGCAGAGCTTTTCTGAATCCCCATCCCACAATGGGCGAGAGACCCAGATATTCTTCTACTGTTCACAATTAGCCTAACACTTGTATCAGATCAAACTGAACCTTATTTTAATATAGCAATTCTCTAGGATCAGTCCAATCTTTTGACATTTTGTTGCACCCTGGTTAAGCCTAATATTATAATAACAGATTTCAAAATTAAACTAATAAAGAACACCACTGACCTCCCCTTCCACAGAAAAGTTTCCCAGAGTCCTTCTTATCAAAGAAGACATTTCCTACGAGCAGATTAATAGCCCTCAAGCTACTGCATACACAAATGGAAACGGAAGTAGCAAAAGCAGTGGTTCTTAAAAGTTCAGTAATTCTTACAATAAAATGAGCTGGCTTTTTAGCCAAATAGGTGGAATGGCTGATTCTTCCTGTTTCTGCAATTAGGTTAGGTTAGGTTAGGTTAGGTTAGGTTAGGTTAGGTTAGGTTAGGTTAGGTTGTGGTGTGGTGTGGTGTAGTGTGGTGTGGTATGGTACACTATGCTGTTATGTTAATTTATTTGATTTGATTTTTAGTTCACCATTATTGATTTATAAGTAACTCAAGGTGACAAACATACCTAATGCTCCTTTTCCCCCCTATTTTCTCCACAACACCTGTGAGGTGGGTTAGGCTGAGAGAGAGTGACTGGTCCAAAATCACCCATGCAGCTTTCATGCCTACGGTGGGACTAGAACTCACAATCTTCTGGTTTTTAGGTCAGTTCCTTAATCACTATACCAAACTAAATGTCTATGGGGATTCTCAGTCATCCAAGTCATCATACCAAAGGTGCTTTTTCAAGAGGCAAGTGACTTTCTTGGTGTTTTTCATTGAAAGTTTTTCCCTTCTAATCCAAGAAGCTTCTTCAGTTCTGACTGGGTGTTTTATTTTTGAGTTGGATAAGCTTCTGCCTTTAAACCCAAGAATATATTAACACAAAAGCTTGTCCACCCCAAGAATAAAACACCCAGACATAAGCAGAGTGACATGGTATATGCAGTACAATGCGGTGAGCCATGTGCAGATCTGTACATTAGGGAAATGAAACAACAACTTCATAAATGTATGGCCTAACATAGGAGAACAAACCCATCAGGACCAGATTCAGCAGTCCATCTGCATTTAGAAGACAAAGGCCACTCTTTCAAAGACAGCAAAGTCCACATTCTGGGCAGAGACCAGGGGTCAAAGAGGCCATATATGTTACAATTGAACAGCCCTCTCCAACAGAGAGGAAGGGATATTTCCTGCCTACAACACAGTCCTTTCAGCAGCCCCAAGAAGATTCCACACCTATTTGCACTCTGATTCAGGTAACTCTGAGGGTAAGATAAATTCCCAATTGGCTTAAACAACTCTCAGATAGCTAATGACCAACCTTCAGAATGCTAACAACCAGATGATTGCAAAGAATATAAATCTTTCTATTCCCCACCATTCAGTCAGAACTGAAGAAAAGCAAAATGTTTTCAAGAAGTAAAACCAAGAATGTCCAGTTGCTTTTTGAAAAGCACCTATTAGTTCCAGATTTATATGGTCAAATAAGAGAGACCAAATCAATTGCCTTGTAGTTGACAGAAAAAATTCATTTAAACACTGAATATAATATATATTACATATATATATATACAGCTAGAGGTTGGTACAAAGCAGATAAATTCTCCTGCATTTTGTTTTCTACAGGTTCTCATTTAGTATATATATATATATATAGCAAGGTCCATTCAAAAAGCCTTGACAAATACTTTTATATATATATATATATATATATATATATATATATATATATATATATATATATATATATATATATATATATATATATATATATATATATATATATATATATATATATATATATATATATATATATATATATGTTTTCTGAGGTTTTCGCGGGTGTTCGTATGTGGATCTTTGGCTATTCGGGTTTTTCCCCATGTAGAACTAAAGGTGTAGGGGCGACGTTTCGACGGAATCCCATCCGTCATCATCAGGCTAGTGGCTTCTGCTTCCTTCTTCTGGGAGAAGCATGTGGCTGTTTGTTCCTCTTTTTTAAACTGCCAGAGGGGGTGTGTTCTGTGGGTAGAGGTGTGCTCTGATTGGGTGGGGGAGTAAGTGTGTTCTGATTGGGTGGGAGTGTGTTTTGAATGGTGGGTGTGTTCTGATTGGGTGGGGGTGTGTTTTGAGTGGATGGGCTGGTCTCAGCTGCCAGCCTTAGACCTGAGCTGGTGAGTTGTGCTGCTTTTGTTCGGCTTCGTGTTTGTGGTGGTGCCATGTTTTTATAGTGGGTGTCAGTTTGCTTATTGTGTGGTTTGGAGGGGTTTAAAGTGGCTGATGTTGCAGCTGTAGTTAGGTTTCTGTTTTGTGGTTGTGCCTCGTTATCATTGTGGGTTCGGATTTGCTTTTTGAATGGTTGTGTGGTGGTGATGTCATGTGGTGTTATCATGAGTTTGGGTCTATCACAACTAGCACAACTCACCAGCTCAGGTCTAAGGCTGGCAGCTGAGACCAGCCCATCCACTCAAAACACACCCCCACCCAATCAGAACACACCCACCATTCAAAACACACTCCCACCCAATCAGAACACACTTACTCCCCCACCCAATCAGAGCACACCTCCACCCACAGAACACACCCCCTCTGGCAGTTTAAAAAAAGAGAGGAACAAACAGCCACATGCTTCTCCCAGAAGAAGGAAGCTAAAGCCTGATGATGACGGATGGGATTCCGTCGAAACGTTGCGCCTACACCTCTAGTTCTACGCGGGGAAAAAACCCGAAAAACCAAGGATCCACATATATATATATATATATATATATATATATATATATATATATATATATATATATATATATATATATATATATATATATACTTATTCTTTGATTGCACAATTGTCTCTCCAAGAATCTGCAGCTTTCCTATTTCTTGTATTTTGGCTAATGCAAGGTATTGTCCCCTCTTCAGTTTCATCAGGAGTGACCTTGTATCTTGCTTAAGGGAAAATCCTGTATTTGGAAGATTGTAGAAGAATTTTTTTCACCCAATTTTTCTGCCCATAAATTTTGGCGCAAGAATTTTGAAAGGCCATTTGCGCCTAGCTCTACTAGAATCATCTGGGATTAACTTTAATGTAAAAGTGAACTGATTAGCTAATGTAAGAGCTTTCAGGATTAGGTTAGGCCAGAAAGAAAGTCATTGATCTCATTTTTCACATTCCAGTGTTGCTCTTGCTTATGGATATTTAATATTGAACAACAGTAAATGATGGAATTTGCAAAGCACAGGAGGAATCAAAAAGTTCAAAGCAGTTCCCCAAAGTTATGATTGTTTTATTCCCTTAACATGAAATAATCCATTAAAAAACCTAATAATATAACCCTGGACTGAAGCTAAATCAATAACAAAGTAATATTTCAATTCTGTCAGCCCACATTATGCAAGCAGAAAAAAAGTCCAGCATGTACAGTACCTTGTGATTTTAATATATCACAGTACAAAATTGAGATATATCAAAGCAGGTGATGTAGCATTATAAATATTATTGTTTCTTATCAGTTCCATCACCGAGATAGCAAAATATTTATAATCTCAGGGACAATTATTCCTTTTGAATTATTTTCCCTCACCTTTATTATGTTATAAGAGTATTTGCTCAGCTGGAGAAATCACCTTATATATAACAAAGTCCACGTTCTGTTATTCATCATAAATACATAATACATGCACACATGTACCCATGTAATAACAACAGTAGCCACAAATGGTGAGCAGTACAGGCCCCATGGCAGGCAAAAAGTGAAATAAATAAAAGTGAAAGTGATGCCTAAATACTTTTTTTAACATATTAGCTCTCAAAGAGCACAAAACACTTGAGTTCCAGTTCAGGCAGCTGGAATCAGCTGGAGTCCATTCTCTGATGCAATTCATCATATTTGAGTCAGGATTGCAACCATTCATATATTTGGGTTATTGAGTAGTTGAATCAGTTGAATCAAATTTTCAACCTGCTTAGTTCTAAATTGGGCAGGTATGGTGGCATCAGGCTAGAAAACAGGAGTTCATGATTTCTAGTCCTGCCTTGGACGTGAAGCCACTGGGTGACTTTAGGCCAGTTACTTTCTCTCTGCCCAAGGAAGAAGGTAATGGCAAACCACTTTTGAAAAACCTTGCCAAGAAAATGGCAGGGACTGCCTCTGAGACTGTGATATGATTGAATGGGTGGAAAAATAGAGAGAAAAAGTTCTAAATGAATTATCTGCGGTTACCTAAAATACTCCTTTTTACACTCTGTTTTCTGGGTGCTGGCTTTTTTTTTCTGAAGATAAGGTCTTCTTCAAACTGGACTCACCTCTTAGGTGAGGATAATTCCCAAAATTCCCAAACAATCAGAAGGAAAAAAATGGAGTAAGGAAAAAGTTATTTTTTCTATGGAGAAAGAATTGTTCTTACCAAATTAGAAACCAAAAGCTGATTGCTCATTTTCTAATTCAAAGGGGGATAAGATATTAGGTAGAAACTGGGAACACAGGTATAGTATATGTCAGTCGTATAACCAAGCTAAATATGTGGCGTACTTATAAATAGGGGGAAGTTGGCATCACACAGAAAAATCTTATACAATAAGGCAATTTGCAGCCTTTCTAATGGAGGGTATCAAATGGAATTCAGTCCTCAAGCACTTTACTACTCAATAATCATAGTGTTACTTTTTATCAGCCAACTCATCAGCTCTACACCACGGGCTCCCACTGGCAAAATTATTTTTTCCGGTGCACTGGTCACTTGTTCAGGCCACAACAGCCATGATACTTTGTCATTTGAATGTGTTTATTTTATAATCTAATCATACTTAATCCATAGTCTGTAAAGTCTCCTTCCGAGTCATTAGCAGACATCCACTGTGAATGCTTATTTCGAATGCACGGATGCAACTTTCTGCTTCATATCCTACTACAAACTATTTTAAAGTTGGAGCTTTAAGAAAAAACCAAAAGCAGGATGTAAAAACTTTGATTTGTAAAATCCAATATGGCTCATGCCTTTCCCAGTTTTTGAAACTCCTCGTGATCAGTTACTGAATTTGAACCGATCCCTCAGAGCCTAAAATGAATTGTGCGGAATAAACAAAACTGTTTAAAACAAATTTTGAAAACTAAATCTTACTTTCTATTCTTTTCCTATCTTTAGTATTCTCCACCTATTGCATACATTATATTGTTCTTTTAAAGTATTAGGCTTTATTGTTATGCTAAATTGTATTTTTTTAAAAAAGAGACAAAACTCTTAAAATAATTAATGCAAGAGCTATGAACACTACTTTATTACTGACATGCCACAATCTCTACAGGAGTCCAAGAAGTAGAAAAACCAATAACTGTCAGAACAATGAACAAGCTGAACTAAACTTCTCATCTGGTTGAGATTCAGCAAGGCCAGCATGAGAGTGCAAGAGAAAAACAAACAAACAGACAAACAAACAGTATTGATGTTGATATAGAATTAAATTATATATCATGTTCTTACCAATGCTCTCAGTGTGGTTGAGGTAATCATGGCTGAAAAGGGGCATCCTGGTAAAACTCTTAATTTCAGGTAGCTGAAGTGATAGTCAGGATTGTGGCACTGCAACAGCTGAGAAGTGAAGATGGTACTTCTCCATAACAATCACTGCATTCTAATGTAATATGTGCCCTAAACATCAAGCCAAGCAAAATCATGATTTGGTTTCTCAAACTGTCTTATGAAATTGAGAGCAGTTCTGTTGCTGGTAACTGCCTGACAACAACCCTTCATAAGCTGCTAAACACCATCTCAGGATGGAGGTAAGTCTTCAAGATTGTTGCTTTTACATAACTTCAGACTTCATGCCCTGGAAAAGGAATCTGGATTAGCTCACAAGTTCATTCCCGCAGAGCAACCATGGGTTTGTCACCAGAATTAGTGGTCCCAACATTTGTCACCAGAATTAGTGATCCTCCACATTGGGACCACTAAGTCTGGTGAGAAACCCATGTTTGCCCTGTAGGAATGAATTTGTGAGATAATCCATATTCCTTTTCCAAGGAATGGAGTCTGGTTATGGTAGATGTTACGGACTATGGATTAAGTATGATTAGATTACAAAATGGAAGACACATACTTGAAAACTGGTTTTTGCTTTGGGGGCATAACATTGACATCTATCCTTTGCCAGATTGTTTCTGGTGAAATAGTGTATTGCTGCTACCAATGTTTTGCCTTGAAGATGTTTCGCTTCTCATCCAAAAAGCTTTTTCAGTTCTGTTGCTACCAGTGGGCTTTTGGATCCTAGAAAGATTAGAGATAGACATCATTATTTCCTATGCTATGTTGATTGATGATTGTAGAATTTTTAATAGTTGAGATATTCTGCATTTTTGTTCTCTTCAACATTGTATGGAGTTAGTCAGATTAGGGGTCCTTGGTGCTCTCTGAGCTTGCTTGTTTTCTTGAGGATGTTTCATTACCCAAACTAGATAACATCATCAGTGCTAGTAAGAAGTGCTATTTGCTGTCAGTTTATATTCTATCTAGTGGCTTGCCTATCAGTATTGATGGGAGTGGTCTTAGAGAGTCTTTGATTGGGATGTTTGCTGTTGGCTTCTTTGGCAGTTTCTTGATTGGGGTATTGTTTACTTGATTGTTTGTCTGATGTTAACCTCAGAGTTAATCTATGCTGATCTGAGTGCTGAATATAAACTGACAGCAAATAGCACTTCTTACTAGCACTGATGATGTTATGTTACCTAGTTTAGGTAATGAAATGTCTGCAAGAAAATAAGCAAGCTTATGACTCCTCATGTCAACCCTGAGCTATAAATATTCTCCTTTATCAGTCAGATTAGGGCAGGTCACAAATGCTGCCACTACGAAATATCCTACTGTTTGCAGTGGGCAATAGCATACAGAGACAGAAAGATATACATCTTTTTTTCACTTCTGAGTATCCCGTGTTGAGATTTAAATATAAAGTGGCATTTTGATATTGCCATGCATGAGAAGAATGCAGAAATTCAAAGTTTTCCTCTGTATTAATGAGTTCCACACAACACAAATATAGTTGAAGCAGCGAATGCTGAACTAGTTTTCCAGGTAGTTTTGTTTCAGACTGCAGCATAATTTTTCATTTACAATGAGTTACAGTTTTAATAAACGGGTAGAGACTTAACTCTCATTTATTATTTGGATGCATTTCTTGGTTTTGGAAGGAAAGAATAAAAGGATGGCCTGCAGCAAGTTGGATGCTCTTGATTACAACTGTGATAGGTTGGAAGTGCCGACTGAGGACAAATCATCCTGGACAAGGTCTATCGGGGTGGTCAATAAAAGTCTACACTGACTCTCTTTATAATCCAATTTAGTAGTTTAGAAACAAATGGTGAACACTGTTTATTCCTGGTTCTACTGGATTCATCTCTTTAGGAGTTGAGAGGCCAATTCTAGGCAGAGAAGGGAGTTCAGGAAACAAATGAAATATGCACTGTACTACTGAATAAACTATGCCACTATTTCTTATCCTGGTACATTGAAATTTTTTAAAAAAATACTGAAGAGAGAGGGAGGGCAGTTATCGGAATGCAGAGCATGAGGAGAAGAGACTTAAGAGACTCACTATTTCTGTGATTTTGATTCAAAAGCAGTGGTGGGAAAGGGCAGGGAAACTCTCATTGAAATTTGTGTTGACTTTTTCTTACCACCATTTGCAAACTTTAGTTAACTGTTGTTGTTTGGGGGACTGAAAGCTTATTGTCTCATCTTGCTTATAGACATCTTTAGCCTGTCATAACAAAATATCAGAGTTGGAAGGGACCTTCCAGTCCAACCTCCTGCTCAGGCAGGAAACCCTATACCACTTCAGACAAGTGGTTGTCGAGTCTCTTCTTAAAAACCTCCAGTGTGGGAGCACCCACAACCTCTGGAGGCAAGTTGTTCCACTGATTAATTGTTCTGTCTTCCACCACAATATTCAGGAGTATTATCAAGGGGGTATCTATCAACTGTAACAACCATCTAGATATTGCCAAATCTGGAAAATGAACAACAATTAAGGAAGCAATTTCTTAAACCAGCTTTGTTTCCAGCCCAGTGAAAGATAAACAGCTTTAAAATGTTACACAGAAGAACCCATAGTAAACTTGTTTCATTTAGAAACCTAAGATTTTACTTTACTTTAATCAACCAGGACTATAAGGCAGTGACAGTTGACATCCTTTAATGGTGCCTTGAGTTACAGGATATTAAGTGTCACCAGGATTCTCAACCTGAAGAGATTGCCATAACTGGCCAATAAAATTCAGACAGTCACTATATGGTAGAAACAAAAACTGTCTTTGCCAATATTTAGTGATCTGCAATAGCCCTAGCATAGGAAGTCAAAATGAGGCCCCAGATCCTTTTTTTTCCTGAAGCCTATATAGGAAGCAATGGATTCTATATGCAAAACTCTTTGGAAAGGAAAACTTGTGTTAACACCAATGATTCATGCACAAATGTTTTCTGCATGTTATTCGTGCATCGTCAGGAAAAGCTATTGTTGGGAAGTTCCTCACAAAAGGCAGAAAATCCATAAACGTTTATATTATTTATTTTATTTATTTATTTTATTTTAATTCCATTTATATCCCGCCCTTCTCCGAAGACTCAGGGCGGCTTACAAGCTTAGCAGTAGCCTTCATTCTATGTATATGCCTGCTTATTAGGGCTTTCACACACACACCCCAAGCGGCATTATTACAAAGTCAGCTTAATTGCCCCCAACAATCTGGGTCCTCATTTTACCTACCTCGGAAGGATGGAAGGCTGAGTCAACCTTGAGCCTGGTGGGATGCGAACCTGCACTGATTGCAGGCAGCTGGTGTTACTTAAAGAGGCATTAGCCCACTGCTCCACCAAGGCTCTTGTATTAAAGAACTAAAGTAAAATATTAAAGTAAAATATTATAAAAATACTAAAGTAAAATATATTAAAGAACTAAAGTAAAATACTGACTCATAGGAAATTCAGTGGGGAAAAAGTACATCACATCAAAGATTAACTGCATTTAGTTTAAGTATATACAGCTGACTTACAGCAAAAAAAGTAATCTGGCTCTTAAATTCATGTTTTTATAAGCAGTAAGAAATATGTGAGTTGTCCAAAACTGCTCATCATGGAAATGGGCAGGAGGAAATTGAAGGACTATGGTATCTTGGCAGAACATTCTTAATATATCTATTTTAAAAGTTGAAAAAATGTGTTCATTTTAATTTGAACACAGAAAATAAGTACCGGTATCTCCAAAGATTCTACCAATACATGGAATGCATAGACTTTGGGGAAATTCAAACAATGTGTATGTAACTTGACTTTTAACTTGATTTTTATTTTTACTTGAAATTTTAACCTGTTTTCTGTTTTTAATCTATACTTTTATTCATGTAATTATATGCTTTTATTATGATGTTGTAAACCACCCAGAGTCACATAAGTGAAATGGATGGCATAGAAATTTAATAAATAAATAATAAATAAATGTATTTAGAAGATGCATCCAGCTGCACTTTCTCACCTGATACTCAATGCTATTCACATTAGGATCAGAATCAAGAACACAGCAATTCTTTCTCCAGATTATAATATTCTACAGTTTCCACACTGCCATTTCCATATCATCATACATCTGCAAAGTATGTTTCCATATGCTGTATTATATATGACTTTGAACTGAGATTATATTTCATAAATACCCAGCACTAGTGTTTAAGTCTGGGAGATGAAACTTTTCAGTTGATGCTACATAAGTATGCTATCCCCACAAAAAAGAAAAAAAAAAACTTTCCATAAATCATAATCAGCATATACAACACTTTATAACATGGGGATGAGTTGTTCTCTTTAATTAACACCGTTCTCCAAGGAAAGTAAGTATTTATCTGTTTAAGCTGATTAAACAAGACAGAGGCAGAATCTCTCACTAACACACTCTGCACACTCTAAGGTGTGACACTTTTTATATATTTATTTATTTAACTTATCAAGCACTAGTTCTCCACTATGTCACTAAATATGGTAATTTTAAAATTATTTTCAATTTCAGGCTAAAGGTCCTGGTTGCAATCAATACTGTATACACAGTGACAATATCTCTAGCATCCAACTTATTTAAAAACGATAAGTTTAAAAATTAAATGGAAAATTAACAAACAGCAAAACAAACATCCCCTTCATGGATTACTGCCTTGTCGTGGTGAAGGGGCTTATGTAATTCAATGAAGCTATGAGCTATGCTATGCAGGGCCACCCAAGACGGACAGGTCATAGCAGAGAGTTCTGACAAAACGTGATCCACTGGAGAAGGAAATGGCAACCCACTCCAGTATCTTTGCCATGAAAACCCCATGGACAGTACCAAAAGGAAAAACGATATGATGCTGGAAGATGAGCCCCTCAGGTCAAAAGGTGTCCAATATGCTACTGGGGAAGAGCTGAGGGCTAGTAGTAGTAGCGCCAGAAAGAATGAAGCGACTGGGCCAAAGCCGAAAGGACGCTCAGCTGTGGATGTATCTGGCGGTGAAAGGAAAGTCCGATGCTGTAAAGATTTTTTCTCCATAGGAACCTAGAATGTAAGATCCATGAATCAAGGCAAGCTGGATGTGGTCAAACAAGAGATGACAAGACTGAACATTGACATCTTAGTAATCAGCAAACTAAAATGGAAAGGAATGGGTGAATTTAATTTGGATGACCATCAGGTATACTACTGCGGGCAAGAATCCCTCAGAAGAAATGGAGTACCCTTCATAGTCAATAAAAGAGTAGGAAAAGCAATACTGGGATACAATCCACAAAATGACAGAATGATCTCAGTTCGAATCCAAGGCAAACCATTCAATATCACTGTAGTCCAAGTCTATGCCCCAACCACCGGTGCTGAAGAGGATGAAATTGACCGGTTCTATGAAGCCCTACAGCACCTTATAGAACTAACACCCAAAAATGATGTCCTTATCATCATGGGGGATTGGAATGCTAAAATAGGAAGCCAAAAGATAACTGGAATAACAGGCAAGTTTGGCCTTGGAGTACAAAATGAAGCAGGGCACAGGCTGATAGAATTTTGTCAAGAGAATACGATGGTCATAGCAAACACTCTTTTCCAAAAACCCAAGAGACGGCTCTACACATGGACATCACCAGATGGTCAACACAGAAATCAAATTGACTATGTGCTCTGCAGCAAAAGATGGAGAAGCTCTATACAGTCAGTAAAAACAAGACCAGGAGCTGACTGTGGCTCAGACCATGAGGTTCTCATTGAAAAATTTAGGCTTAAACTGAAGAAAGTAGGGAAAAGCATTAGACCACTCAGGTATGAACTAAATCATATCCCTGACAAATATTCAGTACAGGTGACAAATAGATTTAAGAAATTATATCTGATAGACAGAGTGCCTGAAAAATTATGGATGGAGGTTCGCAACATTGTACGAGAGGTAGCAACTAAAACCATCCCAAAGAAAAAGAAATGCAAGAAAGCAAAATGGCTGTCTGAGGAAGCTTTGAAAATAGCTGTTCTGTACCAGCCTGCTACCGGCCCTGCAGATAAGGCAGGGATAACCCCTTTTACAAGAAGGCAAGAGGCTGGAACTAAGCCTGCCAAATTTATTAACATAAAAACATAAACAGAGCAAAGAGAGCAAACACAAACCATGAAACAGGAACTATTCAAACGGTTGCCTTCAGCAAACCAGCCCTCCCATGCATTCCCCTTTTATACAGTTCAGGGCGTGGCTTCTCTCTGCCTCCTTCTGAGGTGCCCCATTGCCTTCCTCTGTTTACTCCTGATTGACTGCCTCCTGCGTCGGGCGTCCTTGAACAGGGCCAGCTGTGGGTCATCTTCATCCACGCTGTCAGGCTCACACAACTGGGTCTGCGTCGTGACCAGGTGGGAGAGGCCTGGCTGAGGGCTCTCATCAGCACTCTCCAACACCCCCCTCCTCCTCCTCTGTGTCGTCCGACCCAAATGCCGAACCCACAGGCTGACCCTGAATCACAACAACAGCTGAGGACAGGAGGGAAGTGAAAGGCAAAGGAGAAAAAGAAAG
This sequence comes from Vipera ursinii, assembly GCF_947247035.1. NCBI lineage: Eukaryota > Metazoa > Chordata > Lepidosauria > Squamata > Viperidae > Vipera > Vipera ursinii. Next base: position 45,810,710 of record NC_139513.1, on the reverse strand, counting down.
ACGCCCAACTGAATGCAGAATTCCGGAGAATAGCTAGAAGAGATAAGAATGCCTTCTTAAATGAACAGTGCAAAGAAATAGAAGAAAACAATAGAATAGGGAGGACTAGAGATCTCTTCAAGAAAATTGGAGAGATGAAGGGAACGTTTCATGCAAAAATGGGCATGATAAAGGACCAAAATGGCAGGGACCTAACAGAGGCAGAAGAGATTAAGAAGAGGTGGCAAAATTACACAGAAGAACTATACAAAAACAAGCTTAACATCCCTGATAACCACGATGATGTGGTCACTGACCTCGAGCCAGATATCCTAGAATGTGAAGTGAAGTGGGCCTTAGAAAAGCTGAGCAACAACAAAGCTTGTGGAGGTGACAGTATTCCAGCTGAGCTATTTCAAATCTTAAAAGACGATGCAGTAAAAGTGCTACACTCAATTTGCCAGCAAATTTGGAAAACTCAACAGTGGCCACAGGATTGGAAAAGATCAGTTTACATTCCAATTCCAAAGAAAGGCAGTGCCAAAGAATGTTCAAACTATCGCACCATTGCACTCATTTCTCATGCTAGTAAAGTTATGCTTAAAATCCTACAAGCTAGACTCCAGCAGTATGTGGATCGAGAACTACCAGAAGTACAGGCAGGATTTTGAAGAAGCAGAGGAACTAAAGATCAAATTGCCAACATACGCTGGATCATAGAGAAAGCTAGGGAGTTCCAGAAAAACATCTACTTCTGCTTCATTGACTATGCTAAAGCCTTTGACTGTATGGATTGTTTAAACCTTTTAAACCTAAATAAAAGAATCAGATTACAAGAAAAGGATGGAAAATTGAAAGATCAGTGAAAAGTGCAATAGAGAGCCCATACATTCTGTCGCTACTCTTTCTCAAAATTTCTTCACTATATAAAACATATCATTATTTACAGTGAAAAGTAGCACAAGGGCAGTTGATATAGGACAGGTTCAGGGTGTCCTTAAAAATTAGAGACAAACGTATCGGCTCCTGAGGACAGAAAGGCCTATTTTACACATCCTTTCAGTGCTTCTTCATATATGGAATATATGAGTTCAAACCCATGAAAGACTATGGGCTGTCTCCTGCCAGATTAATCTCTCTCAGCCTCATCTATTTCACATTTTGAATGATAGAGAGTGAAATAAAACCTCCACGTCTGTCACTATAAGGTCTTAGAGAATATGTGGAGTGTAACTGTTCTAAATAAATACAGTTACCACCAAACAACAGTGGTCCCTTGATGCACAAGAGGTGAGCAGAAGCTAGTAAATAAAGCAGGTGAATGGTACAAGCAAAGACATCACTGTTGTTTTTTCTTTTCACCAAGACCTTTCCAATGTAGCATATACATCATCCTACTGCCATCCAGTGGTAGGCAAAAAGGACAAATTATATAATTGAAAAAGAAGCAAGCTAGCATTAACCAAAGGCTACCTAAAGACAGAGCATGTACCTAGGGTTTACATACTCAAGCTGAGAGATTGACTGATGGGAGGGATAATGGAGGAGTATGGAGGTAAATTTTGTAACAATGTGCCAAGTAAAATGAGATTTATTCTAATGATAGGTCTATTGTATACCAACGGAGAAGAAAAGTGGGCACCTTTTTGTTGTTGTTAGTTGCGAAGTCATGTCCAACCCATCGCGACCCTATGGAAAATGTTCCTCCAGGCCTTCCTGTCCTCTACCATCTTCTGGAGTCCATTTAAGCTCACACCTACTGCTTCACTGACTCCATCCAGCCACCTCATTCTCTGTTGTCCACTTCTTCTATTGCCCTCAATCTTTCCCAGCTCTTCTCCAGTGAGTCCTTCCTTCTCATTAGGTGGCCAAAGTATTTGAGTTTTAGCTTCAGGATCTGGCCTTCTAAAGAGCAGTCAGGGTTGATCTCCTCTAGGACTGACCAGTTTGATCGCCTTGCAGTCCAAGGGACTTGCAGGAGTCTTCTCCAGCCCCATAGTTCAAAGGCTTCAATTCTTTGGAGCTCAGCCTTTCTTATGGTCCAACTTTCACTGCCATACATTGCAACTGGGAAGACCATAGCCTTGACTATACGCACTTTTGTTGACAGGGTGATGTCTCTGCTTTTTAGTGTGCTGTCTAGATTTGCCATGGCTTTCCTCCCCAGGAGCAAGCGTCTTTTAATTTCTTGGCTACAGTCCCCATCTGCAGTGATCTTGGAGCCCAGGAAAATAAAATCTGTCACTACCTCCATGTCTTCCCCATCTATTTGCCAGGAATTGAGAGGGCCAGATGCCATGATCTTGGTTTTCTTAATGTTTAGTTTCAACCCAAGTTTTGCACTCTCCTTCTTCACTCACAACAAGAGGCTCTTTAGTTCCTCTTCACTTTCTGCCATTAGAGTGGTATCATTTGCATATCTTAGGTTGTTGATGTTTCTTCCGGCAATCTTAATTCCAACTTTTGATTCATCTAGCCCTGCCTTTCTCATGATGTGCTCTGCATATAAGTTAGAAACATAGAAAAACCAAGAGCAGAAAAAAAAGAAAATCTGCCTTTTGAGGTGTTTTTTTTTATTTATGTATTTGTTAATTTATTTATTTATTTATTTTTAATTTTTATCAGATGATGGACATGTGTTTATCCCATGCATGTTTAAACTCAGTTACTGATGATTGATCTACTTGGCTGCAAACTGCCACTGTTTATTTAATTTTTTTTTAATCTTTTAATTTTTGTCGGATGATGGACATGTGTTTATCCCATGCATATTTAAACTCAGTTACTGATGATTGACCCACTTGGTTCCAAACTTCCACTACTTTTTCTAAGACCTTTGACCTATGGAAGTGATTAATTCAACAATAGTTTTCATTTGGGTGGATTTAATAGCTACAGCAGAACACAGCTGCTTACTCCTGTGATATTCAAAGTAAATATAACGCTATATCAGAACCAATAGAAAAAGTTTGACCCAAAATGGAATGTGGAAAGAAAAGGTCTCCTGATTTACTGTTATTCTGACTCCAACTGTTGTATAGTGATATATCCCCTTGCTGAGACACCTGTGCCTGGCCTGTATAAGTAGATATAATCACTGCTGACAGTCTTTATCAGATAGCTGAATTCATAAAATACCTTTTTGTCATCCACGAAGATCTTTATTGCATGCAGAGAAGTTTACAACAGACAACAAGATGTGGCAGATGATGAAATGGACGGTATTTCAAGGTCAAAGACAGTAATGGTCCTACCATGAGAGCAGACCACATGTAATGGTGTCCAGGAAGTGATAATATTCAAGATTAACAAGAAGGAGGAAATACATCACAAAATGGGAGGGATTGACTGAACAGATCATGTTGTAGTTCCCAAACGACCCCATGAGGAAAATTAACCAACTATGCACTGCATAATACTTTTATAGCTGATGTAACAGCACAACTGTTGTAGCAAACTTGGTGCATGCTTTAAAGCATTGACCTACACAATAATGTAAGACTCATCCAGAAGTGCTGCTTCCACTAATTTTTCTTTCATTTAGGGTTCCTAGAGAAAAAGCACAAAAAATAAGATCAGCATATAAAGGAAACAAGCGCAAGAATGTCTAGAAGGTCTTAGAGAATAATGTTCTGAGGTCAGAATTTCCTGGAATTGTCAAGCAAAATGTTACTCCCAACACCTGCAAAACTTTCAAAATCAATACCAAGCAAAATGATTCAACACCTGCTGGGTTTCTTTTTGAATCATTGCCATGCTGAGTTTTGTTTTTGTTTTTTTTTAATTTCAGCTGTTTATGCTTCATTGAACTAAGTTATATAAATCTAAGAAGTGTAGTTGGAAACCTAATCATCATGTTTCATTTCATACCATTTTGACATTTATTTATTTATTTATTTATTTTGCTGAACCTTCAGTCATTTATGTCATTTATTATTTGCCTTAATGAAACTGGATTGTTACAACTGGTTTTATTCCCAACTCATTTTTGGGAAGAAAAAAAAGGGGGGGTGTTGCAATAATTGCAGATGTAACAAACAGCTCTTCAAGTAATTCTTGAAACAGATAGGAATCTTCCTAGAATTAAAAGCAGTGATAATTTCATTTTTTAAAAAATTAATCATCAGTTGTCAGTGCTTTTGACCAGAAAAAAACAGTATTTCTAAAATAAGTTTTATATCATGAAGTGAGGCAGAATCAGAAAAAATGGGTTAATATTTATAGAGAAAAGTATAAACTTTGTAGAAAGTTTCTGACTCCACTCATTCTTTTTAAATTGTAGCTTGTTCTAACCCCTAATTTGTTAGGATATGGAAAGAAGCATAGGTATCTAAATGTGTGACAATCCCTTCTACACCTTTTAGGATAGAGACTTTGGCACTGACATTGATTTTTATCAACTCCCTCCCACTCGTCTCTATTTGTTCTTCTGAATAGGCTCATTCCAATATATATACACTGAATTTCAAACTATTTTTACTTTGGATTTATTTTCACCACTGTTGGTATTTCAAGATTAGTTCCACCTCCAACCTTTAAAGCTTTTAACATCTTTTCATCTTTTTTTTTAACTTTCAGTGAAAAGGACATTTTCCAGCACAATATATTCATGAGCTCTCAGTAATGCCAATTTTTTTCACTACTGCTTAGGATAAAGAGGGCACCCATACACAACACCTGACAGTAGCCAAGCCTCTCCCAGGAATCCCTGCAAAAGATGTAGACACCTTGAGGAGCTGTAAATGGAGAGGCGTTACATTCATGCTCCTCCACCCTCTGGAGTGCTTGCTTTGGAGATTGAATCCAAAACACAGACAGCCCTACTAACAACTTGGTAAAACAGTTTTAGTATCAATATTTATGACCCAACAAAAATGGCTGAACTGTGGGCTGATGACCATAGGTCCCTCTGTGAGGGAGATAAGCCGTTTCAAAATTTGATAAATAAAGCACACAAACACACACAAACTCCTTTTTTATGACCCTGTGATTCCTTTAATTTGTGGTTGTGTGTGTGTGTGTGGTGTGCACATGCTTGTGTACACACACATACACACAGAGACACACACACACACACACACACAGATGTATGACCACAATTGAGCCCAAAATTTATGTTGCTAAGCAAGACAATTGTTAAGTGAATTTTGCCTCATTTTTCTTGCCACAGTTGTTAAGTGAAGCACTGCAGTTGTTAAGTTAGTAACACAGTTATAAAGTGAATCTGACTTCTTCATTGACTTTGCTTGTACGAAGGTCACAAAAAGTGATCACATGACTCTGGAAAACTGCAACCGTCATAAATATGAGTCAGTTGCCAAGCTTCTGAATTTTGGTCACATGACCACAAAGGTGCTGCAACGGACATAAGTGTGAAAAACGGCCATAAATCACTTTTTCCAGTGCCATGGTAACTTTGAATGGTCACTAAATGAACTGTTGTAAGTCAAAGACTATGTGAATATATGTGCATGTGTGTTTGTGTGTGTTTGTGTGTGTGTGTGTGTGTGTGTGTTTGTGTGTGTTTGTACCTAGGGGTATCTTTTCCCCTCCCCTCCCCATTTTTTAAATTCTTTTTTTAAAGAATGAGATGTCCTTTTCTTTACAAATATCAGGTGACATCACATCATATTTCTTTCCACAGCTGTAGATAGCATGTAGTAAATAATTTGCAGTAAAACACATGTCCATTTTATTTAAAATATACTATTTACAGATATTGTTTTGTAAATAGTATATTTTAAATACTGCATGCAAAATTCCTAGACATGGCCTACAAGTTAATCATACCTAAATTATGTTAATTTCCTCTTCCCCCCCGCCCCCCCAATGCTCAGCTCCATATATTCACATCTATCTCAATATTTCTGCCAAATCAAGGTTTAAAATAAGATTTGAAGTCAGTGTTTTAAAAATGGTCTTAGCAGTATACGTAGATCATGTTTTTTTAAAAAATCAACTTCAACTCATGGTTTTTAAATCTTCAATTGACATAATCTTCCAAGTTATGCTTGTAAGGCTTGGCTGTTGCAGAAAGGGGGCAGGGAGTAAATCTGCTGACTCATGAATTCTGGGAGTTGAAGTCCACAACTCCTAAAGGGGCCACAGTTCCCCATCTCTGGAGTAAATGATGAAAAAGTACATGATGGCACTGAAAGACAAACTCTATTCCTTAAATTATGTGGATTTTCCTCATCACATCACAACACACTTTTCTTCATTTAGCATAATGACAGCTAGCCGTTGATGCCTATGTTATGATATAGTTTCAGATTTAGTATCCGTCCACGGTGTAAGTCTATGTCACATGGTTTGTGAAAAATTGCATAGCATGCTTTGAAGCAAGAATTCTCAACAATCTAGTTACAATCTTTGATTTGTCACGTCTGATCATGTTTTATCTTTGTTACTAAGATGATAAAGGAATTATTAAAAATACTCCCAACATCTACAATTCATCTTAAACATAACCATCCATACTTACCAATACTGTAAATAATTGTCTTCAGATGCTTGTGAAAATATTGATTTCTGAATAGCTTCCTCTTTAAAAGTCTCTTGAAATGTTCTGTAATGGCTATACTTTTGAAATATATTAAGGAGATATCTATAACCAGAGATATTTCACTATTGTCTCTTGACAAGTGTGTGAAAAAGAAAAGGAAAAACTACCAGATTGATCAAATCTCCATTATGTGAAATGATTGTGCAAATAAATGTCTACTCTTTAGACATTTAATTACTTCAAAGTTTATGGGGGAAAATTTATGGAAGAAGAGAATGCAAAGGTCTGTAAAACTTTCCACAATTACACTGTAAATATCAATACCAATACTAAATTATTGTCAAGTGATGCTAAATTTGTGGTATGTAGATGCAAATAAGCCATTTCCGTAATTCAGTTTAGCAAAGCAATTATTCAGTCTGATGATCTCTTATGGTTTGCTTGAATAAGATTCATGAGTACAATGATCTCTTTAGTTATAGGAATATAGAAAGCAAATTTAAAGAAGCCTGATTGCTTGGATAACCCACAACTAAAAGGAAAAAGTCCTTAGGTATTATACTGTTGATAAGCTGACATATTCACATATAGCACAGATAATAAATGGTTAAATTCTGAAATTTCTTGTGACTTTTTTGCATATTACCAATTTATCAAACCATAGTTAAGCTCCCACATCCTATCTACTCTTCTCACATCCAGTGTTTTTTATTTTTATTTATTATTATTATTATTATTATTATTATTATTATTATTATTATTATTATTATTAAACTTTTATTCATAAAACATGAAACTCAGTCAACTGAACACTCAAATTGACTGGCACTAATGGTTGGCATGGGTTGCTGCCAGCGTCCTAGGTATCAACCAGGTATCTCCTTAAAATGTAAGATGTTCCAAGTAGCTTTGGTTTTCCATCTATTTAATCTGTCACCAGCTGTTTTTTCTTATATTCTGCCTTTGTTTCTGTTATTTTTATAATGCGCTCTGTTTTCACAGCCTGCAGCAATTTTTCTGTACTTTGATTTACATAGTCATTCAAACTTCGTTTTTCTTCTTCTACAGTTTGGTGGATTCGCAGTAGCCCTCTGCCCCCTATTCTTCTTGGCAGGTACAATTATTATTATTATTATTATTATTATTATTATTATTATTATTATTATTATTATTATTATTATTATTATTACTATTTGCATGCACTAATGATTTCATAAAATGAGCGTTTCTCCTTGTAGCTTAATCATGTTAACCCAGAATCAAACCATCATTTATGATCTTGGAAAGTAATATAATGCTGAATGTCAATTTTCTGATTCAGTTGCTGGGTTTATAGTTTGGCATTTAATTTCATATGATTAATTATCACAAGTTCCATTTACCCTTCCTTGTAAAAAAAATCACAAGAACGATAGAAGATATTTTCTTTACTGTTAATATAAGAGACAAGTATTTCTTATAAACAGAGAACCTATTCCATCTAGTGGTTAACATGCTGGACTAGAAATGAGGAGGCCGTGTGTTCTAATCCTCTGTTCAGCCTGAAAATTAGTAGGGTGATTCTGGACCAGTCTCTCTGTCTCAGCCCAGCTCACCTCACAGGGTTATTATTTTGGGCAAATTAAGAGGCAGGAACATTATGTGGCTTGAGATGTACAAATAAAAATAGAGGATCAATCTAATAATCAATAAATACAAACCCAGGAAGAAAGGGGGAAGAATTAAACAGAACAACAGAACAGAACAGAACAGAACAGAACAGAACAGAACAGAAAAGAACAGAACAGAACAGAACAGAACAGAACAGAACAGAACAGAACAGAATAGAATAGAATAGAATAGAATAGAATAGAATAGAATAGAATAGAATAGAATAGCAGAGTTGGAAGGGATCTTGTAGGTCATCCTTATCTACAAGAAATCCTTATGTCCAAAAAATAATGTGGAAAAGTGACACAATAGATCCAACAAGAAAATGACACCACTTTCCCTACACCTCGCTGTAGGGCAGTGGTTTTCAAACTTAGCAACTTTAAGACTTGTGGACTTCAACTCCCTGAATTGCTCAGCAAGCACAGATGGCTGATAATTTCTGGGACTTGAAGTCCACAAGTCTTAAAGTTTCCAAATTTGAAGACCCCCACTATAGTGCAATCTATAGTATTACATAGTTTCATTAAAGTTGGGGTAGGTAGACTGTTAAACTTGGAGCCCTGTCACTGGGACTGAGATGGTTGGGATATGGGATATGGTTTTCCAGACACTTTAGATTTTCTCTCTGTGGTTTTTCTGTTGTTTGGAAGTCAGCCAGCCTCTTAATCTAAATTAGTAAAGTTGTTGTTGCTCATCATTTGTAATTAATTATGTTTAGATTCCACTTTTCTTAAACTTTTTTTCTTTCAGGACCTCTTCCCACTTATAAAAGTTATGGAGCACTCCAAAAGAGTTTTTGTTTTATGGGTTATATTTATTGATACTTACCACATTAAAAATTAAAATAGATACATTCATAGAACATTTATTTTTTGAATCAGATTAAAAATAGCATTAAATAATTACATAAATAAAATATTCTTCAGGGGAAAAATACTATTTAAAAAAATAATGAGAAGTGACATAGTTCTACTTTTTTTGCAAATATCTTCAATATCTGCCAATGTTTTGATTTCATCGTCTTCTGAGAGGAACTTGACCCCTAGGACCGCTAGGGGTCCTTGGACCACAGTTTAAGAAACACTGCTCTAGAAGTTGTACAGGTAGTCCTCGACTTATCATCACAATAGAAACCAAAATTTATGTTGTTAAGTGAGAGATTTCTTAAGTGAGCTTTGCCCCATTTTACAATTTCTCTTGCCACAGTTGTTAAGTGAATCATTGCAGTTGTTAAGTTATTAACACAGTTGTTAAGTGAATCTGGTTTCCCCATTGACTTTGCTTCTCAGAAGTTCACAGAACATGATCACATGACCCTGGGACACTGCAAATCCCAAAATATGATCACATGGCCCTGGAACACTGCAACCGTCATAAATATGTACCAGTTGCCAAGCTTTGGATTTTCATCACTTGACCTTGCAACAGTCGTAAGTGTGAAAAACGGTCATAAGTCCTTTTTCAGTTCTGTTGTAACTTTGAATGGTCACTAAAAGAACTGTTGTAAGTCGAGGATTACCTGTAATTGTCACACGTCATGCTCCCTCCACCATATTTCTCCTAACAATGATCTTGCTCTTACAGGTCTGGGAGATAACAATGAGCTATGAATCGTACCATCAGCTTCCACTCTCATTAGCCTTAGTCCATCATCTTAATTGCTGTCTAACTCTGGTCTTTAAATAACCTAGATTCAATTTTATTCATTACTTTTTGAATGCTGCTTCCAGCATATTAAAGAAAGGTCTTTCCCACTTGCCCTAACTATAACCTAAACATACTCAATCAACATCTCTTTCAGCTCTACTGGAGTTAAAATAAGGTTATCCCTCTTCCTTCCAACTCCATGAAAAGGCAGTCTCAAGGGTATAAAATCTAGTTTTCTCATCTATTTATATTGGAGTCAAGTGATTTGAGCAAAGGTAATAAGGAATTGCAAATGATATCCAGGTACAATTTTCTGCTGAATCAAAGATGGATGGTGAGCAATTCAAATCAACAATGGGGAGGGGGGCTCGAAATGAGGCTTTTCACCTGAAAACCTGAAAACAAGAGTTGTGTACTCATGCCATAAACATTCACAGCAATTCACATACTATAGCTGATTTGCAAAATCAAGATAAACTCCTCAGAAAACATGGCAGGAAGTGGGGCAGAACCGCATAACTGTTGTTTGCAGAAGTATCAGTGATAAATTAACTCTTGTGCTCTGCCTGCAACAACAAACTTTGTTTTAACTTGTGGTATTTAACAGCATTAGTCATGGTTCAACAGATAGCATTTACAGATGAACAAATCCAGCCAATTATCATGTAATGCTAGGAGTTTAGTCCCTGCTTAGTAAAAGGAAATAAGTAACATTAAATCATATTTTATAATGAAGGAAAAATACTTCTTATGTATTACAGTCTTCTTTTTCTCTTCAGATTCATTATTTACACATACATTACATTAAATTGTTTGCTACCTATTTTTCATATCAGAGACCCATTTGGAATGCCATTGTTTTAGGGAAAGCAATTATATCTAATCATTAATATATTACCCCAAGATTCCAAATGTTTCCACTTTAGGAAAGCAGGGGTTGAAAGATCTAAAATGATATATGTATATATACACACAGACACACACAGAGACACACACTCACACATATATATATATATATATATATATATATATATATATATATATATATATATATACATACATACATATGCATACACATATGCATACATATAGTGTGTGTGTATATACACATACACACAGAGACACACACATCTCTCTCTCTCTCTCTCTCTCTCTCTCTCTGTGTGTGTGTGTGTGTGTGTGTGTGTGTGTGTGTGTATCTCCCAATGGAACTGCATGATATTACAGATTTTTCCCTCCCACCAAACACACAGCAACCAGCAAATCTATTTTTAATTGGGCCTGGAGAATTGTGAACCTTGAGAGACGACAAAGGGAAATGACGAATGAAAATGAAAGCAGCATCCTGTTGACACTTCACCTTTTTTGTACTATGTTGTCACATTGTGTGGACATACCAAAAGAGTAAAACAAAAAGGCTTTACCCAGTCATATTACATAATATGTAATGTCCATATAGATCTGCTATTATTTTAAAAAATCAAAATGCAATTGAAATGCTATTTATTTAAATTAACATTATGTGGATAGTTAAGTTCAGAACTGCACACTGCCAGAGTAGATCAGATAGTTCTGACAGTAAATATAAACTTGGAGAGTGCTTTAAAAAGAAGGTTGTAGTTTATTGAAGAGCAGAGCCAGACAGAATTGTGGCTCTGGGAAAGCTGACCACATGTTGCTAGGTATACTGTACCTTCTTGGGCTTCTGTGTTTGGAGTTCCTGTTCCTGTGGCATGAACTTTGACCTGAGGTTTTGAGCATGTCCTTTTTTGGATTAGTGGGTTAATTCTATTATGTCCTAAAGGTCATGTCTTTAGAGTTTGGGTGGGGGATATAGATTTTAGGGGTCTTTGCCTTCCTAATCTCATCAGCTCCAAGCTTCCTTCCTCTAGTCTTCATGAATGAATAACCAAATCTGCATTTCTAAAAGCTGGCCTGCTTGATTTCTGCTTGGGGGAGAGAGAGTTGGGGCTGTCTTTGCCTTAGAATTTTCATTATTAGGGAAATACAATATTCTGTCCTTTTCAGTATCCCCCTGAAAAAATATTTCTTTCTCTAGGAGGGTGGGTGGGTGCTGACTGCCTAAAACTGGATCTCTTAGGACTAATTTCAACCTACCAGAAATTAGTTAACTAGATTAATTAACAATTGAAGTTCCAGTAAAACACAGTCCTCCCATTGGCCCAATTAACCCTGCCAGGGGAAACAGCAATAAAAATAACCTGGTTTTGAACGTTAATAAAACAAAGGAGATCATTGTTGATTTTAGAAAGAGCCAGCACAGTCATATTTCACTTTGTATCAAGGCTGCAGCTGTGTAGGTGGTCGATAGTAATAAGTATCTGGGGGTTGAGATAACTAGTAGTCTGACTTGGTCTCTTTATATGTCATCTTTAGTGAAACATGCAAACCAGTGTTTGCATTTCTTCCATCAGATCAGGAGAGCACATCTTTCTACTTCTGTCCTGGACACTTTTTACAGAGGCAAGATTGAGAGTGTTTTTAACAAACTGCATCACTGTTTGGTTTGGTGGTAGCAGTGCCTCAAATAGAAGGTCCATACAGAGAGTAGTAAGGATAGCTGAGAAGATTATAGGAAGTTCGCTTGCTGTTATTCAAGGTACTGCATATAAGTGCTCTGTGCTTAGAGCTCAAAGTATTGTTAGAGACCCCACACATCCTCTTCACTAACTGTTTCTGTTGGTCCCCTCTGGGAGGAGGTTTTGAAGTATTTATAGCAGAATCACTAGATTCTGTAACAGCTTTGTTCCTTGTGCCATCTGTCTTGTAAATTTGTAGGATTCTTTTTTTCATGTAAATGTATACATTCAAACTAGACTGTGATGTTTCTCTGTGTCATATATGTGTGTTTATGTGGGTATATGCATCATGATATTTTTAGAGAGCTGAATGAACAAAATTTCATTTTAATGTATGCTGATTAGTGTATCTTTAAAGTGACAATAAAGTTTTTATTCTATTCTAATATGCTGTCAGTATACAATGTATAATAATATAAAATACAAAAACTTACTATAAACTCAGTAAATGTTTTCATTGTTGTTTTTTGTTATGAATATGTTGTTACTAGCTTACTTTATTTTTATAACATATCAAATAATGGATGGGACACGTATTGCCATAGAGTATCCCCACACAAAGAAAAAGAAAATATAACATTTTAATAATCCTTTTAAAAATATTGTTGTATTGAAACATCAGCAGTACTGTCAGATATACTGCAGCAATTTATTTTGCAGCATCTTACCTTCTGAGAATTTATATTTAATGAAATTATTGAAGAACTATTTATCATACAGTTCAAAGGTTTAAAAACTTCAAAATGAAGAGGAACAAGTAAAACTCCAGGCAGATTTTTTAAAACACACACACACACACACACACAGTTTAAAGAACTGACAAATCAGCAGTTTTCAGAAATTTTGGTCTCAGAAATCCTTTGCATTCTTAAAAATGATTGAGGATCCAAAAGAACTTTTATATGGATTTAATCTATCAATATTTACCGTATTAGAAATTAAAAGTGATATTTATTTATTTATTTATTTATTTATTTATTTATTTATTTATTTATTTATTATTTCACTTTGCAGGCCCCCTGAAAGGTCTCAGAGGCCCCCTATAAGTCCCCAGGCCACACTTTGAAAACTGCTGCTCTACTTGAAAATTCTGTATAAGAAAAATATTTGTTTGTACAAACATTTCAATCTCATCTTCTAATTTACTTTCATAATCCATGTTACAGTTTTGAACCTGGACCTAAACCACTAATCTATTAGATTTCATATAATGTGGCTCTCAGATATAGTATGGAGAATTCCACATGGTTTGTTTGTTTTTCTAAAGGATAATCTATAAGATTTTTTAAACTGTTAAAAACAATTGTTCTCAATCTTATCTCCTATTTATTTATTTATTTATTTATTTATTTATTTATTTATTTATTTATTTATTTATTTGATTTATTTGATTTATATACCGCCCTTCTCCCGAAGGACTCAGGGCGGTGTACAGGGCAACAAAAATAAGAATACAGGATACAAGATTTAAAGTTAAATGACTGTGCCCAATGTAGTAGGTTAGTTAAAATAATGTTAAAACCCAAACCCATCAGGCCAGGCCGCCTTGTTCGAATAGATAAGTTTTTAGATCACGCCGGAAGGAGTGAAGGTCGGGGGCCATCCGGAGTTCAGCCGGTAAGCGGTTCCAAAGGATTGGTGCACCCACTGAGAATGCTCTCCCCCTGGGGGTCACCAGCCGACATTCTCTGACCGGTGGTACCCTGAGGAGGCCTTCTCTGTGGGAACGTACAGGACGGAGGGAGGTTGACGCCAGCAGTAGGTGCTCCCATAGGTAATCTGGACCCATGCCATGTAGGGCTTTGTATGTCATCACCAGCACCTTGAATTTCACCCGGAAGGCAACTGGAAGCCAATGCAGCTCACGGAGCAGAGGTGTAATATGGGAGTATCGGGAGACCCCCAAAAGAACTCGCGCAGCTGCATTTTGTACCAGCTGAAGCTTCTGAGTGGATCTCAAGGGCAGCCCCATGTAAAGAGCATTGCAGTAGTCTAGACGAGAGGTCACAAGGGCATGAGTGACTGTATGCAAGGCATCCAGGTCCAGATAGGGTTGCAACTGGCGCACCAGACGAACCTGGGCAAAGGCCCCTCTAGTCACAGCTCCTATATGATCATCTAAGGAGAGCTGTGAATCTAAAAGGACACCCAAATTGCGAGCCTTATCTACGGGGGGTAATAACTCACCCCCAATAGTAAGAGATGGAATAATCTGAACTTCCTGAGATGCCGGTATGTACAGCCATTCAGTCTTGTCCGGGTTGAGTTGAAGCCTGTTCTTCCCCATCCAGACCCAGACCGCTTCCAGGCAACGGGACATCACGTCGAGGGCATCACTGGGGTGGTTTGAGGTCGAGATGAAAAGCTGGGTATCATCAGCATACTGATGATATCCCACTCCAAAACCACGGATGATCTCACCTAGCGGCTTCATATAGATGTTAAATAGGAGTGGTGAGAGAACCGACCCCTGAGGAACTCCATAAATGAGAGGTCTTGGGGTCGATCTCTGTCTACCCGCCAACACAGACTGTGAACGTTCCAGAAGGTAGGAGGAGAACCACTGGAGAACAGTGCCTCCCACTCCCAATCTCCTGAGACGCCGCAGTAAGATACCATGGTCGATGGTATCAAAAGCTGCTGAGAGGTCTAATAGGACTAGGACAGAGGAACAACCCCTGTCCCGAGCTCGCCAGAGATCATTCATCAGAGCGACCAATGCCGTCTCCGTGCTGTGTCCGGGCCTGAAACCCGATTGGTACGGGTCTAGATAATCAGCATCTTCCAGGAACAGAGGAAGTTGATGCACCACTACGCTCTCAACAACCTTCGCAAGAAAGCGAAGTTTGGTGACCGGGCAAAAGTTGTTTAAAACAGCTGGGTCCAGGGCAGGCTTTTTGAGGAGGGGTCTCACCACCACTTCTTTCAAGGCTGTGGGGAAACTGCCCTCTTTCAATTAAGCAGTTATCACTGCATGGGTCCAGCCTCGTGTCCCATCCCAGGCCGCATAAACCAGCCAGGAGGGGCACGGGTCCAATAAGGACGTAGTGGACCTCAGCTTCTTCATGATCTTGTCTACCTCATCCAGAGTCACAGGGTCGAACTCTTCCCAGATAACATCAACAAGACTGTCCATGTTCTCATCGTCAGATTCTGCCCAGTCGGAATCCAGACCGGTCCGGATCTGAGCGATTTTGTCCAGCAGATGTTGGCTAAATTCCTCGGCACGACCCTGTAAGGGATCCTCCCTCACCTCTTGATTAAGGAGGGAGCGGGTCACCCTAAACAGGGCAGTCGGGCGATTATCTGCGGACGCGATAAGGGTAGCAAAGTGATTAGACCTTGCCCTCCTCAACGCCGTGAGATAAGACCTCGTAAAGGAGCTTAGTCGCGATCGGTTGGATTCAGATCGGCTGGATCTCCAACAGCTCTCTAGGCCCCGTCTCCAACGTTTCATCTCCCGGAGCTCCGTAGAAAACCATGGAGCCCACTGGGATCTACACCGGGTCAGGGGCCACATGGGTACAACTTGGTCGAGTGCTTCTGTGGCTGCCTTTTCCCAGGCTTCCACCATGGCATCAGCCGAGCTATGAGCAAAGGAGGCAGGTGGGGACCCAAGCGCTGTTTGGGACCACTCAGGGTCCATTAGCCATCTGGGGCGGTACCATTTTGTTGGTTCAGTAACCCCACGACGGGGAGTGGCAAAACGGAAGGTCAGCCGCAGAAGATGATGATCTGTCCATGACAGGGGTGTAACTATTGGGGAACCCCCACCCAGATCATCTAACCACTGTCCAGATAGGAAAATCAAATCAAGCGTGTGACCTCCTACATGAGTCGGGCCCTGGATTACCTGCGTCAGGTCCATGGCCATCATGGAAGCCATGAACTCCCGAGCCAACTCAGATGATCCCCCCAGGGATGGTAGGTTGAAGTCACCCAAGATCATAAATTTGGGGAACTCAACCACCAGTCCCGAGAGGATGACAAGAAGCTCAGGCAGGGCTGCCACTACACGACTAGGTGAAAGGTACACCAGCAGCAAGCCCAACTGAGCCTTAGGGCCACATCTTAGGAGGAGAGACTCACACCCGGCTATTTGGACCACAGTGGCCTCCCGCGAATATAGGTTCTCCCTCACCGCTACCGCCACTCCCCCGCCTCTTCCCTGAGCCCAAGGCCTGTGTAGCACCCGGAAACCTGGTGGGCAAAGATCCACCAAAGGGACACCACCCTCTGATCCTAACCAGGTCTCCGTAATGCAAGCAAGATATGCATATTCTCCCTCAACCAAATCCCGGATGAGAGGAGCTTTATTAACTACAGATCTGGCATTAAAATATACAAGCCTGAGCTCAGGTGGTTGCTTATCTTCGCTCCCGGAACCACGGGCCAAAGCCAGAGGGTCGGAGCGCATCACCGCTTGAAGATAGCGGGGACGCACTCCCAGATGTTGATGTGGCCCTCTGTTCGTACACCTACTGCCATTCCCTAACATCGTGGGAATAGGTAATCCCACACCCCGCTTCGGGGCCCCGGGAGTAGTTATTCCAAGCTCCATCTCAGCGTGATCAATCTCAGGCCTGGCCTGAATAGTGGTTGGTGGACACCCCCCAGTATCCTGCCGAACCTGTAATCCCTCCCCTCTCCCTAACCCCACAAAAAATTTAGCTAAAAAATCAACCAGGGATCTCTTATTGGATTTATATCGGAGGTCCCTGTCCCTGCCCAACCATCTCTCGGGGTCCCAATAATTGGGTCCGTCATCAAGAGGAGAAGTAGAGAAAGAGGCGGGTCGCACCCAGGAAAAGGGGTTACCCCTGAGAGCGAATAAGTCTGTGCTAGTATAACAAAGGCGAGCCATAATTGTTCATAAGGTCCAGCAATAGGCGATTCCATGATTGATCAGGAGGATTTAAAGTCAGAAAGTGGGCAGATATCCAGACCGTCAAACCAGCTCCACTGCCACTCAAGCTGGTTAAATCTCCGGAGCAGGTCAGCCACCGTCCTCTCACGACGGTTATAGGCCTGATCCGGTAAGCGGCTTGGAATATACGCCCAGGGTAAGGCATACCCCCATAGGTCTCTCACCTCTAGGGGGGTAGACGATGGAAAGTCTAAGTCACTCTCTCACAGTGACTTTATACCCGGGTCTTTCTGAGTCCTTTGGGGGTATGGCAGACAGAGGGATTGAGCAGCTATTGGTCAAAGGCAGAACAGTCAGTTGGATAATAAAATGGAAAGGTCTTCCGGCTGCACATATTATTTTCTGTATCAGGAGAGGGTTGGGTGATAAGTGGAACCAAAATCGGCTGGCTGAGCACCAACAGCTTCGAGTCCAGCATGCCCCATCAAGCAGCCATAAAACCAGAGCTCCCAGGTATAGTTGGCAGGACAGTGCTAGTTTAGATAGATTAAATGGACTAAACAGGTCCACATTCAGCTTGCCAAATCCTGTGACTCTGGATTTATTAGGGCAAGTAGGGGAAAAAATTAAAATCCCCGTAGATCTTCCA
Organism: Vipera ursinii; assembly: GCF_947247035.1. Lineage (NCBI taxonomy): Eukaryota > Metazoa > Chordata > Lepidosauria > Squamata > Viperidae > Vipera > Vipera ursinii. Next base: position 45,792,810 of record NC_139513.1, on the reverse strand, counting down.
TTTGGTCTAGCTGGCCTCACGGAGTGCGAATGATGGAGAGATGAGCTGTGTCGCCCAACAGTCTGTGGCTCAAACTGCCTGCATTCCATCACTGGACTGTGGGTCTCCATGTCGGAGTGGCCAGGGTATTTCAGTTCTCCTCCCCGCCAGCCGGTCCAGACGTTGTTCTTATTTTCCAATATTTCGGTGTTTCAAGTGCCGTTCTAAGCTGCAGCTCTGTCGGCTCCGAAAATCAGCTGATCGGCGCTATGTAAATTGCAGCTCTTCCGGGCCTTCCAGGCTCTTCCAGGCTCTTTAGGGGCCGTTCCGAAGGTCGTCGGAAATCTCAGAGCTGATTTCAGATACGGAGGGCTCTGCCGCTGCTGAAAAAGCGGCAGTATTAAAAATCTTCTGTCTGCGTGTTTTAACCCCAATACAGAAGGTAAAAACCTCTGTAGGGCTCCTAGGATCGCCTAAATAGCTGGAGCTCTTCGTGGAGCTCAGCCAAGTACGTCCGCCATCTTGGGCATGCGCAACAAAAAAAAAAGTTAGTAAAAATAAAAAGATCAGGATCAATTACTTTTAAAGGGATCTGGACAAATTTGTGGTGAGTTATGTTTATTATCGATGACTAACAGTTATGATGGCAATAAATTCATTTAGCATTGGAGGCAATATGTTTCTAGACTGCTAGCAAGTCATTCTTGCAAACTTCCCACTGACCCTGTATGAACAGAAGTTTGTCTTTTGATCTGATCCAGAATGAGCCTTCTCCTGTTCTCATTAGGAGATAGAGAGAGATGAAAATGACATTTTCAGAGAGGTATAGAGCATAGCTTTCCAAAATTTCTTTGCTGTCCACTCAGTTCTACTTTTCACAATCTACTTTAGACAACCTGCCTCTTTCTTCTCATAAAAACCCATGCCTAAGGCAGTTAGACATCAAATTAATACAGCAACCATATGGCGCTAGGACTTTAAGTAATGAGAAGTAAGACAGCTAACCTGTGGACAAGATGTTTAAAACAGCAGAGTGTAATATTGAGTATTTGCTTCATATGGGAAAACTGAAGCCACCTGTGACTGAACTATTTGTAATGTCTTAAAAATGTCTGTGCAGTGTCTTGGTGGGTGGCAAGGAAAATATGACTTTAAAGTACAACTGTGTTTATTGCTACTGTTTAAAAAGATTAAAATTTATGCACAGGGTTTAGCACATCTATAAAAGAGTTGTGTTAAGGAATAAAAATTGGCAGGTTGGGGAAAACCATAATGACTCTGGAGATTCACTGGTGTTAAAAAGCTGAAAAGCAAAAACAGATGTTGTTCCTGGTCAACTTCATATGCTGCAATCTGAACATAATCAAGTGACTTGGGATTATTGAAGGAACAGTGTTTACTATCATGTTAGTGTTTATTACATTTTTTATCATATCACACCTACTTGTTATATTAGTTCTGGAAAGAAATCAATGCTATGGGTCCTGACTCTCAGGAAACTGTATTTGGTGGGTCCAAGGAGGTAGACTTTGTCTACCATGGTGCCCACCTTATGGAACATTCCTCTCTCCAGAAGTGAAGCCAGCTTCATCCCTCTTTATTTCCCAGAAGTCGTTCAAAACCTGGTTTTGTCATTAGCCCGGGAGTCTTAGGGAACTGGTAAATGCTTGAGGTGGCTTCATTGCTGACTGAATCTGTTCTGCATGCTTTTTAAAAGATAATAATACAGGCAGTTCTACATTTATGACAATTGTCATTGAGCGAAGTGGCCAAGGTCATGATTGCTTTGATCAACAAACACAAACCTGGCGCTCTCAAGGTCATAAAGTAGAGCATCAGGGAGAGGAACCTGGGTGTAGTGGGGTAGGGAGAAGGCATAAAACTCCCAATAGATCTGGGAGATCAAGGCCCTCTCCCCTCCACAGCAGGGAAAACAATCACAGGAATGATAATGTTTGCTAGATTTGAGGTTCATTCCTCCAGTGTATCAAGAGATTTTCCCTCTGGAGAAGAATGGACCTCCAATCTGGCAAAAACATTAGCAAATGCCATCATTCTGGAAGGCTCAGCATGCTGGCATTTTTGCCACTCCAAATGGGTAAACGCTAGTAAATGCCAGTGTCTCCACCACTCTGGAAATAAAAATGCCAGTGAACATCAGCATTGTGAGCCTTTCAGAACACTGGTGTTCCTCAGCATTTTCGTCAGATTTTTTTGTTCATTCTTCCAGCACAAATGGAGGAATGGAGAAAATCCTTGGCATGCCTGCAGAATGGACCTCAAAACCAATGTTCCCTCTATTTACATTTCCTACTGCATTTCCCATTGACTTTCTGTGGAAGCCAGAAGAGAAGATTGCAAAAGGCAATCACATGATTGGAGATCTCTTGGAAACCAGCTGTAAATGCATATTTTTAATGTTGGCACAGCCTTTTATAATGGCTAGAAGTGCTTTGCAGGCCACCAAGTACCCATTCCGAGGGTATTATCACTATGAATAGTTGTTAAACAACAGATTGTAAGTCAAGGACTACCTGTATGACTATTGTTAACATTGTTTCTTATACTTTTTTGCTGTATGTGCCTGGAATCACTTCTTGTGAGATGGATAGCCATATAAATTTGATAAATAAATAAATAAGTTTTTACTAAACTTTGGTCAGCTGAACTATGATTTAACCACATTAGCTCACATCCACTATCTGGGAAAATAGCAGGCTAAGTCTGAAATAAATCCAAATCACAGCATATTTTGGTTTTGGGCAGCAATCGCATTGTGTTCGATTTGCAGTATGGGAGTTCACCATTTAATAATTGTCTTTGGTCAAGCAGAGGCAACAATTATATCATTATGCCATTATGAAATGGAAATTAACATTGCAGAAGAGGGAGGGTTTCTCACAGCAGATACTATCAATAAAGTACATTTGGTAATAAACTACTCTTCCCTGGACTATATTTCATAAGGGTACAATGACTTTATGAAGCAGGTTTATGCCAACAACTATCTTTTGATCCCCTTCTCTTTCAATATCTAAAGTGAAATCTTACACATATATATATGTTAAAAAAACAACTTCATGGCCAGAATACATCATTCTTAAGCTCACCAAAACATATGGCTTTATGCAGTGGTGGGATTCAGCCAGTTTGCACCACTTCTGCAGAACCGATAACTAATTTTTTGTCGCTCAGGCCCAGAATGGACTTCTGGAAGTGGCATCCACATAGAGACCCAGTTGTTCACAGATTTGAATCCCACCACTGGCCTTATGCTGAAATAATATTCTTATTAGGGCTTGCTCCTAACTTTTCAATTATGGGCTGCCTAGCACATTAGACATTGAAGGGTCCTTGGTGCTCTCTCAGCTTGGTTTTTTTCTTGCAAACATTTCATTACTAGGTAACATCTTCGTTTGCCAGAAAACAACCAAGCTCAGAGAGCACCACAGACCCCTCATTTCAATCCTGAGCTGCAAATAGTCTCCTTTATTGGTACATTAGCCATTCAATCATATGTGGCAGGCATTTCCGACAAAATCGTTTGTGAGAAATTTTGCCCATTCATATAAAGGCCAACTGGTGTCATTGCTGGATATGAGATAACTATTTCCCAAAAAAGGAACTGGTAGATTAAAAGAAAACAGATTTCTAAACAGAAGATAGAGCTAGGTTGTACTGAGTTTCAAAAATAAAATAAAATAAACCTACTTCTGGGGCAGAATTTTGTTTCCTGTGTGTATTTCATGTGAGGAAGTGCATGCTGGGAAATAAAACTAGGTTTGGGAGCTGAAGCTTTGCTTTAGCTCAAGTTAGGCTCTCAGCATTCCCGCAAAGCAAATGCATACAAAACCCATTATTTAAGAATTCACACAATTTCATGGATATAAAAATAAGATGGACAGATTGTTCTGCTATTCATTCTCATCACTGATGCTGAACTAAACTGAGACTTCTGCTATAAGTCAATTATCTTTCTATAGATAATGAATCAATGTCTCTCCAAATCTATTAAGATTAGAAACTAATTCTGCACTGCTGTTTATAGCTGATCTCTCTCTCTCTCTTCCCCCCCCCCCAAATATAGGCTTTATGCCATGCCAGGAAGTTTGTAATATTTGTTAGTAACCCTGATATTTATTTCCTCATTTGGCCCTGCATCCCTTCCTAGCCTACCTTTTCAGAACCAGTGCATTTGTACAACCCTTGATCTTTGCTGGGAAACAAAAATGCTGCATAAATGCAAATTTGTTTTATGCATAATAATGTATCAAGCGGCATCCTGGAAAATTCAATGACTTTCATTCCACTTTACTCTATAAATTTCACTTTGGATCTCAAGGGATGAGATAAAGTTTTCCGCCTCTTCTATGGTAATCCAAGGGAGCTGCGGCACACTCTGTTATTGTAATATATGCCAAGCTGAATGTTCTCAGAAGCTCTCTCTTCTTTTAAACCCAGCCAAATACAAAATCAATGCAATTTTCCTCTGAAGAGAAAGCTGTCTGCATTGCCTAGAGGCTCCAAGTTATTAGGGGCCTATTTTGATGAAGCTCTCCCTTCTTTCTGAAATGCTTTTGTCCAATAGCTCCATGTGTGCTTGATAAGAATAGTGATGAGTTATTAAAAATGTGTCATTTGTATCTGCGGGCTCCGTTTTATTGTCTTAAAGAATAGATGCCCTCTTCATTTGCTTTAAACAGAATAGAATATTCAGACCTGCCTCATATACCTTTGACCTCCAAGGTTCACCTAAGAAATCGAAAATAGAGGAATGTTTCCACTGGCTTGAAAACTAGCACAACTCTCTGCAGGATGTAGGACCCTAAGAGAACAGAGCTTCACATCACACACATACGCACGCAGGAAGGATTTTAAAGGAATGGTTCATATAGTGCTTCAATAACAATTTCAGCAGAGTTGTTGTTTCTGCGGGCATGAACATAGCTAGGAAAAGCCTCTGAGCACCCGTGAAAGCCTTTCTAGGGCACCCTTCAGATTTAACATACTGAGGATTCATTTCAACCGTTTTTGCAGAGCACTCTTTTTCCAATGGTTTGCAGAGAGGACACAATCATATCATAAGAGATAAACTAACCAATGTCACATTTTACCCCAAGCATGTTCATGCGGATCTATGCAAGGATTGGTAATCTAGGGACTTACTTTGCAAGTCAACATATTATAGCTTGCGATTCACCACTTTGGAACTACATAAAATATTTATTTATTTATCACATTTATATAGCTGCACATCTTACCAAAAATGACTCTGGACAGCATAACAATAAAACTGAAACAGAGAATAACTATGTAAAACCAACGATCATGAATTATAAAAAGCATTAAAAAACAAAACAGGGAAATTACAGACAAAGGGGTGTTAATAGCAACAGAACCACCTCACAAATTCATCCATCTCCTGGAACCCCAGGCTTGCTGACATAACCAGGCCTTAAGGGATGAAAGCTTAGGGCACGACAGCAAAAAAAAAGTCCCATTACCTAGGACCCAACCAATGTAGCTGATTGGACCCGTAACATGCGCTCTCCGTTGTATCTAGTGTGATGCTGAATGAAATCAGGGAGAGCTGGTCCTTCAAGTAATCCAGTCTCATGACATGAAAGACTTTAAAGGTCAACATTAGCACCTTGAATTGGACCAGAAACAAACTGCTAACCAATGTAGCTCACAAAGCAGGGATGCAACCAGTGGTGGGATTCAAATATGTGAACAATCAGTTCTCTGTGTAGATGCTTCTTCTGGAAGTCCATTCTGGGCCTGGGCAACAAAAAATTAGCTACCGGTTCTGCTGAAGTGGTGTGACTTGGCTGAATCCCACCACTGGATGCAACATGTGTTCTACACACGTAACTACTTCTGCCACCACATGTTGCACAGCTGACGTTTCTGAATACTCTTCAATGGTAGCACCATTAGAACATTAATAGCCCAACAGAGAGGTGGCCAGGGCATGAATGACTGTGGGTAGAGCTTGATTTAGGAATGGGTGCAACTGGTTCACAATACAAAGTTGTGCAAAGGCCTTCCTAGCCACAACTGTCACCTGTTCATCAAGCAGGTATCAGATTACCAGGAGGAACACTAGGCTGTGCACAGCAGTTCAACCCCATCCAGCACCAAAGATGACATAATCCCAGAACTGGAAGGTCTCAAACCCAAAGTTACTGTCTGGCCAGAATATAGTTAAAGTCTATTGTTCCCCATTCACAACCTCACAACTTCCAGACAGTAAGATAAAACATCCACAGCATCACTTAATTCACCAGGAGTGGAGATACACAACTGGCTAACATCAGCATACTGATGATACTGCACTCCATGGCAATGGATGAGTTTATCTAGTGGTCTCATGTACATGTTAAATAGCAAGGAGGGAGCACCGACCCCTGCAGCCCCCTTCACAGTAGGGACTGAGGGTGAGATTTCTCCCCCATAATCACCACCTATTTAATCAACCCCAGAAAAATGAGGTGAACAAGCATAATATCATACCACTTACCCCCAGTGCTCCAAGACAATCCAGAAGGATACTGAATATACTGAAATGCTTAGGATTTTTCTAAAAACTAATTAACAAAATAAACATATTTATTATTTGATTTGTGCTATAGATGATATATACCAGGGGTGTCAAACTCACAACTTTGTGTGCCGTGTCGCAACGTATCGCAACTTTTTTTCCATTGCCAGCAATGGGGTGGGCACGGTTTTGCCATGAAGCATCCAGCCCATGGGCTAGCAGTTTGACACCCTTGATACATGCCATCTTATACCTAGTTGTGGATCATCCTGCAACTTTGTATAGAAATAAAGTAATTCTAAAGCAAGGATCTTTTCATAGGCTATATTCCAGTTAGTTACATGAGACAACATCAGATCATGCTAAAGTGACTGCAAAAGCTAAGTAGAGTAAAGACATGATTTCCACTAGAAGGGAAATTCAAGAATGTAGATTAGATTAAGAAGTTGGGAAAGAAAATATCTCATAGGGTGGCCATGGGAAACCATTTCCACACTGTTAAAAAGAAAACAATATAGACCCAGCCCTCTTGCATCATTGTTCACCTGCAGTTGGCATTTGGAGGAATGCTGGCCTAACTCAGAGGTAACATGGAGCCTCAAGAAGAATTAAAATATCAGTCCGCCATAGATTTGCCTAATCCCCATTCTTCTTTTCTCCAACAACCAAAAAAGGAGCCCAGGGACAGTGATGGATGGCATCAGGCAAGAAACCGAGAGATTGTGAGTTCAAGTCCTGCCTTAGTCATGAAAGCCAGCTAGATGACCTTGGACCTTTCTCGCAGCCCAACCTATGTCACAGGATTATTGTTATGGACAAAATAAGAGAAAGGAGTACTAGGTATGTTTGCCATCTTGAGTTATTTGTAAAAATAATAAAAGCGGGAGAAAAGAGAGAGAGAGAGAGAGAGAGAGAGAGAGAGAGAGAGAGAGAGAGAGAGAGAGAGAGAGAGAGAGACAGACAGAAAGACAGACAGACAGACAGACATCTTTAATTTTGGCCTCCCCTGGGGAAGCTCCTATCCTTGCTGTTCCTGAATGTAATCAATGGCTTTGTATCTTTATTTTGTACCAACCATAATTACATTCTCTGTCACACTCAAAGTTGGTGCTCCTTTTAAAATGTTCAGTGGAAATCTTTCTAATCAGACCATTAAAATTTCACAAATCAGGAACACATTTTACTTTCCAATGCATAGATTTTCATAAAATTATCATAAAAGGAGCTAGAAAAATATACACTATGCCGCAGGGAAATAATAATATGACAGGACAGGAAAAATATGAATCAAGAGTGAAATAGATGTCACTCAACCAGAATGAAGACTTAGGTCGAACCATCCTAGTGGTGGCAATAATACCTCCTTAAAAGAAAAGGGGGGAAAAAAGAAAACCTTGCTTTTGTTTCCATTATTAAATTTCTTTCATTGACCTAAATTAAAATACATTAATTTTAATGAAATTAAAAATGAATGTTCAAACTCATCCTCCTTAGACTCAAAAAAACAAAACCAATCCACTTTATAAATGAAGCCTTTCTCTAGATTATTACTATTTGCATTTGAATAATAAGCCATTCAAAATCAAATAAAAGCTTCAAGGTCAAAAGTCTTTTAATAGAAACTAAAGCCTACAAAGAGAATTTAAGCAATTACTCTAAACCAAAGCAGCCATTAGTTCAAACATATCATCGTTTCTAAATTATTAGTGATAAAATCCCATTTTATTTAACAAGTGCAGGGATGATGTTGATGTTCAAAATACTATATTTCTCTAGAGCCAAGTTTACTTAAAGCAAACTATTAACATATTTATAGACAATGCTGCTTTTTGTAAAAATAGAATGAAACCATTATATATAAATGAAGGCATTTTAGCCATCAATAAATGAGATCCTATCAACAGATTAAACTAGCCTCCCCCAGATGGGATGTATAATCCATTTATGGGACTACAATCATCATCCATCTCCAACTTAGTACTTGAGAACAATCTAGAGAAGATGATGTAGTAACTGTGAGAGGGATCTCGGAGACTTAGTAGACAATCACTTCAATATGAGCCAGCAGTGTGCTGCAGCTGCCAAAAAAGCCAACACAGTGCTAGGCTGCATTAACAGAGGGATAGAATCAAGATCATGTGAAGTACTAATACCACTTTACAATGCTTTGGTAAGGCCACACCTGGAATATTGCATCCAGTTTTGGTCACCACGATGTAAAAAAGATGTCGAGACTCTAGAAAGGGTACAGAGAAGAGCAACAAAGATGATTAGGGGGCTGGAGGCTAAAACATATAGGGAACGGTTGCTGGAATTGGGTATGTGTAGTTTAATGAAGAGAAGGGTGAGGGGTGACATGATAGCAGTGTTCCAATATCTCAGGGGCTACCACAAAGAAGAGGGAGTCAAGCTATTCTCCAAAGCACCTGAAGGCAGGACAAGAAGCAACGGATGGAAACTAGTCAAGGAGAGAAGCAACCTAGAACTAAGGAGAAACTTCCTGACAGTTAGAACAATTAACCAGTGGAACAACCCGCCTCCAGAGGTGGTGAATGCTCCAACACTGGAGGTTTTTAAGAAGAGACTGGACAGGCATTTGCCTGAAATGGTATAGGATTTCCTGCCTGAGCAGGGGGTTGGACTAGATGACCTCCAAGTTCCCCTTCCAACTTTATATTATTATTATTATTATAATCCATAGTCTAATGAAAGCTGGAAAGAACATAGAATAACAGAGTTGGAAGGGACCTTGGAGGTCTTCTAGTCCAACTCCATGCTCGAGCAAGAGACACCATTCATAGAAATGGTGGTCCAATCTCTTTTTGAAAGCCTCTAGTAATGGAGCCCCCATAACTTCTGAAGAGGCAAGCTATTGATTGCTCTCACTGTTAGGAAATTTCTCCTTAGTTCTAGGTTGCTTCTCTCCTTGGTTAGTTTCCATCCATTGATCCTTGTCTTGCCTTTGGCTGCTTTAGAAAATAGTTTGACCCCCTCATCTTTGTATGAGCCCCTCAAATATTGGAACAATGCTATCATGTCCCCCCTAGAGTAGACATACCCAATTCCTGTAACCATTCTTTGTAATGTTTTAGCCTCCAGTCCCCTATTCATTCTTGCTGCTCTTCTCTGCATTCTTTCCAGAGTTTCAACATTTACTTTGGGTGTTTTCACTAAAAGGTTGCTAGCATGGGTCTTATAAAAGCAGGCCTTCTCTGTGGTGGCCCCCTACTTTGGAATACCATTTGTAGGAAACCAAAACCAGAAATTAGAAGCAGCAACACCTCCTGCCACAAAGACACATCTCCTCTCTGGGAAATAAGTTCCACTGTTGAACTGCTGTATTGCAATCATAATCATAATCATAATCATAATAATAATAATAATAATAATAATAATAATAATAATAATAATAATAATAATAATAATAATAATAGAGTTGGAAGGGACCTTGCAGGTCTTCTAGTCCAACCCCCTGCTCAGGCAGGACACCCTGTATCATTTCAGACAAATTGTTGTCCAGTCTCTTCTTAAAAGGTTTCAGGGATTTAAAGAGAGTTATCGTGTCCCTTAGCCATCATTTCCAAAAGCTAAATATACCCAAATATTTCCAATTTTTTATACAGGGCATAATTCCTACTTTTTTAAATCATTTTTGTTACCCTTTACTGAATCTCTTCCAATCTCTCGGACTCCTTTTCAAATGAGGTCTCATCAAAGCAGCATATGAAAGGGCAGAGTTGGAGTTGTGACATGATGTATATAAGCGGTCATTTTGACACCTTTGTGGAGATGCTTATGATTTTACTGTGAGTTATTGGCACAGAAGAAAAAAAAAGTATGCTTCTCCCTTTCTTCTAGTGATCTGAAATTAGCTTACCAAAATAAGCAAGAGAGTTTCAGATTAGTAGCTTCACTTTTGCAAAGTGTATGGTAGTCACCAACATCAGTATGATGCATCACACCTTATTAACATGGCAAAGAAATAAGATTCAGGCAATTTCTGAAAAAAATAAATGGCTTATAAGTGCATTTTTTTCAAATTACCACATTAAAACTACAGAGTGTTCAGGCTGATTTTCCCACCAGGAATGGTCATTCCTATCTCCTCAGTCAAAATTAATTCCTCTCCATCTCAGAATGCTTCTTCTGAGTTTCTGCTTTTGAAGCATTCAACTTTCCATAATGACTTGATTCACCAAGAGATCAACAATTTCGCCATCTAAGACAGAAGCAATTTCACGCTAATGACTCCCCCAAAGTGAGAGAGGAAACGCCTGCATATCCCATGATTGCTGTCTCAGTCCCTGGCAGTGCAATTTCAGGGTCCTTTGGCAAGTGTCTCCTAACATTCACTTGACACTCAGCAGCCATCTCTCTCCCTTGCAAACAAATCTTTTTTCTTCCCATGAAATCCATTCAATGTCCTTCCTGTATTACTGCATTAGAAAAAAAAAATCAGAGGGCTCTAGCCAGGCTTCTTCAGCCTGAGTCAGTTTTGTGATTTTCAATTTTTTTAATATAGTATTTTAAATTCTGCTAAACAATTCTATACCTTATGAGAAACAGAAATATGTCTCTTATTTTAACAGCTACCACCTAAAATACGTATGTATTAAACATAATTTAAACATATATTTAAACAGCAATCAACCTAAAGCAATAGGTTACTGTGCTACAATATATAACTGTAGCAAAAATCCTAATTTATTATGATTAAAACAAAATATTAAAATATTTATAGCAGGTTTGACTAAGTATGGTATAATGAAAGGACTACCATCTTATCTTTCTTGTGTCCAGAGACTATAATTATTTTTTTAAAGAGTCATTTCCTAAGACTGGGGGCGATTGGTCATTGATCTTATAACTGAAAGGGGTGAAGTCACATTCTTCAGGCAATAATTTTGAGATCAGGAGAGATTAAATAGGTATCTGCATTAAATCTTACAGAAGTTTAGCTAGATATCAATACTAGTATACAGCCAAGTGAAAAGGTTGATAAGAGCCTTGGTGGAGCAGTGGGCTAATGTAAGTAAGTAACACCAGCTGCCTGCAATTAGTGCAGGTTCGAGTCCCACCAGGCTCAAGGTTGACTCAGCCTTCCATCCTTGCGAGGTAGGTAAAATGAGGACCCAGATTGTTGGGGGCAATAAGCTGACTTTGTAATAATGCCGCTTGGGGAGGGCGAAAGCATATACATAGAATGAAGGCTATTGCTAAGCACATTGGTTTGTGCTTAAATTGTAAGCCGCCCTGAGTTTTCGGAGAAGGGCAGGATATAAATGGGATTAAAAAAAAATATGTCCGGAGAAATCTGAGGAAGAACAATTTTATATTGCCACTAGCAGCTAATCATATACATCTGCCAATATGTATACATGTATTTTCTGTCTTCTATGATAAATGGTATTATTAAAGTATTTACTTATTCAAATTGATGTAATGGTAGATGGATATAATTCCAGGACAGGCATATTGAACTTTAAAATAACTCCCATAGAGCCTTGGTGGAGCAGTGGGCTAATGCCTCCTTAAGTAACACCAGCTGCCTGCAATTAGTGCAGGTTCGCATCCCACCAGGCTCAAGGTTGACTCAGCCTTCCATCCTTCCGAGGTAGGTAAAATGAGGACCCAGATTGTTGGGGGCAATTAAGCTGACTTTGTAATAATGCTGCTTGGGGTGTGTGTGAAAGCCCTAATAAGCAGGCATATACATAGAATGAAGGCTACTGCTAAGCTTGAAAGCCACCCTGAGTCTTCGGAGAAGGGTGGGATATAAATGGAATTAAAATAAAAAATAAAAAATAAAAAAAATATTTACCTCATGCTTAGTACTTTAGAGAAGAATTCTTAGGACACAGGGACAACTCCGGAAGAACTGCATAATCCTGGCCATTTCAAGTACAGATGTTCAGAAATTCACTCCTTCAGGAGGTACAGTTTATCTTCACCCCTTTCTGCTTTCAGGAAAGGAGATGAGAACAACCTCATCTAATTAATCCTTTTCAATGTGAGTCAACTTCATTAGCGGTTTCAGATTTTAACATTAGCCCATTTGAGTGCCCTGTGGTCAGAAAGGTGGGATATAAAGTGCAGCTATTTATACGGTTGGCCTCTAGGCAGCAACCAATAGGTTTGAGGTAGCAGTTTCCCACCCCAAACCTAATTATCAGCCTGGAGACAGCAAGTCTGACTCAGTAACAACAACCGTTACATAACAGGCAGAAAGTAGGTCAGACATTAAGCAAGCAGTCAGACATTAAGCAAGTGAATTAAAAGAGATAAGGCCAATATATTACATAAAGTTTATAAATAAATAAATACATGGAAAAGTTATTCATATTAAAAAAACATGGTTTGAAATAAAAAAAACTGCAGGAATTAAAAATACATTCTTAAGCCATTTATGTGCAAACTTCGATATAGCAGAGAAAGTCAAGAATGATGATCTTCTTTATTGGAGATGCAGGTCCAGAAATACCAATTCTTTCTACTAATTCTGCAGTTGATCTCTGAAGAGGTTAGAAGCAGAACCAGCAACAAATTACCTCCTTCTTTGCACATTTCTTGAACTCTGTTGACTCTGCTTGGAAGACTGATACATTTCTTGATTTCTCCCTTTCAGTAGGACTTGAGCAAAATGGACAGGCACCAGAAGTCAGCAAATGCGTAAGAGTTTTCCAATGAAGTCTGGTAGCACCTTTTTCTGACATGTTTTATTAAACAGCATTAGTTTTCAAGAGCAGCAGATCACTTCATCGGATGCAGCTCAGGAAGCATATGTCTTTGAGTAAACTGTGTTGGAAAAGCTGATATCAGATTCTTCCTGATTTTTTTGCCGTTACAGCCTAACTGCCCAGAGGCTTCTGTATCTCTGTCTCACTAAATTGTTGTCTGAATTTTTACAACTCGTGTCTCTTTCCCCTACCATCACTCTGCTTCTTACTGTGGAGGAACAATTTTCTTTGTTCCCTCATCATGAACACAGAACACTCAGAGATGTGGGCTTTTGGGGGATGCAACCTTCTTCATAAAACATTACTTGCAATAATAATAATAATAATAATAATAATAATAATAATAATAATAATAATAATAATAATAATAATAATAATAATAATAATAAAGTTGGAAGGGACCTTGGAGGTCATCTAGTCCAACCCCCTTCTCAGGCAGGAAACCCTATAGCATTTCAGGCAAGTGGTTGTTTAATCACTTCTTAAAAACTTCCAGTGTTGGAGCATTCACCACTTCTGGAGGCAGATTGTTCCACTGGTTAATTGTTCTAACTGTCAGGAAGTTTCTCCCTGCTGTATTTTAATGAGTCTCTAGTTAATCTTAACAGACTTGTATTTATTCATACAAGTATGCTGCTAACACTGGATGTTCCTGCTCTGACAACTGATGAAAATGTAGATCATTCGTGGTTTTGGAGTTGGGTATCACCAATATGCTGATGATACCCAGATTTTTATTTTGACCCCAAACCACCCCAGCGATGCCCTCGACGTGATGTCCCGTTGCCTGGAGGCGGTCCGGGTCTGGATGGGGAGGAACAGGCTTCGACTCAACCCTGACAAGACTGAGTGGCTGTTCGTGCCGGCATCCCGGGAAATTCCGATTATTCCAGCATTGGCCATGGGGGGTGAGCTATTACCCCCCGTAGATAGGGCCCGCAACTTGGGGGTCCTTCTAGACTCACAGCTCTCTTTGGAAGAGCATATTGGAGCTGTGACTAGGGGGAGCCTTTGCCCAGGTTCGCCTGGTGCGCCAGTTGCGGCCCTATCTAGACTGGGATGCCTTGCGCACAGTCACTCATGCGCTCGTGACCTCTCGTCTAGACTACTGTAATGCTCTCTACATGGGGCTGCCCTTGAGGTCCACCCGGAGACTCCAACTGGTGCAGAATGCAGCCACGCGAGTTGTCTTGGGAGTTTCTCGATACTCCCATATTACACCTTTGCTCCGCGAGCTGCATTGGCTACCGGTTGCTCTCCGGGTGAGGTTCAAGGTGTTAGTTATGACTTACAAAGCCCTTCATGGCATGGGTCCGGATTACCTACAGCAACACCTGTGGCTGGCGTCAACTTCCCTCCATCCAGTGCGCTCCTACAGAGAGGGCCTCCTCAGGGTGCCGCTGATCAAAGAATGCTGATTGGTGACCCCCAGGGGGAGAGCGTTCTCTGTGGGCGCGCCAGACCTTTGGAACTGCTTACCGGTTGAGCTCCGGATGGCCCCCGACCTTCGCTCCTTCCGGCACGATCTCAAAACATTCTTTTTCGAACAAGCTGGCCTGGTCTGACGGGATGGGGTTGGGTTTTTAAAACTACTTTTAACTTTAATATGTATTGATTTTATGGGCATTATGGCTTTTTAATTTTTGTATTCGATTTTTATTGTGTATTGCCCTGTTCACCGCCCTCAGTCCTTCGGGAGAAGGGCGGTATAGAAATCAAATTATTAAATTAAATTAAATTAAATTTTCTCTTCTCCTTTAACATGTTTTTCTTACTTTCACAATTTAGGTGCAGTGGTGGGGGGATGTAAGCTCAGCTAGCCATAATAATAACGCTGCTGTGGGAACTCAAGGATGAGCTGATAACGTTTTGGCTGGCTGAGGAACTGAGGTGAAAGCTAATTAGGGAATGTGTTTTATGACAGTTTATTGGGGGTGGGAATTGTACTTTGTTACTTTGTATCTGGGGAAAGGAAATTTAGTTTTTGGGTTCAGCCATGTAGTGCCAATACTTTGTTTCCCGAATAAATGTTCTTTAAGGAAGGATTTTGCCTCAAAGTTCTTTTGATGGGTTTCATCGGAACCATGACACTCGGTGGATGAACTGGAACAGTTTATCATAACAGTTATGTCAATATCTTCCATACATTCCTAACTCCATTCAAAATGCAAAGATTAATGAGGAATCCATTTAATATTCCCAAAGATTCAAAGATGAAGGACCTTACTGTACTTTCAAAGCCAATCTGAGTAAAGGCATGGGGAATTACAGTAGGATGGCTGTAAGCTTGCTTTAGATGCTTGCAACAGATAAGTCTCTGATATTTGTAGAAGAAGGAAAAGCCAAGGTAGGAACACCAGGATGTTACATAAATGCTCAGCAAGAGAAATCTGATCATATCCAGGGAGCTAACTCTTTTTCATTATTGCCATAGTAGAAGACTGTCATAGCCAACAATCACCTTCATATTCAAGGTACAGACATCAAAGTCACTGCGAGATATCACATTGCTTGCTCTTTACACTGAAGGTAAAGCTTTTACCCTATTCTCAGTTAACCTTTCTCTTCTGGTCTGGAGACTGTTTGAACACTAGTATGCACATGTTCTCCTTTTCTTTCTATCCCCCATTTGCTCTCTTAACCTCTTGACTTTCTTTCCTAGAAATAAAGTCAAAGACAGCCTGCACCATCCTGCAGCTCTCCAGATGTATTTATTGCACACCATGGGAATGGCTGGAGTTCTATGCCTCAGGTTAAGGAATGTGTAATAGCAAATTAAATCTTTGTGTAAACCAGATGGCTTTGAAACATTCAGCTTTGCAGAACAGATGGCTTTGAACGATCAACTCCCTTTCCCCATTATTCAGTCCTTACAACTTGCCTTGTTGCCACTTTCTTTCTGTTTCTCTTAGTGTTTTCTTAAATCACATATCCCCTTACCAGCAATACCTTGCAAGCTGATAGCTTGCCTCCGTTCATGTCCCATCATTACAATTTCCAGCTCAAAAAAAAATGGAACTCTGAGGCCATTCTGAAAAGGACAATGCAATCTCATCAGCTGCAATCAGTTTAGTCAAAGGGTGACTTCCCACCAGCTGTCCTTTGCGTTAAAATTATTGGTTCGATTTTTTTTCCTTCCTTCTGAGACATAGTAATTACATAACTAAAGTAATTTTTGGTTATTGCCTGTGAACCATTTATCATTTGAGTTTATGTTTTGTAAAAAATATTTATATGCACAGTAAAGTAGGAGTTATCATAAACCATTTCTCTACATAATAATGGGTGATAATTACACAAATATTGAATATGGTTTTACTTGAAATAACAGTTTTGGATTTCTTTTGCGATAATTACATTTTCAGTGTAATGTCAGATCTTTTTTGATTCCTTACAAATTTTCTTCTCCAATTTTGTGCTGAATTATATAAAGATGTGATTTGCAAATAATAGTTAAGTGAAATTACATAATATTTTTTGCATTGTATTTCCAGATTACTGGCAGGCAAGAATATTAACATTTTTTAAAGATTGCTTATATGTATGTATCTCAAAGTGGCACACATATCTAATTCTCCTTCCTCCTAATTTCCCTATAACAACAACCCTGTCAAGTTAGTTGATTAAATTCATAAGTTTAAGAAACTTAGCAAAATAAGTAGCAAGTATGAGGCTGAAGATGCATCATTAATGATAAAGGCAACATTAATTTGGCTGCATTTTTAATTGTTAATTTTAATAAAATGGTATTATTTTTATCTTGGTATGTGATAAGTGACATCTGCATAGATATATTTTACTTTGTCAGGATATACCATTCTATTTTATTCCATTTTTCTTAATAGGTAATCAATAAGAACACATTTGGAATATTTTTTTTATTAAAAAGTTTTAACATACAATTTTTTCTTTAAAAATCCCCCCTCCCCCTCCCTTCTCCCTCCCCACTTTACATTGTAAAGTGGTATTAGTACTTCACGTGATCTTGATTCTATCCCTCTGTTAATGCAGCCTAGCACTGTGTTGGCTTTTTTGGCAGCTGCAGCACACTGCTGGCTCATATTTAAGTGATTGTCCACTAGGACTATGATATCTCTCTCACAGTTACTACTATCAA
The DNA here is from genome assembly GCF_947247035.1 of Vipera ursinii. Classification (NCBI taxonomy): domain Eukaryota; kingdom Metazoa; phylum Chordata; class Lepidosauria; order Squamata; family Viperidae; genus Vipera; species Vipera ursinii. The sequence goes on along the minus strand of NC_139513.1, from coordinate 45,775,433 downwards.
GCAAGGTACCACCTATACTATACCTGTGCATTTGATTTTTCCTGCCTAAATGTAGAACCTTACTTTTTTCACCATTGAATTTCATTTTGTTAGATAGTGCCCAGTGTTCGAGTCTGTCCAGATCCTCCTGTATCTTAAGCCTATCTTCTGGAGTATTGGCTATTCCTGCCAGCTTGGTGTCGTCTGCAAATTTGATGAGTTTTCCATCTATCCGCTCATCCAAATCGTTGATGAAGATGTTGAAGAGCTGCACAGACCTCTTCTAGATTTTCCTCTTGCCTTTCCGAGTTAATTCCTGGTCTGTCATTGAGCAAGAATTGACTTTGTAGGGAAGCATATTATCATTTGATGTATATTTAACATATGTTCTACCTTTATTTACCAATTATATAATATTTGTATGCAATCCACATGGCGAGGTTTGGGGAAACTTACAATAGAAAAAATATATTTTTAAAATCATAAGATTAAAACATCACCTGGCCCGCACCGCCTCCGCTGCCCGCATTGCGCAGCCCCGCCATATAGAGTGGGCTCTGCTGCTCCCACAGCACCAGCCGCGCCGGCTCTGGCCCCAGGGAGGGGAGCCCGCCACCAGCACCCTTCGCACTTGTGACTGCAGGAGCACTGCCCCCACCCCCACCCCCACCCCCCCGCCTCCTGCGCCCGCCAAGATGAGAGTTCCGGCACCTTTTTTTTTTTTTAGAAAAAAAGCACTGCATACAGCATTAACCTTGTGAACTCTCAGGCTTCCTCCTTCCATTATATATTCAAGATGGACAGTTTTTAATATTTATTTGTTATGTATATGTAGGGGTGTGGGTCTATACATATCTGTATATAGTATGGTTAGGTGTGTGTCATGTATGTGTTCCACTTTGAGAGCAGGCAACTAAATTTCATTTTTTTTATTAAAAAGTTTTAACATACAATTTTCCCTTTAAAAATCCCCCCTCCCCCTCCCTTATCCCTCCCCCCACCCTCTCCCCCCTCCCCCCCTCCCCCTCCCGACTTCCCAGAACTAAATACAAGGTATATATATAAAAAAACAATCATAAACAACCATATACTAACAACCATAAACTCTAAAATCCATCACTCTCTAGCTTATATAGGATAAATATATATATATATATATATATTAATTATATATAGAAAAACAAAATAGAAAAAAAAGAAAAGAAAGAAGACTTATTCAAATGCTACATGAAACTTCTTAACCCTATACTTGTTCTGGATAAACTCAATCCATTTTCTCCATTCCATAATATAACGTTCTTGCGAGTGGTCTTTCAAATAGGCCGAAATCTTTGCCATCTCAGCCAGGTCGGAAACCTTTAGAGTCCACTCTTCTATGGTCGGCAGTTCCTCTTTCTTCCAATACTGGCCTATCAAAAGTCTCGCTGCCGTAATTAAATTCAACATCAACTTAGTGTCTACAACTGTAGCATCTGTAATTATTCCCAACAAAAAAAGTTGCGGACAAAACTTTATCCTCTGTTTAAAAATCTTCTGCATATTCCACCAGAAACACATTTGGAATATTGCATCCAGTTCTGGTCACCATGATATAAAAAAAGATATTGGGACTTTAGAAACAGTGCAAAGAAGAGCAATAAAGTTGTTGAAGGGACTGGAGGACAGAATATAAGAAGAACAGTTGCAGGAATTGGGAATATCTAGTCTAATGAAAAGAAGGACTAGGGGCGATAGGATAACAATGTTCCAATATGTAAGGATTAACAAAGAAGAAGGGTTAACCCATTCTCCCAAGCACCAAAGGATAGAAACTAATCAAGGAGAGAACCAAGCTAGAACTAAGGAGAAATTTCCTGACAGAACAATTAATCAGTGGAACGACACAGGAGTCCCTGCCGGTCCCTGTCTCCAATTCAAAAGTATCAATATTCTTCTCCTCTACTTCTTCAAAGTACAACTTTCACTTCTGTATTATATTACAATAATATTATGACTTGTATGATTTTTTTATCTTTTCAGATTACAGCATTCGAATAACTTCTCCAAGATCTTCATGGCTGCTCTACATAGTGCTTATCTCTCAACTTGCAGCGAGATGGACAGCAAACAAATTTAATAATAAATAAATAAATAAATAAATAAATAAATAAATAAATAAATAAATAAATAAATAAAGTCTGTGGCATACTCTTTGACTGGTTGTTTCTTTACCATTGGTGATTGATCCTAAAAGACAGAAGCTACCCATCTCTTCAATATCTATATTACCCATTCTGAATCTGGTTCTTCTATCTGTTGTCATTATTTTGGTTTGCTTTATTTTTTAATTTTAGACCTGTTTTTTCCCACTTGGTTCATTAAGGTCTTGAGAAACCTTTGCATTTTTGGCTATCAGGGTAACGTCATCAGCATAACACAGCACAGATATTTCTTCCTCCAGTTTTCAAACCACTTCCAATCCAGTTTCCATTAATATATATTCAGTACATAAGTTAAATAAATAAGCGGAGGGTATGTATCATAGCTGCACTCCTTTTTCAACATGGAGCCAGTCTGTTTTCCCATGGTCTATCCATACTGTGGTTTCCTGACCTTTATGTAAATTTCCCATGAAGATCATGAAATGCACTGGTATTCTCTTTTTACTGAGCCCTTTTCACAACTGATATGATTGGCCCAACCAAAGACTTTTCAATTATCAATGAAGTACATCATGAATTAGTTCTGGTGTGCTTTGCCTTTTCCAATTATCTAGTGTGCATCAGCAATGAAATGTCATGTTCTTCAGCCTTTCTAAAGCCATCTTGATCATCTGGCATCTCTTTTTCCATCTATGTTGAATGATCCTAAGCATTATTTTGCTCCCCTGTGAAATTAAGAATGTTATACAATGTTATAAAAAGAAGCTCTGTTGAGTCTCTTTTTTGAGGGGGAGAGATATTGTAAAGTAGATTGACCTCTTTGTCATTCCCCAATTGGGTGACATAGCTTGGCTATAACCTTGAGAGATTCTTCTTCTTCTGTTGTTTGCCTTCTTTCAGTTGGTATTCCATCAGTTCCTGTAGCCTTCTGACTTGGTAATGACCAGACTGCTGAGCTAACTAGAAGTTCTAGTAAGTAGGAAATGTCTCCTAAGGTATTTTAGATGTTGACATCTCTACTGTACTGTATCTATATCTGCATTCTGTTATTGCTGTAAGAGGTGTTTTTTTTAAAAAAAAATTAAACATCACCCATTAGCAGGATGGAAATATCTAATATCTAGCAGCATTTCAGCAAATAAATTGTAACAAATTAATTTTGGAAAGTAAACTGCTTGAGGCTATAGGTGCCAGTCCAGGTGTGCTGTTTTTGAAACAAGAACCTTGACAAACTCTAAAGACAACAATTTAGAAGCTTCGCCTGCTTTTTGGCTTTGGGAAAATGAAAAGTTTGTATCACTGAATATTGTTTGGCAACTGTCCAACAAATAAATGATAACGTTGATTAGAATTTTCTTTACAAAAGATTTTATTAAATGTAAAATATTCTAAGACTACAATCTTAAGCATGATATCAATTCCCAGTACGTTTGTGTGGCCCCATGCTAGAATTTTAAAGATTCCAGTTTTATTCATGAATCATAACTGGCTTCTTGCCTTTCAGATTGGCCATGCATGCTTCAAAGAAAAAAATAAATAAATACAAGATACAAGATACAAAGTTGCAAATAAAAAAAAGAATGGTTCATATTGGTGGATTTAGAATGGTTTCCACTTTTGATTATTCATCCCCCTAATAATATTTGCATAAAATAATTGCAACCATTAGTATGGTTTAAAATACTGGACTGGCACCTAGAATTTCTTTATAGAATTTCTTTATATGCATAAAGGAATGTATATTACACATTCAGGACCTTGCAGAGGCACTCCCTTTTTATATTTTCACTGAAAGATATTGAGTCTTTTTATTTTCCTTCCAGATTTAGGTTTTATAAATGTACTTTGCATACAGATTGCTACAACTAGATTAACATTCTCCAGGTTTCAATGGGAAGAATTCATGAAACAGCGAGAAAGGAAGACTGAAATTCATTACTTTAACAATCTAGAATTTATAGTTGTTAGTATATGGTTGTTTATGATTGCCTTTTTATATATATATACCTTGTATTTAGCTCTGGGAAGTCGGGGGGAGGGGGGGTGGAGGGAGGGGAGGAGGGAGGGCGGTTGGGGGGAGGTGGGGGAGCAGGGAGGGGGAAGGGGGTTTTTTTTAAAGGAAAACTGTATTTTAAAACTTTTCAATAACAATCTAGCAAGTCACTGTACCTAACAAACCCTATGTGCCTATTAATATACTGATGGTTTTCCATGCATCTTGGGGCAATCATCTTTCCCCTCCCACACATAAAGACATACCGGTATATGCACACATCTGTCTATGCATTAGGCATCTTCATCAAGTTACTCAATATGAGAGTGACAGAAGCACAACTTTGGGTTCTTCCATGTGTCCTCCTAATGCAGGGGTGTCAAACAGAGCCTTGGTGGAGCAGTGGGCTGATGCCTCCTTAAGTAACACCAGCTGCCTGCAATTATTGCAGGTTCGCATCCCACCAGGCTCAAGGTTGACTCAGCCTTCCATCCTTCTGAGATAGGTAAAATGAGGACCCAGATTGTTGGGGGCAATTAAGCTGACTTTGTAATAATGCCATTTGGGGGGGGGGGCGAAAGCCCTAATAAGCAGGCATATACATAGAATGAAGGCTATTGCTAAGCACATTGATTTGTGCTTAGATTGTAAGCCGCCCTGAGTCTTCGGAGAAGGGTGGGATATAAATGGGATTTAAAAAAAAACTGCCAGCCCAAGGGCCGGTTTCATCATGCAGAGGCCACGCCCACCCCAGCTCCAGCAATGCAAAAAAAAAGTCATTATACGTTGTGACACATTACATGACACAGCGAGTTTGATCCCCATGTCCTAATGGAAGGGAAGGTTTGGGTAAAATCAATAATTGCTTAGTTTCAAAATGGTTTTATTTTAGAGCATAAAGAATCCTCTGTAAACCATGGAAATGACTAGGGGATCTTCAGAAAAAGATTAGGCATGCTTTTAAATAAATAACATTTATAAATAATTGTAAAATAGAACAGGATTCTTTTATCAGTTCTCTCTCTCTCTCTCTCTCTCTCTCTCACACACACACACACACACACACACAGAGAGAGAGAGAGAGAGAGAGAGAGAGAGAGAGAGAGAGATGCCCTACCAGATTTGTACTAATTTTAAATGTGTTTGTTTTGGAGAGCAGATGAAAGTTGAGAGAAGTTGGCTAGGATTTTAAGCGTCCCCAAGCTTGTAGTTAACTAAATTATTTTTCACAGCATCTCATTTCATCTCCATAGGAGAGGATCCAAACTAAGTATGGTAATTATCCAGGAAAAAAATGCTGAGGTAGTATGAGTGAATAGAGTCATATAACAATCCTGCATAATACAAGCTTCACCTCTGCCAAACATAGAAGTAGAGACATCACATAAAAGGAACCTAGCAAGTCATGGGACAATCAGAACAGTTGTCCTTATGCAAAATTCAGAAGCTATTGTTTCCCCCCACCCTCTGCATTAGTGACAAACCAAAGGCACCATCTGGCCAGCAAGATAAAAGTATCTTAATAAGAATCCTGACAATTAGAGGTTCCACTTATAAAAGGATCACACAAACAGTAATGACTTCATTCTTCTCAACAAAGAAGAGCTAGGTGTCCCAGGAAGTCTCTAAAAGTTTCAGAACAGAATAACTATATTTGAAAGAATCAACCAAAAATTGAAGAAGAAACTATTTGTAGAGGAAACTGATTATTTGAATCTGTTTCAGTTATGGGGCAGAAAAAGCAATGGTCTCTTGCATATATGCTCTTTGTCAGGAGCTGAATGAGAAGAGTAACCCCATGGTCTCTTCCCACTTCTCATTGGAATTCACTAGTACCATTGATTGTGTTACAGCCCCCACTTTGAACTCTTTCACAAGGCCCTGAAGACCTGGTTTTGCCAATGGGCCTGGGGAACCCAGAATAGGATGGAGCTCATCACATGGCTTATCTGATTTATTGTTGTTGCCAGAGGTGTGGGGGTTATTGTTTTTACTGCTTCTCTACTGGGCTTTTATTTTATTTTTTGTAAGCTACCCAAAAATCACTGAGAGTGAGTGGGTAGCCTTATAAGTTCTCATCAATCAATCAATCAAACCTGCTGGACCTCCTACAACGGTTGGGAGTGGGGAGCACCATTTTAAGATGATTCCACTTCTAACCAAGAGCATAGTTCCAGTCAAAGCAGCCAAAGGTTTGGTTGTGTCAATTTGTGGTGCCTCACAGGTTGGCTTTCTCCTTTTTTGCTATTCATAACCTATAAGAGAAACAAGCTCAGTTAAACCCTGGCAAAATGGAAATGCTGTTGGTGTATAAACATTGTGGTATTCAGTAATATGAGGGACGCGGTGGCTCAGTGGGTTAGGACGCTGAGCTTGTCGATCAGAAGGTCGGCAGTTTGGCGGGTCGAATCCTGAGTGCCGCGTAACAGAGTGAGCGCCTGTTACTCGTCCCAGCTTCTGCCAACCTAGCAGTTCAAAAGCACGTAAAAATGCAAGTAGAAAAATAGGGACCACTATGGTGGGAAGGTAACAGCGTTCCGTGCGCCTTTGGCGTCTACTTAGGCCGGCCACATGACCACGGAGACGTCCTCGGACAAGCGCTGGCTCTTCGGCTTTGAAACGGAGATGAGCACCGGCCCCTAGAGTCGGAAACGACTAGCACGCATGTGCGGGGGAACCTTTACCTTTACCTTTATTCAGTAATATCGTCTCTGGTGGTTGCTCTTAATAGAGCTTCAAAGGATCTGACTCATGAACTGGGAGGGGCTTACAGCTCCTTCCAGAAAAGCATGTGGAACTATAACCAGGGAAGCATTGCCATGTTTTGACTAGTGTGCTGGCTATGCCCTACTTCAACCAGAAAGCCTTGCTCATTTTACCAAATGGGCTAATGTTAACAGATTGCACATTGCGCTGCACTTTAAGATGGCCTGGAAGCTGCAGGTGTGCGCTATTTATTTTTTAAAAAAGTGCTACTGTACTACAAGCACCAACAAGGTCTGGGTTTATAACAATCATATGACACAAAGTTACATTGCTATCGTTAATGTAAGAATAATGCAACTCATCATGTAAATGAAAATCTGTTTTCATTTTCATAACTTCCAAGCTTTTTTGTCAGGATTTGTATTCCATATGAGGTGTATTACTATTGTTCAAGGACATTTGAGGAGGCTCAAAAAAGTCAAGATGGTGGCTGCAGCCATATGATCAAAGTCCCACATATGTGTTGAAAGCACAACACATGTAAAAAGCAGACAGGACCTCATTTGTACAGTTGCAACCAGCCTCTTAACTTTCTGCATCCCATAATTCTCACTTCTCTGTGGCTAGACCCTCGACAAACAAGGACAGGCAGCACCTTCAGAGTTCACAATAGTTTGAATTTGTGCAGGCTGTTTCAAATGTTCTGTTATTCCTGAAGCTTGGTGTTTATAATATTACGGTAGAAGTTAATAAAATGTTGTTATGCAAGATTATCAAAGCATCCCACCCACACTTGGTTTGTGGGTGGGTTTCTCCCCCCCCCCTGTATTTAGAGCTCTTTGCAGAAAAGTGCTATTGAAAAGAAAAGAACATTTCAGAAGAATACTGAGGAATTTTTGTGTAAAAGTTATATGGGTACTAAAGGAAATATTCAAAGTTGATCACTTTTAAATGTCTATTTCTTTACTTCCGAAATTAGTTTTAGTATCAAATTAAGTAACTGAGTGTTGTTGCAATAGATGTCAAGGGGCTTTGAGTTCTTGGGCAATGATGAAACAACTCCATTATACATACTCTTATTATTTTGTCCCTTTATTCATAGCAGAGATTGTTAACAGAAGCATTTCTTGGTTTTGTTTTCAAGCATGCAAGATTAATTATGCAGATTGTAGCTAGTTAAGTCAAACAATTGGATTTTTGATCTCCCTGTCCTGTTTTTCCCTTTATACAGATTCTGCTCTAACGAGGTTGAAATGCAATAGGACAATACTTCATTTATAGCCTGCTGTTGTCTGTGTTAATTGTTAACTTAATAATTTTGCTGGGTGCAAAGTAAAGCTTTTACTTTTCACAAACTGTTATATGTGTAGCCATTTGTATATCTCTTTCCAACCTTCTAGTTAAGCAAGGGCTGAACTATGCTTGGCTAGCATTCTCTCAGACTGGCAGGGTATTATCTTCCTTAATCTTCCTCTGATATCTGATCTGATAGATGATCCACAATGTGATAATCTCCCTCTTCTGAATAAGATCCCATAATGTGATTTCTTCTTTCAGATTAGGATCCCACAAAGTCCTTTTTTCTCCTGCAGTTTTCTGCTCTGAAGCAAACAAATCCTTATCAGCTAAAGCTATCTGTCATGGAATTGGAATATGTCTAGAATTGAGTATGTCCAGTGTTGGAGCATTCACCACTTCTGGAGGCAGATTGTTCCACTGGTTAATTGTTCTAACTGTCAGGAAATTTCTCCTTAGTGCTAGGTTGCTTCTCTCTTTGATTAGTTTCCATCTGTTGCTTCTTGTCCTGCCTTCAGGCGCTTTGGAGAATAGCTTGACTCCCTCTTCTTTGTGGCAGCCCCTGAGATATTGGAACACTGCTATCATGTCACCCCTCACCCTTCTCTTCATTAAACTACACATACCCAATTCCAGCAACCGTTCCCTATATGTTTTAGCCTCCAGTCCCCCAATCATCTTTGTTGCTCTTCTCTGTATTTATGGGCCATCGGATCCCTCCTCCTACTCACTGAGGAGCTTTCCCATCCTCAACACTTATTCTTTCATTTCATTCATACCCCACCTTCCTTACTAATAATTACTGTGGCTAGCATCTTTACAAAAGATGCATCTTTACAAGAAGATCTTTACAAAAGATGCATCACCCAGTGTGCTCACACAGAGAGGGCCTCCTCAGGGTGCTGTCGGTCAGACAATGTCGGCTGGCGACCCCCAGGGGGAGGGCCTTCTCTGTGGGAGCGCCAGCCCTTTGGAACCAACTCCCCCTTGAGCTTCGGATTGGCCCCGGACCTCCGGTCCTTTCGCCGCGACCTCAAAACTTTCCTTTTCCATCAGGCTGACCTGGACTGACGATGGGTTTTTAAAATGTTTTAAGTTTGAACTGTGTAGTTAATTTATTTTGGGGCTGTTTATTTAATTCTTTTTAATTTTTGTATTGTTGTTTTTATTGTTGTTAGCCACCCTGAGTCCTTCGGGAGATAGGGCGGCATATAAGTCCCAAAAATAAATAAATAAATAAATAAATAAATAAATAAATAAATAAATAAATAAATAAATAAATAAATAAATAAATAAATAAATAAAAGAAAACAAAGAATGTACTGTATTGTGAACTTAAAATATAAATTAAATTAACATTAAAATTCTAAAATTAACATTCCTATCAATTGATGATCTGCCTCTGGTTGAATGACAGTCTTTCTTCCCATCCACTCCTATTTCTATTGTTCTCCTGTTGTTCTGAGAGCGTTCATTTCTTTTACAACCCACAAATAGTTTAGGGTTGATAAAGCATTGGGAAGAATCGCTGTCCTGGAGCCATAAAGTTAAGGCACAATGAGAACTATATGTGTTGAATAAAGGATTTCATTCAAACAGCTAAAAATGAGCCTGCTTCAGAAATTTCAAGAATAACTATCTGAAACTGACTCCATGATGATTTTAAATGTTGGCCCCAGTCTTGTCATTTTAAGCTACTTTTTAAGTAATCCATTGGTTTCAATCACATTAATGCATTTGTCTTTGGCTGCCCTAAATGCCGAGGCATGGTATACAAATAGTCCTCAATTAATGACCATTTAGTAACTATTCAAAGTTACCACAGTGCTGGAAAAAGTGACTTATGACCAGTCCTAGCATTTACACCCATCTCGGCATCCTTGCAGCCACATAACTGCAATCCCGGCACTAGGCAACAGGCACACATTTATGATGCCTGCACCACATGCTCACCATTTGCAACCTTCCCAGCTGGATTCCAACAAGCAAATTTAAGCCAGTAGGGAAAGTTGATAGTTGTGGTCCTACAATGTCTTGCTTAATGACAGAATCAGTGAGTGACACATTTTCTAGTCCCAATTAGGATCCTACCTGTATTGATAAATCTAAATAAATCTGAAGATAATATGGATGGCACCTGATTTTAAATAATCTCCCAATGGAGCAATTGGCAGTTATTTAAGTAGTTTGTCCTCATCAACCACAGTGTTAATTCAATTTCATAATTGTATTTCAGGCACCATAGTTTTCTACCTTCTGTGATCCAGTGGGAGCAAGACAGATTTACATGTTAATGGAGGCATGTATATAAAAATATGTTCTGTATTGCCTATTATGCTGAATCTAATATTAATTCAGTTTCTGTATTTTTTTTTATTTGCTCTTAATAGGCTTTGCATCCTTTGACAAGGAAGATGTGTTTGGAAGAGAGAAAAGAGTTTCTTGAGGGAAAGAATGATGACCATAATCTATGAATTAACTCATGAAACCTAGGTTGTACATTTGTATAAAGTCTCCTGCTTGAGAACGGGGCTGGACTAGAAGACCTCCAAGGTACATTCCAGCCCTATGATTTTATGATTCTTTAGGCAGGATATGCCAGGATTTCAATCTCTTTGCTTGGAAAGCATGTGCTATACCATAAAAAGATTGACTCTCTCCCCAAATATATTTGCTTTGCATTTTGTTTTTTTTTTGTTTTTTTTTATTAAATCAGGCTTATTTGGTTCTCTTTGTAGAAAAGTAAAGTTCCTTGATAAGAGATATTTTGTGTTGTATTTCCTCAACCGTACAGAGGCTAGTTATTAATCACACAGAGTCTTTGGAAAAGGTGTTTCAGTTTTGCATAAAATAAAAACACAGTTCTGTTTTTAAACCTTTAAATCTATTGGACAAACATTTCTGTAACATGTTTTCTTTAGTATACACCAAAAATCAAAGAAATAAAAGCATCTCTTTTAAGCTGAGTTCACTTGAGCTCTTTAAGTGTTGAGTTTAAATTTGAAATGTTAATTTTCTGTGTTTTATTCATTTTCCAGAACTTAATAAGTATTCAATAATTAGTCAGAGAATTAAATAGCTATAAAAACACGAATAAACCATTAAGTGATTATTATGTTACCTTGCTCATTAAAATAGTAAGCTTAAACAACTAGCATATGAAAAAATAAGTGCTGAAGTCTCTGAACTCTTTGTTTCTACAAAATTACAGTTGCAAAATTCAATAAACCCAAGTTGATTTTCTGGTACGTTTGATGCTCAGTAGTCAGCATACCTTGAAACAGATGACTTTTCAATGAGATCCAAAATCAGATTTTTTTTTAAGAGTTCTGAGATCCCACTCAATAGTTTGTGGACCTCCAAAATCTCATGAGATTGTGGATAAGGAGGGGAGGGAAAGTGGGATAAGCCTAAGTAGTGCAGAGATGCTCCAGGAATTCCACTTTAATCAGGGTTGATTCCTCTGCTGATTAGAAGATTTGTAGATCCTTATAATTTTCCCAACATGCATAATGGTCCAGGCAGAGAGCAGAGGTGCAAATGGCAAGAATCATTTGTATTTCCTCCTTCTTTGTCACAGGATCACCTACTCTACAAAGTGCCCAGTTGATTCTGAGCTCGTGGTAGCAGTAGTAGTTTAATTTTTTTCCTTGTTTTATTTCTTTGAATGGCTCCTTGAAGTGGGACAACTTATTACAGCCCAGACGTTGGCAGTAAGGAAGAAGCAAAGAATTCCTCAATCCAAAACAGACTTCTTGCAAGATTCAACATTGCAAAAGAAACAACTGATGTGCTTTCATTTCGAATAAATCAGTGCAGACTCATAAAAATAACATTCAATTTGTCAAAATCATCTGAGCCAATGTCATCTGATTCTCTCGATCTGGAGCTGGTTCTGTAGTGTTCTACAGAAGCATTCTGGATCTGGTGCCATGAGTTCCTTTCTAGGCAGAATTTTATTTACTTGCTTACTTGACTTATATGGCCACCTATTTCATATGATGACTCTGGATGGCTCACAACAACCCGTAAAATCAAAAGTTACCCTCCCCCCTCCCGGCACCAGACCAATTATCCTCACAGATCAACCCCACCCTTGCTCAATATTTGGGGAAACAAACAGGTCTTCATAGTCTTATGCAAGGATAAAAGGTTAGGAATCCCTAAACCCTGCCTGAGAATTTGATCAAGCTTTTAGCCAAGCCAAAATGAATATCTGTGGCCATGCCAGAATCCGATGGGATTATAAAACAGTTGGGAGAATATAGAAAATTGTGCCATATACAGCCAGCCCCATATTATTCCAGCAGAGGTGCTCAGATTGCTACCAAGAAGAAGGAGCTAAGTTTTGAAGTGATGTTAGAGGTAAAGAAATGCATCATATTTTTTTACATTTTTAAACCATGAAGGTAAAGGTTCCCCCGCACATGCATGCTAGTTGTTTCCGACTCTAGGGGCTGGTGCTCATCTCCATTTCAAAGCTGAAGAGCCAGCGCTTGTCCGAGGACATCTCTGTGGTCATGTGGCCAGCATGACTAGACGCCAAAGGCGCACGGAACGCTGTTACCTTCCCACCGTAGCGGTCCCTATTTTTCTACTTGCATTTTTTTATGTGCTTTCGAACTGCTAGGTTGGCAGAAGTTGGGACGAGTAACAGGTGCTCACTCTGTTACACGGCACTCGGGATTCGACCCGCCAAACTGCCGACCTTCTGATCGACAAGCTCAGCATCCTAACCCTCTGAGCCACCACGTCACTTTTTAAACCATACAATAACCCAAATTCTCTGAATGGCATAACAAGTAAATTAAAAGCATAAACTACAGCTTTATAGAATAGCACATGATGAAACCATGATACCAGCCACAGCAAAAAACAAAAGGCAGAATAAAAAATTCATTGGATGTTCGTCATTTCCACATTAGCAATATAAATTTCTCCAATGGTTTAGTCATCCAGCTACCATTGTGGAAAAAGTAGCAGTAATATAGAGAGACTTTATATCAGTTCAGTAAAGCTGGTTGATCAGTTCAGTAAAATAGTAATATAGAGAGACTTTATATCAGTTCAATAAAGCTGATATAAACTGTAAAAAACACTATAAATTAATGCAAGAATGACTTTTGTTTCTAGTTCTCTGTTCCTTCTTATTGCCTTTCTCTCAATTTGTTTCAGTTTGTTAAAACACGGTGCCTAGAACTTAGCATGATACCTGGAGTGGAGTCCAACTATGTAGATTAAAGTGAAATTGGCCTGATTTGAAAACTGTATAGTTCTGTTGATGCAGTCTAAAATTACACTGAATTTTTTTAGAGCAGCCTCCTATTGTACCCCCTTACCTCTGTATTTGATCTCCATTTCCTTAGCAAATAACTTTGTTAAATTTCATTCTGTTATTTTCAGCCCATTTAACGAACCTGTCTTCATCATTTTGAAATTGATTTCTGTCTTCTAGGATATGTGTTCCCACTCAATTTCATGTCACCTGCACACCTGATAAATATCCTTGCTCCTCTTCATTCAAACCATTAATAAAAATATTAAACAATAAACAATCTATCATTGATACCTCTCACCAGTTTGAAGAAGAACCAATGATCCAGTTTTGTACCCAATACATTGTAATTCCACCCACGCTATACTTATAGATTTTGCCAAATGCGTTGCTGAAATCAAACCATTACATCTGTAGCATTCCCACACTCATGTGGGGGTGCAGGATCAATGATTCATCCCTTCTTAGTAGGCAACCTCAGAACATATTACATTGAAATGTTTCCAAATCATGACAGTTTCAGTTTCTCAGCAAGCTAAACTAACTAGCCCTTATTTGTGGGGAAGCTGAAGGCTTCCAATCTATTAAGTACAGAGGAGAAAGGATATTTATAATCTGTGTAGCTGACAACATGAAAAAGCATATACAAGTTAGTTTTCAGAATAAAACTGACACCCCAGGCATACGTTGTGCTGATACATTATTGAGAATGGTAATCTGTATTAAAAACAACAGCCTGAAAAATATATCTTCAAAGGATTTCACTTTGGGACACATCTGATTGATATATATTTTCGAAACCTTTTTGGAAGATTATAAAGGCTCTTGTGAATTCTCTTCTATTATATATTGTAATTATGTTATTACCTGGGCAGGAAATGCAAGCATTTTGCCGTTCCAGTGAGACACACGTTTTTAAAATTGTAGATAAGTTGTATTCCTATCAGACTAGAATAATTGAGGTTCTGAACCCATTTTTCAAATGTGGAATCTGAAAAGTAAAGCTAACTCATATGAGTAGACTAAGCAAGACAAATGATCCCCATTGCATCAAATACAATGCACAGTGCTGGGAAGAACTCAAAGAACTCAACAGCCATAACCATGTTTGAGGCATGTCAGGAAGGGTTTTGTATATGGGAAGATGTACAGGTGGTCATCAAAGGAGACCACTCATTTAGTGATTGTTCAAAGATACAATGGCACTGAAAATAGTGACTTATAACCATTTTTCACACTTACAACCATTGCAGCATTCCCATGGTCACCTGATCAAAATTCTGCCACTTCGCAACTGGTTCACATTATTACAATTTCAGTGTCCTCCTGATGAGCGAATTCAATAGGGAAGCCAGATTCACTTAACAACCCTGTTACTAGCTTAACATTAGTAGTCATTCACTTAACAGCTTTGGTAAGGAAGGTCATAAAATGGGGGCAAAACTCAATTAACAACTGTCTTGCTTAGCAACAGAAATTTTGGGTCAATTGTGGCTGTAAGTCAAAAGACTACCTGTATATAGATTTCATAAAATTAGAATCTTTCTCTGCATGGAAAAGGCCAATATATATTACTGTACAACAGTATGTCCATAGAGCCTCTTCTGATGCATGCTAATTTTATGGAGGAAGGGTATAACTGTTTGGGATGGTAGAGAGAGGAGTAACCATAGGCTACTAGAAATAATGAGGCTACTAGAAATAATGACATAAAAATAATGAGAGTGAAGGCTCATTCTCTGAGCTTGTGGGTTGGTTTCTGAACGTTTTGTTACCAGGCTAGGTAACATCTTTTGCAGAGTTTTCTGATGAAGATGTTACTTAGCCTGGTACCAAAATGTTCAGAAACCAACCCACAAGCTCAGAGAATGAACCTGTCAACCTTCCACTGAATTTGGCTGCAGCCATCTTCACTTCATTTTTGGCTGCCGCAGTAATAGGAGAGGGGAGATGTATTCTCTTAGTTTAGACATAACAATAAATTGTTCTGTGGGAACCAAGGTCAAGTTACCTAAGTTTTTGGCAGGCTGAAGTTACCATTAGAAAGCCCGCCAAAGTAGTTAATTGGGGATTGTGATTTATGACACTCTACAGGGGTGGGGAGTTCAACTCGTTACTTTATAACTTTGAAGGGGGGGACATTCAGTCTTAGTTTCACCTTTGTTCGTGCCGATACTATGTAGCCATTAAATGTGTTCTTTGAGGAAAGCAATTGCCTCGGAGTTCTTATTTCTATTGGTCTCATCTATCGGAACCATGACAGAACCTTCACCCTCAGCCTGTACCTGAGCTACAGATATTCACCACTATTGCAAATGAAAATGATGGCATATTCCCTGAGAAGTCCTAATGCATATTCTGCCCTTATGTACTTGCATTCTAACTTCTGATACAAGCCTGTAAAACATCATTTGTTTGTGTTATAATATCCTGATACAAACATCATTATCTACCCACTATCTACATCATTATCTACCAATTATCTACCATCATTATCCACCCATCTAACCATTATCTATCACTTACTCGTGTGGGCACATAATTTCCCAGGAATCTGGGAAAATTAATATACAGTATTTGGAAGCATTTGAACAAATTAGTGTATGCATTATGTTCAAATTAACATTATATCATGGTTATGTCAAAGTCAAGGGAAGATTTTAAGTTTGTGCAAGATATCTTTAACCTTTACACATATATCTTGGTAAAATACCTCTACCTTTCTGGATCTAAATCCAGAGATTAAATATGACTTTCATCTTCTTTGCATAAGCAGCCTTCTCTAACCAGCTGTCTTCCAGCTGGGGAATAGATATCAACTGCCCTAAGTCTCCCATATGCTTATTGACTGTCCTACATGGAAGTTGAAATCTAATACAGCTGGAGAACATCTGGTTGCAGAACACTGATTTAGATGAAATCAAACACATGTTAATCAGTTAGAAACTCTATTCCAAGCTTCTTCTTTTTCCTCAGTATAACATAACATACCCATAAGGATGAGAAGGGAATTAGAGGGGGGAGGGAGAGAGTTTAGTTATATAAAATGATGTTGGTTACCTTCAAACCCATATTTACCTCCCTAATCTCATATGGAAAAATATTTTGAGCAATACCAAATTTTGCACCAGCAAAATAGAATAAAACATTAAGAATCCATCCTCCTATATCTGGACTTCTTAGTTCAAGCTGGCCACATTTTAATTAATCAGGACTCCAGCTCTGGAAGGGAGTCTTCAAGCACTTTGCCTATTACATTTGTGACATCTCCCTATTTTTGGTAGAGCACCGGAGTGTCCACCAAAGCTCCTGAGAAGTTAACCTCTGTTCAGAGGCTTGAATAGATGAAATCCAGCTTTTCTCTCATCAAAGCACCTCTCCCATGTAATCTCATGTATGGAATTGCAAACCTTATGAATACCAAACTGTCCTTTCAGAATTACATCAAAGGGAATTAGGAAGAAAGCTTAACGCCTAGATAGTGCCTGATTTGTACGCTTAACCCCAGGCATCAAACAGACTAGGATTCTTAACTTGATGAAGCAAAAGCTGAGGATAACTTTCACTTAAATCACCCCTGGCCCTCCTATAGAACTGGAAAGAAGAAGTTAGAGAGGAAGAGAAGGAAGAGAAGAAAAGCAGCAATGGACTATCGAAGTCAGGCATGTCAAACTCGCGACATCATGTGACGTCGTGCGACGTATCACAACTTTTCCCCCATTGCCAGCAATGGGGTGGGCGCAGTTTCAGTATTATGGATCCGGTCCACGGGCTGGCAGTTTGACATGCCTGATCTAAGTGTTCAAACACCAGGCCTAAGTGAAACCAGTTTATTATCAACACATCTGACTGTATTGATTTGATTTGGAACTCTCTGTGTGTGATTGTCACCCTGTTTTCCTTTCCTTTCCCTTTTTCCTTACATTTAAACATGTGTCTTCACCTGGCTTAAAAGAAAGTTACTCATCAAAGCCTTCCCCATGTGTGAGCCTGCATAGCTGCATAACTATGCTTCAAGACTGGCACACAGCTTGTTGTTAGGTTCTTATATTTCTGGTTTTTGAATATGAAGATCCAAAGCATCTCCTTTTCTGTCTTCCTAAAGCAAGGCTAAAGAGAGAAGTTCTAATAAAATGATTAAGAACTTCCCAGTTGGGAGGCTGGGGAGGTATCAGGATGTTACTGAAAGCATCACATCATATTTGTATCTCACAAGGAGCCTTGGAATTTGCCAGGAGGATTTTAAATTGTTTACTTCATAACAATGACACTCTTCTAATGCAACCCCCTGCTCAAGCAGGAGACCCTATACCATTTCAGACAGGTGGCCGTCCAGTCTTTTCTTAAAAACCTCCAGTGATGAAGCATCCACAACCTCTGAAGGCAAGCTGTTCCACTAGTTAATTGCCCTCACTGTTAGGAAGTTTCTCCTTAATTGCAGGTTGCTTCTCTCCTTGATTAGTTTCCATCCATTGTTTCTTGTCTTGCCTTCCAGTGCTTTGGAAAACAAGTTGACCCCCACTTCTTTGTGGTGGCCCCTCAGATTCTGGAATACTGCTATCATGTCCCCCCAAGCCCTTCTTTTCTCTAGACTGGCCATATCCTGCAACCGTTCTTCATATGTTTTTGTCCCCAGGCTCTTAATCAGCAGTGCCCTGTAGAGTTGGACATGACTGGGCAGGAGAAACCTTTGCCTTTACCTTTATCATTATCAACTTTATCAGAGTTATAGGGGTTTTAGATTTTCAATCAAGGATAATTTAATCTATTTTAATTGTTATTAACTTTTGTATTGTAATATTGTTTTAATTGCCTTGTGAACTGCCCTGGGTCCTACGGGAGAAGGGCGGTATATAAGTTCAATACATAAATAAATAAATAAATAAACTTAATATGACACATTCACAAACTTAAAATTCATTCAAGTATATGTTGACTCATTGCAAATAGCTTGCTCTGGACTGTAGTGATTACATGTAATCATTCATTTCATGTATCTTGGCATATCATAAAATCTGATCTTTGATGATCAGTCTTTAGGTTCTTTTGCACAGATCAGTCTGCATGGTAGGTATTGTTCTTTATTTCCATGCGAAAACTGAGATTCAGAGGGGGAAAAATCAGTTGAGCTTTAGTTGCTGCTTCTAAGAGTGTTTTAAAGCAAAACCTGTAGGCTCAGACTTCATATTATGTAAAATTCCAGTTCAGGGGCAGGATAATATTTCCAACAGAGCTTTAGGCAATGATCTAATGATTTTTCTCATGCTGTAACCAATGATTAATATTCAGTCTACATCCTGTTGCAAAATTACATTAGACTAAGCAACACTAATTGAGCATCTCATTAAGGACCAGCTTAAAAAGCTGTGAAATTGCAAAGCTCTCAAACTTGTCATTGGTGGCTGGTTTTTTGAATGATCCTTTGCTGAGTATTCAGACAGAAATGCTTGCTGAGATTCTAACAGTTCTTTCAGCAAATTTAGAAATATTGAAAATTAGATTCAAAGAACAGAATTTTGGGGCAGGTGGGTTAATAATTGTACATTAGAGTACCTGAACTTTTTTATTACATAAAGGTAAAGGTTCCCCCGCACATGTGTGCTAGTCGTTTCCAACTCTAGGGGCCGGTGCTCATCTGCGTTTCAAAGCCGAAGTGCCAGCACTTGTCCGAGGATGTCTCCGTGGTCATGTGGCCGGCATGACTAGACGCCAAAGGCACACGGAACGCTGTTACCTTCCCACCGTAGTGGTCCCTATTTTTCTACTTGCATTTTTACGTGCTTTCGAACTGCTAGGTTGGCAGAAGCTGGGACGAGTAACATAGACTTGCCTAAATGTCTTGTTATTTGTCCCTATTGCTGTGTATACCAAGCAGAGAAAATGAGGTGGCAAAGTTTAAGAGCTAGAGTAGAAATCCAATTTCCCATGCAAGGTCTTCACATGTACAGCCTTTTATACGTGAAAGCCTTTAAATGCAAGGCTTTTACTTCTAAACTCAAGACACCACACTTCTCTTTTGCAAATTGTACATAAAATATGAGAAAAATTTCAGGAGTGTTCACAGTTGCAAACCAAAAATAAAAATAAAAAAATTCTCCAAAGGTGCCTATACATCATGACTGTATAATTATATTGTTTACTTATAAAGATTTAGCAGCTTGGAGTTGCATAGTTGTATTGTGGATACTGAAAATATTAAAACTTGAAATAATACCTTATTGGTAAAAAAAAATAAACTTGCTGCAGGCTAATCAGTGGTAGTGGAAAAAAGAACAGTAAGGTTATGCTCTGTGATCCAGATTCTGTTTACATAGTTCTTAATAGCAACGTGGGAAGGTTTAAACTGAACAGAGTGAGCAAATAGGAATTCACTACGACAGAGGTTCCCAAACTTCCTTTGTTCATAGCATCTTTAATGTTACAAACATATTATTTATTTATTTATTTATTCGTTTTATATACCGCCCTTCTCCCGGAGGACTCAGGGCGGTGTACAGAGCAAAGTAAGTATACAATAAACCAACAATAAAACAAATAAAACCCCAGATCTACAAATAAAACCCCAAATCTATCAGGCCAGGCCGGCTTGCTGGAATAGATAGGTTTTTAAATCTCGCCGAAAGGTGCAAAGGTCGGGGGCCATCCGGATTTCAGCTGGTAAGCAGTTCCAGAGGATTGGCGCACCCACCGAGAATGCTCTTCCCCTGGGGGTCACCAGCCGGCATTCTCTGACCGGTGGCACCCTGAGGAGGCCCTCTCTGTGGGAGCGCACAGGACGGAGGGGTGTTGACGCTGGCAGTAGGTGCTCCCGTAGGTATTCCGGACCCATGCCATGTAGGGCTTTGTATGTCATCACTAGCACCTTGAATTTCACCCGGAAGGCAACTGGAAGCCAGTGTCACAAAAGGGCAGAGCAAAAGCCAGCATTGCAAATGATGTTGTAAAAATGTTTTTTTTAAAATCCCACAATCCCTCTATGAGTCTTTTAATGCACCCTTGAATTAAAAATTTTCCTGAAGAAATTTCATGAAAATTCTACAAACTATATTATTAAGGACAATAATTCCCAACAGGAACCTAGCATTCTTTCTAAAATTATGGAAATTGTGCAAACTATCTATCTATCTATCTATCTATCATCTATCTATCTATCTATCTATCTATCTATCTATCTATCTATCTATCTATTTTTATTTTTAAAAAACATTTTCAGCATGTTCTCAGAACACCTGGTTAAAAACCTCTGTAAATAGCTTATAGAACTCTCTTGTGAGAATCTTTTTTAAAAAGATTTAAAAGATTTTTTTAAAAATGATCAGGAGCTTTTGTCACCAGTTTCAAAGCAGCAAAAGCAAAGTTACCCTGTGGTAAGATGGGGAGCCAATAAATGGAATATTATAAATAAACATATTTCACCTTGTTCCTTTCTTAGACCGCTGAGTTTGCGACTTAAACAGAACTTTTGAAATCTCTCTCTCTCTCTCTCTCTCTCTCTCTCTCTCTCTCTCTCTCTCTCTCTCTCTCTCTCTCTCTCTCTCCACACACACACACACACACACACACACAGAGAGAGAGAGAGAGAGAGGGCTTCCAGCCTGGGCTTCATGATACTTTCAATGATGTTCTACTTGTTGCCTATCTATAAAACAACAGCAGATACTTTTTAAATGCTGAAGCATTTTAACTCAATTAAAAAGGGGGGAACGTTTTCATATAAACAAAAATGAGGAAGGCTTTATGGAAATTTTTTATTCATTCTCTTAATTCAGTGCCAATAATATTTATACTTAAAGTTGTTTTTCACAGTTTTCTTTTTTTAATAATTTAGATTTTTCTATTGGTAAAAGTACGTATTCTCATCACCTGTGATTGTAGCTCCACCTGTTGGCTTGGAAAAGAAGAAAGCCACTGAATCTGGACAAGGATTGAAATGCTAAGAGAGTGAACATTCATCTCTCTAGATTAGTCAGCTAGAGTAGTGCAGAATGACCAGAACTAAAAACTGGTTTTCACTGTTCTTTCCCAGAATCAAAATAGATACATTACCTTCTGCAAAACAAACCCAATCTGTTATGTATGCAGGCACCTGCATAGCAACAGCCACCAGGGGGCGTTGGCCTGAACGGTTTTTGGCGGGAAACCCAGTTTCGGCGGGAAACCTAGGGCCAACCCCATTGGCTGTCCGCTTACCTGGCTAGGTATTTAAGGAGGCCAGGTAACCCTCATTCCCCAGTGGGCCATCCCCTCCAATAAAGAGCTGAACTCACACTCTGGCTGGCGTCACTTCCTTGCGTCGGACCCACTACACAATACAATCCTTTGATGTAAATAGCCACTGACTGAGAGAAGTAGGAGGAGGCAGGAAAGCAGAGAGAAATAGTAGATCCTATGCAATCCTACACAAAGGACTCTACAGAACCACTCTTACTATATATTTCCCAGTAGGCAAATGTATCTATGAAAATCTCAATCCATATAATTCAATATTTGAATAACAAATGGCTACATGGACAACTTTAAGCTAAAAAACACACCAACCTTAGTTAATAAAGAAATGATAGATATTCTGAAAGAGGAAAAAGAAGATTAACTACTCTGGAAAAGTAGCTCCCCTAAATGCATCAGGTTTATTTCTATAGTCCAGACATTTTTGTGGTCTCTTAAAAATTAGGACTGCTTCAGCTTTTGACTTCCTGAATCAAGAGAAGTCATTTAGATATTCTACTAGACCAGGGGTAGTCAACCTTGGCTCTTTTATTGACTCATGGACTTCAACTCGCAGAATTCTTGAGCCAGCAATGCTGAGGGGAAAGGGAGAGGTTTCCATGCTGGCTCAGGAATTCTGGGAGTTGAAGTTCATGAGTCATAAAAGAGCCAAGGTTGACTACCCCTGTACTAGACCATGATAACAGAAAGAGTTGGAAGGGATCATGGAGGTCTTCTAGCCCAACCCCCTGCTCAAGCAGCAGACCCTAGAACATTTCAGAAAAATAGTTGTCCAATCTCTTCTTTAAAAACTCCAGTGTTGGAGCACCCATAACTTCTGGAGGCAAGTCATTTCACTGATTATTTGTTTTGTCAGGAAATTTCTCCCTAGTTCTAAGTTGCTTCTCTCCTTGATTAGTTTCAATCCATTGCTTCTCGTTCTGCCTTCAGGTACTTTGGAAAATAAGTTGACTCCCTCTTCTTTGGGGCAGCTCCTTAGATATTGGAACACTGCTATCATGTTACCCATAGTCCTTCTTTTCATTAAACTAGACATACCCAATTCCTGCAATCATTTTAGCCTCCTGTCAGAATCCATTTATATCATATTCATAAATGGAATGTTTCAAACATATCCCATGGATTCTGTCATCTCCCGAAGAGAAGAGGATAGATGTGTATTGAACCGGCAATAGGCATTTCAAAGGAAAGGAGAAGCCTTTTGAACTGGGGAAACAAAAGGGGGGGTTAGCATCTGGGTTTTGTCAGCAATAAACAAAAGGGTCCTAACTTCCTCTTTCCCACGAGATGGATGATACGAGAGGAAGGATGGGGGGGGACTGACCAAATGGGGATTAAGGGGGGTTAAACCGGGAACTCTTTATAAGGGTTTACATCGTGGAAATATTAAGCCCTGTCTCATTTCCTACAACCGAGCACGTCATAGTAAAGATTTCTTTTGGACTAAAATCCTGACTCCAAGAGTTTTTGTCTTCCTAAGACGTGGTTTGGGGTGGGTCCTGACACCTCCTGTCCCTTAATCTTCTTTATTGCTCTTCTCTACACTCTTTCTAGAATCTTGACATATTTTTTATATTGTGGCAACCAAAACTGGGTGAAATATTCTAAGTATGGTGTTCTAAGGTCGGCAGTTTGGCGGGTCGAATCCCGAGTGCCGTGTAGCAGAGTGAGCGCCTCTTACTCGTCCCAGCTTCTGCCCACCTAGCAGTTCGAAAGCACGTAAAAATGCAAGTAGAAAAATAGGGACCACTACGGTGGGAAGGTAACAGCGTTCCGTGCGCCTTTGGCGTCTAGTCATGCCGGCCACATGACCACGGAGACGTCCTCGGACAAGCGCTGGCTCTTCGGCTTTGAAACGGAGATGAGCACCGGCCCCTAGAGTCGGAAACGACTAGCACGCATGTGCGGGGGAACCTTTACCTTTACCTATAAAGATGATTAATATCAAAAGCACATGGTCAGCAGGGAGCTGGATCAGCCCTTATACCATTTTGGGGGACAGGTTTAAGAATTGGCAAGGGTACAACAGGAACATTTAGGATGTATTAAGGGACAAAATAGGGACCTTGCTTAAAGTACTTGTGCTGTTGTCTCAGTCTCTGAACAGAAAAAGAGAATCCACTGAGTTCAATTCCTATTCACTTTATGGCCATATTCATGCAGTTTTCTTTCTGAAGTGGTTGTCATTGCCTTTTTTCCAGATTTTTTTAAACTTCCCAGAGAAATTAGGTCTAATTCTGAAGGGATTTGAAGAGATTAAAGGATAAAGTGACTACTTTTAATACATCCATTTGCATTTTCCCTTCCCCAAAATCACAATCTCCACAAATACCCCAAATATAGCATTTTGACATTCCTGTCTATGACTCCTGTTACTCTGAAAAATAAGGGGGGGGGAAATGTGCCCTTAGCACAAGAAATCTGAGCCTTGGTGATCTACTTTGAGCTCTTCCTATTATACAATTCCTTTGGTTTTGTTTGCTATGTTTTCTCCTTCACATCTCTCATTCAAGAAATGTTTATGTGTCTTATGAGGAATTTAGGGGGGGGAAACAAACTGAATAAATAAAATAAAGGTTATTAGAAAAATACCATTATTCAGGGTATTAAATGCAATCGAAACTATCGAAACTAATAGTACAATATTAAATACTTTCAACATTCATTTTATTATCTGACAGTGCAATCTAATCTACAACCCTGAAAAACTGGCAGAAATACTGAGTTCTCTATTGATTTCTTGGATGGATTTGTTTCATTTACTGTAGGTTATGGAAATTATTAATTAAATACACTAAAAAAATCAGAAACCATAGATTTAACTCCAGAGCATATCCTTTTTGAATAAATACTTCAGGTCCAAATATTGAATAATTCTACAACTACTTGTACACTCTCCTTTCTGTTCATTTAGCCAGTCATTAACATATGCCACATTTAATAAGACACTCTTAGATATTGATTTGATAGTGAAATTTTATAAAAATCTGAAGCTGCAATTGCATGTAAGTTTATAGAAAGGAACTGACTTCTGAATAAATATGCATGGAATCCTTACTACAAATGGTTAGGATATCACTCCAAGTTGATTGCCAACATTCCCAAAATACTCTGAAAGACTTATAGAGCACAATTACCTTCAGATGCTAATTCTTTAGCAAAACTGTACTTTTGTTTCTTTTTCTTTTCATCATTCTTTCTTCTTTTTATTTAATTAATATATATTGAAGTGATGTCAGGGTATTGCATTCTGCTGTTCTATAACATAAGCCAAGTGCAGCAGATATACAGATTTTAAAACTAGATGTTGCATAAAACCAATCCATATTATCAGCAGCAGCTAAATTCTGTGGGATTCTTTCCCAATGTCAACTCTGTAGCAGTCCACAGGAGAACAAGACAGATGAAGAACCTACATGAGATTTTGTCTTGGTTAACAGTAATTTTGATTCAGCCCAAAGGCTGAAGGCAATTTAAGTACTGTCTCTTCACTACCACACCATATTATTACATAGAGAAAAGATATAGGACAAAATTATTATATAGAGAAAAGATATAGGAAAAAAGGTGATCGTAGCATCATTGGCTTAATACCCTAGGAAACAATGTTCCTTTCTTATTATCAAGCTGTACCGATATAATTACCTAGGCATATCACAAACTAGTTAGAATCAATAGCCAAAATCAGTAGAATAAATCCTCTGGATGCATTACTCAAGACTTTAATGACAAGTGCTGGCAGAAATAAAACATTTCTTTTATAGGTTAATGTTTTAATGAATGTATTCCCAGTTTGGAAGCAAAACATTCAGGTTTTTCAAGTTTATAAAACCCATCATAACCTTATTCAAATATTTCCACCAAGAAAAAAAAACAGACCCCAATTTGTTTAAGATCAAAAATAGGCCATAAAAAGGGATCTTTGGGGGAAGAAATGAAACTATTATATTTCCTTCAGGAGCAGTAATTTTACATCATCTTTCGAAGATAGAACAACTTGCTGTCACCTTAGGATAAGAACAAATGCATCAGGATTTTTTTTTAATAATATGATTTGGGGCTACATACAGTATCTATCAGCTTCAAGTCCAGGAGCAGAGAGATACCAATCCTGCTTTTTTAAAGGACCATGTGAGATAAATATTCAAAACAGAGTGTTCAGCTTCTGGCATCTCATTATCAAGAAGATGCAGACAAGCTGTAGGGAAGTCCAAGGAGAGAAATTTTGATGATTCTGTGGCTGGAGGGGACAAGTTCTAATCAAGATGACAAAGGAAGAACCATATGCAACTTAATAGTGTTGTTATTTGAGAAGAGGCCAGGAAAGTTCTACAAATAGATGAAGAACATGAACATGGCAGGAGAGAGAGAGGGGAGAAGGGATGTTTTATGATAAAGATACAAGCAGAAATAATTAAGTGGAATAAAGAGGTTGGATGAAGTTATCTCCTTAACGAGTCTTTGGCAATCAGAATGGATTTCTCTATAAGCCTTCTTATGATCTGCTACACATGCACTGAATAAAGCATAAAGGAATGGGATGAGACCACAGTTATAAAAGGAAATGAAATCTGCTGCCTCCCTTAATAAACTTAGGATTTAGCTTTATATGGCTTAATGTATTCTGAATAGGCAAGAGTACTGTACTAGTAAATCTCAAGACCATGGCCCATAGCTACAAAGTCCTTTTCCAACTGAATTTATGTTTAGCTTTACAAAATTAAAAAAGAGAACTGAGTAACATATATACAGTTGATGTAGATTATTCATCCAAGGGAAAGGACTGGCTAAAGTTTATAAATCAGTATGGGATTTATAGATAAGTATATAAAAACATTGCTAACAAAATGGGCTGCTGGACTGTTAAACTTTGGAGAATTAACGATATACCAGGTAATAAAAAAAAAGAGAAAATCTCTACCTTAAGAAAGAAGATTCAGGAAAATATCGAACAGTTAATTTGTTATCTGTACCTTAAAAAAATTAGAATAGATCATGAAGCAATTGATCCATAGCATTTTGATAATGATATGGTAATTATCTGTCATAATCATCATGCATTGATCAAGCCTTATCACATAAATGTTACCTCCTGTTTAGTTTGAAGATCATCCCTACTACTGGAAAAGATAATCAAACAACAAATCAACGAACAGCTTGATACAGACAAAGTCATCACTAAAAGCCAACATGGGTTTGTTAAAAACAGATCATGCCAGACAAATCTTATTGCATTCTTTGACCAAGTGACAAAATTAGTGGACCAAAGGAATGCTGTAGATATAATTTACTTGGACTTCAGTAAGGCATTTGATAAAGTAGATCACAACCTACTACTTGATAAGATAGAAAAATGTGGGTTAGATAGCATCACCACCAGATGTATTCGTAGCTGGCTGACAGGCCATACTCAGCATGTGGTCCTCAATGGAACCGCATCTACATGGAAGGAAGTGTGTGGTGGGGTGCCCCAGGGCTCTGTTCTGGGCCCAGTGCTCTTCAACATCTTCATCAACAATTTGGATGAGGGGATAGATGGGGAACTCATCAAATTTGCACACGACACCAAGCTGGCACGAATAGCCAATACTCCAGAAGATAGGCTTGAGATACAGGAGGATCTGGACAGACTCAAACTCTGTGCACTAACTAACAAAATGAAATTCAATGGTGAAAAAAGTAAGGTTCTCCATTTAGGCAGGAAAAATCAAATGCACAGGTATAGTATATGTGGTACCTTGCTCAATAGTAGTAACTGTGAGGGGAATCTCAGAGTCCTAGTGGACAATCACTTCAATATGAGCCAGCAGTGTGTGGCAGCTGCCAAAAAAGCCAACACAGTGCTAGGCTGCATTAACTTCAAGATCATGTGAAGTACTAATACCACTTTACAATGCCTTGGTAAGGCCACACCTGGAATACTGCATCCGGTTTTGTTCACCACGTTGTAAAAAAGATGTTGAGACTCTAGAAAGAGTACACTGAACAGCAACAAAGGTGATTGGGGGACTGGAGGCTGAAACCTATAGGGAACGGTTGCTGGAATTGGGTATGTGTAGTTTAACGTAGAGAAGGGTGAGGGGTGACATGATAGCAGTGTTCCAATATCTCAGGGGCTGCCACAAAGAAGAGGGAGTCAAGCTATTCTCCAAAGCGCCTGAAAGCAGGACAAGAAGCAACGGATGGAAACTAGTCAAGGAGAGAAGCAACCTAGAACTAAGAAGAAATTTCCTGACAGTTAGAACAATTAACCAGTGGAACAATCTGCCTCCAGAAGTGGTGAATGCTCCAACACTGGAAGTTTTTAAGAAGAGACTGGACAACCATTTGTCTGAAATGGTATAGGGTTTCCTGCCTGAGCAGGGGATTGGACTAGATGACCTCCAAGGTCCCTTCCAAATTATTATTATTATTATTATTATTATTATTATTATTATTATTATTATTATTATTATTATTATTATTATTATTTGATGGGAATGTTGTATATATAAGGTGAGAAATAATGATTTTGGGAATCATTAGATCTTTAGTAGACATAATATAGCTCAATTTCAGAAAAGCATATAACAAATTGGCTCCAATAGCATGAAAATTAAGGATGTATTCAAGTCATATATTTATCAATGGCACTTGATCAAAATGGAGGAAATACAGAAGGGAATCTCACAAAATTCCTGGGAAATTAGAGAAATGGGCTTAGCTGGATTTCAAGGACCACAAAATTGAATGAGTAGTCAAGGGGTATCTAAGCAGGGGTGAACTATGAGTTCATAGTAAAGAATAATTTTTGTAAACATCAATCTCAGATAAGGACCCCCACTCAAAACCACAGTTATGAGAAGAACCATTCATAGCAGTGTACCAATTGTATTATTCTATATTGGGGTCATAAATAAATAAATAAAAAATCCGGCATGAGGAGCAGAGTAGAACTGTAAAGTGAGGTGCTTGCATTGCTTCCCAGTGCTCAAAAAATATTTAAACCCACAAGCATGACAATCAAAATCCTGCTGATGTATGGTAAAAGCAAAATAAATGAATAAACAAAGGGGCATTAAATCATGCCAGAATGCAATAAAGAAACAAAAGGTAGCATTTTAAAATACATATTTTTAAAGTATCTTCTTGGGTCTAAACAAGCAGACATTGGTAATCTCTCTTTTATGGAAAGTTGCCAGCAATAAATTTCCTTGTCAGAATCATCTAATATTAGCTTCCACTATCATTCCCATTTTTCATTTTATAATTCAAGCCCAAACTTTAGCAGGCCTCTAAATAAGCACAGGAAACTTATTTCAGGCCATATTTCACATATTTCTTTTCCCTGCTTCAAAAATTCTTTTTCTCCCTTCTTCTTCTCATTTATATGAGAACAGCATAAAGTAATGCTCTTGACCAGTGGGACTGGAGTACAGGGACCGGAGGGGGAAAAATTGTAGGAAAAATAAATGGCTACTTCTCATCCCATTGTGAAAACAACATCATATTATTTAGGGGACAAAAAGTTTGGTGAGCTATCTTATTCTACAGTTTAATAATAGTAATGAAGATAATAATGATATTTACATAGAATGACAGAATGTGTCCCTATCATGCATGGCATACAATCTAAAGTTGCAAAGAAGGAAAAACAGATAGGAAATGGTGTTAATAGGTTATCATATTATGCTTCTTCAGACGCTCTCAAGGGAGGGAAGTCTTTGAAGCATGACAGAGTTCATAATATGTCTGTAAGGTGGAGGGGGCGATAATTAAAGAAACCAGTGCTTCTTAAGATAAAAAAAATGGGGCTTTCTTTCCACAAACTAACCACAACAGTTAAAAAGAGACAGAAGTGAGTTAGTCAAGTGAAACATGTGAGCAATTTCAGGAATAGGAAACTTTTACACCTATCTGCATATTCATGTATGTTTTTTATATATACTGTAATTGTATACAATTTCTATAAAGCATGTATGTGTGCATCTATATACACTATATACCTTGTAGCAATTACTTCCATGTGCAAAGAATACACATTGATATATTTTTACCATATACAGTAATTTTTGAAGATGTTTCTATGACATTCAATGACTCCTTGGCAAAACAACCAAGGTAGAAAACAGAAATTTAACAGGTCTGGCCACATGTTCTTACAGAGAAGAAATTAGCAATCTGTATACTGCAGAATCGGTATAAAAGCACCAAGTAACTGAATAATAATAGCAAAATGTTCCATCAAGGAAGGAAGGAAGGAAGGAAGGGAGGGAGGGAGGGAGGGAGGAAGGAAGGAAGGAAGGAAGGAAGGAAGGAAGGAAGGAAGGAAGGAAGGAAGGAAGGAAGGAAATCTTCAGTAAACTTAACAGCTCTATTAAGATTTTAAACTTTCCCTTAAGCCCCCAAATTATGGAGGGAAAAACAGCCAAAGACCTACATCCACATTGTCTTAAAAAGTTTTACAATACATTTTGACTTTAATCCCCCCTCCCCCACCCCTATCCAACCCTCCCTATCCCTCTCCCCCATTCCCTCCTCCCCCCCCGACTTCCCAGAGCTAAATACAGGGTATAAAATCGAAAAACAAAGGTAAACACCCCTATGTTATCAACAATAAACTATAAATTCTATCTCCCTCTAGCTCACATAAAATGAATACAAAGAATATTAATATTACAAATAAAGTAAAAAAGGAAAAAAGGAAAACAGAAAAAGAACTTTACTCAGAATAAATTTTCTTAATCCCAGTCCTTATTCATATTAATTTCAAAAAAAAAGAAAAGAAAAAAAAACTTTCACCTGCTATTTGCATTCTCCCACCTTTCTCTAATTTCCAAACAAATTCTCCATTACGCACCAAAAGCGCCTATCTCTGTTAACCTAATAATCTCTGACCAAACTAAACTATGATCAAAAATAGTTCTTGCATGTATCACGCCAAATGTCTCGCAGTTCCTAATCATCCTTGAGTTCAAATAAAAAGAGTATAAAAAGAAGGTTTAGGCAGTCTCTAAGACAACTTATTGTTAATTAGGAGCTTGCGTACCCATTCTTAGTTCAACACATACTTTAAGTCCATAACCCTAATATACTTTTCTAGCAAGCAAATAACATCAATCTTAAATTGTGTAAAATATAAAAAAAACTTTCTTTCTCCTCTATAATAATTTTACTCCATTGACATTCTAATTTAAAAATTTAATCAGCAATCTTAACGCCCCAAAACTTTTGGAGCACATCTGTCATGACCCCCAAAACTTCTTTAGACCGCTCCCCTCCCCCATCTTCACTATAAGCACGCTTTGGAGACTCCATAACTTTCTGCTGGTCTTGCTCTTGCTCTCGTCTCGCTCTTCTTAGGGTGGCACGCGTCTTCTTCTGGCCTCCTGCAGCATCTGATGAGACTGTGACTTGATCCCCTCCAACACCATTGTCCTCTG
Organism: Vipera ursinii; assembly: GCF_947247035.1. NCBI lineage: Eukaryota > Metazoa > Chordata > Lepidosauria > Squamata > Viperidae > Vipera > Vipera ursinii. The sequence continues at coordinate 45,744,395 of NC_139513.1, read as the reverse complement.
TCTGTCTATCTGCAACATCTTGAAGCTTTCCCACTCCGTATCCTTTTGCAGCTTCCAAAAATGATAGGGGGGTTGCTTTTAACACATTACTATAAAAATCACGTGCCTGAGCCACAGTAACCAAACGATATCTTTTACCTTCGTGCGTCGCCACCAATCCAACTGGAATCTCCCATCTAAACTTAATATTACATTTCTTAAGTTCCTGTACTAGAAATGCAAAATCTTTCCTTCTCCTTAGGATCTTCGGAGGGATCTCTTTTAAAACCAAAACTTCTTGCTCAGCCACTATCAATTTAGTATCATAAGCAGCTTGAATGACTTCATCTCTAATTACTCTCTTTGTAAAGTAGACCACCACATCTCTGGGTAACTTCCTCTGTCTTGCAATCCATGAATTTACACGAAAAACTTTGTCCATATTTCCCTCAATTTCAGATGCTGGCTGGCCCAGTACCCCTTCCAGAGCCTCAGAGATCAGCTGCTTTAAATCTTCTTTACCATTCTCCCTGATTCTAATAGCATACTGCATCTGATGATACTGAACAAGGCTCAATTCTCCGTCCATTTTATCCCTTATATTTTCATTTTCTAATACCTTTGCTTCTAATATAGAGTTCTTTTGACTGAGATCCTCCACTTTTACATCCAGCTGTTGCACACATTCAGCTACGGATTCAACCATAGACAAGATGTCCACCCTCATTGCTCTCAACTTCTCTTCCATCTTCTCCAATTTCTCCATTTTCTCCTCCACTTTCTCCTCCAGCTTTTTCAACTTTTCATCCATCATATCAGACATCAATTCTGCATGCTTTCCAAGAGCATCTTGTAAATCCTTAAGCGTCAATACCGGGGGAGATGCAGGAGGAAGCAAAGCTTGCAATGAGGTCTCTTGCACCCTACATCCACATTGTCTTGTGTTTGCCTAACACAAGAGTAGTTTCCAACTGTGATGGAAAAAGTCCATTCCCTTTACTCCATCTCTCTTTGCAGTGGCATATTAAGATATTAATGACTGCTGTTATTAACAATCAATTACAGCAATATGCTACTTCCACTACATATTCTAGTTGTTGTTACAAACATTTTTTTTCCTCAGTCTCTGTTTTTCAGGAGTGAAACTAACTAAAAAATAATGAACTAAAACCTTAGAGAGTGAGCAATTATAACTAAATTTAATTTGAATGAATAGGCTTTGATAATTGACAATTATCTGAGGAAGCAAGAAGAGGACAAAAATAACGTACTGCAACATGTGCTCTGAACTGCTATCAAAAAGAATAGGAAAACACATGTCAAATGCACAAAGTATATCAGCAAACACTTTTTAATATAGCTTGTGCAGCAATTAGATCCTTTGAATTGGATGACCAGGTAAACAAAAGAAAGGCGGGGGAGAGATAAGTAACGTAGGCTAGACAAGTGTAAATTACTTTGATTCTCCTATATTTGTTCCTTGAATTATACCTGCATTGAAATTTGGCCAATTGTGTTTCATGTGATAACCAACATTTATAGTGTACTCTCACTGTCTATGTATACCCCACTATATATATATATATATGTAGGGACGCGGTGGCTCAGTGGGTTAGGACGCTGAGCTTGTCGATCAGAAGGTCGGCAGTTTGGCGGGTCGAATCCCGAGTGCCGCATAACAGAGTGAGCGCCTGTTACTCGTCCCAGCTTCTGCCAACCTAGCAGTTCGAAAGCACGTAAAAAATGCAAGTAGAAAAATAGGGACCACTACAGTGGGAAGGTAACAGCGTTCTGTGCACCTTTGGCATCTAGTAATGCCGGCCACATGACCACGGAGACGTCTTCAGACAAGCACTGGCTCTTCGGCTTTGAAACGGAGATGAGCACCGGCCCCTAGAGTCGGAAACGACAAGCACGCATGTGCGGGGGAACCTTTATTTATATATATATATATATATATAAAGGAAGCAGAAGCCACCAGCCTGATGATGACGGATGGGATTCCATCGAAACGTCGCCCCTACACCTTTAGTTCTACGCGGGGAAAAACCCGAATAACCAAAGATCCATATATATATATATATATATATATATATATATATATATATATATATATATATATATATATATATATATATATATATATATATATATGTTTCAAATGTTAACTATTTAGATTACCTTGCTAGGCCCCAAACATGGGGCAAATCTTTATTTCCTGTTTTCAGCCTATCTTGAAGGCCATCAAACAGGCAGTAGTCACACCGGACAATTCATATATTTGTGTAAATTACTAACAAAGAATTAAAGGGAAACTGAGATGCATTTCTGACTCATTAGTCGTCCTCAGCCAGCTATACCCTTCTGAGATTCGAACCAGGGCTGATTGTATATATGAGGCAGTGTTATTTGCCTCTAAGCCACAAGGTCTCTCTCGCTCTGTTAGCTTTTTTTCTGCAAGGGAAGATATGTTTCAAATGTTAACTATTTAGATTACCTTGCTAGGCCCCAAACATGGGGCAAATCTTTATTTCCTGTTTTCAGCCTATCTTGAAGGCCATCAAACAGGCAGTAGTCACACCGGACAATTCATATATTTGTGTAAATTACTAACAAAGAATTAAAGGGAAACTGAGATGCATTTCTGACTCATTAGTCGTCCTCAGCCAGCTATACCCTTCTGAGATTCGAACCAGGGCTGATTGTATATATGAGGCAGTGTTATTTGCCTCTAAGCCACAAGGTCTCTCTCGCTCTGTTAGCTTTTTTTCTGCAAGGGAAGATATGTTTCAAATGTTAACTATTTAGATTACCTTGCTAGGCCCCAAACATGGGGCAAATCTTTATTTCCTGTTTTCAGCCTATCTTGAAGGCCATCAAACAGGCAGTAGTCACACCGGACAATTCATATATTTGTGTAAATTACTAACAAAGAATTAAAGGGAAACTGAGATGCATTTCTGACTCATTAGTCGTCCTCAGCCAGCTATACCCTTCTGAGATTCGAACCAGGGCTGATTGTATATATGAGGCAGTGTTATTTGCCTCTAAGCCACAAGGTCTCTCTCGCTCTGTTAGCTTCATATATATATGGAAGAAAATAAATCCATTTCAGCTTCATCCATTTCCAGTTGATTTGTAAAGTCACTTCTATGGAAAGAAAGAGAAGAAAAGGATGACTTGAAGCAGATTGGATGGACTCAGGTACAATATGTAATGGTATGTGGGAAAGACCTTGGGAGAATGGGCCAAGAAACACTGCCTAGAGAACGATCAGATAAAAGATAGCATAGCCCACAGCTGGATATAGGGAGGAGCAGGAGGCTCAATAGAGACTCTTCTGAGTTTATCGGGCTGTAAAGCATATGGTGGGAAGATTCTGTAAAATTAGTTAATCCTATTGTGTGTTTCCTGCCTGGTCAACCTAGTAAGGCTGACACAATACAATGAGTGCACCACTGGGAGACCTGAAATACCCAAGATATTTTCTGATTATATATAATTTTATCAAAAATCTCTAAGTCACATGTCCCTGACCTTAAGTCACAGGACGCAAACTTGTTCTTCAAAATATGAATCCGTTGGATGAAAAATTTGAAGCATTTTTATATTTGTTACAGGTATTTTAAATGGTTCCTTTATATGTGTTGGCACAAGGAAAAATAGGTTTGGATTCTGAAATTAAATTCTTCAGTATCAATAGCATATTAGATATTTTGAAAGCTGCCAAATAAAACATTAGGTCCATCTTGAGGCATCACTATATATTTAATTGAATATGTCTCCATTCTTTACATCAATGATAAGAAAAAATTGTTTGCAATTGCTGAAAAGATTTTAAGTAATCACTAAATAGTAATGAATATAGTGTAATTATGCCCTCCACCCCCCATTCCTTTTAGTAAAATGTTTTCCCATTGATTTTAAGAGTAGAGTTGTCTTCATGCGATTCTGTATCAAAACCAAATTTATCCCCAAACAGGGCCTAACTATGTTTCACAGCCAACAAAGTTGGGAACATTAAAGGAATCCTAATAAACATTGCACCTAACAACTGCCAAATTGCCCAGAATGGCCTGTTACTTAAAAGCACATTTTGAATGCCATCCAACATGCCCATCACCTGGCATTATATTTTCAATCGTTTTTGTATTTTCTATCTGTGTGGTTCTTTTGGTAAAAAGTATGAATGGTTTACCACCACCTTTTTGCAGTATGAAATGACACATTTACTGTTTTTTTAACTACTATACAAATATTATCAACTTTCAGGATCTTCCTCTGTTCATCTTTTATATTTTTAAATGGCTTTCTTTCTTTCCCCTCTATAAACTATATACTTCTAGACTTGGAGAATAAGTCAAGAAAGCTCTATATCACATTCTTCCCCACCAAATGCTTTTCTCTTATGTTCAGGAAAGGAAACATCTCCTTTGGGAGGATTTTCAGGGATGGACTAGCAAGTTCAAGGATCAAGGGAGGGATATCAAATGGACTAGCAGGTCCAAGGCATTGTTGTTGTTTAAAGTAAGTTCTCTCTCAAGTTGAGTTGACTCCTGGTCAACTTCCACTATAGCAGAGGTGTCAAACTCGCAACATCACATGACCTGTCATGACATATTGTGACTTTTTTTCCATTGCCAGCAATGGGGTGGGCGCGGTTTTGCCAGGATGCATCCGGCCTGCTGGCCAGCAGTTTGACACCCCAGCACTATAGATATTACAGGTGGTTGATGCTTGGGCAACAGTAGAAAAGTGGCTTGTCACCTCATCTTGGTTTGTCCAAGGTGACTTTTAAAATATTTTTTTTGTCTAGTCTATAACTTTGGGATTTCCTAAAGGGATTCCCTATTCAAGAACTAACCTGCTTAATGTCTGAGCCTCGATAAGATCATCCAAGTGCTTATGCTGAATTGTAAATGATAAGCCCATGTTAAACTAGTTTGATTCAATGGCATTCTGTAGATCATCTCAGGATAAGCTGCCTGAACTGGAATTCCTCATTCTCACTGAATGTAAAGCAAGAAATTAATGAAGAAAGAAAGGATGCAAGCCTCCTGTTCATCCTCTGGATTCAGTGAAATTATATTATTTGACCTCCATGGCATTTAATATAAACTTTCTTTGCATTTATACAAAATTCTAAACCCAACCAATCCCTTTATGGTATTGAACTAAGATATGCAAATTTTATAATAGAAAATAATCATTATTTAATGATACCTGGACCAGGACCGTTAATCGTAAGCAAAGCTTTGCGTTAAGATGATATTACTGGAAAATAGGCTTTTGGTTTTGGGTTTTGGGGTTTTTTTTGTTTGTTTGTTTTCAATTGAAATGTATCATATAGTGCAGGGGTAGGCAACCTCGGCTCTTTCATGACTCATGGACTTCAACTCCCAGAATTCCTGAGTCAGCTATGCTGACTCAGGAATTCTGGGAGTTGAAGTCCATGAGTCATAAAAGAGTCGAGGTTGCCTACCCCTGATATAGTGGATCACATTTATCACACAGAAGATTTTAATGCAAATGTAATGCATTTTTTTCTTCATATTGTACCATGGTTTTTTTTTTCTTCTTTCTCGGAATCCTAGCCTGTTAAACAAAGAAATAAGACTCCACAAAATCTTCAATAGTTCAAGAAACTAAAATCAGATCAACAAAATTCAGAATCTATCTTTTATCTCTCAGAAGTCTGCCACATCTCTGGCTTTCTACATTCTAATTGAATTCACTGGAAATCCACATGAAGGACCTTCTTCTGTTGAACTTTTTCAAACTGAGGAGCAGAGACAGCCAAGGAAACTTAGAGGAGTAGAAACAACAACAACAACACTCTTTGCCACTACCAACTATAAAATAAGAGAAAATTGAAAGGAATTCTCAAAGAATAAATTTTAAAAAGCAGCAGCCTTTTCCATAAAGTCTGACAAACGTCTACCATTTGGTGAGACTCAACAGCCTCTTTAAGAAGATCAGCATACCTATCAACATTTCAGAATCAGAAACCCGAATGTGGTTTTTTTAATGTACCTCCTATAACATGCAACATCTTCTTTCTTCTTCCCCAGAGGACTCCTCTCTCAGGCTTTTCATACTGGTTGAACTAGACCAGAAATCATTTTTAATGATAATTTCATTAAGTTTAGACAAGGGATAGAGACCTTTTCACATACTATATCTGGAAATAGTTTTGTAGAGCTTATTCTAATTATGACAGGTTCAAAGTAAAAATCGATGAAGCAAAACAAACAAAATAAGCAAAAGCTTCATCTGCATATCACTCTTCCTACAGGTAAGAAATCAAGGGCAAACTATCCTTGTCAGGCCCATCGCAAGAATAACCCAGCCAAATTTCAATTCATTTGCTCATGCCATATAGACAGAATCTTGCCAAACTGAACCTAGACCTCCTTGGAATATGCTCCCTTCTTCCTGAGTCTTTCCTGTAGTCCATCACAATCTGCTAAATCAGTGTTTATAGTGACTGACTGGAGAAATTCTAGGAGTTGAAGTCCACACAGTGTTAGACCAGAGGTGAATATCCCATTTAACAAAGCAAAACAGGACCTCTTCTCCTTGCTTTTATCTTGGTGTTCATGGAGTGGTGTTCTTCAGAGAATCAAGAAAAAGGCCTGCCCAGTAGCATTCAAAGAGGACATCCAATGGGTAACCTTCAAACTATCCTCACAGCAATTACTTCTGATATGTTATTCCAATAGGTAATCTATAGCAGCACAATGAATTTATGTGCAACAGGTAACTTAAGCAGGCTATATAACTGGAAAAAAAGGATTGTAATTTTATGTAATTGATATTAAGTAAATGAGAAAAAACTAGGTTGCATTTTACCTAGTCATACAACTAAATCCTTTGTAACTATTTGCATTATGACAATTTAAATTCCACTATGCTGTGTGTAATTAAATTCATTAACTGCAGCAGAGAATTAAATGAAGGAATTGAAATGATAATGTTTTATTAACAGTGCATAATTATAGAACTCAAGCCTTATGATGAGAATGCTAAACTAATGAATTCACATTTGATTTGCTTGAGTGAAAAATTTTCCCACACCTTGTCTCTGCTTCCACATTACTTAGTGCAGGGGTGTCAAACTCGCAACGTCACGTGACGTGTCGCTACGTATCGTGACTTTTTTGCCATTGCCAGCAATGGGGTGGGCACAGTTTTGCTAAGATGCATCTGGCCCATGGGCCGGCAGTTTGACACCCCTGACTTAGTGACTAGATTCACACATTGCAGCCATCCTGTGGTTGCATACAATGTGCATGCCTTTCCTTTTTTAATAGGAAACTTGAGGCTTTAAGATGTGATAAGCAATTTGTTTAACTACAGTGATCTATTCACTATTATCATAGATATCTAGAAAGTTACTTAACCTTGCATTAGACTTTAGGCTTTTCTCTATTAACCCACCTGTCCTTCTATCTGCAGGAAACAAAGCCAGACTGAAATTTGCTATCTTGATTGTTGTTCTCTGTCCCATCCCAAATATTTTTGTTTCTAGTCACTTGATTTCTTTCCAAAGTAATAAAACAAAGCATTATAGATTTTGCTCACCTTTATACTCCTGTTATCCATAACTTAACAATAACTTGGGGCTTCAATGCGAGTCATGTCTAACTGAAAATGTCTCTGTGAGCAAATGAGACAATGACCACTATGAAGAATGAAAGATCAGCAAGTCTGGTCTTTCAAATCTTTCCAGAGAATGAGAGAATAGAAAATCACCATAAGTATTTTGAATGGCAACTCCTGCGGGAAAACTGTAAAATTACTGTGTCCCACAAATTTAAATGACAGGAGGTGAGGGAAGTGACATCTTTGCTCTGCAGTGGTGGAGCTTGATGATAAGATAAGATAAGATAAGATAAGATAAGATAAGATAAGATAAGATAAGATAAGATAAGATAAGATAAGATAAGATAAGATAAGATAAGATAAGATAAGATAAGATAAGATAAGATGATAAGATGATAACCTTTATTGTAAATTTTTTACTGTGGGCACAACAGCACACATCAAAAATGAAATTTAGTTGCCTGCTCTCAAAGTGGAACACATACATGACACACACCTAACCATACTATATACAGATATGTATAGACCCACACCCCTACATATACATAACAAATAAATATTAAAAACTGTCCATCTTGAATATATAATGGAAGGAGGAAGCCTGAGAGTTCACAAGGTTAATGCTGTATGCAGTGCTTTTTTTCTATAAAAAAAAAAGGTGCCGGAACTCTCATCTTGGCGGGCGCAGGAGGCGGGGGGGTGGGGGTGGGGGCAGTGCTGCTGCAGTCACAAGTGCGAAGGGTGCTGGTGGCGGGCTCCCCTCCCTGGGGCCGGAGCCGGCGCGGCTGGTGCTGTGGGAGCAGCAGAGCCCACTCTATATGGCGGGGCTGCGCAATGCGGGCAGCGGAGGCGGTGCGGGCCAGGCGATGTTTTAATCTTATGATTTTAAAAATATATTTTTTCCATTGTAAGTTTCCCCAAACCTCGCCATGTGGATTGCATACAAATATTATATAATTGGTAAATAAAGGTAGAACATATGTTAAATATACATCAAATGATAATATGCTTCCCTACAAAGTCAATTCTTGCTCAATGACAGACCAAGGAATTAACTCGGAAAGGCAAGAGGAAAATCTAGAAGAGGTCTGTGCAGCTCTTCAACATCTTCATCAATGATTTGGATGAGCGGATAGATGGGAAACTCATCAAATTTGCAGACAACACCAAGCTGGCAGGAATAGCCAATACTCCAGAAGATAGGCTTAAGATACAGGAGGATCTGGACAGACTCGAACACTGGGCACTATCTAACAAAATGAAATTCAATGGTGAAAAAAGTAAGGTTCTCCATTTAGGCAGGAAAAATCAAATGCACAGGTATAGTATAGGTGGTACCTTGCTTGATAGTAGTAACTGTGAGAGAGATCTCGTAGTCCTAGTGGACAATCACTTAAATATGAGCCAGCAGTGTGCTGCAGCTGCCAAAAAAGCCAACACAGTGCTAGGCTGCATTAACAGAGGGATAGAATCAAGATCATGTGAAGTACTAATACCACTTTACAATGCCTTGGTAAGGCCACACCTGGAATACTGCATCCAGTTTTGGTCACCACGATGTAAAAAAGATGTCGAGACTCTAGAAAGAGTACAGAGAAGAGCAACAAAGATGATTGGGGGACTGGAGGCTAAAACATATAGGGAACGGTTGCTGGAATTGGGTATGTGTAGTTTAATAAAGAGAAGGGTGAGGGGTGACATGATAGCAGTGTTCCAATATCTCAGGGGCTGCCACAAAGAAGAGGGAGTCAAGCTATTCTCCAAAGCACCTGAAAGCAGGACAAGAAGCAACAGATGGAAACTAGTCAAGGAGAGAAGCATCCTAGAACTAAGGAGAAATTTCCTGACAGTTAGAACAACTAACCAGTGGAACAACCTGCCTCCAGAAGTGGTGAATGCTCCAACACTGGAGGTTTTTAAGAAGAGACTGGCCAGCCATTTGTCTGAAATGGTATAGGGTTTCCTGCCTGAGCAGTGGGTTGGACTAGATGACCTCCAAGGTCCCTTCCAACTTCTTCTTCTTCTTCTTCTTCTTCTTCTTCTTCTTCTTCTTCTTCTTCTTCTTCTTCTTCTTCTTCTTCTTCTTCTTCATCATCATCATCATCATCATCATCATTATTATTATTATTATTATTATTATTATTATTATCTTGTAGAAAGGAAAGGCGCACACTGATAAATTAAAAATCTTTGTGGTCTGCAAAGGAATGCTGGTGGGCTAATCAATGATTTGGTGACTAGAGGAACATCTACAGTGTTGGAGCTTGTGGTCATGGTAAGCTATGGAGGCACTAGGCAACATGACTTTCAGGGCAGTGGTGGTGATTTTATTAGTTTTTTTAAAAAAATGTCTGTGTTCTGTCCAAGGGTGCTTGGTAGGCTGCATGTACAGGCCTGGTCTAGAATTTATTTTGGAGCATTCAACTATCTAGAGCAGGCATGTCAAACTCATTTTGTTTGAGGCAACTTTTTATAAAAGAATTGCCATTAATTTGTTTTAATAAAATAATTTTAAGCAATTTTTCACTTGATTTCAAATTAAATGAATGAGATTTTTTTAGTACAATTGCCAGATTGGTTTTAGGTATATGTTACTGGAAGGAAAAAGCAATCCCTGTTGCGTTACTGATCCCAGAGAAACATTTTCATGTATGCAGGTATCCTTAGGGTGCCATAGTTATGGATGAGAAATATTGGTTGCAAAGTTGGCATTTCTGGATGTAATACAGATATTTTGGACTTATTTTTGTTTCTTTGCATGTTTGATATTTTTAAAAAGGCATATGCTACTGACTACACTTATGCACATATGTAACATGATCACTGCTTGTCCAAAATTTTACTATACAGATAATACCCCCCGAAATTATTTTAGCCTTTTAAATAAATGTTGTTATTGATGTTAAGCTCACCAGGGAAAACATCATATATTGTTATGTATATACTAGGTTAATTATTTAAAGACTGAAGTGCAACATAACTAGATTCTAAATAATCTATTTTTCAAAACATACAACAGTCCAAACAGTAAAACTAAAGTCCAAATTAAGAATATTTCATTCTTAAAAATTGTTTAGATTCAAAATAGTTTTCAAGAGTGTACAAAAGATACTATTTTTTCTAGAATCAGCTAAATTAGACATATTACATTGAGAAAAAATATTTCTCATTTCTTTCCTGTTACCTTTGATTTCATTGCAGAGATTTTAACATAAGAAATAGATTATTTTGTTATCTAATTTTACCTTCCAAAAGACAGAAGCAGATGAAAAATGTGAGGTTCTTTCCTGTTGGCTTTTCTGAATTAGCTGTTTTAGATTCTAAAAGTTTAGTTCCTAAAGAAGTAATCCTGTAAATAATTTTAATGTACTCCTCTAGTGCAGGCTCTTTTATGACTCGTGGACTTCAACTCCCACAATTCCTGAGCAAGCATGGCTCAGCTTGGAAACCTCTCCCTTTCCCCTCAGCATGGCTGGCTCAGGATTTCTGGGAGTTGAAGTCCACGAGTCATAAAAAAAGAGCCAAGATTGCTAGCCCTGCAATAGGCTTAGGAAAACCAATAAGGGAGCTGGGTTGTTTTTTTTGTGTTTGTTTTTTTTTTTCAAAAAAAAGGTTCCGGAACACCGTTCTGAGCGTTCTATGAGAAAAAAAGCCCTGGCTGTATGGAATGAAACTATGGCTGAATCTGGATGTTCTGTTACGGATACCATGAAGCCTCTTTATAAAGTGTGGGAGGTAATTTGGGTTAGAAATGTAAAATTTACTCAAGCCCAAAATTTAAGAGAAATTTTTTATAAAATGTTTTATAGATGGCATTTGGACCCTAAAAAGCTGTCTTGTATGTATTCTAATTTACAGCCCAAATGTTGGAGATGTGGTAGTTTGGATGCTACCTACTTTCATATTTGGTGGACTTGTAGAAATATAAAAGCTTTTTGGAATAAAATTTGGTGGAACATTCAAAAGATTTTTAAGAGAAAGATAAAGTTTACCCCACAATTATTTTTATCGGGTGTTATTACAGATGGTGATACTAAAGAAATTAACTTGATGTTGAATTTGATAACAGCTGCGAGTTTATTGATAGGGCAATATTGGAAGAAGAATTGCCTGCCTACTATAGAGGAATGGACACTTAAAGTGTCAAATTTAGCAGAAATGGCTAAGATTTCTGCTTACTTGAAGGATCATTCACAAGAAAGATACATTTCGGTTTGGAGAAGATGGATAGATTATATTCAGAAAAAATATGGGACCAAAAAGTTCCATTTAGCTTATGAGTAAATTCTAGATTGTTAAGCCTTTTTAAAATTATTATTATTAGTTATAATAATATATATATTATACGGTATTATTATTGTATTAGTATAAGTTGGATACTTTTAGATTGTTTGTAATTATGTTATAGACGGGTTAAAGTGCATTATGTATTTGGTTATTTATATAGTTGGTTAATGTTAGTTAGATTATGATTATTTTATATTTGTAACCCTGTAATCAGCTTTGGGAAGTGGGGGAGGGGGAGGGGGGTTTAGGGGTGGGTTGGGGATGGGATAATATTGTAACTTTTATAAAACTTTTCAATTAAAAAAAAGCCTCTTTATAAAGAGTCTCTTTATAAAGAGACTAAGCCAGTCAAACTGCACTTTCAAATCCCATTCAGAAATGTTCAATTTATGGATATTAGAGACCTTCAAAACAGTGAACTTAATTTGATGGTCAAATTCTTGCAAACATCTAACCTGTCAATGCTACAAACATTGACATGTTTTTGCACTGACAATATAAGAGACAGCCTTTTGTTTAAACTGCTTCACTTTGAATCTTGGAGGGGGGGGGATTTTCTAACCACTATTTTGAGAAGATTAGAAAGCCTGCGAACAGAATGGGAGGAGAGACCTCATATGTAAAACTAATTGGATAATAAGGGCGGGGATTGTGTGTGTGTTACGATGGGTTTGGGGGGAGGAGATTTCAGATTCTGGCATCCCTCCATGAGTGCCAATGTTTTGTTTCATTACAAAGACTTTAAGATAAATAATATTCCTGCAACTTGTTTGAATTGTCTCATTCATCGGAACCATGACATTACCACAATTCAAAAGAAAGAGCCCGTGATGCAGATAGTTAAAAGTGAGGAGCAAATTCATACTACAGGCAATATCAGCCCTTCTTTTGTCTTCTCATTGATCCATCTTTTGTCATTCAAAACAATTTCAACAGATAAAGTAACACCACAATAATTGAAGCATAACAGGCACCAAATAAAAATAGAGAACACTAACAGAACAGACTTAACTATTGATCTACAAGCTTTAAAGGAACCGTTTTATATCCTAGATATAAAATTTCTCTACATTGCTTTTTACTTATGTTTTGATATTGATATTTCTTATTATTTCCAATGGCAGCAAGCAACAAATAGCACAACAGTAGCCAAATGCAGAACATTCTAACACTTGAACGCAGATGTACTAGATATTACAGAGGATACATCTACTACTGAGACTTTATAAATTGGAATAAAATATCATTTGAAACAATCCAGTGTCTGCAGACATCCATTCACACAATGGGATTTCCCTGTTCTTCAAATTGGCTTCAAATTGGCTTCAGGTGGTCTCCTGGCATTGCTCTTCCCAGGCAGATAGACCTCATTGGAAGCAATCAATTTTGTGAATCTCAAATCAATGAGCTTTGACACATTATACCAGAATGCCAGAATGCTCTGATGCCAGCACATAATTAACTGAAATATAAATATAAATATGGTATGTTTTGAAAATGATTTAGAAGTGTACCGAAGTGGCTTGGCTTTTTTCAAGCTTCCCTGGAGGCCTGAAGAAAATTGTTATGTCCGGAATGACGAGCGTAGACAGCGAGGTTGAACAAGAGAACGTTTATTGAATGCACATGGGTCAACTGGCTAGCAGCCGTTGGACCCCATCTTATATACTAAGGTGCCTTTAAACATAACCAATCCCCAGCCCAGAATCTCCTGCCGGGAGGGTAACAACCAATAACTGCACCTGGTTTTCCCGCCTAAGGAAAACCACTCCCATTAACTCTGGACACAACACCCCTTCCCCCCCAGATAATGTATTTATTTGACATAGTCTTTCAAATAACTAGGTGGCTTATGATTCCTGACAGGGTATCTGTTAGCCGAGTTGACAACTGGGGTGCCAACTGTTTTGCTATTTGTTTCTGCCTCAGGGCCTGATGTTTGTGGTACTGACTCAGGCAATGCCTCGCTTGTGGGTTGTTGGGGTGCAATGGACTGTCCAGGGGACTCTGTTGGGCTGCCCGGGGCAAATAGTTCAATTTCTGCTGTGCTGCTCTGGGGAATTGCTTCTGCTGACCTGATTTGTATTCCACTCCCCTCACCTGTAATGTATGTGAATATGTATGTATAAATGTTATTAACCAGTTATAACCGTTAAACACTATGAGGTAACTCCGCTGACAGAAGAACACGCGGGAACTTGACAGCTGTCAAAGTTCCCTGTCAGAGCGCAGGCGCAGCCATCTGACAGCTCACGGCTGTCATAACACAGAAGCCGGCTTACCACGCGGAGAGAAGAGCTGTCAAGACGTGACGGTGGTGATTGGACTACAAGACGCGGCGCCAAAAGACACAAACCTGATTGGTCTAACCTGACAGCAGCCAGCTATAAAAGCCGAACAAGTTGTACCGTTCTTGCCTTTGTTCTAAATAAATCCCAGTTAGTTAACCTGTTGTCCTGCGTGGTCCTTCAGCCACTTCACTGGCGACAAAGGTGGGATCGCTCCGGAGCTGAAGTCACGGCTGAGGAAGGGAATTCCCGGCCAAGAGCAGTCTCCCTAATATCGTTTAAAACGTATCAGGAAATCTGCCAACAGAGTAACAGGGAAATCCCTCTTAAAAAAACCCAGGTCCACCTAGCAGACTTCCAAAAAAAACCCATTCCACTGGAAGGAAAGGCTAAGGTCACAGTAGAATACAAAAAAATTTAAGGGACCCCTAGAAGTCCTAGTGACTCCTGGGAACCGCACCAATTTAATCGGGCTGAACTGGTTCAGCCCCCTGGGCATTGCCATTACCGGGGTAAACTTAGTGCAGGCCGCAAGCCTCGAAGCCGTCTGCAACAAGTATGCAGACGTCTTTGACGGCACACTAGGGAAATACACCAGCCCACCCATCTCCCTAAAATTAAATCCAACCATCCAACCCATTAAGATAAGGGCTAGGAGGGTTCCATTCGCCCTCAAAGAAAAAATTGAGGACGAACTGGAACGCCTCGTAAAACTAGGGGTACTGGAACCTACCGAAGGGGGAAGCTGGGAGACCCCAATAGTCACCCTGGTAAAGCCTAACGGGGAAATTAGACTATGTGCTGACTATAAAGCGACCCTTAACCTAGCTCTAAGCCCCCACGCTTACCCGGTTCCAGCGGTGAGAGACGTCCTCGCTTCCATCCGCTCCGGCACCATCTTCGCAAAACTTGACCTCACGCAGGCGTACTTGCAATTGCCTGTAACCAATGAAACCGCGGAAGCCCAAACAATTGTCACGCGCTGCGGGGCTTTCAAAGTAAAAAGACTTCAATTTGGCATTTCGGCAGCCCCGGGTATCTTCCAAGGTATCATGGAGAAAACCTTAAAGGGAATACCCGGGGTCTGCCCCTATTTCGACGATGTCCTCATCGCCGGAGAAAACGAGGCAAACTTAGCTGACAGACTGTCAGCTGTGCTGAACCGGCTCAGGGAAGCCGGTCTCAAATTAAAACGAGAAAAGTGCTCCATCGGAGTCACTGCCACAGAATTCCTAGGCTATAAAATAGGTGCCCAGGGCATCCACCCCACTACAGAAAAATTAAAAGCTATTCAAACAGCCCCCAGTCCAAAAAATAAGCAAGAACTCCAAGCCTTTTTGGGATTGCTAAACTTCTATCACGCGTTCCTCCCACACAAAGCCACTATAGCAGAACCCCTCCACAGGCTTCTGGACAAGGGCACCGCCTGGTCTTGGACCAGGACGCACGAAAATAGTTTTCAGTCACTGAAAAAAATTATTTGTAACAGCTCAACAGTCACACTCTTTAGAGAAGACATACCAGTATGCATCGCTTGCGATGCCTCACCCTACGGAATCGGGGCAGTACTAAGCCACCTGTACAGGGATGGCACCCAAAGACCCATAGCCTTCTATTCCCACACACTTTCCAAAGCTGAAAGGAACTACGCGCAGATTGACAGAGAAGCACTAGCAATAGTCGCAGGGGTAAAAAAGTTCCACGACTATCTCTATGGAAGACCCTTTACCATATTCACTGATCACAAGCCCCTTCTAGGAATATTCATGTGGGACAAAACAACCCCCCAAATTCTATCACCAAGAATATTGTGCTGGTCCACCTTCTTGTCAGTGTATTCATACAAATTAATACACAAACCAGGGAAAGAATTGGGACACACAGACTGCCTTAGCAGACTGCCCATTCAAACCAACGACACAGACCCAGCTCCTGCAGGACTCATACTAGCAATATCCCAACTTCCAGACTGCCCCCTTTCCGCTAAAATCATAGCAAAAAATTCAGCCAAGGACAAAGTCCTAAGCAGAGTTCTCAGGTGGACAACCACGGGATGGCCAGCCAAAAGCCCACACCCATAATTTCAGCCATTCTATAACAGACAACACAAAATGTCATCACACTTAGGATGCCTTCTGTGGGGGAACAGAGTAGTAATACCAGATAAAAACATAGAACAAACCCTGGACACCCTCCATGAAGGACATCCAGGCATAGTTAAAATGAAAGCACTAGCCAGGAGTTATGTATGGTGGCCAGGGATAGATAAGGATATAGAAAGACATGTGGGAGGATGCTACCCCTGCCAAGCAACAAGAAGCGAACCACCCCAGGCCCCAGTACATAGATGGGAGACAACAAAAAACCCATGGTCACGCATACACCTAGATTTTGCAGGACCAATCCAAGGCCAGAGCTTCCTATTAATAGTTGACAGCTACTCAAAATGGCTAGAAGTACTTCCCCTTAGGAAAACCACTTCAGGAGCCACTATACAAGCCCTTAGAAAGGTCTTCGCCACCCATGGCCTTCCAGACACCATAGTCTCAGATAATGGACCACAATTCACTTCTCATGAATTTCAGATGTTCGCTACGAGGAACTGTATTAGGCTGGTCACGTCAGCACCGTTCCACCCATCGACGAACGGGATGGCTGAAATCATGGTGCGCTCAACCAAAGAAGCATTAAAAAAGTTTGTAAAAGGGAACTGGCAGCGTCGGCTCAGCCAGTTCCTCATGGCACAACACACCACACCTTGCACGGCAACCGGCAAAACACCAGCGGAGCTACGGTGGGGAAGGAGGCTGATAACGCATCTCGACAGACTGCATCCCGACACTTATACATCAGAACCGGATCACCCCACCCCCACCCCGCACCTTTAAACCTGGGCAAATGGTCTGGGCACGAACATACACGTCCAAAAACAAATGGGTCCAAGGGACAGTTTTACAGCAAACAGGACCCATTTCCTATTTAATACATACGACAACGGACGGCAACTTACGACGTCACATAGACCAGCTCAGACCAAGGCAACCGGAACACCACCCAGACCTTCCTCCGTCAAACAGCCAACCCCCACCCCCCATGGACATACTACCTGCACCACCACAGGAGGAAGGGGAACAAGAAAACATACCTCCCTTGGAACACGGAAACGCACCGCCTCCAAGACGATCTACCCGGAACAGAAGAGCACCAGCATACTTACAGGACTATGAATGGGCCGGCTCCAACAACCAACAACAAGGGGGTAGAAACAATCCAGGGGAGGGGTAAGGGGTGTAATGTATGTGAATATGTATGTATAAATGTTATTAACCAGTTATAACCGTTAAACACTATGAGGTAACTCCGCTGACAGAAGAACAAGCGGGAACTTGACAGCTGTCAAAGTTCCCCGCCAGAGCGCAGGCGCAGCCATGTGACAGCTCGCGGCTGTCATAACACAGAAGCCGGCTTACCACGCGGAGAGAAGAGCTGTCAAGACGCGACAGCGGTGATTGGACTACAAGACGCGGCGCCAAAAGACACAAACCTGATTGGTCTAACCTGACAGCAGCCGGCTATAAAAGCCGAACAAGTTGTACCGTTCTTGCCTTTGTTCTAAATAAATCCCAGTTAGTTAACCTGTCATCCTGCGTGGTCCTTCAGCCACTTCATCACCCCCTGGTGCTGCGCCTAACTGGTCGTGACTGAATGCACTGTTAGGTGTAGTGATGCTGGGCATCATCGTTGGCCTGTACAATTTCAGGGGACCTTTTCCTTAGCTGATCAATGTGTCTCCTGATCAGCTGATTCCCTTCCCCCTCAATTAAGTATGATAACGGACCAGTTTTGTCTATGACTACCCCTTGTGACCATTTGTCCCCCTGCCCATAGTTCCTTGCCCAGACTGAGTCACCGATATTTAGAGATCGGGTCGGAATGTTCAGTTCAGGTTCTACAGGTAGCCTGTCAGGGTGTAGTCTGTCCAATTTGGTGGTTAAACATCTGGCCCACCTCATTTCAGCTGGGCTTTTCCCTGTGGCCGTGCAAGGTGTCGTGTGTTGGGCCAACAGGAACTGAGCCAGTCTCTGATGCCAATTGCCGTGGATGATCCTTCTTAGGGCGTCCTTGGTTGTCCTGATGTTTCGTTCAGCCAATCCGTTGGAGGAGGGGTGGAAGGGTGCCGACGTTGCATGCCTAATCCAATTGCCCTTGAGGAAGTCTTGAAATTCATTGGATGTGAATTGGGGCCCGTTGTCAGAAACAATCACGTCAGGTAACCCATGGGTGGCAAAGAGTCCCCGCAAGACCTGTATGGTTTTGGCTGAGGTCATGGATTTTACAGGCACGACCTCCAACCACCGGGAGTAGCTATCCACAACAACTAGGAATGTGAGGCCCTGAAATGGGCCTGCAAAATCAATATGTATGTGAGACCAAGGGTTCCTAGCCACCTCCCACTTGTGTACAGGTGTGTGTGCTTGTTCTGGCCTAGACCGCTGACACTGATAGCACCCGGCTACCCTGTCCTCGATTGCTATGTCTAACCCTGGCCACCATAAATGACTCCTCGCTAGGGCTTTCATGCGAACAATCCCAGGGTGCCCCTCATGTAGTTCCCTGATCACTGCATTCCTGTGCCCCTTTGGAATGACAACCCTATTTCCCCACAGTATACAGCCCAGGTTTGATGACAATTCATCCTTCCTTCTGAAGTAAGGCGTGAATTTGGGGTCAGGATTTTTGCTAGGCCACCCCCCCTTGTACCCATGCTGCTATTCTGCTAAGGATGTGGTCTTTTTTGGTAGCTGCTGCGATGTCTTTGGCTGTCAGTGGGCACTCTGAGAGTTCCTGTAGAGTCAGGATTTGGCCCACAGGTGCTGGGTCAATGCCAGTGTCAGCTAGGGGTAATCTGCTAAGGGCATCTGCATGCCCCATCTCTTTGCCAGGTCTGTGTTTGATGGAGAACGTATAAGCTGAAAGGAAAATAGACCATCTAAGCATCCTAGGGGACATTATTTGGGGTGTCTGTTTGTCTGTGGTGAATAACCTGAGCAGGGGTTTATGGTCAGTGTATATTGTAAAGTTCCTTCCATACAGATAATCGTGGAACTTTTTTATGCCTGCCACGATGGCCAACGCTTCCCTGTCTATTTGTGCATAATTCCATTCTGCTTTAGTTAAGGTCCTGGAATAGTATGCAATAGGCCTCTGTTGACCCTGGTCATCCATGTGACTTATGACTGCCCCTACTCCATAGGGAGAGGCGTCGCAAGCTAGGAAGATTGGTTTGTTTTCAATGAAATGGGTGACTAGTTCAGCCTCGATTTTTTGTTTAAGGGCAAAAGGCACCCTCCGGGCCTTAAGCCTAATGGGCCTAACAGCGGGGTCTAAATTAAAAGTGATGGGAGGTCCTTTGTATCTCCCTAACGACCCATCGAACACGTCTGCGAAGTTATCGCAGACAGACTGAAGGGTTTTTGTGTTAATTGTGTTAATTACCCCTACCCAGATGCCCAGGGCCGGGAACCAATTGAGGCCTACTAGGCTGGTTCTTTGGCCCTCAGTAACTAAGAGGTCTAGAAATCCACTGAACCCCTTGTACTTCACCTTAATTGTGGCCTCGCCTTTTAATTCTATGGGGGTTTTTTGAAAGTTGGCTAACTGTAGTTTAGTGGGTTTTAGGGGAATTCTACGACCGCTTTTGTTCTCTATGTATCTGAGGGTGTCACTGGAAATTATAGACACTGAGGCCCCCGAGTCCACTTCCATCTTGCAGGGAATGCCCTGCAGCTGGACTCCTATTTTTAATTTAGGCTTCAGAATGTGATTAATTCTAGGGGTTCCCACGTGGTTGACCCCCTCCCCCGCCCCCCGGTTGGAAGTGCATGCCTTAGGTCTTGGGGTCTCTCCGCCACTCCTTTCGGGGGTTACCTCACCTGAGGCCCATGCGTCGAGCTCGTGTAGACGGTGGTCACGCGGTCGGCTTCGGCAAATGGCCTGGATGTGGCCCGTTTTTCCGCACCCTCGGCATTTCGCGTTTCGGAACCTGCATGTTGTTCGGAGATGGTTTCCGCCGCAGCTGCCGCACCTCGCTTCTGAGTCGCGAGGCCTGGTTTGGTTGTCCCTCTGGGGTCGTTGTAGCGCTGGAGGTTGCTGTCTTCTCCCTTGGTCGGGTCCGTCAGAGCGTGAGGGTCTCGCTGCCATCTTCCCGAACCTTCGGGCAATTTCAGCAACGTCGGCTTCCCACTGGTAGTCCACCTCCCCACCGTCCACATGGCTCTCGAGGTTGATTTCAGCCGAGGCAGCCATGCTGTTGTAGGGGGGGGTCGCGTCTGCCTGTAGACTCGTACGTGAGTAGTTCGTCTAAGACTTCTTGCAGGGTTCCCGTGGGCTTTGCGATTATCTGGTTTTGTAAGTGTTCGTCTCGCAGCCCCAAAACTACTCGGTCCCGGATTCGAATTTCGAGGTTATCGTATTTGCAGCGCAGGGCTGCTTCTCTGACTGCCGCCACAAACTGCATGATTGACTCGCCTGGTCGTTGGTTCCGCTTTTCGAATATCCTCCGCCAGAACAGTTCGGACCTCTTTGGAGTAAAATGGACCTTTAGCTTGGCCAACAGGTTGGCGTACGACACGCTGGAGACCGGCACGGGCTGGCACAGGCCGACGGCAACCCGGTAAACCGGTGTGCCGCTAATGGTGAGAAGGGCCGCCGCTTTCTTCCGGTCCTCTGTTATTCCGTTGACCAGCATGAACCCCTCGACTTGGCCGACATACTCCTCCCAGTCTTCGGGGTAATTAGGGTCGAACTCCTTCAGGGATCCAACTTGTGCCATTCTGTGGTTTCTGTCGCGGCAGTAGTTTCGGTTGACTGCGATTCAAATTTCCCGCTTTCCACGCAGCTGGCTTCCGCGGCTCCTTCGCTGTTCCGCCGTCGATCCCATCCTCGTTGCCACTGTTATGTCTGGAATGACGAGCGTAGACAGTGAGGTTGAACAAGAGAACGTTTATTGAATGCACATGGGTCAACTGGCTAGCAGCCGTTGGACCCCATCTTATATACTAAGGTGCCTTTAAACATAACCAATCCCCAGCCCAGAATCTCCCGCCGGGAGTGTAACAACCAATAACTGCACCTGGTTTTCCCGCCTAAGGAAAACCACTCCCATTAACTCTGGACACAACAAAAATGGTGACACTACTGACACAATAAAGTCAATTCCACCTCAAGGATAAGTGCAGTAAGGTCCCCGTAAGCCACGTTGACTGGTGGGGCTGCCTCCCACCAGGGTGAGGATTTGCAGTTTTAGAATAGTTTGGAAAGAGAGGCAGCATTGGTGCCATGTAAGCTTCATTTAATGCAGCTCTTTTAAACATCAGCCTCCTTTTTTCTACTTTATAAAGAAGCCTTAAAGTTATGAATAGCAGAGAGGCTGTGCAGTCCCATGACGTCTGAAGCTTTCCCCACCCCCCCAATCATTTTCAAAGCACACTTAACCTCAATAGATACTAAGCTCCATCCTCATTCCAATTAAAGCTATAATCTCATGGCTCAGAAGCATTTGCTTGTCCTTTAAAAATTGTTGCAACTGATGTGTCTTTGGGACATTTGTGAGGGAGGGAGAGGAAAAAAAAATCCCGACCTTCTCTAAGAACATGGTCAATTTCATATTTTAAATGCTTAACATGCTTAGAAAAAAATAATTGGCAGGTGGACCTGGAGGGCCACATAAAACATGACAGATAATTGTTTCTTTAATTGCAATGACTGAATTAAATTACTTTTGCACATGGAGTATTCAAGTAATGAGTAAGATTAAAGTCCTGACCACTTGCAGTCATTAAAAACAACCTCCTTCGGCATTTATAGTACCAGAAGAGAGATAACCACCATGTATTGGACATATTTATACTGTAGTCTGCCAAATAAATCTTTTTTACCACTGTAATTAGATGTTGCAATCAGCTTCCATGACTTGCCTTAATCTTTTTAAAAAAACTATTTCTGAATGATAATACTATAAATGACCATAGCCTGCTGATATTCTCTTTCTGAATTATAATATTGTAAATAGCTATAGCCTGCTAATATTCTCTATTTCTGAATTATAACACTGTAAATAGACATAGCCTGCTAATATTTTTTCTCAGATTTAATATATTGGTTTCAGGTGTAAATAAACTGAATTAGTTCAATCACTCTTCCCCTGTTTGATTTTTTTTTTCAAGCTCCTATTAGCTTTACCTCTGATCTGTCAGGCTTTGCTGACCAGGAGTCTGCAATAAATCACAGATCCAGCTTAATTCAGCTTCTAGGCTGTGACTTGGCAGAAATCTCATAGACACAGTTTGGCTAGATAAGGATATTCATTGCAAGCAAACATGAAGCCAAAAGAAACACACAATTTGAGCCCACAATTATTCGTTTGCAGTCTTAGGAAACTACATACAGAAGTGCAGGAGGAGAAATGGAATTGGCATGGTGAGTTGTCTTAGAACCTTAGAAAGTTACCAATCTGTGAAAGCATATGAAGATCCTGATGTCAAGTTTTCGACTGATGATCTCAGTGAAGTAAGCATAGCTGAGACATTCCAATTTCTAAGTGCAAAACTTTATTGAGCACAGCATATCAGCACTGATAAATAGAAAACCAGCTCTGGCTAAAATGGCACCAGAAGAGTAAATTAAAAGTATAGCACCTCCCTTTCCCCCTGATGGTGCAGGTCACATTTCCCAATTAAGTGTCAGACAATTGTTATGAGAAAAATCTTCAGTTCTCAGCCAAACATTCTCCGATGGTTTCGATGCTGGACCACTTACACCTGCGATGCTGGACCACTTACACCTGCGATGATCATTCCAATCACCTCTCTTCCCCCCTGGGTCTGTAAGCAAGCTAAGAAACAACAATGGCTGAAGCAGAATAAAGTTTCTTTGAAGCTTGACACCTGCTCTTTCTGAGGACTAATATGATTCAGTGAAAGACTGATGCTTTCACAGATTGGGCCATATATCAGAGGAGGAGTTTTGGGTTTTCAGAGTGTAGACTGGAGGCTGAGGACAGGTTGCATGGTAAGACATATTTGTTTGGGAAAGAGGCTAAGTGGATGGTTTCAGTAGCTGCTGCAGCCAATCCAGCACAATCAAACAGGGTTAGTTTTAGGCTCATGAGAGACAGCTGTGTCCTCCTTTTTAGGTTGGTTGATCCATTTCAGCACTCATTTAGTTCTGATATTGGAGCAAATTGCTGATTATTTGACTGTTTTTGATGAGTCTATAGCCACCATGCTAATCCTTCAAGGATTATATAGGTGATGGCAGTCTTCCTATACAAAGGCCATCACAAGCTATCAGCCTCTTCTCATCAGGATGTAGTGGTAGATCACAGGTCTCCTAATCTTACTAGGCTTTTACAGCATCTAAATTAAGATTTGATAGATATCTCATAGGCACAGCTAGATATGATTCCTTATTATAAATAAGAATAAAGTCAAGAGATGGCCCATTACCAGTAAAAGCATACAATCTCCCTCATTACACTACGCTGGACCACTCTCCACAAAGCAAAGTCTTTAACCCTTTTTTAAAGGACACAAAATGGCCATGGAAGAGGAGCTGACTGCAGGGTTGTCATGAAAGATTCTTAAAGTTCTGGAACCAGAGATCATGATTGTGAAGTAAGGAATCAAAAACAGGCTCTGCTCAAAGGAACCTAAAGAGAAATAAAGACAGAGACATACAGGGGATCAAAGAGAAATAAGGACAGAGACATACAGGGGATCTTGTGACTGGAAGCCTCTAAATATAAATCACAGTAGTTTAAACTAATCTCTGGCACAAATAGGAAGCCATTGAAGGCATCTGTACTGTATTAAGATCTGAGAATAATCTGAAGGTTCGGAACAGACTAAACATCTGCTCCACAATTAAAGGATGGAAGGAGGCACAAATGTAAACCGCAAATATGTACACCCCCTAAACTAAGTAAGAAGTTGCCTACATTAATAGATTTTACAAAATAAAATAAAGCTAGATGATCAGTCTGAAATGACTCTTATTCTGTTCTCTTTTTTTAAAATGCTTCAGCAAATAAGCCAAATGGATCTTTCCCTACCACCCTTATCTGTACACACACACATGCACACAGAGACAGATCTAGTGATTATCTTTTCTTGATCACTGGCAGAAATTAAACTTACCTGGCTAAAGCAAACTGATTGGGCATATTGTTAGGAAACTTATTCATCTTTTCTTTCTGGAACATTACATTATAGGTGATTTCCAACCTGAAGCAAGTTTCTATGCCAGTTTAATCTTTTGACTAAAAGAAGCAAAACTGGACACCATGCTGAATGTGGAAAATTAACCGGCAGGTCCAATAACAAAGACAACAGATGTTCCAACTTATGTGATGAAAAGGATCACAGGCACATTCCTAAACCTGATGCAAGAAAGATAGATGAGAGATGACTTAAGGACATGTTATAATAAGGTTTGGTAAAACCATCCAGAGGCTAGCTGATGTCCAAGTTTCACACCACAAAGAAAGTCAAATACAGTATATTATTCCCATGAAAAACAACGCTGGAATTCATATTTGCAAGCTACTTCAATAAAGGGATATTTGCTGCTCAGGCCAAAGCTCTTTGGATATGTGAAGAAAATTACAGACTATATGATCCTCCTGAAACCACTTACATTCAGCTGGCTTATTAAAAAAAACACAGAGACAATTCTGCATCCCCAGCATGGATTAGTAGGGTTTCTGCTACAGGCAGCCAAATTTCAAGCAGTTTCATAAAGAAAGTGCCTGTGGGTCCCACCTATTAAGAGATGATTTTCTCAAGTATGGGAATTGCTTGTAATAGACAAGATGTCTATAGAAATTAGAGCTATTTTCAGATTGAGGAAAATGGCTCTGATGCAGGTGGATTTTGAAAAGGAGATTGCAAAGGCTTCCTGGAATCAGTGTTATCTCGCTTGCAATTTTTAATATAGTTTATGTTATACTTTCATTGAATACAATCTCTGGCAACTTTGAAAAGAACACATAAGTGAAAATAAGGATAAAAAACATTTAATCTTGGGAAATAAAATGGTTGCTAATAGACCACTTTTTTGAAATTGAAAACATCTTCATGTGAAATAGAAAGACAAAGATGACAGATAAGAAAGATAAATATGTATTGAGCATTTCTTATTTCTATGAGCTTCCAATTAACCAGTATTGCAAGTTTTACTTTCCTCCTGTTGAGACAGAACTGAGGACATTTTAAAAGTGTATAAGCACACAAACCCACTCAGCCTGTTACAAAAAGAGATGCTTACCCTGGCCCGTGTGTGAGGTTCATTTTTAAAAAAAATGTAAATTGGAAACATTTAATGAGGAAAAACAGTGTCAGAAAACATGGAGGAAAATGTGATCCCTAGGAATTAATAGGGACAGGATGGCTCTGCAAAAATCCAGAATACAAAGGAGATTGGAGGAGGAGAGAAATAAGAAATGGAAGATAGAAAAAATTGGAACTGAAATGTTTATAATTACCTTACAAAAGAGGTCAAAAAGCATTGCCAGTCAAGTCTCCTGTGAGACTGGCCATGGGCTTAATAAATGCTTTGTGGGAGAATAAAGCATTTCCAAGAGAGAAGGATCTCCTGGGCTAGTGAGGCATCCAAATAGGTCAAAGAAATAAGCAAGATTGGAAATGGGAGTTAGTATCTTTGAAATGAATCCAAGACAATTTATGAGGGAGCAAAGGAATCTCAGGCAAATGTCTTTTAATGTTATTACTAGTTAAGATTTCACACAAAGCAACAAAACCCAGTAAGCAAAAAGTCAATCAGATCCCAAAGTCCAGATTATGATGAGGTTTTAATGATTAGTCAACATCTCGTGACTGTCAGAGGCATAAGTAGAAGGGGGGCATCATTTTTCATCATGGATAATCATGTAATTCGGTACATGGTGCTCCATGCTATTTCCCTTTTGGGTGTCATTTCTGCTCCTCTTTCACTCTTCCAGACTCACAACCATCTTCCTTGCTGTCACTGGCCAAACACAACAGCTCCAGAGGAACATAATGCCCCGGGTTGGGACTTGAATGGGTTGAGGCAAAGGAAATGGCAGGGAAGGAGGGGGCAATTTGCACGCACACACACACACACATCTCACATCCTGAAATCAGATTGCTGAAACTGAGTAAGAAAATTACTCACTTGGGATGATGTGATCTGGGGAAGGGGGTTTTCCTTTCAAAATACTAGTAGAAATTTGAGGCAAACAACTCTCATGTCTTTTCTTAAATTCTCCCCAATTCTTCAAAATGGATTGAAATTGCAGCATCCAATTTAGTCATTTTGTCTCCCGATTCTGGTGGTGTGATTTCAGGTAAATGTCATACTGGAGGACTTTTTCAGGGGAGGACTAAGAGCAGTTTGTCTCCAGGAGTCTGCCCTCTACTCTTCTCAATTTTAAAAGCTCTCTAACTCCTGAAAAACAGACTGGAACCTCAGGGGCATATTCAGTGGCAATCTCAGCTGGATTTTAACAGTGAAAACTCCTTTGGAATTACAAAAGGTAGTAATTAAAGCTTTTTTTCCCCTTGTTTTTCCTCTTTAGAGAGGTTATTACGTTCAGGAAAAGAGCAGATGAAATTAAAATAAACATTCTGAGACAGGTTTTCTTAGATAATTTTTGATATTTTTTAAAAAAAATTGTAATGTATTGGGCTTTGTTCTACTAAAGGGTGTCATGTGGGTTTGGTTGCTGGAAGGTTGCTTAAGCAAGGAAACTGGCTAACAGCTCCCAGCTCCTCAAACAACCCGTCTCCAGCGGCGCCATTGGCTGCTTCTAGGGTGGCAATAGGTTGCTTTAAACCTATTGGCTGCCACCTAGAGACCTGGGTATAAATAGCTGCATTCGCAGCCCTGCTCCCCAGTTTGGTTCCTGAAAGCAACTAAAGAATGTTTCTGACTGAACTCACTCACCTCGTCTCTTTGCTCAAGCAAAGAACCCAGTACACAACACTGGTGATGAGGATGGGATCCTGCTTCTCCAACAGAGCTGAGAGTCACTAGGGGAGAGGCTGGAACATGCCTGGTGAGAAAGCAATCCCCCCCTACGGTCGGCCTAGCACAGCCACACTAGCGACCACGTGCCCAGAGAATCACTCCCTGGGCATACAGAGGAGCAGGATAAGAAGACCCCAGCCACGAAGACCAACCGAGATGGCAAAGGTCGGAAAGCTGGAAGAATTTGACATAGGTCACCCAGAAAGATGGTCTTCATATCTATCCAGGGACGAGAACTACCTCCGCACCAATCAAGTTGCCAAGGATGGCCTGAAGGCTACTACACTCCTGTGTGTTTGCGGCCCAGCCACGTTCGACATCGCAGAGAACTTGTTTGCGCCGACGCCATTGGAGTCCGTAACGTTCATGGATTTGAAGAAACGGCTCAGCGACCATTTCCAGCCCAAGCTGTCGATAATTGCTTGGCACCATGCATTCGAACAGAGGGTTCAACAGCAAAATGAAACAGCATCCACATTCATCGCAGCATTGAGGCAGGCCTCACACCTGTGCCAGTTCTCCATCATAGAAGAGAGGCTCCAGGACCGACTTGTCTGCGGCCTCCAGAATCGAGAGTTGCAACAAAAACTCTTTGCCAAAGAGACTCTGTCATTTCCAGACGTGCTGAAAGAGATCATGGTGGACGAAGCTGCTGGTGGGGCCATACTCAGGGTGCCACCGATCAGAGAATGTCGATTGGTGGCCCCCAGGGGGAGATCCTTCTCTGTGGGCGCTCCGGAGCTGTGGAATCAGTTACCGGTAGAGCTCCGGATGGCGCCCGATCTTCGCTCCTTTCGTCGCGATCTCAAGACGTTTTTGTTTGTACAAGCCGGCCTAGCCTGATGGGGATTGGTGGGGTTTTTTATTTTTTGTATTTTTAATTTTATCTTTGGGGTTTTATAATTGTATATTAATTGTTTTAACTTGGGCAATCATTTAATCTCTTTTTCTGTGGATGAGGCCACAGCTATGACACAATCTATTGTAACCCACAGGGGGCATCTAAAGTAAAACACCTGCAATTCGGGGTTAGCGTAGCCCCTGGCATTTTTCAAGGCATCATGGAGTGCATGCTCAAGGGCATTCCGGGGGTTTGTCCCTATTTCGACAATGTACTCATCAGCGGTGAGTCCACAGAGGTGCTTGCAAGGAGGCTCAGAGCCATCCTTCAACAGTTTCACGAAGCGGGCCTTAAACTTAAGAAAAACAAGTATAGCATTGGACTCCCTTCAACTGAGTTCTTGGGTTTCCATATCGATGCCGATGGCATCCACCCTGC
The DNA here is from genome assembly GCF_947247035.1 of Vipera ursinii. Lineage (NCBI taxonomy): Eukaryota > Metazoa > Chordata > Lepidosauria > Squamata > Viperidae > Vipera > Vipera ursinii. The sequence continues at coordinate 45,715,889 of NC_139513.1, read as the reverse complement.
TGAGTCAATATTGAAAGCCATTCAGATGGCACCCAGCCCCAAAATGAAGGGAGAGCTTCAAGCATTCCTAGGCCTCCTAATTTTTTACCATGTGTTCCTTCCTAACAAGGCCATAGTGGCAGAGCCGTTACACTGGCTCTTGGATAAAAATACTGCTTGGAAATGGACCAATGTTCATGAAACCAGCTTTAAGGCATTGAAGGCCCTACTGTCCTCCAGTTCAATGATCACTAATTTTAAAGAGTCGATGCCGGTGTGCCTTGCATGTGATGCATCCCCATATGGGGGGGCTGTTCTAAGCCACTTGGAGAGTGATGGGACTCAAGTCCCAATTGCTTTCTATTCCAGGACACTGTCCTCCGCAGAGTGTAATTACGCACAAATTGATAAAGAGGCATTGGCCATAGTAGCTGGAGTAAAAAAAATTCCACGACTACTTGTATGGCAGGGAATTCACAGTCACCACAGACCATAAACCGCTATTGGGTTTATTCACTACAGACAGACAGACACCCCACATCTTATCCCCTAGGATGTTAAGACGGTCCATCTTCTTATCAGCCTACAGTTTCAGGCTAATTCACAAACCCGGCAAAGATATGGGCCATGCAGATGGCCTCAGCAGGCTTCCACTGCCTCAAATTAAGCCAGATCCGGCTCCAGTGGCCAGTGTTTTGTCCATTCAGGACTTGCCGGAGTTTCCGCTCCACGCTGGGGATGTAGCTGCAGAAACAGCTGCAGACAAGACTTTAAGTAGAGTGCTATCCTGGCTTCACATGGGGTGGCTGGAAAATAGTCCTGGACCTGAGTTCCAGAGCTACTTCACTCGTAGACACGAGCGCTCAGCTCATAAGGGTTGTATTCTATGGGGGAGCAGGGTCATTCTCCCCACTTCATTAAGAGACAGGGTATTGCAATCGCTTCATGAAAGTCATCCGGGTATTGTTCCGATGAAAGCATTGACACAAAGCTGTTTATGGTGGCCAGGATTAGATAAAGCAATTGAAGCTCAAGTACATGGGTGTTACACGTGTCAGCAGTCTAGGCCTGAAATGCCACACGCTCCTGTCCATAGATGGGAGGAGACACACACACCCTGGTCAAGGATTCATATTGACTTCACTGAGTCCTTTCAGGGACAGCTATTTTTTATAGTGGTCGACAGCCACTCTAAATGGCTGGAAGTTATACCAATCACAAAAATGACTACTGCTAGGACCATCCAGGTGCTTAGGAAACTCTTTGCAATGCACGGGCTGCTGGACATCATAGTGTCAAATAACAGGGCCCAATTCACAGTGGCAGAATTTCAGGCCTTCTTGAGGACTAACCTCATTAGGCACGCGACATCGGCTCCATTTCACCCATCTAGCAATGGGCAAGTCAAATGAATAGTGCACATTACAAAAGAATCACTGAAGTGCATAGTGACTGGGGATTGGCACCACAGACTGGCTGATTTTTTGCTCTGCCAGCATACCACACCGTGCACGGCAACTAGCAAAAGCCCAGCAGAGCTGCGCTGGGGAAGGTGACTAATCACGAAACTGAACAGGTTGCACCCAGACCAGGTGGCAGCAGATGCCTCTCACCCAAGACCTCTGAGGGGGTTGCAAGCGGGTGATGGGATGTGGGCCCATAACTATGGGCATGGGAACTTGTGAGTGTCAGGCAAAATCACTAAAATATTGGGCCCTCTCTCATACGAAGTGGCCCTAGATGGCGGGCAAGTTGTTCACCGCCATATTGATCAGCTGAGGAAGTGGTTTCTAGAACGGCCACAAAGCGAGGACTTCATTCCAGGTCCAATCCACAGACCTCAAACCAGCAGCCAGGCCAAACAATTCACATGCTCTGAGGACCCTAGCAGTCAGAGCAACGGGGAGGTGGTCATAGAAGGGCAAAGCCCAGGAGAGCAACATGGGTCCCCTGATGGGGAAAGTCAACCCAAACAATACAGCCACTGTGCTAACTCTGCACAACCAATGGACTCAGGGGTTGGCTGACCTGGAAGGGCCAGCCAGAGAAATTTGAGTCAGCCAGACTCTCTTGGACTCAGGGCCCCTGGTCTACCCAGCCCAGCAGCCATGGCTGCATGATTGAAGCTGTGCCACTTTCTACACGTGTCCCACACCATCTTAAATCTTTTCACCCATCCGTCATTCTTAGAAACAAATAATCCCATAAAAGACAAGTAATTGTGTCAGGGATTTCCAAATATGGCAAACAAAGAACAATGGGATGAATGTTAGAAAATTCAAAGATGTTGTTCCTAATGAATCAGGAGAAAGATGCAGGGTTAAAAATGGAGAAGAGAAGCAGCTAAGTGTGCCATATAAGATGATAACACAGAATAAACATTCCTCTAAGTTGTAGATAGTAAAACAATTCTAAATCTGATAATGATGTCAGACTTCCCTTCAGGGGCTGTAGGCAGTGGTATTCAACACATGCTTATACAGAAGATATAATTGCTTAGAGTAAATTCTGTGATGAGATAGTGAGAATGTATTAAAGCAATATCAAGGGATCTAAAATTAGCAGAAGCACTGGCATACTTAGCAGTTGCAGCATCTGAAGAAGGGGTTACTCTAAAATCAGTTCAAAATGGTTATTTTAAGTTTCAAGTTTCAAGTTTTATTTAATTTGTATACCGCCCTTCTCCTTGGTAGGGACTCAGGGCGGTTCACAGGGCATATATAAAAAAGACAATACAAAAATTAAAAAAGATTAAACCCATGCCCAGTTAAAAACAGTAATACAAATCTAAAACAACAAATTAAAACCCATAATCCCCCGTCAGGCCAGACCAGCTATTTCAAATAGGTGGGTCTTCAGGCCACGACGGAAAGTTCGGAGGTCTGATGCCGTCCGGAGCTCCACCGGCAGTTGGTTCCATAATGCCGGAGCGCCCACAGAGAAGGCCCTCCCCCTGGGGGCCACCAGTCGGCATTCCCTGACTGGCGGCACCCTGAGGAGGCCCTCTCTGTGGGAACGCACAGGGCAGAGGGGAGTTGATGCCGGCAGCAGGTGGTCCCTGAGGTATCCCGGACCCATGCCATGTAAGGACTTAAAGATCGTAACCAAAACCTTGAACCTCACCCGAAAGACAACTGGTAACCAATGCAGCTCGCGGAGCAAAGGTGTAACATGGGAGTACCGGGAAACTCCCAAGACAACTCTCGCGGCCGCATTCTGTACCAGTTGGAGCCTCCGAGTGGTCTTCAAGGGAAGCCCCATGTAGAGAGCATTACAGTAGTCAAGGCGAGAGGTCACGAGCGCATGAGTGACCGTACACAGGGCATCCCGGTTCAGATAGGGCCGCAACTGGCGCACCAGGCAAACCTGGGCGAAAGCCCCCCTAGTCACGGCCACTATATGATCTTCCAGGGTAAGCCGTGAATCTAGGAGGACTCCCAAGTTGCGAGCCCTATCCACGGGGGGTAAGAGCTCACCCCCCATAGAAAGAGATGGAACATTTTGAATGTCCCGGGATGCCGGAATGTACAGCCACTCAGTCTTGTCAGGGTTGAGTTGAAGTCTGTTCCTCCCCATAGAGACCCGAACCGCCTCCAGGCAACGGGACATCACAGCGAGGGCATCACTGGGGTGGTTTGGGGTCGAAAAGAAAAGTTGGGTATCATCGGCATATTGATGATACCCAACTCCAAAACCACGAATGATCTCACCCAGCGGTTTCATGTAGATGTTGAACAGGAGAGGCGAGAGAACCGACCCCTGAGGAACTCCACAAACGAGAGACCTAGGGGCCGATCTCTGCCCCCCTGCCAACACCGACTGCAAGCGTCCCAGGAGATAGGAGGAGAACCACTGAAGAACTGTGCCTCCCACTCCCAATCCCCTGAGACGCCGCAGCAAGATACCATGGTCGATGGTATCGAAAGCCGCCGAGAGGTCTAATAGGACTAGGACAGAGGAATATCCCCTATCCCGAGCCCTCCAGAGATCATTTACCAGAGCGACCAATGCCGTCTCCGTGCTGTACCCGGGCCTGAAACCCGATTGGTAGGGGTCCAGATAATCCGCTTCATCCAGGACCAGAGGGAGCTGATGCGCCACCACACTCTCGACAACCTTCGCAAGAAAGCGAAGGTTGGAGACTGGACGAAAGTTGTTCAAAACAGCTGGGTCCAAGGCAGGCTTCTTGAGGAGAGGTCTCACCACCGCCTCCTTCAAGACGGTGGGGAAATAACCCTCACTCAAAGAAGCAGATATAACCGCCTGGAGCCAGCCTCGTGTCCTCTCCCTAGCTGCATAAACCAGCCAGGAAGGGCACGGGTCCAACAAACATGTGGAGGAGCTCAGCCTCCCCATAATCCTGTCCACTTCATCAGGGGTCACAGAATCAAACTCTTCCCAGGTAACATTGACAAGACCGCCCGTGTCCTGATCGCCTGACTCTGCCCAGCTGGAGTCCAAACCGGTCCGAATCCGAGCGATTTTATCCGACAGATGTTGACTAAATTCCTCGGCACGACCCTGCAAGGGATCCTCCCTCACCTCCTGATTAAGAAGTGAGCGAGTCACCCTAAACAAGGCGGCCGGGCGATTATCTGCGGACGCGATGAGGGTGGAGAAGTAATTGCACCTCGCCACCCTCATCGCTGCGAGATAAGACCTAATATAGGTTCTTAACCGCAACCGGTCGGGTTTGGATTGGCTAGACCTCCAGCAGCTCTCTAGGCCCCGTTTCCGACGCTTCATCTCCCGGAGCTCCGCGGAAAACCATGGAGCTCGCTGGGATCTGCGCCGGGTCAGGGGCCGCAAGGGTACAACCCGGTCAAGTGCCTCAGTGGCTGCCCATTCCCAGGCTTCCACTAAGGCATCCCCCGAGCTGTGAGCAGTGGAGGCAGGTGGGGACCCCAGCGCCGCTTGGAATCTATCAGGATCCATTAAGCGTCTGGGGCGGTACTATCTAATTGGCTCCGTGCCCCCACGGCGGGGGGTGGCAAAACGGAAGACCAGCTGCAGGAGATGATGATCGGTCCATGACAGGGGCATAATAAATGGAGAGCCCCCACCTAGATCATCCAACCACCGTCTAGATAAAAAAATCAGGTCAAGGGTGTGGCCTCCCTCATGAGTTGGCTCTGAGATTACTTGCGTCAGGTCCATGGCCGCCATGGAAGCCATGAACTCCCGAGCTAGCTCAGATGAACCTCCCAGGGATGGTAGATTGAAGTCTCCCAAAACTATAAGTTTGGGAAACTCAACCACCAAACCCGAGAGGATATCGAGCAGCTCGGGCAGGGCTGCCGCTGTGCGACTAGGCGAAATGTACACCAGCAGCAAGCCCAACTGCGCCCCAGGACCAAATCTCATAAAGAGAGACTCACACCCGACTATCTGAGAAACGGTGGTCTCCCGCGGGCATAAGGTCTCCCTAATGGTAACCGCCACTCCCCCACCCCTACCATGAGCTCGTGGCCGGTGTAGCACCCAGAAGCCTGGTGGGCAGAGGTCAACCAAAGGGACCCCACCCTCTGGGCCCAGCCAAGTCTCCGTGATGCAAGCCAGGTCCGCATGCTCACCCTCAACTAAATCCCTAACGAGGGGAGCTTTATTAACCACGGACCTGGCATTCAGGTACACCAGCCGGAGCTCAGGAGGCTGCACATCCTCGCTCCTGGGATCTCGGGGAAGAAGCAGAGGGTCGGAGCGCCTCACCGCTTGCAAATAGCGGGGACGGCCCTCCCGGTAGCGATACGGCCCCCTGTCTATCCGCCTGCTGCCATTCCCCATCGTGGGAATTGATAATCCCACGACCCGCTCATGAGCCCCGGCGACAACGCCACCCCGTTCTCCCCCCGTGCTATCAGAACCAAGGCTGGTCTGAACCATGGTAGATCGGCCACCCCCCATAGCCAAACAACCGCTACCTCCCACCCCGCTCCCTAGCCCTATAAAAAATTTGGATAAAAAAATAATCAGAGGCTTATTTAAAAACTGAGGCTCTGAACATTGTGGTGCCTTATAAGCCTTGTTCTGAATTCTTCTATTATCTTACAAGATGCAGTTGAATAAAAAAAAGTTGAGTGCAACACATATTCTATTGTGTTCTGTGCAGGTCAAACCTATCAGAACAGTATATATGTCCAGCTTCTCTTAAAGTGTCAGAGAAGATGGATACAAATATTATATTGTGTCATGCCTGGCACAAGGTTTGAACTCCATAAAATAACATCTGGCTATCCACATCTGATGAATCCCAATAAAAAGAAATCAATTACATGGTACTAATGTTTGTGTGAGATTGGTGGTCTCTAAATTTGATGCATAAATAAATAATGTTACTGAAAACACCACATAGAAATACACTATGTAAAAATAAAAACATTTCCCCTCTTTTTTCAGGAAAACCTCAAAAATGGGATATGACATAAGGTGCCACCTGTATTTCTCTGACTTGAGAACTTAAAGAAAGATGTATTGTATGCTGTATGCCATTTTAATAGTCTGTATATCCTTTCTCGTAACTGCAAAGTGCCAGACCATCTAAAGCATGAAGATCTTTGAGTTCAATTCTCAGCAAAGAGTTTGAATTCATGAAATAACATCAAGCTGCACACATCTCCTTTCTAATAGGATCGAACTGATTGTATGTTGTCTGGTGGTCAGTGTAGTTGAAACCAAGGTAAACTGTTTAGTTCAGACAGACGAATGACTCAGTGAGGTTTAACAGCAAAAGGTTTATTCAATACACATATGTCAACTGACAACTGTCAAATAACTCTGGCTTTTATACTCGAGCTGTTTAAACTGTATCCAATCACAAGCCCGGGTTTTCCCGCCTTTACAACATTAACCAATAATTGCACCAGAATCTCCCGCTTCAAAGGAACCTTCTTTGCAACAAGCTACTGACATAACACCCCTTCCCCCCCAGTTGATGTTATTTGTTGACATAATCTCTCAAGTATTTGGGTGGCCTATGGACCCTAGATGGGTATCTATTGGTTTGGTTACTTAAGTCATTGTTAACTGACTGTCTGATTGGCTGGCTTATATTTATGGGTCTGGAATTTTGAATTACAGGCTCTGACGATTCCCTACTAACAGATTGTGATTGCAGTTGTGTTTGTTGTTGTTGTTCAGGAACTGCTGGCCTGTTCATAGGGGACAGCTCCCAGTCAATTTGACAATGTTGTGTGTTAGCTGTAGTCACACTGGTTTGAATTTCCGCTTCACCGCTAACTGGCAAGTTGTTTTGATTAAGCCAAGATGCAGTATCACCCCCGTGTACGTTTTGACCCCCATCGACTGGCATACTTCCGGCAATTCTCTTCCTTAATTGATCAATATGTCTTTTACTTATTCTATTCCCTTCCCCCTCAATGGTGTAAGACAACGGCCCCATTATGTCAGTGACTACCCCAGGAACCCATTTGTCCCCCTGTCCATAGTTTCTGGCCCAGACTAAGTCTCCAATTTTGAAGGACCTGTTTGGGATATCAGGTTCAGCACTTGAGGGTAGTTTGTCAGGATGTAACCTGTCCAGTTTGGTGGTTAGCCGTTTGCCCCACCTCATTTCCGCAGGGCTTTTCCCGGTAGCCGTGCAAGGGGTTGTGTGTTGGGTCAGCAAAAAGTCTGCAAGTCTTTGGTGCCAGTCGCCACGGATGATTCGCTTCAAGGCGTCTTTGGTGGTTCTCACGTTGCGTTCAGCCAAGCCATTGGTTGACGGGTGGAAGGGTGCTGATGTTGCATGTCTAATCGAGTTGGCCCTGAGGAAATCCTGAAATTCAACAGAGGTGAATTGGGGCCCATTATCCGATACAATCACATCAGGTAACCCGTGAGTGGCAAAGAGGCCCCTTAGAACCTATATTGTTCTACTAGATGTCATTGTATTAACAGGCACTACCTCCAGCCACCGAGAGAAGCTGTCCACCACAACTAGGAAGGTTAAGCCTTGAAATGGCCCTGCAAAATCAATGTGAATCCTAGACCAAGGATTCCTGGCCAATTCCCACTTATGTGTGTGTGTGTGTGGCAGCTCTGGTCTAGATCGCTGACACAAATAACATCCTGAAACGCATTCTTCAATATCTTTATCAAGCCCTGGCCACCACAAATGACTTCTAGCTAATGCCTTCATTCACACAATTCCAGGGTGACCCTCATGTAATTCCGTTAAAACTGTAGTTCTGTGAAGTTCAGGAATAACAACACGGTTGCCCCACAATATACATCCCAAATGGGATGAAAGTTCATTCTTCCTCCTAAAATATGGGATGTACTTGGCATCAGGGTTAGTACTAGGCCAACCACCAAGAACCCAGGTCATAATCCTTTTGAGAATATGGTCTTTTTTAGTAGCCTCAGCTATTTCTTTAGCAGTTAAGGGGCATTCAGGAATTTCCTGTAATGACATAATTTGTCCTACTGGGGCAGGGTCCTCCTCTGTGTTGGTTAAAGGCAGTCTACTAAGGGCATCTGCATGGCCCATTTCCTTACCAGGTCTATGTTGCAGTGAGAATGAATATGCTGAGAGGAAAATTGACCACCTCAGCATTCTGGGAGACATTATTTGGGGTGTCTGTTTATCAGTGGTAAACAGTCCCAATAATGGTTTGTGATCAGTGAGTATGGTAAAGTTCCTACCATAAAGGTAATCATGGAACTTTTTTACTCCTGCCACGATTGCTAATGCTTCTCTATCAATCTGTGCATAATTCCGTTCAGCTTTGGTAAGTGTCCTGGAATAGTATGCAATTGGCTTTTGAATGCCCTGACTATCCATGTGACTGATAACAGCCCCCACACCATAAGGTGAAGCATCACAAGCTAAATAAATTGGTTTATTCTCAATAAAATGAGTAACTGTGGATTGGCTTGAAAGAATATCTTTTAATGTTTGAAAACTGACTCTATGTTTATCTTGCCACTGCCATGGGGTTTTTCTATCTAATAGTCTATGTAGTGGTTCCGCGATGGCAGCTTTATGTGGCAAGAATGTATGACAAAAATTGACTAATCCTAAAAAGGCTTGTAATTCCGCCTTGTTTTTTGGTTCTGGTGCCAATTTGATTGCCTTAATTTTATCAGGTGTAGGGTGAATTCCATTTTTATCTATCCTAAATCCTAAAAATTCTGTGGATTTAACTCCAATACAGCACTTTTCCTTTTTTAATTTAAGTCCAGCCCCCCTAAATCTTCCCAGTACCTGTTCCAGATGCTCAGCTAATATTTCTTCATTTCTTCCAGCTATTAGAACATCATCAAAGTAAGGGCATACACCAGGTATGCCCTTTAAGGTCCTCTCCATCACCTCCTGGAAGATACCTGGAGCTGCTGCAATACCAAATTGCAGTCTGTGGACTTGGAACGCCCCCTTGTGGGTAACAATAGTTTGAGCTTCAGCAGCCTCCCTGGAAACAGTAAGTTGCAAATACGCCTGCGCCAAGTCTAACTTGGCAAATATGGCGCCGTCCTGTATCGTGGCGAGGACCTGCTTCACCGTCGGGACCGGGTAAGCATGCTTTTTCATTCCTAGGTTCAGGGTGGCTTTGTAATCAGCGCAGATCCTCACATCCCCATTAGGTTTAAGGGGTGTGATGATCGGCGTCTCCCACAAACCACCCTCGACCGGTTCTAGAACGCCTTGGCCTACAAGCTTATCAAGCTCGGCCTCGATTTTTTGCTTAAGGGCGAAAGGCACCCATCGGGCCTTAAGCCTGATGGGTTTAACCGATGGGTCTAAATTAAAATTAATTGGGGGTCCTTTATATTTACCCAAAGACCCATCAAATACGTCTGCGAATTCATTGCAGACAGATTTGAGGGTCTTATTATTAATAACGGTGTTTATTCCCCCGACCCAAATTCCCAGGGCAGGAAACCAGTTAAGGCCTATTAAACTAGTTCTATGGCCTTCTGTAACTATTAAGTCTAGTATTCCATTAAACCCCTTATATTTAACTCTAAGGGTAACTTTTCCCTTAATTTTTATTGGGGTTTTTTTGAAATCTGCCAATTGAATTTTGGTTGAACTAAGTGGAATTTTGCGACCACTTTTAAGTTCAATCTTTTTAAGGGTCTCACTTGAAATTATGGACACTGAGGCCCCGGAATCAATTTCCATTTTGCAAGGAATTCCTTGCAACTGGACTACGATTTTTAATTTTGATCCCAAAATGTGATTTATTTTTCTCTTCCCTATGTGATTAACTCGCGCCACCTCCCCGCAGTTGGGGTATTGTGCCCAAGGTCTAGGGGTCTCCTTGCCACTATAGTGAGGGGTTACCTTACCTTCGGGCCAAACGTCGATTTCGTGTAGACGATTGTCGCGTGCACGACCCCTGCAAATGGCTTGAATGTGGCCGGTCTTTCCGCACAATCTGCATCTGGCAGAGCGGAATCTGCATGTTGCTCAGGCATGATTTCCCCCGCAGCTTCCACATCGGTTGTCGCTGTCGCGCTGTCTAGCTGGAACTTCTCTCAGTTGTCGTTGCAGTGTTGTTGGTTGTCGTTGTGGTGTTGTTGTTTGGAATCGGCGACTCGGTTCTGGTCCTTCACTGCGGAATGGTTTTGCCGCCATTTTTCCAAACCGCCTGGTGACTTCGGCTATGTCGGCTTCCCATTGTGGGTCCACCTCCCCGCAGTCCACAGGGCTTTCTTGGTTTATTTCGGCAGAAGCAGCCATGCTATTGCGGGGGGGGGGGTCGCGATACCCAGTGGATTCATAAGTCAAAAGTTCATCAAGGACTTCTTGCAAGTCGCCGGTGGGCTTAGCGATAATTCTATTTTGTAACTGCTCGTCGCGTAACCCGAGCACCACTCTGTCCCGGATTCTTATTTCTAAGTTATCATATTTACAACGTACCGCTGCTTCTCTGACTGCCGCAACGAATTTTGTTATTGACTCGCCCGGCCTCTGATTTCGTTTTTCAAAGATGCGCCGCCGAAAGAGTTCTGATCTTCTTGGTGTAAAATGTACCTTTAATTTGGCCAGTAAGTCGGTGTACGAAACGCTTGATACTGGCAATGGTTGACAAAGTCCCACGGCAACCCGATACACAGGTGTGCCACAGATAGTCAGTAAGGCAGCGGCCTTTTTCCGGTCGTCGGTTATGCCGTTCACTAGCAAAAATCCTTCGACCTGTCCCACATATTCTTCCCAGTCCTCTGGGAAGTTTGGATCGAATTCTTTTAAAGAACCAATTTGCGCCATTCGGAGGTTTGAGGATTCCGCCGCGGCCGCTTGCGGTTGACTGTGAATTTTTAAATTTGCCGCTTTACGCGCAGCTGCTTGTCGCCGATCCTTCACTAGTCCGCCGTCTATCCCACCTTCATCGCCAGTTGTTTAGTTCAGACAGACGAATGACTCAGTGAGGTTTAACAGCAAAAGGTTTATTCAATACACATATGTCAACTGACAACTGTCAAATAACTCTGGCTTTTATACTCGAGCTGTTTAAACTGTATCCAATCACAAGCCCGGGTTTTCCCGCCTTTACAACATTAACCAATAATTGCACCAGAATCTCCCGCTTCAAAGGAACCTTCTTTGCAACAAGCTACTGACATAACATAAACAAAATTATACAATCAAAGCAATGTAACTGAAAATAAAACAACACATCAACAAATAAGAATATCCTAATACCCTTGACCAAAGATTGGTACACTCCTTCTATCTGGGATGGTCGTCCTCTTCCACCGAGCATGCAGCTTCTGGAGGGACACACATGGAGTGGTGAGGGAGGAAGGGGACACCTGCCTAGCCAGCCAGATCAGCTGAATCAACCCTGCTGATCAGTGGGGTGACAGATGTCGCAGCCAGATCACCCTCACATCCATATCCTGTCTAACAGATACTTATTTAGTTGAACTAGCTGGTACTAGCAAAAAGCACACTACTTCCTATAAAATCCAAGAATAAACATCATCTGACTTTGTTCCTACCTTATGTGATCACTGCTTTTGTTTTACCACACAGCAAAGATAGATATAATCTATTTTAGCTGCTTAGCATAAACATACACCATTTTATATCATGGAGCAAAGGTTTAAAAGGTATTTAGTCACACCTTGAAAGCGAATCATATAAAGACTTCCGCATTTAGAGCTACCAAAATTGAGCCCAAAATTTCTGTCGATAAACAAGACAGTTGTTAAGAATGGGTTTTGCCCCATTCTACGACCTTTCTTGCCACAGTTGTTAAGTGAATCACTGCAATTGTTAACTTAGTAACACGGGATGTTAAGTGAATTGACTTCCCCATTGACTTTGCTTGTCAGAAGGTTGCAGAAGGTGATTGCATGACTTCAGGACACTACCACTGTCATAAGTATGAGTCAGTTGCCAAGCATCTGAATTTTGATCATGTGACCACAGGGATGCTGCAATGGACATAAATGTGAAAAATGGTCATAAATCACTTTTTTCAGTGCTGCTATAACTTTGAACAGTCACTAAACAAATTGTTGTAAGTCAAGGACCACCTGTATATGTCACCTTTCAAAGCAGTTGTGAAACTGAAAGTAACCAACAGATATCAGAGCTTCACTACCTGATTAGAATATTGAAGTGGATCCACTTAATGCAGTCTTGCTCATAATTTTCAAGTATATAAAAGTATTTACCAGCTACCAAGCAAAGTTTAAGGTTCTGGGATTAAGATTTTAAATAATCTGGGACTGGGACACCGGAGAGAAACACTTCTCTCATTTTGGGCTGCTTGGGTTGTTATAGATCTCCCCTTCCCTGCACTCATTTTGTCGTCAGTCAAAAAGGGGGAAGGGCCTAAATATCTCACTTGCTAAATAGCATTGAAATATGACATATGAGATACAAAAAGTGGCATGGCCAATGCAAATTGCTTACAATTGTGCATTTTCTCCATTCTGAAATATGCATACAAATAGGCAGTCTGATTTGCTGAAGTATAGCATGAGAGAGTGCAATAATTCAATGTGTTCCGTTTAAATTTCATTCTTAACAAACAATAAAATGCATCAGCAATAAAATTGTGCCAGATGCTACTTGATGCATTATTTCAGGAAACTCTCCAATTCTCCTGCTCCTTGCTAACTCCTACTCAAGTTTCACTACCATTCTTTGAGAGTGGACAGGGGATAATGGCATGAATCAAACGTTGGGCAGACTAATATCAGCTATAAAAATTTGTACATCTTATCTTAGATACAGCTGACTCTCTAACCTCTCCAAGGTTCAAATATGAGTAAAAACTGACAGTAGCATCTTTCCACTTGACAATTTCCAGATTACTGAATTACAATTCTCAGCCACGTTCATGTCTTTTTGTCACCTTATTCTGAAACTTGCCAAATGAATCAAGGTTTGGCTTTATTCCATTTTCTTCAGACGTGTTCATTCAGCTCATTCTCTGACTGAGCTTTGTGCCATTCCAGTTGGAAGGCTCCTGCTGTGTATAACTTCCCTTTTCAAAACATTATTAAATTTCAAAAAAAGAATAAAATACTAAAGTAAAATGTTTAAAAGAAAGGGATAGGGTCAAAGGAAGTGCAAACAAAAAGAAAACAAAGCTGCAGAAAACAGATAACTTCCTACTACAGATAAAAACCTAAAAATCAATCAATCAGAATAAAGCTGGAAGGCACCTTGGAGGTCTTCTAGTCCAGCCCCCTGCTCAAACAGGAGACCTTATACCATTTCAGACAAGTGGCTGTCCAGTGTCTTCTTAAAAACCTCCAGAGATGAAGCACTCCCAACTTCTGAAGGCAAGCTGTTTCATTGGTTAATTGTTGTCACTATTAGGAAGTTTTTCCTTAATTCCAGGTTGCTTCTCTCCTTAATTAGTTTCCATCCATTGTTTCTTGTCTTGCATCAATGACACTTCTAACTGGAATGAACTTCTAACTTCTAATGAAAAGTTACAACTTCTAACACTTCTAATTAGAATAAACCATAACAAACAGTACTTCTATCACCATTTGTTGATATAACTTTCTGCCATATCTCACCATTTCCGCTACATTTTTCATTTATCTGGTATCACTTTAATGAACTTCCCAGTTGTGTTGGAGAAAGGGGATGGCCTTGAGGGACAGAAGGAAGGGCTGCTACCAAGGCAATGGTCAGATAAAACAGGTCCATGTCCAGGGCAGGAATGTAACATGAGACAATATCTCAAGCAAGGCCTTCCATAGATAAAGGGTGCGAGATGGGAAGCACCAGATTTGCAAGTTTCCCTTACTAGAGCTATTACAATTAAGGCAGTATTTTTCTGCATGACTTTGATTTCTCAGTATACCTTGAAGTGCAAACAGAAACTGCATCTTTCTATTATTATGCTTAAGAAAAAAAGCATGCTTCAAGCATAAGTATATGTTTATTTACAAATCTATATAAGTATAGATTTTCTCCGTCTTTAAAATACTTTGTAGTGAAATGATTCACCCTTGTTAATCAAAGAAATTCCATCATCTTGTTGCAGATCATGATTTGCTATGTGCACATCATACCATATGCTAAACGCTTCCTATATTTCTCTGTGCATCAGGAAAATGATGTAGGTTTGAGTTTGCATGGGTAAAGACATATAATAATAAGTTCTTGAGATCACATCTTTCAGAACATCCAGCTGGGACATGGAGCCTTTCTTCACTTTCTCCTTCACTCCTTTTCAAAATCTCCAACCAAACACAGGCAAGGAATCACTTTGAGTATTATAGTACCCCTCTCGTTCTTCATCTGCAAATATAGTAGCAGAAATCAGTATTCTTCAGATTTTAAAATATTTCCTTTCTTAAATAGTATTTACAGAGTATCTGGCCATTTCCCCTCATAATCAGTCTTGATGAACCAGTGAGATTTCCACACTTAGATAAATTATTTACAACTGATAAAATGGACCATAAAGCCATTATGCTGTTGGAAGAAAAGTCTTCATCATAGTTCAATCCAAGTTGGGAATAAACATGGTGATTGCTTTAGGAAGAAGGTTGTAGTTTATTGAAGAGGACAGACAGACAGAAAGATGGCTCTGGCAGGAAAAAAAAAGAGAAAAAAAGGCTCAGCACATGTAGGGAGTGGGTTTTTATACCCTCTTGAGCCTTTTGTTTGGAAGTTATTTCCTGTTCCTGTTTGAGGCTTTGTATTTCCTGTGTCATGTATTTTGACCTGTGTCCCTTTGGCATCTGTGAGTTAATCCTATTATGTCCTGTCTTATACTTTGGGTGGGATATATAGATTTTAGGTGTCTTTGTCTTCTTAATCTTCTAGCTCAAACCTTCCTGGATTTACATCTGCATTTCTATAGAGCTGGTTTCTGCTTGGGGAAGGGAGACCTGGGGCTATTAAGAAAACTGGGCATGCTTTCCTGCCTCTTTTAAGATCCTTTGAGGAAATGTATTTTTCTGCCCTTATAATATTTCCTTCTCTGGGTGGGGTGGGGGTGGGGCTGACTTCCCACAATGCCAAATAGCTAAGTGACTCAAACTGTTTACATGAGAGGCAGGTTTTAGAAAGCATGGAAGCTAAACTTGGTTTGCAAGGCATCAGATCTCTCAATCAATCTTTTTACATAAATTCTACAGAAAGTGAAAATTCCCCAAACCAAAAGAGACTTCCATATTGTAGCAATTATCTTAAGGTCTGATTTGCATTTTAAATGTCACCTGTGTAAATTAAAACTGTTTACCACTAACAACACTGTCATTTTATTATTCATCTGGCAGAACCCAGCCAAAGCAACCGGTTCTAATAAAATGTGCCCTTACATTCATCACGGTAGGTAATGAATGTAAGGGCACCTAATGGTAGGTAGTTCTACAGTCAGAGCTCTTGCCAAGGAAATACTCTCAAGCCTGCAGTAGGACAAAAAGCCTAGTATCATCCTCACATACAAATGGTAAGAAATCCAGTCTCACTTTCTGTGTTGCAAGATTTTTTAAAATGTATTTATTTGATGCCTTCAGGTCAGTGTTGATTCCTGAACAAATCCCCGCAATTTCCTTCTCAAGTTTTCACAAGTGCTTTGCCATTGTTTCCTTCCCAGGGATAAGAGACAGGGATTGAACACAGTAACTTAGGTGGTTTTGTCCCTAAGATAGTCTCCCATTGTCTCCCAGTTTAAGCTTAATGCCTTAACCACTATGCCAAAAATGACTTCCTTGGTTGCTATAATTAAGTATGTATGTATCTGAACAAGATTCAGGAATCACTTTTTCATAGCACACAAAGAGCTTTGTCAGTAAAGAAAATAGCATGTCAGTAAAAAAAATTCTAATCCAGTTGCAGTGAGATATATTGCTTACAAGCCCCCCCCCCCACACACACACAAACACGCACAGAGAGAGAGAGAGAGAGAGAGAGGGAGAGGGAGAGACTTGGGAATATGATCGATGAGGCTTTCTGATTCCCCAGAAGATCTTTAGATCTGCTGGACATAAAGTCCCTGCCTTCTTCCAACATCCATGGAGAGAATATTTTTTTTATGCTGCCTCCATTCATTTTATTCCACAGATAACTTATCTCTGCAGGTTAATCAGGAAAGAGGGAGAGAGAAAAATGTGTCCTGTCTTGGTCTTTTCCCCTCTTCTTTAACTTAGCAGACTAGCTGGCATTTATAAAAAGCTAAATTCTCTGTAGAATGAGTGTGGTGGTTTAGAAAGAAGTTACAAGTCTTTTATCATGTAGATTAAGCTAAAGGAACAAAAGGTGAGTTGAAGTAAATGGCAGAAAGCAAAAAAGAAAATGCAATTATTCCTTCAGGCTTTTTACTCAGCAGCTACTCTTCTGGGCAGAAATACCCCTACACACACTCCTTATCATCTTTCCAAGTAAAATAAAAAGGATTTAGGACACAAAGGGTCAATCCATAATGATTCTCCAACCTTTTCCAGTTTGGATTTAAAAAACAAAAAACTGGCTGAAGCTGGCCTCAACCTGTATGCCTTGCGTACAGTCACTCATGCGCTCGTGACTTCTCATCTAGACTACTGTAATGCTCTCTACATGGGGCTGCCCTTGAAGTCCACTCGGAGACTCCAACTGGTGCAGAATGCAGCCGCGCGAGTTGTGCTGGGGGTTTCCCAATACTCCCATGTTACACCTTTGCTCCGCGAGCTGCATTGGCTTCCGGTTGCCCTCCGGGTGAGGTTCAAGGTGTTAGTGATGAC
Source organism: Vipera ursinii (assembly GCF_947247035.1). NCBI lineage: Eukaryota > Metazoa > Chordata > Lepidosauria > Squamata > Viperidae > Vipera > Vipera ursinii. The sequence goes on along the minus strand of NC_139513.1, from coordinate 45,698,762 downwards.
TTTCAAAGCCCTACATGGCATGGGTCCGGATTACCTATGGCAACACCTGCGGCCGGCGTCAACTTCCCTCCGTCCAGTGCGCTCCCACAGAGAGGGCCTCCTTAGGGTGCCTCTGATCAAAGAATGTTGATTGGTGGCCCCCAGGGGGAGAGCGTTCTCTGTGGGCGCGCCAGACCTATGGAACTGCTTGCTGGTTGAGCTCCGGACGGCCCCCAACCTTCGCTCCTTCCGGCGCGATCTCAAAACCATCCTTTTTGAACAAGCTGGCCTGGCCTGATGGGATGGGGTTGGGTTTTATAAATCGGTTTTAACTTTTTAATGTGTACTAATTTATTTATGGGCATTGCTGTTTAATTACTTTTTAATTTTTGTATCCTGTTTTTTATTATGTATTGCCCTGTTCACCGCCCTGAGTCCTTCGGGAGAAGGGCGGTATACAAATTAAATTAATAAATAAATTAATAAATAAACCAGTTGACAAGGATTGTGGACTTGTTGAGAACAATGAACCAACACCTCCTGCAAGGCAGATGGAATGACTGCTGTTTGAACCCAGCCACACGTCACCTCTCAAAAAGCCATAACTACTCAGTTGTTGGATCTAATACACAGGTGACAGAATTCACCATCCTGAGGACTTTGTCCACCTCCTCTGTAATAAGCAGATCAAACTCCATTCAGTTAACCAGACAAGACTGGATCCCAGTCACCTCTACTACACCAGCAAGCTGCAGTCTAACTCCAACTGCATCCAAGCAACTATCCATCAGATGCTCAGTATAATCCTCATAATGACCCTTATAAAGCTCCCCTAGCTTCTTTCTACTCAAAAGAGGCCAAGTCACATGAAACAGAGTCATCAAGTGGCTGCCTATGGATGTGGAAAAATAAGCACATTTTGCCATCCTTGTCACCAGAAGGTAGTCATTAATTCAGGCTCTTATTCGCGCTTGCTCAGACCCATTCTTTGTTTTCTGCCAGCGGAGTTCTAGACATCTCTCATACACTTCTTCTCCTGGAGCTAATTTGAAAAGTAGGAAACCTTCCAGGATCCACCTCCAGAAAGAGCTCACATAATATGTACATGTTATGGTTGCATCTGCCCATTGTATAGGTTCATACATACTTTCATTTGTACGCATTAATAGGTTTGGATGCGGTGGCTCAGTGGGTTAGGATGCTGAGCTTGTCGATCAGATGGTCAGCAGTTTGGCGGGTCAAATCCCAAGTGCTGCGTAACAGAGTGAGCGCCTGTTACTCGTCCCAGCTTCTGCCAACCTAGCAGTTCGAAAGCATATAAAAATGCAAGTAGAAAAATAGGGACCACTACAGTGGGAAGGTAACAGCATTCCATGTGCCTTTGGCATCTAGTCATGCCGGCCACATAACCACTGAGATGTCCTCGGACAAGCGCTGGCTCTTCGGCTTTGAAACGGAGATGAGCACTGGCCCCTAGAGTCGGAAACGACTAGCACACATGTGCGGGGAAACCTTTACCTTTACCTTACAGTGCTTCAAAATATGATGTTTCAGAATATGAAGGAGCATTGTCTGCAACTCATTCAACTGGACACATTTTTTCCAGGATAGTGCAGATGTAAAAGAATGCCTTTCAAAGAAGCTGGATCAGCCTAAATCAAACAGGCAGCTGCTTCAACGAATTGCACAAGAAGGGTGCTATGTTTGTACTTCCACATGTGCTAAAACACTGAACTAGATTGCACAGTCCTACATGTTAATTTAATATGAATTTTCAAGACATAATCCAAGGTAGGTGATGTAGTCATATGTTAAAGCTAAGAAGATTGGGCCCAAGCAATAAACTTATGGAAAATGTTGCCTGGAAACCCTACATATACACACCAAAAAGCAAGAGTAAATTCACTTAAATAAATATGCTTGAAAAAGTTAAGCATTTCCAGATAAAATCCTTGGGTTTTGAAAATGGTTGTCCATTTTGCAGTCCTCATTAAAATTTGAGCACTTTCGATATCATTTTAAAGCTATAAAATAATAAAGCTATATAATCTATCTTAGTCAAACTGATCACAAAACATTTTATTAAAACTATATCTTTAGAACAAAAAGCAAGTGAGTATAACGGTAATCTTACCTGTGTTTCATTACTCGGAAATCCTTAGAGAATTTGGAAAATGACTATTCTCTTAAACTGAAGTGTGGTTCAGGATAAAACTACACGATAGCATGATGTTAAATACCAAATTGGATGTAATTGCTATGGGATTTTTAAAATGCAGTTTACATCACCATGATGTTAAAGAAGGCAAAATACAACAGGATCAAATAGGAGGGAAATTTGTAAGTCTTTCTTTCCTGCTGTGATGAAAATTCCTTCTTTGAAAGTTCTTTCATTTGAAGGCAAATCTCCCATGGCTGAGAAATGAGATTAACTGTATATAATTACTTATATTAGAACTTTATTTGTGTGCACAATCAGTGCAGCAGAAGCTTAACACAGTTTTTTCCTCACAATTAGTGCATGCCAAAGTAGCTCTTATGATCTTCACTGTCACCAGGTTGAAGCTACTTCTTAATTTCAAAGAGGAGGACAGCGCAAACCTGAATAAAAATGAACTTGGCTGGATTCATGCATATCAAAAAGAAAAGTTTGCTTGCTGTATCTGTCAAGAGACTTTGTTCTGATACATCCATTATGCAGTAGGGAGGACTTGTTCTAAGCAGATAGTCTTCCCTTGGTGTTGCTTTAAAATGAAGACATTGACCTCTTGCATTCTACAGAATGCTCTTCTTCTTTTTTTAATATAATTTTTTATTGATTTTCCAGTATTACATTTATATCTTTGAAAAGCAACATGGTGTCTGGGTTACAATAGTTCCGTTTCATACAGGTACATGTTATTACAAATAGCCAATATTTCCTCTATTTTTTCCTTTAATACATATTGTCTCTTATCTAAATTAACATACTTCTTATTTTATCAACCAATTATTTAATGGTTTCCTTGCATTTGTCAAAATATTTTTATATATTTCATTTATTATAACATTTCATCTTTAAGGCATCAATCACCTTATAAATTTTCCCAGCTTTAATTTGCATTAATATTAAAGTTAAATGTTTAAAGTTTCTCATTTTTATATTTCTAGGTGACCCCACTTCCCTTTACCACAATTCTCTCCAATTCCTAATAATCTAGATACACATCCTATCTATCTCATTTCCATATCAACAGGTTAGTAATACAATATAATATTCTTGTTTTCATTATAATTTCCACATGCTGTAGATTCAATAACCAAAATTTCTCCCCTTTCAACATTTAATACATCTTTTCTCTTTTCCTTTATATCTGGTCTCCCATACTTAGACTTATAATTTTATTTTTATCACTACGTCCAAGTATATTAGTTACATTGTATCACTCCTAACATAAATACATCGTAATCAATTTCATTTAAACAGTTCAATATTTCAGTTTAACTGTTGATATTCTAAGTTTTTAAATTAGCCAATATTTTTATCTGCACATCAAAACAGTCTCTCATAATCCAAGTACAATTCTGTCTATTTAGATATTTTCGATTTCAGGCCTCTTAAATATGTCCATTCTTCTTCAATCTTATTCTGGCTTTTTTCCTTTGCCATATCATTTTCCATTTCTTTGCTTCAGGGTCATCAAAGAGTTCTTGTGTTGTAGTATCATATTGAAGTGACCCTCCAATCTCTATTTTTGAAGGGTTGAGGGGTCTGATAGAGATACCAAATCTTCTCATTATTTTCTCCTCTTGGTGTAATTGTCCTGGACTGTCTATTTTTAATTCCATCTGTTTCTCATTTTGATCTTCAAATTCCTTCTGCTTTATGTAACATATTGCCAGGTTTTTCTCCAAATTTTCTCTTGCCTGTGCTTGTTGAGTAGTTAAATGTCCTGTCAGAGTATTTGATTGTTCAATTTCTTCTGTTAGGTTTTGTCCCAATAAATTGTTAGTTATAGTCACAATTTGCGTTTGCTTATCCAAGATGCTTTCTAGTTTTTCCCCAAAAGCTCTTATTTCATCACCAGCTGCAGAAAGGAACTGATAAGTTTGGCAGGTTATTTTCATCATAGCATAAATTTGTTTTTGTATTTCTTTCATGGTGGACTCTCACATCTGGTGTTCAAGGTTAGTCTTATCTTGTTTTCTAAAGTGTCAGCCAAGTCTCTCTCTCTCTCTCCCTCTCTCTCTCTCTCTCTCTCTCTCTCTCCCTCTCTCTCTCTCTCTCTCTCTCTCTCTCAGTGTCAGCTTACAATTTAAGGTTCAGCCACGGGTTGTCCCCCCAAGTACTTGTAAAATTCTTTTCTTTTCTTTTAGGGAAATTGCCTGTTAATCTCTTTTCAATTGTTTCTTCTGTTTTAGAAGAACAGAGCCAATTTTTCAAATAAGGATAGAAGTAAGGAATAAATACTGTAGTCAAAAGCTTTTAGTTCACAAGTTTTTTAAAAAAAGAATAAAGTTGTAGTTGAGGTCCAATTTTAACGTTTCTTTTTAAATCACCCCTAGAGGTTCAATCACTGCTGATTCTGAAGGGAGGGTTGAAATCCACCCTCCTTCTCTTCAGGGGGGAAGGTACTTAGCAGCTTATTTAGGTGATAAAAGAGTTTAATCTTACCTGGTCTCTTCCACGCTACTTTAATGTTGCCTGGTGGTAAGTGTGGCTTCGGCTGTCTACAGCCTAGTGACAGCCATATTGCTATGGCTGGTCTTTCATCCACCAGTTCGAAGGAAATGCAGGCACTAATAGGAGAGTTGCAGGTCCCCTGCATTTCTGCAAAAGCCCCTTCTTGCTGGTCGCCCCTCCAGGGTGACTCTTCAGCCCTTTTAGGACCCCCCGGCAATGTGAAACTGGATGTGGAGGACAAGAGCCATCCTCTAAGCATCCATAACTGCAGCATTCGCAAACCAGAAGCCCATAGAATGCTCTTCTGTTCCCCACTTAATATGGGGTTTAAAATTTTATATGAAATAGCTGGGGGATGTTATTTTGAAGTGGGATCTCATTAATATGTCAATGATAATCAGTTTCATTGCTTCTTGCCATCCAATTTGAAGGAAACCATTGGTATATTTGAGCCATTGTCCACAAGAAAGAGAACATGCTGAAAATAAATTCAGACAAGAGGAAGCTCCACCTGGGAAATAGAAAACTGAACTCAGAGACTGAATATCAGCCTATTTAAAATAGAGTGGTACTACCAGAGATGGAAGGGACCTTGGAGATCTTCTAGACAAACCCCCTGCTCAAGCAGGAGACCCTATACAATTTCTTACAAGTGGTTGTCCAGTATCTTCTCAAAAGCCACTATTTATAAAGGCAAGCTATTCCACTGGTTAATTGATCTCACTGTTAGGAAATTTCTTCTTAGTTCAAGATTGGTTCTCTCTTTGATTAGTTTCCATCCATTGTTTCTTGCCTTGCCTTCAGGTGTTTTCGAGAATATGTTGAACCCCCCCCCTTTCTTTATAGCAGCCCTTCAAATATTGAAACACTGCTCTCATATCTTTCCAGGTTTTTCTTTTCACTAGACTAGCCATACCCAATTCCTGCAACTGTTCATCATGTGTTTTAGTCTCCAGGCCCTTAATCATCTTTGTTGTTCTTATCGGTACTTTTTCCAAAAAAAAAAAGTTGCATCCCTTCCTGTGATGTTCAAATTTAGCATTGGTGATTCACACCTTCTTGATATCCTATCCTGGCTACTACAATGCAATTTTCACATAACTCCTCTTGAAAAGTGCCTAAAATTGCAAGTGGTGGAAAATTTGGCAGCTACTCTGCCAACTGGCATACGTTAAAGAGATCATATGATGCCTTTGTAGTAATTGCTAATTTCTTATTGGAAGTAATTGAAAATGTTGGAATTGATAATTAAGCCTTCGACAATTTAGGGCCTGACTATTTAAAAGGCTGAGTCTCCCATCACAAATGTGTCCAGTTATTAGGCTTGTCAGGAAGCTCCCACCATCACTAGTTCATTTTTCCAGCATGGGAGGGAGGGGCCTTTTCTTTCATTGCTCCCAAGCTTTGGCATGCAGTCTATTCCTATAAAAACCAGTACAAGATTTAATGTGTATTTTATTATTAACTTCAGTTTTTTAAAAAAAAACAAAATCTGTTCTTGCTTATATAGTTTTGTTAGCTACATTAAGTGCTCATTGGAGCAGAAAAGAAGAGTATAAATCAAAGAAAAAAATGAATAAATAAAATTCTTATCAAGACATATCCAAGGGTTGGTGCTAGGAGATAAAGTTTAATATTTAGGCTATAGCTCTTTGGTTTTGCACAGTATTCAATCTGGCCTGCAATTTCTTCAACATTTAAATGGAATTAATTGGAGAGCTTTGCAGTGGATGCACCTAGTATCTTAATATTACACAATTTTGTTGCTTCTTACTAACCAGCTACAAGGAATCAGCCAGAACCACTGAATTTTGATTATATTTTATGTTATTATTTTACTAGGCTTATAGACCATTCTAACTGCAAATAACTCTAATCAGCATACATCTCAACCTTCACAAATTGAGGAAAAATAATAAAACTAAGTCAAGAATATTACACAACTACATATAGTACCAGGAATATTCATCAGTATAACCAAAAATCAGAAAGGTTTTCCACTATCAAAGGAAACAAGATTTCAGTATTCCAGCCTTCAGTGCATGATGGAATAGCTATGTTTTAATGGTCTTCCTACATCCCAGGAGTTAAAGGGCCATCTAGATATCTTGGGAATTTTGTTCCAAAGATTGGGGGCAGTGATTAAAAAGGCTTATTTCTGTGGTTCTTGGAGATGGTGCTCCTGAAGTGATAGCATTTCCTCAAAATGGCATTCACTGAATAGCAGGACCCAGAGCTTCCAGATCTTGTCTGATGGGCAGATACTATTTAGAAAGATGGTTCTAAAGAGCTCCAGAATCACCTTATAGGGGAGATGGATGGCACAAAAATAAAATAAATAAAAACTATAAATAAAATTTGTTTATGCACTTTATATATTTGGCCAAGTGTGATTAGAAACATGAGGAATTTGTCTCGGGCACTCAGTGTACCTGCAAAACAACAGAATATAATAATAAAAATAATACTAAGTATAGAGCCAATAAAAGGGGAGGCAAAAATAATGAAAGGAATAAATAATAACACTACAGCCACACTCTAATACATACACATTAGACAAAAAAAACCTAGTAGTCATCGTATTTTTCTTAGCTGCGAGAATTAGACGTTCAGCAAAATATTGGCACAAGGGAAGAATCTGTCTCTGTGTCTAGTTGTTTTGGCGTGCAATGTCCTACAGTGCTGTCCTGAGGGAAGGAGTTGTAACAGTTTATGACTAGGATGTGTGGGGCCTGCAGATACCTTCTCAGCCCTCCTTCTGAGTCAGCAAGTTGACTTAAACCAAAATTAATAGTCAGGAGTCAACGTCTTCTTTAGCCTCTGAATTTGCAGCTTCAATCCCTTTGTAGTTTACTTTGCTAAACATTGAAGTATCTCTGGAGCCATTTTGTTAGGCCAGGCTATTATTTTGTCCATCACCCACTATGGAATAGAAGTGTGCATAAAAGGGCTTTAGTGTTCACCGAGACTGACACCATCTGTCCGATGGCTCACCAATATTTCGGGCAGAGGCTCTCCTTTTGTCCTCCTTTTTATTGGAGATTACTCTAACTGGAAATACCAAAGAAGAAATTAAACACTGGAGATTTACAGCAAAGCTCTGTCCCTGAACTGTGATACCTTTGCCTCAACAACATGAACAACATGAAGTTGAAAGAAAAGGGCCATGAAGAAAAGGGGCCTTTTGCAATATGTGGGACCACTGGTGGTGGTGGTGTTCTCTGGGATCCATAAGCAAGCTCAAATAAAGAAATTGGCACTACTGAAATTATTAGATTTCTAAAAAAAGAATAAATATTATAGCTAAAGGTCGGAACGCATTAAAAAGATTTCTAGGCATCACTATTTGGAATTGGGTAATTTTCCAGCCTGACCTAAACTTCCTCATCTTTTATCTCTCTTACAGAAAAGAAGTAAATATGTGAAAGGAAAAAAATCAGCTTCTTTATTTCTCAGAAGTTTACTAACCTGCACCCTTTAGCAAAATTTGTCAAGGAGAACGATTGCTTTGCTAGAAATTTTATGCAGTCATTACTTTGCCTAATTTTTCTGCTCAGCTTCAGGATCAATTCAAGCGAGCTAATTTTCTTCTCCTTAATGATTAATGTTTTGTATTAAGATAGTTATAAGGCGAGCAAGGCCAGTTGGCATAATTAGATCTCTTTGAAGAATAATTTCTTTATTGTCCATACGATGTTTGTCTTTATTACTCAACATATAGGTCTGAGAGAACAAAATGCACATATTTTCAAATTTGCTTATCGATAACATTCTTATTTGGTCCATATCTAAAAGTGTTGGTAGAAAGGAAATGAACACTACAGATCTATCATAAGAATGAATATTATTGAAATAAAATGGTTGAAAATGCAGGCTTCTGCTTGCATTCTTATCTGACAATGAGACTTGGGTATCTCCAGAGAAACATAGAAATAAATAGAATCCAGTGGAAGTAGAAAATAGATGGGGGTTGACAATCATAAATGTGGGCCAAATTTTGATCATATGATTGCAGAAGCACTGCAATGGCCAGAATTTTCAGGACCAGCTGTAAGTCCATTTTTCTTTCTTTTTTAGATATTATTTATTGTTTTATCATAAAAAAGTAAAATACAAAAACAGAAAAACAAACAGAACAAAACAAAGGCATACATTCAACCCTAACAACAACAAAGAAAGAAAAAAAAGTGTACAAAAAAAGAGAGGAAAAAAGTGATCAAATAAATTTAACATTTAACATGTAGGATCCACCCTAGCTTGGTGCTGAAAAAAACAAACAGTAAATTCTCCTCCCCTTTTACAAGTGTGTGTGTGTGTGTGTGTGTGTAAAAGGGAGGAGAATATATATATATAAGGCAGTCATCTGGTTAAACTAAACATTACACTAATCTTCAAATCCGTCTATTAACGGTTTCCAGTCTCTTATAAAGCTGTTTAGTCCATTATCTCTAATCAAAGCAATTAATTTTGCCATCTCTGCTAATTCAATCAATTTCAAAATCCATTGTTCAAGAGTTGGCATTTCTTCCCCCCCCCCCCCCAGTGTTTGGCAAGTACAATCCTTGCAGCCATCACCATGTGAAATTGTTTTTCAATTTACTTCTCCATCATACATAAAAGAAAAGCTTAAGCTTTCATTATTATTTGTAATTTAAATATTTTCTCTATTGGTAAGTCCATTTTTTCACATCATTGTAACTTTGAATAATCACTGAATAAATGGACGTAACCTAAGGACTACCAGTATAATGAAATGGTTGAGTTATATAAAGAGATTGAATCAAATGCAATCCATAAGCAAATCTATGAAGGGAATGCAAATGGGTAAGGAAAAGAGGGAAGGCCAAGGAAGTTGTAATCATATGGAATCCACGAGGTCAGAAATATAAAAGGCATTATATGAAGTGGATCGTGGACATTATAGATATCAGGATGGCTGGTTTGGAAGAATAAAAATAAATACAATGAATCTAGTACATGTAGCTATATTTTGTTTCTTATCTCATGCCCTTAATTTCTTTGGCTTACTATTTCTGCTATCTTTTTTGTGCTTGACATAACACAATGTACCCTGAACTGGGATAGCATTAAAGATACATGCATGCACACATATACACGGTGTGTATTCTTATCTTTATCTCATCAAGTACATAAGGGTCATTGTTGTAAAATATTTTGCTTTAATAATATTATGTTTGAAAATATTTCTGTAGCACACATTAGTGGGATAAATTTCTGTTTTAGAAGTTACTCGAATATGAGGTTACTCTGACCCAAATTTTTTTAGTGTGCCAGGTGTTTATTAACACTGCTGCTGTTGGTACCTTTAAGTGCCTTCTGTTTATAATTGCATCCCTTGATTACACATGCAAATTATTCATAAACAATCATCCTTTTGCATAAACTGAAATCACGCTAAAAAGTCATCCTTTTGTTGGTTTGATTGATTGATTATGAATCATCAAGTTAGTATCAACTTAGTGATCACATAAATAGATTTTCTCCTAAACTCCATTTTTTAATGGTAACTTAATTTGAGAGCTCATTGGCTTTATTTTTAGTATGGCAACTTCACTTTTCCTTCACTGCAGTGATAAAATTGCTATGGCAGAAGGAGGTGTTTTTGTGGCCAAAAGGTAGTCTTTACAGTATGATTAAAATCAGAGCTTAAGTATTTTGTGGTTTCAAATTGCCTCTGAAAAGGAAAATATGTCATTTGTCAGCTACTAAACCCTCCTAGAAAAATAACTTTCAGAAAGTAAAACTTAAAATAATGCTTTAGGACTAACATACTCAGCTCTGTTCAGTATAAGTATTCAGCAGCAGTTGTGTTATTACCAGGAGCAAAATGTTCAGATTAACTGTGGGAAGAAGATACAGTTGAATGGTCAAAGTATTTCATTAAAAAATACACTTACATGTCAAGTAGCAATAAATCATCACCCCAATTATACTTTCAAGAATGCTAGATCTGCAGATATTTTAAAGCTTTGAAAAATGGTTCAGGAACTAGAAACATTGCAAGGATTGAAATCCAACATATATATGAATTAGTTCCAAACTGAAGCGATTTGAAGACCTCGCTATGAATTGGCCAGCTTCTCTGGTTACATGAAAAGTTGAAACTCCCAGACTCTTCCCTAGAGAAAATTGTGTGCTCCAAATACATGCCTATTAGACCATTTTTCTGTACCACTTCAGAACTGATAAAATGAAAATGCTTTCTTTAAAATAATAACTATACTAAAATAAGTCTTCAGGAAAGTAATATGCAGCCAAAGAATTTCTATGTATGTCCTAGCAGTGGTTCTAACCTAGTGATCAAATTGTTCATTATGCCTAAGGACACCCATGTTTAATTCCTTATATAACCAATACAGCTGATTTCAGTCAATCGTTACTATATGAGTTTGTGGAAAAATGAAGGGAAACCAGCCATGTATGTCATCTTGGACTGCCAAACGATATAAATGTAATTTAGTTATATCAGTAATATAAGATTAAATGAGTGCATCCATGAGCACCAACTAAAACTCAGGTGAACTAACATGAGCACCAACTAAAACTCAGATGAAAACTCTTTAATCTCACAACACATGGACTGACTCAGCCTTGTTTCAACTGGGAAACTTTGAGCATCCTACACCAATCTAAATTTAAAAGCAATAGGGAATTCCTGGAAGGTTCACATTCAGACAAATCACCCATCAACAGGCACATAGAAATAAACTGTATTTAGACACCATTCATGAGACAGTAAAAAGCTAACAAGAAAACAAAAAAGAAACATCCTCAGATAAGCAGGGATTAATGCCAGGCAAATGTCAAGCATAAAACAATACCCTCAAGGAACACCAAGAAGAATACTAAACCAATTGGCAGGACAAGCTACTGTATATAAACAGGGAGCAAACCCCACACTAATTCACATTACAAATAAGCTCAGAAAGTTGCTATTATCTACTGTTTGCTGTAATGAATTGTGCAGGTAGAATAGGCTGTTGAGGCCTGTTTCTTTGCTTTTGAGCAAGCATTACATTAAAATCGCTATAGTACCTAAAACATTTCTGTGGAGGTTTTAAAATTTTCTAGGCAGAGGCAACATTTTGTGGCCACCTGTGGCCATTCTGTTTATCTCTTTAGGTAAGCAAATATTGACAAAAGAAGACACAATGCATCATAGGTTGTCTAGTACTTTATTCAAGTAACAAGCAGGGATGCTTTCTCATGTTGGGCGGACTTGTAAAAAAGCTAGAAAATTTTGGATTCAAATCCGTACACCGATTCAGAGGGTTTTAAAAAATTAATATACAACTCTACTTCAATTCTACTTACAGTGTTCCTAAATTCTTTTGCCTGTTTTAAATCTATCAGATAACAATGGTAAATAAGAGAACCATTGACAATTATATCCCTCTGCCACCAGTTCTTCCCTTGATTTTATTTTGCATTCTCCTTGACAAAATTCTAATACCTCAGGATAAATTAGCCATTTCTACTCAACTTTTTTTTGTCTATAAAATGATTATTGTGCTGAGAACCTCAAAGGTATTTTGGGACACAATTTGAATTTTTATCTATTCCATATTCTCAGTATGGCAGGTCAAGCATTATGATTTTTAAAATCCACTTTGACTATGACTTTGTTGTATCACAAATATTCATGCCACCCAAATCTTAGATTGTGTTCTTCTAACTCCAAAATCCTTCTATTTCTCAGCAACATCCCTTCTTTCACCCAAACCAAATACCAAGCTGCAAAATACAGTTTCAAATCAGGTAAACCCAATTCTCCTCTTTCTTTTTTCCATTTTGTTAACTTGAGGGGTTTTTTTCCCCCTTGCCACACAAATATATATATACTTATTATTTATTAGATGTATATCCTGTCTTCATTTTATGTTGTGATACACAAGAAGGCAGATTGTACTGAACTGAGGAAGGAAGGGAAGGGGTTTTTTCCCCCTTTCTTAGACCTTTTCATGAGGGACTTTATTATCCAATATGTGCGATAATATATTGTTGAATTTTAACTTACATTTCCATCCCAATATGAAACGATGTGCAAGACTGTGAGTGTAGAGTTTTATGGGGGAAACCACATCCCCATCAACACTGGCAGAGCAAACTATTGTACATAAATAAGGAGCAAATCCCAGTTTCAATCGCACTAATGATGTTAACCTAGTTGGGTAATGAAACATTTGCTGGAATTGGGTATGTCTGGTTTAACGAAGAGAAGGACGAGGGGTGACATGATAGCAGTGTTCCAATATCTCAGGGGTTGCCACAAAGAAGAGGGAGTCAAGCTATTCTCCAAAGCACCTGAAAGCAGGAGAAGAAGCAACGGATGAAAACTCATCAAGGAGAGAAGCAACCTAGAACTAAGGAGAAATTTCCGGACTGTTAGAACAATTAACCAGTGGAACAACCTGCCTCCAGAAGTGGTGAATGCTCCAACACTGGAAGTTATTAAGAAGATACTGGACAGCCATTTGTCTGAAATGGTATAGGGTTTCCTGTCTGAGCATGGGGTTGGACTAGATGACCTCCAAGGTCTCTTCCAAGTTGTTGTTGTTGATGTTGTTGTTGTTGTTGTTGTTGTTATTATTATTATTATTATTATTATTATTATTATTATTAAACTTCTGCAAGCAAACAACCAGTTCAGAGAGCACCAAGGACTTCACAGTTCAGCCCTGAGCTGCACATTCTCTTTTGTTGGAAGACAGTAAGATGGTCCTCACATACATAGGTGCCAATTAACAAACTTAATTCATTTACCTATTCTTTTCCATAAATCTACTGTTACAATTCAAACTATAATAATCATTCCTTTTGGAATACCTATTCCAAACAATATAGTAGTAAGTTTTATTGTTGTACTAGCACCCCCTACAGATACTTTTCTGAGACTGAATATTTGCATTATTGTTTACAGAACTAATATTCAGAATGTGTTTTGGAAGAAACAAAAATTATTTACCCATGAATTCTCCCAAACAAAATAAAGTGTAAAGTGATATGTGTAAAGTGCCTAGAGGTAGATTTAGGAAGCTGGTAAATTGCATAACTAACTAAATAACAGCACACAACTTTCTTTTGCAGATCTAACAGTTTTAGATTTCTGAGTGTTACGGATCTGGAAGCAAATGTGGTTTATATATTATTAATGTCCATATGGAGTTTACATATGTATGTTAACATTACAGCAACTTTAACACAGATCTGCTCTTATGGCTGATATTTCACAATGAATTCAATTAAAATAACTTTTAATAATTAAGCTATAAAATGGATTTTAAGCGCATTTGCTCTGATTCTATATGATTTCCCTATGCAGTCTAAATTATAGGGGAGTATTGTTCTTCTAATCCTGATAAAATGGGATTTGTTTATAAATAACTCTGCTTAGGTCTACATGATCCAACAGAAGTCTATTCAGAAACATGGGACACTATCTTGAATAAATCTTTTCCCCCATGTAAATGTATGTAAGGTGGTGATCCTGAAGGCAGCATATACAGCACTCCCACCCTCAATTTTACCCACAACTTGAATGTACTTGAAGCTGAGTTTCCAACTTCTTAATCAATGTTTCATGGTGACTACATGTATGTACATTTATGGCTGTTAACACATAATGGTAGAATGCAAAGTCTAATATTGTTTAGCATTTCCATGTTTATTGTTAAGACTCACCTTCTATGGAATATATTTTATGTATTCCAAAATCACATAAACTTTTTAAGCTGTGGATTAAAACACCTTTAATAAATGTGGTAAAGGCACTTCAAAATCCTTCTCACTATCTATTAAAATCTCATTACTGTGCCTTCATGGGCTCCTACTCAGAAATAAATTACATTTGCTTTTGCATCATCTTTCTAATTACAAAATTGGAAGCCACTCACTTCATCTATCCCTGTTAAGGCTATCAGATTTAAAGTCTAACATAATGTTTATCAAAGATTTTGGTGAAAGAAAACATGGATCAATGTGATATTGATCTCTTTGGGGAAGAATTTAGTAATAATGATGTTAATAATGATCTTCATGATAATGATGATGAAAATGAAGATAAAGTATTGATGCCAGAACAAAAAGAAGTATTCTTGTTTAGTCATTTAAATTCTCATCTCTTATAGTTATATTTTATTAGTGTGCATATTTATGAGAATTCTATTCTATTTACATTAACACTATACATGCACACACACACACACATACAAATGCTCAGGAATTCTGGGAGTTGAAGCCCACAAGTCATAAAAGGGCCAAGTTTGAAGACCCCTGCTCTAAGTCCTAACAGTGGGAGAGCTCTAATTGTTTGAGACACGAGAAAGAGCCTTCTCATAGGCTACCTCTTAGCTCTAGAACTTCCTACCTGGTCATGGCTCTCTGGTATTCTACCAACCAGGGTCATGATCACTTTTTTTTTCTTTTAAGGAACTATTGTTGGACCCAAGTCCAGAGATGACACAAAGAAATCCAATCAAGTTCAATCCTTTATTTGCTTACACCTAATGGACAGAATGTTGCCAAATTAAAGATATAGCTTCTGACCTAGTAGATAAATCCTGAGCGACTTTAGGATATGGCTACCCTGAACCTCTCTCTCTCCTCTCCCATCCAGCTAAGACTGCAATTTCTTAATCCAGGCCCCCCTCTCTCTCTCTCTCTCTCTCTCTCTCTCTCTCTCTCTCTCTCTCTCTCTCTCTCTCTCTCTCTCTCTCTCTCTCTCTCATACACAGACACACAAATGGTGAGGGGCACAGAGATGACCTTGGAAAAACTGAGTTGGACTAGAAGACCTCCAAAGTCCCTTCCAGCCAGATTATTATTCTACGTTCTATCAATTTTGACAATATGTGTTAAGCCAAAGAAATGAAGAAAACATTAGAAAGGCATTCAAATTGGTTTTGCCTTAACTCCCTAGGGAGGGAGGGAAGTGAGGGAAAATGAAGACTTTCAAGATTCTGTTATGACAGCTTTTATCAATAAAGCAGAGTCCTAGGATTGCTTGCAGAGTCTGCTTCCTAGCTGCGTCTACTTCAAAATGTTGACAGGAAGGCATTCTCTCCACAAGCAATATGCTATCTCCCAGCTTCTACCTTCTTTGTAATTGTTCTTAGATATGTTTATAATTGCATTATGTATGTAATCATTATTAGAACAATAAATCTGGTAACACATTTGGAAGCAACCCAATTTTTTCTTTATTACTGACAGCAAGACCACCAAGCCAAAAAAATTTCCACAACCACTTGCCTTTGTCAAACTTTAGTTTGCCCCAATATTGTTTACTTATACATTTTTATACAGTTTGACATATCAAAATACATAATCAGGAACAAAAAAACACACACCAAAATGCCCAGATATGCTGACCCAATGCTACAGTACTTTGGGCTAATTAATTAAAAGATCCAACAGCAATCTGATGGTGAGAGGCTTATAGAAAATGTTAACCAACCTGGCATGGTGCTACACAGGACCTTTTCTTTGCTGTGTATGCATGAGGGATTAGATTTCATAAAAGGAATCTGTCTGTATTCTGTGTAGCCTGATAGAAGGAAATTGAGGACTTCCAGGTGGCTCTTCAGCGGCGAGGATGGTCGGATTCGACAGTCGGCCCTTCGATCCCGTTGAAGCGGCGGAATAGCCGACCATCAGCTGTTCCACCGCTCAAAAACCCCTCTCCTCGGGCAAAGAGGGGAGGGGGAGCTTCCAGGTAGGGGTAGAACTCCCCTAGTGGCCCAGAACATTTGGTGAGAGCCCCCCCCCGAAGCCTGGGAATGCTCCGGAATGAAGGACTCTTCTACTTAGGCAGAACAAGACGCTGAATCCACTCCTGCCGGATCTGATTGTCATCTTGAGTTACGGTAGCAGCAGAGCTGATGCAGGAGCAGTATAAATAGCAAGTACAAAGCTTTAACTCTGAAACTCAAACTCTCTTCCTACTCCAACTATTGTTCTAAAGAAGGGAAAGATGGTGCCTGACGGACTTTTTTTTCTAACAAGAAGTGAAAGTGTTTTTCTTCAAAGTAAAGTGACTGCTTGAACTGAGTGGGAATATGTAAAATGGACTATCAAACTTTAAAAGAGCTTGCTATAATTTGGAGGTGCTAAAAAGTTATTTTCAAGATTTGGTTATTTCACAGTTTAACTATAAAGTAATAAATGGACTAGAAAGTGAAAGTGTGTACTGAAAGTCATCAGTCACAAAAATGGCTCCCAAACTGCATAGACCCGTTTTTAAAAGTGCGGAGGCATTGCTTGTTCAGCAGTCTAGAACGCAATCTTTGAAGTTACCC
This sequence comes from Vipera ursinii, assembly GCF_947247035.1. Classification (NCBI taxonomy): domain Eukaryota; kingdom Metazoa; phylum Chordata; class Lepidosauria; order Squamata; family Viperidae; genus Vipera; species Vipera ursinii. Next base: position 45,681,803 of record NC_139513.1, on the reverse strand, counting down.
CCCCGAAGCTGCTGCATCTGTATTGACTTTAAAAGATTTACAATATGCTTTAAATGATGCCTTAAAAATCCAGTCTGAAAAAATATTTGAGAAGGTGGCAGAATTTATTGAAAAGGAATGCAAGAAAATAAGGGAGGATACTTTGATGGCACTTCAAGTGTTTTCAGGCTGTATTGAGAACCTGGATGAACGTGTGGAAGAAGTGAAACAAAATAATCTGATGCTGGAAGCTAAAATAGGTGAAGTGGAGAATAAAATGGAAAAACTTGAAGATGAAATGATGATAATGCAATATAGAGATATGGAATTCGCCTTGAGGATCAGAGGTTTGAAAGAGAACCCGCAGGAGAATCTGGAAGAGACGTTGGTGGATGCTTTGGCACCTATTTTGGGGTTTCAACCTGAAGATTTTTTTGGGAAGATAGATAAAGTATTTCATGTTAATTCTTGGATTGCTAAACAAAGGAAACTGCCAAGGGATGTGGTTGTATATTTTACAAAGAGAAAGATTAGAAATGAGATCATTCAAATCTCTTATAATAAAAGACTTAAAGTGGCTAATCAGGAGGCTTTGATTCTGAAAGAGATTCCTCCAAGAATTTTGAGAAAAAGGAAAGATTTTTTCTTTCTGGCAGATGAATTAAAGAAACAACAGCTTCGGTTCAGGTGGGAGATACCAGTGGGGATTGTGGTGAATCATTCTGGAGAAAGATATTGTCTTAATACAGTAGGGAAGGCACGTGATTTTTATTCTAATGTATTGAAAGTAGGCTCACCGTCATCCTCAGAAGTTAAAAAAGGAAAGGAAGAAGAAGAGCGACAGTTACAAGAAATAGTTTTGGAAGCTGTGCAATCCTTGGTTTTATTTAAAGATCTTAAGATTCAAAGAATGACACAGGCTGCATCTAGATTCAAGGAATAAAAATAATAATAACAGTAGAGATTAAAGTCAAGTGTATGTAAGGAGGACATTGATAGAAACAAGATTTAGTAATGGAATTTGTTAAAGATAGTAGGATAATCAAGAACTAATAATGGTGGATATTTGGGGATGGTATTTATAGTAGATCTTAAAAATTAGTATGTATGTATTTAAATTGCTAGTCTAAATGTTGGAGATGTGGTTGTGATGATGCAATGTATTATTATGTATGGTTGAATTGTACAAGATTACAGTTTTAAAAGTTAAAGTAATTTAGTGGAATATGTAAGATTTTTAAGAAAAAGATAAGGTTTTTCTTTTCTCTTTCTTTTTTTTCTTTTTTCTTTGTATAATTATTTTTGTAGGGTACTATTATACTGTTATATTGGAAGAAGGCTGATTTGTTTATTATAGAAGAATGGATTTTGAAAGTTTTCAATTAGGTAGAAAAGGTAGAATTTGGAATGTGTGAAGAATATTTGTAATGGAGATATATTGTGATGTTTAAAGAGAGTTAAAGCATGATTGGATTTAAAGTGTAATTATAGTTTGTTAGTATATTTTAGATTAAGATTGTGAAAATAATACCCTGTATTCAGCTTTGGGAAGTTGGGGGGGGGTTGCATGTGGGGGTGGTAGGGGTATTGGGTGGGTTAGGGTATGGGTTAGGGGTAGGGGGGATGGGGTTTATGCTTTTTTTAAAAAATGTAGTTTAAAACTTTTTAATAAAAAAGATAGAAGGAAATTGAGACTATAGGTGGAACTGAAAACATTTTCATTGCATTTCCAATTAAAATCCAGCTTCTATGTTGCCTTTGTCAATGGAACACGTTGGGAGCTGAATTAATGCAATACTGAGCTTTAGCTGCATAGGAGGAACAAGTTGTTTTCCATTATTCATGTGGCATGGGCTTGCTTAGACAGCAACACACGCTAATAACTTAACTAGTATTTAAAGCTTATTTGCTCAAGTCCAGTAAGAATCTAACCCCAAAATCCAACAGCATGGAAAGGCACCTTTTGTGTTAGAGTTAATAGGCTTTTATTGAGCCCTGTGGCTTCACACACAATTCCACCAGGGATATTGTGTTACTCAAGCATAATCAATTTAATGCTTAGAAAAATGACCTCAACCCTAAAAGCTGCTGCTTTTAATTATGCATAAGAAGGGAATGGCAAAATGCCTGTAAGGCAAGCAGTGAAGTCTGAATCGCCTGCCTTTCCTGTGTCCAAAAAGTCTTTTCTAACTTTTCAAAAGGAAGACTTTCATAGGGTAAATTCTGTTCTTCGACCAGATTGCCTTTTAACTTGGGAGTTTTGCTTTGCTTTGAATTTTAAATGAACTTTCTTGTCATACTGGACTTTTGTTGTCCAGGATTGCTATTTTTTTTCTTCAGAAGGCTTCTTCCCCAATAAAAAAGAAAAAAAAGAGTAGCACGGAAATAGAATGAGGCTTCTGAAGAATTGCAAGAATGGAGCTGGTTCTTCATGGACCAGCCCAAACAGGGCAATATGGAGCCTGCTTGGAGAATGGCATGAAATGGCCTCAGTAGGAAGGCTGTGCCTCATGAAGTCCAGGTGTGACTTTCAGCAGCTGAAGAAAAATGAAGAAGTTAAGTGAAGGGTGGCTGGGATGCTGCAGGCAGGTGTGGCTGGGATGGCTGGATGAGAACTCCTAGGCTGTGGTAGATTTTCATGCCCAAGTGGGCCAGCTGGGTGGTTGAAAAGGATGGTTGGTTGAGATAGGCAGGTGAGGTGAATTGCAATACCCTTGAAGTTATAAGTGTGGGCAGGCACCCAAGTGCCCAAATTTTGTTCATGTGACTTTGGGGGCACTCCAACATAACTTTGAACACAGGTCATAAGTAGCTTTGTTCAGCACTGAACAAACACACTGAACAAGCAGCATAAACCAAGGGCCTGTAGATAGATTGTGTTTAAAAGATGATGTACAAAAGAAATAAGTTTTGCTTGACAAGGCTGATAGTGGTCTGAGAATGGATTTTAAAATGACAGTCTACAAGAATGATATGGGAAAAGATGCTACACTGGACATATAAAAAATGGCTGATGTCTTAATAATAAGTGGGATATACAAATAATAACCAAGAGACTCACCTAGATAGTTTTCCTATATTAGAATTACAAAAGAAGCTTTAAAAAGTTTTGAAGAATTTTGTGAAAAGGGACAAAGAAAAAAAGGAAAGTAAATCACGTTCTGGAACATTACAGTATTTGAAGGGATTAAAGATAAAGATTGTTAAAAGTAAAAAGAAGGAATATAGTTGGTTTATTTGATCAAGGTTAATATATATATGTTGTTATCTCTGGTAAATCTTAATAGACTTTTGCTGATGAGGACTGTAATGAGGAGGATTTAAAAGTTTGTTTATATGCAAGAGAAGGAATATGGGAAAAAGATATCATTTGTTATATTTTAAAAGAAAGTGATAAGTTAGTAAAATTGTTTATACTTGTGATGAAGGAAGAAGTCATTTCTTTATATATATTTTTCTTTTTCTTTACTATATTCTTATTTTTTCTTTCTTTTCTATTTTTTATTTTCTGTACCTTTTATTTTTCTTTTAATTCTGTTATTTTTTTTTAGTTTGTATTAGTTTTCTATTTTTGCCATTATAATTTTTAATAAAATTACTTTTAAAATAACTTGGTAATCTCTCTACCTTTCCTTCTTGCTGAGACTTGTATTTTTGCTTTTGCTCTGTAATAAATGATAGCTTTGCATACCTAAACTTGGAGTCCTTCAGTGAGAATGAAATTAATTAGAAAAATGATATCATTTCTGCAGGGCAAAAGATCATTAGTACAGCTCAGCTTATCATGCTTGGCTTGCTTTCTATCAATCATTTTGATATTTTTCTATTTTTATTTTTTAGCTTGGCACCTTTGCTCTTCTAGGAAAGAGCGTGCAGAGGTGTCTACAAGGATGGCTCTTTTTGATTTTGGCTGGGTCACATTTTTCTCCTTCAGACAAGTAACATGGGCATCTTAAACAAAGATCAGGGGAAACATTTCTAATAATAATCAAATGGCCAGGAGAGAACTAGAAAAATGACAGCACACAAATTATTTCCTTGTTATACGTGGATGTAAGATACCTAGTATTTCAGGGGACTTCTGGTCTTGTGCAATAATGCAGCAGCCAAGGAATTTTGGGGCTCCATGCCCTTTGGCTGAATTTCTTCCTGTTGGGGAACCCTAAATAGGCCAGAAGCCACCCCAAAGAGGTGGCAAAGAAAGAAGGAAGTCCCACAGACCACGGAGAGACAGCAGTCAACCGGATCGGTCCGGGAGAAGCCTTCCATAAACCAACAGGAGAAAGGCTAGCCTAACTTCAGAGTCTAGCCCAAGCTACAAGCAACTGAAGTCAAAAAGCACCATTTTAAGCTGATTGTAAACAGTGTGTTTGAATCTGAGTAAGATAATTGATTTTCTCTATCCTACTTATTAACTTTCCTGGGGGGGGGATTCCCAAAAAGCAAAAAACCTCCAAACATGAAGGAGAGGGAATTTTGCCCCACCCTTTTACTAATGGAAGTGGCAAATTAAACCTTTTATGGAGGACCAATACATACAGAAATGAAATGAAATGAATATAAAACCTAAATTTGGATAAGTTTGGAATTGTTGAATGGTTAAGATTCTCATTTTAAAGGCAATTTTCTATTTTGATAATTTGAAAAATAAACTGGTCCTAGTCATAAAGACTATGACAGCTATGGCTTTTATACAGGACTTGGCAAAATCTGGAAAAAAACTAATCTGTGCTTGTGACCTTCAAAGCTATAACAATAAAGAAGAGCTGTGACAAAAAAGAAAACAATTTGGGTTGCAGACAAAGAGAGGATTATAAACTTCAGGAAACCTTTTTGAACCTTTTTGGATTATAAATATCTACTAAACTGTGTCTCTAAAGCTATTTGCAGAAAAAGAAAACCTTAATTCTTGACCACTATGGAAAATCAGAGACTTGCAAAAAGAACTTATCAAGGAAAAATAAATACCTTTCAAGAGGGGACATACAAGATGCTGCAACTAATTCAAACAACAATGACTTCAAACCACAAAGAAATCCAAAATAACTTTGAAAACATAAACCAATTCATCTCCAATTTAACTTTACAAAAAAAAAATCCCAGGAAATAACAATAAAGAAGGAGCAGATAAAACAGATAACTGAACACAAATTCGAGGATACAGACTAAAAGATGAAACTTAACACAACAAAGAGGTATGATTTAACCCAAATGGAAAAAAAATTACAAGAAATATTGGTTTTGGAAAAGGCAATTTATACTTTAAGACCACAAGACAAATTTGAGGATAAGAAAAAAGACTGGTCAAAATGGATTGCAGAGACGTCAGGAACACCACTAGAACTGGAGAGACAAAAAATGATAAGAGATACAGAGAAAAAAAGAAAGAAAAATATTTTCAACAAACATGAAAGATATCTCTTACAAAGGTATTGTATTTGACTTATTTTTTATATCTGCAGTGACACCTATAAGAATATGGGAAGACTCTTTGATTCAGCAGAATATATTGATTAAAGATATTGGGCAAAAGAAGAAGGCCAAAGTGAAAATTAAGAAAATAGATGATGATAATAATAAATAATAAACCTTTGTTGTCAAAGTACAATATGTGTACATTGAGATTAGCTGAGCCTCCCCCCGTGCTCTCTCCCCCCAACACACAGTGACAACAAACCCTCCATCCTACCAGACCAAGTGAACCAACTACACCACACACCGGCCTCCCAAGTCAATTCTGCATATGTTCACAGAGATTATGTCCCATTTAAAAGCCTAACAGCCCACGGATAAAAGCTATTTTTCAGCCTGTTGGTACGGCTGGCTATATTCCTATATCTCCTACTGGATGGTAGGAGAGTAAAGAGATACCGTCCAGGGTGTGAGTCATCCCTGAGAATCTTCCTCACTCTTCCAAGGCAACGAGCCCTGGCGATGTCATCCAGTAGTGTCAGGGAACAGCCCACAATGTCTTGTGCTGTGCTCACTACCCTCTGTAATACTTTCCTGTCCGTGGCTGTCAGACCAGCATACCAAACCACAATACCATACGAGAGGACGCTCTCTATAGTAGACCGGTAAAAGAGGGTCATTAGCCGTTGTTCTACCCTGTTCTTCCGCAAGACCCTAAGAAAGTGAAGCCTCTGTTGGACTTTTCTAGCCACCTGGGTTGTGTTAACTTTCCAGGTCAGATCTTCACAGAGGTAGACTCCCAGAAATTTAAAGGAGGAAACTCTCTCTACACAGTCCTCCCCAATGTAAAGTGGGGCAGGTTCCTCCTTTTTTCTCCGGAAGTCTAACACCATCTCTTTCGTCTTGCCAATGTTTAGGTGCAAGTTGTTGTTACTACACCATATGGATAGTTTTTGTACCTCCACCCTATATGCTGTCTCATCCCCACCTGTAATAAGACCCACCACAGTTGTATCATCTGCAAACTTGATTATCGCAGTGGATGGGTCAGATGATACACAATCATAAGTGTATAAAGAGTACAGGTAGTGGCTAAGCACACAGCCCTGTGGCGTGCCGGTGCAAAGCTTCAGGGGGGGTGGACAAAGCAGACCCGACCCTCACTGTTTGTAACCGATCCCTAAGAAAGTCTTGAATCCAATCGCGGATGGCGGGGGAGAATTTCAAGTCAGTCAGCTTCTCGATGAGAATGCTTGGCAAAATGGTGTTGAAAGCCAAGCTGTAGTCAACAAAAAGCATCCTGACATAACTTCCAGGTCTCTCAAGATGACTTGCTACAGAGTGTAAAGCAGTAGCTATGGCATCGTCTGTTGACCTATTTCCTCTGTAGGCAAATTGATGTTTATCAAAGTCCAGTGGGAGGCATGTCCTAAGATGTTGGAGAACCAATCTTTCAAAGCATTTCATGACTACAGATGTTAATGCAATAGGTCTGTAGTCATTCAGGCACTCAACTGCAGTTTTCTTGGGGACTGGGACAATGGTAGCTGCTCTCAAGCACCATGGTACACATGCTGTTTGCAAGGAGATGTTAAAAATCCTTGTCAGAACCCCTGCTAAATGATCGGCACAATTCCTGACCACTATCCCCAGCACCCCATCTGGGCCTGCGGCTTTGCTGGGATTCACAGCCTTCAATACAGCTCTCACTTGGTGTTCACACAGGGTGAGTGGCTGAGAGTCAGAAGGCCAGCCAGCAAAGGCTACAGGGTCTGGTCTTTTAACCTCATAGCGGGCAAAGAAGAAGAAGAATGATGTACTCATCTGCGTGTTCTTGTTCCTCCTCATCAGAGCCCATGACATAATAGCAACCAAGTCAGTGCTACTGTACTAAAGACATTGACTTGCATGACTGAGGGTGGGACTTGAAAATGGTTTTCTCAACTCCTATTCCAAATAGCAATAGAACTTAGACTTATATACTCCCTCATAGTGCTTTACAACCCTCTCTATACTGTTTACAGATTCAGCATATTGCCCCTAACAATCTGGGTCCTCATTTTACTGACCTTGAAAAGACAGAAAGCTGAGTCAACCCTGAGCCAGTCAAGACTGAACTCCTGGCAGTTGGCAAGTTTATCCTGCAATACTGCATTCTAAGCACTGTGCCACCACAGCTCTGATCACTGTGCCAGACTGGCATATTTCAACTTCCCATTAAATGTGAATGAACAAGCCAAAGAAATAGATCCTTATCTGGAAGAGTTCAACAGTGGGTCTTGGGAAATAAATCATCATGCTTCAGATAGCTAAGGAGAAAAGATTAATTGTGGTCAATTTCAGAAAATCTTTGGAGGATGAAGTCTTTCAGATAGAGAAAAAAGGAAAAACTTAGCTGTAAAGTTGGTGGAGTGTTTTCTTTTAAAAAAGCACTGTGAAGGATTGTTAAGAAAAGCCACAGAAAATAATTAAACAAATTAATCAGGAAACAAAAGCTTGATCTTCATACATCCCCCAAGCAAGCCAATGAATCTGCCTCCTGAGAAAACAAAATTCAATAATACATATTTGCTTCTAGATCTAAAAAATGGCCCGTGGGACAATGGAGATGTACTGTATAAATTGGGATAAGTATCAATAGCTATAGTATTGATGCCCCAGAGGACATTGGGGGTCTGAGCCTTCTGAGTATATTACTAACTGCTTTATTGGTGGAGTGGTTATAGCTCTCTTAGATCTTTCAGACAAATACTTGCTTACAATATGATTTCATGGTTATTACTTACACTGAATATCTTCTCCGTCTCTCAAAGGATGATCTACTGAGGAAGAAATATATCAGGGAGAATGAAGCTAATTCACACTATATACAAAGCTTTGTTGTTGCTGTTGTTAAGCTGATATCACCAAGCTGAAGCTGATTTTATTATTACCCCCTTTTTAATTCTCTTTAAAATTAAATCAGTATTTTAAAAAATATTAAAAGCAGAGAGGAGGTGAACCTAATAGGGTCAAGTAGAGATATCCATGAGCACCAACTGGGGACCCCATTTTGAAAAAACATGTTACAAAAAGGACCATGTTTATTCAAATGTTAGTCTTGAATAAATATTTAACTCTGGATTAATTTAAAAGGCATGTTCTTCCCATCCTCAGTTGCATATCCAAGCTACTTGAACTGCTATTTCAAAATACATAATTATTGTATTTATATTACACTACATTAAATATAGCAATAGCAGACTTATCTATCACTTCGTAGTGCTTTACAGCCCTCTCTAAGTGGGTACACAGAGTCAGCATATTGCCCCCAACAATCAGGGTCCTCATTTTACCGACCTTGGAAGGATGGAAGGCTGAGTCAACCTTGAGCCTATGAGAATTGAACTGCTGGTAGTTAGCAGAATTAGTCTGCAATACTGCATTCTAACCACTGTGCCACCATGGGGGCACCATGGAAAAACTAGTAATACCATCACGCACCAAAGATCATTAGAATTAACGTAGTGAAGTGGCTAAATCTGAGCTAGAAACAAGCAGGTAATGAGCTGTAGTCCTCCCGTTAGTAGGAAAGCCAGTTGGGTGTCTTTTGGGTTACTTACACCCTCTCAGTTCAACTCACCTCACAGGGTTATTGTTGTGGGAGAAATAGGAGGCTGGTGCATTAATTATATATGCCATCTTGATTGGACCAAAAATAAAGACAGGATAAAAATCTAAAAACTAAACTGATGTCCAGGAACAGCTTTCTTCCAACTTCCCCAAAGTTTAAGGTAAACTTATGGGACCTACTTCAAGTTGTGTGTAAATAAGGCTGGGCTCCCAGTAGAAGCTAGATATTTCATACGATAACCAAGGGACTATGGTCTATATTTGACCTTAGGGGAATATGTTGAGCTCCCTCTAATATATTGTTGGCTTTCTTAGTGTGTACAGTCACCGAGGTTTGTAAAATAATTAGGATTATGTTGAACAAGGCACTAAATCTTGTAGAAGGAAGTACTCTATGGTTAATAGCTGTCATGAAACACACAATATAGTTGAAGGGTTTCACATTTGTGTCAGCCCTTTTGTATTCAGGTTACTAATGCCTATCCGGAATAAAATAAATTTAAAATCTGTGGAAACAAATTCTTTCATTACGTTTTGCAGCATTTTGGATTTGAAGGGGAAAAGATTATTTGAAGAGGCCTAAGAGAGCAGAAAGAGAGACTACCAAGACGAGAAACCTTTTAAAGCTTAATGAATAGATCCATGAGCTTCATTAACCTGCAAAACTTGTCTCTCTGTGTATGTATTGGTGCAGTGGCTTTATTACCTCATTAATTAAAACATTTCCAACAAGATGCATTAATTTAATGAGACTGTGCTCTTGGTTTAAACGACAGTGCTAATTAACCCTCTAATTGAGACATTCCTCACTCAATGAAAAGAGAGAGAGACCTCACACAGCTATCTTGGCATTACTAAGTTGAGTAATAAGAGAAGGTAAAGCAAAAATGAATGAGTCACGATAATGACTGGAATTATTTTAAATGTATTAGAGTGGCAGCCACCTATTTATAGATACTGCACTACCCCACCATGTATTTCTTCCTACTGAGCTGTATGCTTTCTATCACCCAGGAGTGTAATATTATTCTATATTTAGTGAGAGCAGTGGTACATAGAATTCAATTTCTGAGCATTAACAATAAGCCATGATCAAAAAGAGGACAATGCCAGTCTCAGTTTTCTCATTACAACCACAGCTATAAAGCCCTAGTCCCCCCCCAAAAAAAAATCCAACTTCATGGTGACTTATACAACTATGAACCTTTATACAGGTAGCCCTCAAATTACAACCACAATGGAGCCCAAAATTTCTGTTGTTAGCTGAGACATTTTTAAGTGAGTTTTGCCCCATTTTATGACCTTTCTTGCCACAGTTGTTAAGTGAATCCCTGCAGTTGTTAAGTGAATCTGGTTTCCCCATTCACTTTGCTTGTCAGAAAGTCACAAAAGGTGATCACGTGACTTTGGGACACAGCAACGGTCATCAATATGAGCCAGTTGCTAAGCATCTGAATTTTGATCCCATGATTATGGGGATGTTGCAAAGGTCATAACTGTGAAAAACGGTCGAAAGTACCTTTTTTCAGTGCCTTTGTAACTTTGAACAGTAACTAAATGAACTGTTGTAAATCGAGGACTACCTGTACTACTGGAGACACACAAGCTTATATAGAGAAAGTGAGATATTGATAGTTATGTCACCCAGATCAATCCCACCTTTGCATACCATATTGCTTCTTTCCTTCAAAATAAGACCAATACCAATAGGAACAAAGTATTTTCTGCCTTCAAACATAGCCATTATTTTGGAAAGCAGCTGAAATTTCCTGAGTGGTACCCAAGAACCCTTCACACATTTTGAATTTCTACTCCCATAATGTTGTGTGTGGGGGGGGCGAGGAACTGCAATGGCTCCGTGGTTAAGAAGCTGAGCTTGTCAGTTGAAAACTGACAGCCCGGGTTCAAGACCAAAGTGCTGGGCAACAGGGAGAGCTCCTATTCTTGCCCCAGCTCCTGCCCACCTAGCATGAACTTGTGAGTAGATAAATAGGTACCACTTAGGTGGGGAAGTAATAGTGTTCCATGTTTCACTGCATGCTCTGTGCTGCAGCATGATGGATCGAGATGCCCTCCCATTTAGACTACTGCAACGCTTTCTACATGGGGCTGCCCTTGAGGACCACCCGGAGGCTTCAGCTGGTGCAGAATGCGGCCGCGTGAGTCATGATGGGGGCCTCCCGATACTTCCATGTAACACCTCTACTCCGCGAGCTGCATTGGCTTCCAGTTGCCCTTCGGGTGAGATTCAAGGTGCTGGTGATGACCTATAAAGCCCTAAATGGCGAGGGTCCGGGATATTTGAGGGAACACCTGCTGCCAGCATCAAGCTCCCTTCGTCCAGTGCGCTCCCACAGGGAGGGTCTTCTCAGGGTGCCACCGGTTAAAGATTGCCGGCGGGTAACACCCAGGGGTAGGGCCTTCTCAGTGGGCACGCCTGCCCTTTGGAACCAGCTGCCCGCAGAGCTTAGGACTGCCCCCGACCTCCGTTCATTCCGCCGGGACCTGAAGACCTGGCTCTTCGAGCTCTCTGGCCCAGGCTGAGAATTTTTTAATTTTTAATTTTAACTGGGTTTTTATTTTTCTCAGGGTCTCATTTAATCTTTTTAAATTTGTTTTTAACTTTTGTATTGATTTTCTTTTAAATATCCTGTAAACCGCCCTGAGTCCTTCAGGAAAGAGCAGTATATAAATATAAATAAATAAATAAATAAATAAATAAATAAATAAATAAATAAATAAATAAATAAATAAATGATGTCATGCTAACTGCATGACCATGGAAATGTCTTCAGACAGCACTGGCTCCCTTGGAGATGAGCACTTAGCCCTAGAGTCAGGCATCTTTACTTTTATCATTACTCCCATGATCCATAGCCAATGTGGCTAGCGGTAAGGGATTCTGGGCTTAATCATTCAAAATCTCTGGGGGCCATCAAATTGCCTGTTCCTGAACCACAGAAGTTTGAATATTCATTGGAAAGGAAAATGTGTTCAACAAGGCAACCCAAACCTTCGTTGCTACCATTATATTGTATTGTTATATGTTTTATGCTTTATTAATCCATAAACAAGGCAGTTTCTTCTCTGTTACAGTACCAAAACATTTGAAATCTACATTTGACTGACAAGGGAAATGGAGTGGAAGAGCAGAGGAAAGAGGTTTGAAAATGTTATTAGAACACTCCTCATTGAATTTATTGTCTTAACAAAAGGTCTTAGCAAGAACAAGAAAAAGTTGCATTCAGACAATTCACCAAGGCAGTTGCTAGATGATTGGGAATCGTTGAACCACTTCACTTTTTCCCCTTCCTGCAGCTATCTTACTGTCAAGTTTACAACGGATGAGCTCTTCAAAGAACTCTGAGGCACTGTTTACCTTAAAAGTCTTTTATTAGAGCCCTATAACATTGGCAATGCTTGCTGGAAGCTGGAATCTGAATTCCCCTCCCCTTAGCACAATAATATTAAACACAATTCTCCTCCTTTCATTGCTGTCATAAATCACATTCTCCAATTAATTTGAAGGGTCAGTTTTCCCTTCTGTTAGACAACCTGCCAAATTCTTATTTTCTCTTATTTCAAAACAGCCTTGAGAGACATTCTTCCTCCTCCCCCCAGCACCAACTGATTCTAGCTCTAAAAGTAACACACAAGTTTTAAATACGAAATAGCTGCTTCTTCATCTTTTGTCAAAGCAAGAACATCTGATGTTAGCAGCGTTGACTCTTTCGTCTTACAATTATTTGCATAGTATCTACTCAAATGACTCCATAGCTTGCATCTATTTCTTGGTATTATAATATTTTTAAATAATTCTTCAAAGCAGGGTGTCAAACCAAGACAAAATCATGGCTAGGATAACTTGCTCTAAAGACTTATACCTATTTGAATTATTGATATAACTGAATAATACATTAGATACAAGATATCTAGTCATTTTGGATGTATATAAAGGAAGACAGATTCTGGCTGAATGCTACAGAAAACATTTGAAAATAAAGAGAACTTCACCTATAGAACCATACCAGAAGGAGGTTGTAATGTATTGGCCATAACTATTTTAAATCACTTGCTTAATGTCTGATCATTTGCTTAATGTCTGACTTAGATTTCTGTGTTATGTAAAGGTTGCTGTTACTGAAAGCCAGACTTGCAGTCTCCAGGCTGATAATTAGGTTCCGGGAGGGAAACTGTTACTTTAAACCTATTGGTCATTGCCTAGAGGCTAACCGTATAAATAGCTGCACAGCAGCCATTAGGGCTGCTTCTGTTCTGAGTTAATAAACTTGTTTGCTGTTTCAACACTTCATCTCGCTTAATGCCTAAAGAACCGAATATATAATGGTGGTGACGAAGGTGGGATGTGTTGCTTCATCGTAAGAGTCTGAAGTCATTAGGGGCTGAGGCTAGCACAGAGCAGGGACCATGTTTCCCCCCCCCCGGTCTGCCAGCAAAACATGCTGGAGACCACCTCGCCCTAAGGATCCATCCTAGGGCCTACGCAGAAGCCAGCAGCACAAGGCAACGTGAGCAACAAGAAATGCAAGCAACTCACCGTGGCAAAAGTAGGCAAACTCGAAGAATTCGATGACACACACCCAGAGAGATGGGCATCCTAATTTTCCCGCATCAAAAATTTCCTCTGTGCCAACCAGGTCAGCAAAGATGGGCTGAAGGCCACAACCCTCCTCTGCGTGTGCAGCCCCACCACCTTCAACATTGCCGAGAACCTGGTTGCACCAATGCCACTCAAGTCCATCACCTATGTGGACTTGAAGAAAAAGCTCTGAGACCACTTCGAGCCCAAATTATCCATCATAGCATGGAGGCACGCTTTTGAGCAATGGGAGCAACAGCCCGGTGAGTCTGCTACAGAATTCATCACCACTCTTCATCAAGCATCCTGACTCTGCAATTTTGCAGATTTGGAGGAGAGACTAAGAGACCATTTAGTCTGTGGACTCTGGAACCAAGAGCTCCAACAAAAACTGTTCACCAAGGACACTTTCTTGCTACAGGAGGCCTTGAAGGAGGTCATGGTGGACGAAGTTGCCGGAGGAGCTGTTAAAGCGCTGTGGCCCTCAAAAGCACTTCAAGCACCAAAGCCATCCACCACAAGGAAGCAGAATGGATGGAAGACACCTACTCAGACTACGAAGTCAACAAGCTACAAAAGCACCAGGAGAAGGAACTGCGGCCAACTGAGAAGGCAGTTCCATTCCTTAGAGGCATGGGCTGCGGAGGCTGCCATCAATGCATGGAATGCAGATTCTGAACAGTCATGTGCCGGGCCTGTGGCAAACCAGGCCACATTGCCACCATCTGCCAAGGTCACTAGAGGGAACTTCTACAGGAAGACCCAGCCAGGAGAGGTACCAGGGCCCTGGGGCAACACTGAATAGGTTTCTGCTCTAGCCGGAGGAGCATGTTCCTCACTGGTGCCCATCGTCCCCTTAAACAGAAGCTTCAACTTCAGGTCAAGCTTCAGGGAGTTCCATGCAAAATGGAACTGGACACAGGCTCAGCCATGTCCATCATCTCAATAGGAACATTCAGGCACATATGCAACTGCAGCAACAGATGGGTCAAACTTCGGCCATCTAATCTACTGCTCACAGACTTCAAAAACTCCTGAGTGGCAGTCAAAGCCACTGGTGTATTTCAAGGGGTTTGCAGACCCACTAGATGTAGTGGTGGAAGGCCAACACACGGGCCTCATAGAGCTCAATTGGTTTGATGCATTGGGCATTCAAGTAACCGGCATTCACAGAACACAAGTGGCAGACTTGTCTTCTGTCTGCCAAGAGTTCATGGATATTTTCAGTTCAAGCCTAGGGGAGTACAAGGGTCCTCCGACAGACTTCAAGCTTGATCCCCTGGTAATGCCAATACAGATCAAGCCTTGTTGAGTGCCTTTTGCTTTAAAACCCAATATCAATGCATTGCTGGACAAGCTGGTCAGTCAGGGGGTATTGTAGCCCATAGACAGTGGGATGTAGGAGACCCCCATAGTAATGCCACTTAACACCAAGGGAGAAGTATGCATACGTGCTGCCTATAAGTGTAGCATTAACCGGGCACTTCAACAGCACGTGTACCCAAGGCCAGTTGTCATCCATATTTTGGCATCATTACAAGGAGGCCGTGTGTTTGCCAAATTAGATTTGGCACAGGCCTACCAACAGCTGCTGGTGGATGAGGCCACAGTAGCTGCCCAAACCATTGTCACCCATCAGGGGCCTTCAAGTTCAAGCGCCTACAGTTTGGGGTGAGTGTAGCACAGGGATTTTCCAGGGAGTAATTGAGCGCACACTCAAGGGCATTCCAGGGGTCTGCCCCTACTTCAATGATGTACTCATTGCCGGGGAATCTGTAGAGGTACTGGCTGAACGGCTTAGAGCTGTCCTTCAGCGGTTCCACTCAGTGGGACTTAAATTAAAAAAAGAAAAGTGCAAGATTGGGGTAGAGTCAACTGAGTTCCTGGGGTTCCGCATTGATGCCAATGGCATTCATCCTGCAGATTCAAAGCTAAAAGTAATTCAGCAGGCCCCAAGTCCGAAGTCCAAGGGAGAGCTTCAGGCTTTCTTGGGCCTTCTTAATTTTTATCAAGCATTCCTCCCACATAAGGCCACATTGGCAGAGCCATTACACTGGCTCTTAGACAAAAAGGCTCAGTGGCAGTTGACCAATGTCCATGAAAGAAGTTTCCAGGCACTCAAATCACTGCTGTCCTCAAACTCTGTACTCACTCATTTTAACAAGAAGCTGCCAGTCTGCATGGGGCTGTGTTAAGCCATTTGTCAGCTGATGGGAAACAATATCCCATCACCTATTATTCTAGGACCCTGTCATCCGCAGAGCGCAATTACGTGCAAATTGACAAGGATGCCTTGGCCATTGTGGTCGGGGTTAAAAAGTTCCATGACTACTTGTATGGCCACCAATTCATGTCTTTACAGACCACAAGCCTTTTCTAGGATTGTTCACCACAAAACAGACACCTCAGATTCTGTCTCCTCGAATGCTGAGGTGGTCTATATTGCTTTCAGCCTACAGCTACAGGCTGATTCACAAACCGGGCAAAGAAATGGGCCATGCAGATGGCCTTAGCAGACTGCCCCTGCCACACATAGAGCCAGATCCAGCTCTGGCTGCATGCATCCTGGCTATTCAGGGTTTGCTGGAGTCTCCCCTCCATAGTGGAGACATAGCTGCTGGGACAGCAGCTGACAAAATGCTTAGCCACGTGTTAAATTGGGTGCACACAGGTTGGTTGAACAAATGTCCAGGGCCAGAATTTCAAAGTTTCTTCATAAGCAGAGATGAGCTTTCAGCTCATAAAGGGTGTATTCTTTGGGGAAGTAGGGTCATAGTCCCCAGCTCTTTAAGACTCAGTCCTTGAGTCTGCACGAGGGCCATCCAGGAATAATCTGGATGAAGGCACTGGCAAGGAGCTACCTTTGGTGGCCAGGGCTAGATAAAGCTATTGAGGCCCAAGTACATGGTTGCTACACCTGCCGGCAATCCAGACCAGAGATGCCACAGGCCTCTGTCAACCAATGGGAGGACACTCACACACCGTGGTCAAGAATCCACATCGATTTTGCTAGGCCCTTTCAGGGACAGCTGTTTTTAATAGTGGTCGATAGCCACTTTAAATGGTTAGAGGTTGCACCAGTTCCCACTATGACTACTGCCAGGACAATCCAGGAACTACACAGAATCTTTGCAACACACGGGCTTCCAGATGTCTTAGTCTCAGACAATGGGGCTGAGTGCACTGCTTCAGAATTCCAGTCCTTCCTCAGGGCAAATCTCATAAGGCACACGTCAGCTCCCTTTCACCCGGCATCGAACGGCCAAGTTCGCATGGTCTGCACAACCAAGGAATCCCTGAAATGGATCATCACAGGGGATTGGCACCACAGACTGGCTGGTTTCCTGATCTGCCAGCACACAATGCTCTGCACTGCCACGGGAAGGAGCCCAGCCAAGCTCCGATGGGGCCAACGCTTGATCAACAAGCTGGACAGGCTACACCCCGACCGAGTTGCTTCGGACTCTGCACAGAAGTTTGCAAGTTGGTGACTGGGTTTGGACCTGGAATTATGGGCAAGGGGCTTTATGGTTGTTAAGGTGTCAGGACCACTCTCGTACAAACCGCTGGCTCAGGACTCTCAAGAGGGCTGCACACAGGCCCTGCACAACAGTCCTACAGAGGGGTTTGCATGCTCTGAGAACTCTCCCTCTAGGGAATGGGGGAATGGCTATAGAAGAGTCTCCTCCAGACACACAAACTGTACCCACTGAACAGGACTGGTATAATGAGCTGAGAGACAGCCCTGCAGACTTTGCTGCATGATTGGACTTTGGTTTGGGCTGACCGGGACTGGCCAGCCAAAGGGACTTGAGTCAACCCGACTCCAATACACTTCAGAGTCCTGGCCAACCCAGCCTGGCAGGCAAGCAGGTAGACCGGAAGATCCCTGCAACACTTAGACATTCTGAATGGCCAAGAAGGCCGCCTAATTATCTGCAAGACTATGTTAAACAATTGAGAGTTTGAGCTATCTAGGGGAAAGGGGTGCAATGTATTGGCCATAACTGTTTTAAATCACTTGCTTAATGTCTGATCACTTGGTTAATGTCTGACCTAGATTTCTGTGTTATGTAACGGTTGCTGTTACTCAAAGCCAGACTTGCAGTCTCCAGGCTGATAATTAGGTTCCGGGAGGGAAACTGTTACTTTAAACCTATTGGTCATTGCCTAGAGGCTAACCGTATAAATAGCTGCACAGCAGCCATTAGGGCTGCTTCTGTTCTGAGTTAATAAACTTGTTTGCTGTTTCAACACTTCATCTCGCTTAATGCCTAAAGAACCGAATATATAATGGTGGTGACGAAGGTGGGATGTGTTGCTTCATCGTAAGAGTCTGAAGTCATTAGGGGCTGAGGCTAGCACAGAGCAGGGACCATGTTTCCCCCCCCCCCCGGTCTGCCAGCAAAACATGCTGGAGACCACCTCGCCCTAAGGATCCATCCTAGGGCCTACGCAGAAGCCAGCAGCACAAGGCAACGTGAGCAACAAGAAATGCAAGCAACTCACCGTGGCAAAAGTAGGCAAACTCGAAGAATTCGATGACACACACCCAGAGAGATGGGCATCCTAATTTTCCCGCATCAAAAATTTCCTCTGTGCCAACCAGGTCAGCAAAGATGGGCTGAAGGCCACAACCCTCCTCTGCGTGTGCAGCCCCACCACCTTCAACATTGCCGAGAACCTGGTTGCACCAATGCCACTCAAGTCCATCACCTATGTGGACTTGAAGAAAAAGCTCTGAGACCACTTCGAGCCCAAATTATCCATCATAGCATGGAGGCACGCTTTTGAGCAATGGGAGCAACAGCCCGGTGAGTCTGCTACAGAATTCATCACCACTCTTCATCAAGCATCCTGACTCTGCAATTTTGCAGATTTGGAGGAGAGACTAAGAGACCATTTAGTCTGTGGACTCTGGAACCAAGAGCTCCAACAAAAACTGTTCACCAAGGACACTTTCTTGCTACAGGAGGCCTTGAAGGAGGTCATGGTGGACGAAGTTGCCGGAGGAGCTGTTAAAGCGCTGTGGCCCTCCAAAAGCACTTCAAGCACCAAAGCCATCCACCACAAGGAAGCAGAATGGATGGAAGACACCTACTCAGACTACGAAGTCAACAAGCTACAAAAGCACCAGGAGAAGGAACTGCGGCCAACTGAGAAGGCAGTTCCATTCCTTAGAGGCATGGGCTGCGGAGGCTGCCATCAATGCATGGAATGCAGATTCTGAACAGTCATGTGCCGGGCCTGTGGCAAACCAGGCCACATTGCCACCATCTGCCAAGGTCACTAGAGGGAACTTCTACAGGAAGACCCAGCCAGGAGAGGTACCAGGGCCCTGGGGCAACACTGAATAGGTTTCTGCTCTAGCCGGAGGAGCATGTTCCTCACTGGTGCCCATCGTCCCCTTAAACAGAAGCTTCAACTTCAGGTCAAGCTTCAGGGAGTTCCATGCAAAATGGAACTGGACACAGGCTCAGCCATGTCCATCATCTCAATAGGAACATTCAGGCACATATGCAACTGCAGCAACAGATGGGTCAAACTTCGGCCATCTAATCTACTGCTCACAGACTTCAAAAACTCCTGAGTGGCAGTCAAAGCCACTGGTGTATTTCAAGGGGTTTGCAGACCCACTAGATGTAGTGGTGGAAGGCCAACACACGGGCCTCATAGAGCTCAATTGGTTTGATGCATTGGGCATTCAAGTAACCGGCATTCACAGAACACAAGTGGCAGACTTGTCTTCTGTCTGCCAAGAGTTCATGGATATTTTCAGTTCAAGCCTAGGGGAGTACAAGGGTCCTCCGACAGACTTCAAGCTTGATCCCCTGGTAATGCCAATACAGATCAAGCCTTGTTGAGTGCCTTTTGCTTTAAAACCCAATATCAATGCATTGCTGGACAAGCTGGTCAGTCAGGGGGTATTGTAGCCCATAGACAGTGGGATGTAGGAGACCCCCATAGTAATGCCACTTAACACCAAGGGAGAAGTATGCATACGTGCTGCCTATAAGTGTAGCATTAACCGGGCACTTCAACAGCACGTGTACCCAAGGCCAGTTGTCATCCATATTTTGGCATCATTACAAGGAGGCCGTGTGTTTGCCAAATTAGATTTGGCACAGGCCTACCAACAGCTGCTGGTGGATGAGGCCACAGTAGCTGCCCAAACCATTGTCACCCATCAGGGGCCTTCAAGTTCAAGCGCCTACAGTTTGGGGTGAGTGTAGCACAGGGATTTTCCAGGGAGTAATTGAGCGCACACTCAAGGGCATTCCAGGGGTCTGCCCCTACTTCAATGATGTACTCATTGCCGGGGAATCTGTAGAGGTACTGGCTGAACGGCTTAGAGCTGTCCTTCAGCGGTTCCACTCAGTGGGACTTAAATTAAAAAAAGAAAAGTGCAAGATTGGGGTAGAGTCAACTGAGTTCTTGGGGTTCCGCATTGATGCCAATGGCATTCATCCTGCAGATTCAAAGCTAAAAGTAATTCAGCAGGCCCCAAGTCCGAAGTCCAAGGGAGAGCTTCAGGCTTTCTTGGGCCTTCTTAATTTTTATCAAGCATTCCTCCCACATAAGGCCACATTGGCAGAGCCATTACACTGGCTCTTAGACAAAAAGGCTCAGTGGCAGTTGACCAATGTCCATGAAAGAAGTTTCCAGGCACTCAAATCACTGCTGTCCTCAAACTCTGTACTCACTCATTTTAACAAGAAGCTGCCAGTCTGCATGGGGCTGTGTTAAGCCATTTGTCAGCTGATGGGAAACAATATCCCATCACCTATTATTCTAGGACCCTGTCATCCGCAGAGCGCAATTACGTGCAAATTGACAAGGATGCCTTGGCCATTGTGGTCGGGGTTAAAAAGTTCCATGACTACTTGTATGGCCACCAATTCATGTCTTTACAGACCACAAGCCTTTTCTAGGATTGTTCACCACAAAACAGACACCTCAGATTCTGTCTCCTCGAATGCTGAGGTGGTCTATATTGCTTTCAGCCTACAGCTACAGGCTGATTCACAAACCGGGCAAAGAAATGGGCCATGCAGATGGCCTTAGCAGACTGCCCCTGCCACACATAGAGCCAGATCCAGCTCTGGCTGCATGCATCCTGGCTATTCAGGGTTTGCTGGAGTCTCCCCTCCATAGTGGAGACATAGCTGCTGGGACAGCAGCTGACAAAATGCTTAGCCACGTGTTAAATTGGGTGCACACAGGTTGGTTGAACAAATGTCCAGGGCCAGAATTTCAAAGTTTCTTCATAAGCAGAGATGAGCTTTCAGCTCATAAAGGGTGTATTCTTTGGGGAAGTAGGGTCATAGTCCCCAGCTCTTTAAGACTCAGTCCTTGAGTCTGCACGAGGGCCATCCAGGAATAATCTGGATGAAGGCACTGGCAAGGAGCTACCTTTGGTGGCCAGGGCTAGATAAAGCTATTGAGGCCCAAGTACATGGTTGCTACACCTGCCGGCAATCCAGACCAGAGATGCCACAGGCCTCTGTCAACCAATGGGAGGACACTCACACACCGTGGTCAAGAATCCACATCGATTTTGCTAGGCCCTTTCAGGGACAGCTGTTTTTAATAGTGGTCGATAGCCACTTTAAATGGTTAGAGGTTGCACCAGTTCCCACTATGACTACTGCCAGGACAATCCAGGAACTACACAGAATCTTTGCAACACACGGGCTTCCAGATGTCTTAGTCTCAGACAATGGGGCTGAGTGCACTGCTTCAGAATTCCAGTCCTTCCTCAGGGCAAATCTCATAAGGCACACGTCAGCTCCCTTTCACCCGGCATCGAACGGCCAAGTTCGCATGGTCTGCACAACCAAGGAATCCCTGAAATGGATCATCACAGGGGATTGGCACCACAGACTGGCTGGTTTCCTGATCTGCCAGCACACAATGCTCTGCACTGCCACGGGAAGGAGCCCAGCCAAGCTCCGATGGGGCCAACGCTTGATCAACAAGCTGGACAGGCTACACCCCGACCGAGTTGCTTCGGACTCTGCACAGAAGTTTGCAAGTTGGTGACTGGGTTTGGACCTGGAATTATGGGCAAGGGGCTTTATGGTTGTTAAGGTGTCAGGACCACTCTCGTACAAACCGCTGGCTCAGGACTCTCAAGAGGGCTGCACACAGGCCCTGCACAACAGTCCTACAGAGGGGTTTGCATGCTCTGAGAACTCTCCCTCTAGGGAATGGGGGAATGGCTATAGAAGAGTCTCCTCCAGACACACAAACTGTACCCACTGAACAGGACTGGTATAATGAGCTGAGAGACAGCCCTGCAGACTTTGCTGCATGATTGGACTTTGGTTTGGGCTGACCGGGACTGGCCAGCCAAAGGGACTTGAGTCAACCCGACTCCAATACACTTCAGAGTCCTGGCCAACCCAGCCTGGCAGGCAAGCAGGTAGACCGGAAGATCCCTGCAACACTTAGACATTCTGAATGGCCAAGAAGGCCGCCTAATTATCTGCAAGACTATGTTAAACAATTGAGAGTTTGAGCTATCTAGGGGAAAGGGGTGCAATGTATTGGCCATAACTGTTTTAAATCACTTGCTTAATGTCTGATCACTTGGTTAATGTCTGACCTAGATTTCTGTGTTATGTAACGGTTGCTGTTACTCAAAGCCAGACTTGCAGTCTCCAGGCTGATAATTAGGTTCCGGGAGGGAAACTGTTACTTTAAACCTATTGGTCATTGCCTAGAGGCTAACCGTATAAATAGCTGCACAGCAGCCATTAGGGCTGCTTCTGTTCTGAGTTAATAAACTTGTTTGCTGTTTCAACACTTCATCTCGCTTAATGCCTAAAGAACCGAATATATAATGGTGGTGACGAAGGTGGGATGTGTTGCTTCATCGTAAGAGTCTGAAGTCATTAGGGGCTGAGGCTAGCACAGAGCAGGGACCATGTTTCCCCCCCCCCCCCCGGTCTGCCAGCAAAACATGCTGGAGACCACCTCGCCCTAAGGATCCATCCTAGGGCCTACGCAGAAGCCAGCAGCACAAGGCAACGTGAGCAACAAGAAATGCAAGCAACTCACCGTGGCAAAAGTAGGCAAACTCGAAGAATTCGATGACACACACCCAGAGAGATGGGCATCCTAATTTTCCCGCATCAAAAATTTCCTCTGTGCCAACCAGGTCAGCAAAGATGGGCTGAAGGCCACAACCCTCCTCTGCGTGTGCAGCCCCACCACCTTCAACATTGCCGAGAACCTGGTTGCACCAATGCCACTCAAGTCCATCACCTATGTGGACTTGAAGAAAAAGCTCTGAGACCACTTCGAGCCCAAATTATCCATCATAGCATGGAGGCACGCTTTTGAGCAATGGGAGCAACAGCCCGGTGAGTCTGCTACAGAATTCATCACCACTCTTCATCAAGCATCCTGACTCTGCAATTTTGCAGATTTGGAGGAGAGACTAAGAGACCATTTAGTCTGTGGACTCTGGAACCAAGAGCTCCAACAAAAACTGTTCACCAAGGACACTTTCTTGCTACAGGAGGCCTTGAAGGAGGTCATGGTGGACGAAGTTGCCGGAGGAGCTGTTAAAGCGCTGTGGCCCTCCAAAAGCACTTCAAGCACCAAAGCCATCCACCACAAGGAAGCAGAATGGATGGAAGACACCTACTCAGACTACGAAGTCAACAAGCTACAAAAGCACCAGGAGAAGGAACTGCGGCCAACTGAGAAGGCAGTTCCATTCCTTAGAGGCATGGGCTGCGGAGGCTGCCATCAATGCATGGAATGCAGATTCTGAACAGTCATGTGCCGGGCCTGTGGCAAACCAGGCCACATTGCCACCATCTGCCAAGGTCACTAGAGGGAACTTCTACAGGAAGACCCAGCCAGGAGAGGTACCAGGGCCCTGGGGCAACACTGAATAGGTTTCTGCTCTAGCCGGAGGAGCATGTTCCTCACTGGTGCCCATCGTCCCCTTAAACAGAAGCTTCAACTTCAGGTCAAGCTTCAGGGAGTTCCATGCAAAATGGAACTGGACACAGGCTCAGCCATGTCCATCATCTCAATAGGAACATTCAGGCACATATGCAACTGCAGCAACAGATGGGTCAAACTTCGGCCATCTAATCTACTGCTCACAGACTTCAAAAACTCCTGAGTGGCAGTCAAAGCCACTGGTGTATTTCAAGGGGTTTGCAGACCCACTAGATGTAGTGGTGGAAGGCCAACACACGGGCCTCATAGAGCTCAATTGGTTTGATGCATTGGGCATTCAAGTAACCGGCATTCACAGAACACAAGTGGCAGACTTGTCTTCTGTCTGCCAAGAGTTCATGGATATTTTCAGTTCAAGCCTAGGGGAGTACAAGGGTCCTCCGACAGACTTCAAGCTTGATCCCCTGGTAATGCCAATACAGATCAAGCCTTGTTGAGTGCCTTTTGCTTTAAAACCCAATATCAATGCATTGCTGGACAAGCTGGTCAGTCAGGGGGTATTGTAGCCCATAGACAGTGGGATGTAGGAGACCCCCATAGTAATGCCACTTAACACCAAGGGAGAAGTATGCATACGTGCTGCCTATAAGTGTAGCATTAACCGGGCACTTCAACAGCACGTGTACCCAAGGCCAGTTGTCATCCATATTTTGGCATCATTACAAGGAGGCCGTGTGTTTGCCAAATTAGATTTGGCACAGGCCTACCAACAGCTGCTGGTGGATGAGGCCACAGTAGCTGCCCAAACCATTGTCACCCATCAGGGGCCTTCAAGTTCAAGCGCCTACAGTTTGGGGTGAGTGTAGCACAGGGATTTTCCAGGGAGTAATTGAGCGCACACTCAAGGGCATTCCAGGGGTCTGCCCCTACTTCAATGATGTACTCATTGCCGGGGAATCTGTAGAGGTACTGGCTGAACGGCTTAGAGCTGTCCTTCAGCGGTTCCACTCAGTGGGACTTAAATTAAAAAAAGAAAAGTGCAAGATTGGGGTAGAGTCAACTGAGTTCTTGGGGTTCCGCATTGATGCCAATGGCATTCATCCTGCAGATTCAAAGCTAAAAGTAATTCAGCAGGCCCCAAGTCCGAAGTCCAAGGGAGAGCTTCAGGCTTTCTTGGGCCTTCTTAATTTTTATCAAGCATTCCTCCCACATAAGGCCACATTGGCAGAGCCATTACACTGGCTCTTAGACAAAAAGGCTCAGTGGCAGTTGACCAATGTCCATGAAAGAAGTTTCCAGGCACTCAAATCACTGCTGTCCTCAAACTCTGTACTCACTCATTTTAACAAGAAGCTGCCAGTCTGCATGGGGCTGTGTTAAGCCATTTGTCAGCTGATGGGAAACAATATCCCATCACCTATTATTCTAGGACCCTGTCATCCGCAGAGCGCAATTACGTGCAAATTGACAAGGATGCCTTGGCCATTGTGGTCGGGGTTAAAAAGTTCCATGACTACTTGTATGGCCACCAATTCATGTCTTTACAGACCACAAGCCTTTTCTAGGATTGTTCACCACAAAACAGACACCTCAGATTCTGTCTCCTCGAATGCTGAGGTGGTCTATATTGCTTTCAGCCTACAGCTACAGGCTGATTCACAAACCGGGCAAAGAAATGGGCCATGCAGATGGCCTTAGCAGACTGCCCCTGCCACACATAGAGCCAGATCCAGCTCTGGCTGCATGCATCCTGGCTATTCAGGGTTTGCTGGAGTCTCCCCTCCATAGTGGAGACATAGCTGCTGGGACAGCAGCTGACAAAATGCTTAGCCACGTGTTAAATTGGGTGCACACAGGTTGGTTGAACAAATGTCCAGGGCCAGAATTTCAAAGTTTCTTCATAAGCAGAGATGAGCTTTCAGCTCATAAAGGGTGTATTCTTTGGGGAAGTAGGGTCATAGTCCCCAGCTCTTTAAGACTCAGTCCTTGAGTCTGCACGAGGGCCATCCAGGAATAATCTGGATGAAGGCACTGGCAAGGAGCTACCTTTGGTGGCCAGGGCTAGATAAAGCTATTGAGGCCCAAGTACATGGTTGCTACACCTGCCGGCAATCCAGACCAGAGATGCCACAGGCCTCTGTCAACCAATGGGAGGACACTCACACACCGTGGTCAAGAATCCACATCGATTTTGCTAGGCCCTTTCAGGGACAGCTGTTTTTAATAGTGGTCGATAGCCACTTTAAATGGTTAGAGGTTGCACCAGTTCCCACTATGACTACTGCCAGGACAATCCAGGAACTACACAGAATCTTTGCAACACACGGGCTTCCAGATGTCTTAGTCTCAGACAATGGGGCTGAGTGCACTGCTTCAGAATTCCAGTCCTTCCTCAGGGCAAATCTCATAAGGCACACGTCAGCTCCCTTTCACCCGGCATCGAACGGCCAAGTTCGCATGGTCTGCACAACCAAGGAATCCCTGAAATGGATCATCACAGGGGATTGGCACCACAGACTGGCTGGTTTCCTGATCTGCCAGCACACAATGCTCTGCACTGCCACGGGAAGGAGCCCAGCCAAGCTCCGATGGGGCCAACGCTTGATCAACAAGCTGGACAGGCTACACCCCGACCGAGTTGCTTCGGACTCTGCACAGAAGTTTGCAAGTTGGTGACTGGGTTTGGACCTGGAATTATGGGCAAGGGGCTTTATGGTTGTTAAGGTGTCAGGACCACTCTCGTACAAACCGCTGGCTCAGGACTCTCAAGAGGGCTGCACACAGGCCCTGCACAACAGTCCTACAGAGGGGTTTGCATGCTCTGAGAACTCTCCCTCTAGGGAATGGGGGAATGGCTATAGAAGAGTCTCCTCCAGACACACAAACTGTACCCACTGAACAGGACTGGTATAATGAGCTGAGAGACAGCCCTGCAGACTTTGCTGCATGATTGGACTTTGGTTTGGGCTGACCGGGACTGGCCAGCCAAAGGGACTTGAGTCAACCCGACTCCAATACACTTCAGAGTCCTGGCCAACCCAGCCTGGCAGGCAAGCAGGTAGACCGGAAGATCCCTGCAACACTTAGACATTCTGAATGGCCAAGAAGGCCGCCTAATTATCTGCAAGACTATGTTAAACAATTGAGAGTTTGAGCTATCTAGGGGAAAGGGGTGCAATGTATTGGCCATAACTGTTTTAAATCACTTGCTTAATGTCTGATCACTTGGTTAATGTCTGACCTAGATTTCTGTGTTATGTAACGGTTGCTGTTACTCAAAGCCAGACTTGCAGTCTCCAGGCTGATAATTAGGTTCCGGGAGGGAAACTGTTACTTTAAACCTATTGGTCATTGCCTAGAGGCTAACCGTATAAATAGCTGCACAGCAGCCATTAGGGCTGCTTCTGTTCTGAGTTAATAAACTTGTTTGCTGTTTCAACACTTCATCTCGCTTAATGCCTAAAGAACCGAATATATAATGGTGGTGACGAAGGTGGGATGTGTTGCTTCATCGTAAGAGTCTGAAGTCATTAGGGGCTGAGGCTAGCACAGAGCAGGGACCATGTTTCCCCCCCCCCCGGTCTGCCAGCAAAACATGCTGGAGACCACCTCGCCCTAAGGATCCATCCTAGGGCCTACGCAGAAGCCAGCAGCACAAGGCAACGTGAGCAACAAGAAATGCAAGCAACTCACCGTGGCAAAAGTAGGCAAACTCGAAGAATTCGATGACACACACCCAGAGAGATGGGCATCCTAATTTTCCCGCATCAAAAATTTCCTCTGTGCCAACCAGGTCAGCAAAGATGGGCTGAAGGCCACAACCCTCCTCTGCGTGTGCAGCCCCACCACCTTCAACATTGCCGAGAACCTGGTTGCACCAATGCCACTCAAGTCCATCACCTATGTGGACTTGAAGAAAAAGCTCTGAGACCACTTCGAGCCCAAATTATCCATCATAGCATGGAGGCACGCTTTTGAGCAATGGGAGCAACAGCCCGGTGAGTCTGCTACAGAATTCATCACCACTCTTCATCAAGCATCCTGACTCTGCAATTTTGCAGATTTGGAGGAGAGACTAAGAGACCATTTAGTCTGTGGACTCTGGAACCAAGAGCTCCAACAAAAACTGTTCACCAAGGACACTTTCTTGCTACAGGAGGCCTTGAAGGAGGTCATGGTGGACGAAGTTGCCGGAGGAGCTGTTAAAGCGCTGTGGCCCTCCAAAAGCACTTCAAGCACCAAAGCCATCCACCACAAGGAAGCAGAATGGATGGAAGACACCTACTCAGACTACGAAGTCAACAAGCTACAAAAGCACCAGGAGAAGGAACTGCGGCCAACTGAGAAGGCAGTTCCATTCCTTAGAGGCATGGGCTGCGGAGGCTGCCATCAATGCATGGAATGCAGATTCTGAACAGTCATGTGCCGGGCCTGTGGCAAACCAGGCCACATTGCCACCATCTGCCAAGGTCACTAGAGGGAACTTCTACAGGAAGACCCAGCCAGGAGAGGTACCAGGGCCCTGGGGCAACACTGAATAGGTTTCTGCTCTAGCCGGAGGAGCATGTTCCTCACTGGTGCCCATCGTCCCCTTAAACAGAAGCTTCAACTTCAGGTCAAGCTTCAGGGAGTTCCATGCAAAATGGAACTGGACACAGGCTCAGCCATGTCCATCATCTCAATAGGAACATTCAGGCACATATGCAACTGCAGCAACAGATGGGTCAAACTTCGGCCATCTAATCTACTGCTCACAGACTTCAAAAACTCCTGAGTGGCAGTCAAAGCCACTGGTGTATTTCAAGGGGTTTGCAGACCCACTAGATGTAGTGGTGGAAGGCCAACACACGGGCCTCATAGAGCTCAATTGGTTTGATGCATTGGGCATTCAAGTAACCGGCATTCACAGAACACAAGTGGCAGACTTGTCTTCTGTCTGCCAAGAGTTCATGGATATTTTCAGTTCAAGCCTAGGGGAGTACAAGGGTCCTCCGACAGACTTCAAGCTTGATCCCCTGGTAATGCCAATACAGATCAAGCCTTGTTGAGTGCCTTTTGCTTTAAAACCCAATATCAATGCATTGCTGGACAAGCTGGTCAGTCAGGGGGTATTGTAGCCCATAGACAGTGGGATGTAGGAGACCCCCATAGTAATGCCACTTAACACCAAGGGAGAAGTATGCATACGTGCTGCCTATAAGTGTAGCATTAACCGGGCACTTCAACAGCACGTGTACCCAAGGCCAGTTGTCATCCATATTTTGGCATCATTACAAGGAGGCCGTGTGTTTGCCAAATTAGATTTGGCACAGGCCTACCAACAGCTGCTGGTGGATGAGGCCACAGTAGCTGCCCAAACCATTGTCACCCATCAGGGGCCTTCAAGTTCAAGCGCCTACAGTTTGGGGTGAGTGTAGCACAGGGATTTTCCAGGGAGTAATTGAGCGCACACTCAAGGGCATTCCAGGGGTCTGCCCCTACTTCAATGATGTACTCATTGCCGGGGAATCTGTAGAGGTACTGGCTGAACGGCTTAGAGCTGTCCTTCAGCGGTTCCACTCAGTGGGACTTAAATTAAAAAAAGAAAAGTGCAAGATTGGGGTAGAGTCAACTGAGTTCCTGGGGTTCCGCATTGATGCCAATGGCATTCATCCTGCAGATTCAAAGCTAAAAGTAATTCAGCAGGCCCCAAGTCCGAAGTCCAAGGGAGAGCTTCAGGCTTTCTTGGGCCTTCTTAATTTTTATCAAGCATTCCTCCCACATAAGGCCACATTGGCAGAGCCATTACACTGGCTCTTAGACAAAAAGGCTCAGTGGCAGTTGACCAATGTCCATGAAAGAAGTTTCCAGGCACTCAAATCACTGCTGTCCTCAAACTCTGTACTCACTCATTTTAACAAGAAGCTGCCAGTCTGCATGGGGCTGTGTTAAGCCATTTGTCAGCTGATGGGAAACAATATCCCATCACCTATTATTCTAGGACCCTGTCATCCGCAGAGCGCAATTACGTGCAAATTGACAAGGATGCCTTGGCCATTGTGGTCGGGGTTAAAAAGTTCCATGACTACTTGTATGGCCACCAATTCATGTCTTTACAGACCACAAGCCTTTTCTAGGATTGTTCACCACAAAACAGACACCTCAGATTCTGTCTCCTCGAATGCTGAGGTGGTCTATATTGCTTTCAGCCTACAGCTACAGGCTGATTCACAAACCGGGCAAAGAAATGGGCCATGCAGATGGCCTTAGCAGACTGCCCCTGCCACACATAGAGCCAGATCCAGCTCTGGCTGCATGCATCCTGGCTATTCAGGGTTTGCTGGAGTCTCCCCTCCATAGTGGAGACATAGCTGCTGGGACAGCAGCTGACAAAATGCTTAGCCACGTGTTAAATTGGGTGCACACAGGTTGGTTGAACAAATGTCCAGGGCCAGAATTTCAAAGTTTCTTCATAAGCAGAGATGAGCTTTCAGCTCATAAAGGGTGTATTCTTTGGGGAAGTAGGGTCATAGTCCCCAGCTCTTTAAGACTCAGTCCTTGAGTCTGCACGAGGGCCATCCAGGAATAATCTGGATGAAGGCACTGGCAAGGAGCTACCTTTGGTGGCCAGGGCTAGATAAAGCTATTGAGGCCCAAGTACATGGTTGCTACACCTGCCGGCAATCCAGACCAGAGATGCCACAGGCCTCTGTCAACCAATGGGAGGACACTCACACACCGTGGTCAAGAATCCACATCGATTTTGCTAGGCCCTTTCAGGGACAGCTGTTTTTAATAGTGGTCGATAGCCACTTTAAATGGTTAGAGGTTGCACCAGTTCCCACTATGACTACTGCCAGGACAATCCAGGAACTACACAGAATCTTTGCAACACACGGGCTTCCAGATGTCTTAGTCTCAGACAATGGGGCTGAGTGCACTGCTTCAGAATTCCAGTCCTTCCTCAGGGCAAATCTCATAAGGCACACGTCAGCTCCCTTTCACCCGGCATCGAACGGCCAAGTTCGCATGGTCTGCACAACCAAGGAATCCCTGAAATGGATCATCACAGGGGATTGGCACCACAGACTGGCTGGTTTCCTGATCTGCCAGCACACAATGCTCTGCACTGCCACGGGAAGGAGCCCAGCCAAGCTCCGATGGGGCCAACGCTTGATCAACAAGCTGGACAGGCTACACCCCGACCGAGTTGCTTCGGACTCTGCACAGAAGTTTGCAAGTTGGTGACTGGGTTTGGACCTGGAATTATGGGCAAGGGGCTTTATGGTTGTTAAGGTGTCAGGACCACTCTCGTACAAACCGCTGGCTCAGGACTCTCAAGAGGGCTGCACACAGGCCCTGCACAACAGTCCTACAGAGGGGTTTGCATGCTCTGAGAACTCTCCCTCTAGGGAATGGGGGAATGGCTATAGAAGAGTCTCCTCCAGACACACAAACTGTACCCACTGAACAGGACTGGTATAATGAGCTGAGAGACAGCCCTGCAGACTTTGCTGCATGATTGGACTTTGGTTTGGGCTGACCGGGACTGGCCAGCCAAAGGGACTTGAGTCAACCCGACTCCAATACACTTCAGAGTCCTGGCCAACCCAGCCTGGCAGGCAAGCAGGTAGACCGGAAGATCCCTGCAACACTTAGACATTCTGAATGGCCAAGAAGGCCGCCTAATTATCTGCAAGACTATGTTAAACAATTGAGAGTTTGAGCTATCTAGGGGAAAGGGGTGCAATGTATTGGCCATAACTGTTTTAAATCACTTGCTTAATGTCTGATCACTTGGTTAATGTCTGACCTAGATTTCTGTGTTATGTAACGGTTGCTGTTACTCAAAGCCAGACTTGCTGTCTCCAGGCTGATAATTAGGTTCTGGGCGGGAAATTGTTACTTTAAACCTATTGGTCACTGCCTAGAGGCTAACCGTATAAATAGCTGGGCAGCAGTCATTAGGGCTGCTTTTGTTCTGAGTTAATAAACTTGTTTGCTGTTTCAACACTTCGTCTTTCTTAATGCCTAAAGAACCGAAGATATAACAGAGGCAATATCCAACTAGATATAATCAGTGGGATTCTATAAATTTCCTATGCTCAGAAGAGGAATCAACTTCATGGCATAAGGAGCCCCTTTCAAATCTTCCAAATTCAATTCCTGGTGAACAGTTGATTGGTCCAAATAGTTTTCTTGGCATTCGTACAAAATTAATTTGCTACTACTTTCTTCAGATTATTTTTTTTTACTTTCCCATCTAGTTAACAATTATAGAGTTCCTTTGTGATTTCTACTTAAATATTATCCCATTTCAAACCTGATTAGCTTTTCTTTAAGTTCTACCAACGTGTCAGTTTTCAGCTCTTTCAGTTTAATTAATGATTCTACAATTCTTTGCTTGACTCCATTGTATAATGTAACCTTTATTTTTAGTTTTTTTTATCTCACCTTTGTTATTTTTTAAATAAATAACTCAGGGACCAAACATACCTAAGACTCCCCACAACAACCCTGTGAGCCTGCTGACTTTAATGACTAAGATGGGAATAGTTTCCTGGTTTTTAACCTGATGCCTTAACCACTGCACCAGACTGGTTCTCTTATACTAATCTACTTAATTCCCACTAAAATAAGGTAAATTATTTTTATAAAGGATGGGAGAAAAACCTATTCAGAAGCCTTAAAGACCTGAGGAGTTAAAAACCATCCAGATAAATCAAAAATGTACATTAATTCATTTAGACATATGCAAATGTATTATTTGCCCATTGGCCAGCTTTGAAGTTTCTATAGAGAAAAAACTGTCACTGCCAGAAAACCAAACTATCTTAAAGTGAACTATGCTAAAACTAATTGAAAATATAACCCAGAGAGTGTATATTTTTTCATTATCTATGCTATCTATATAAAATGCAAGAATCAGGATCATATTTCTCCTAAAACTTGAGATTACATAAACTATTTTTCTAATCTATAAAGATAGCTGGTGGAGATCTAAAGCAAAAATTATCACAGCTTTTTAAATCCTGGGGGGCTTTCATTAATTTTTACTTTTATAGCCACAAAGAGAAGTCTCTTAAGGATTTAACTTAACCTTTTTTTATTTTACATCAATCCATCTAACCAACAGATGAGTGCTTGAACTAATTTTGCTAACAGCTAGGAATTCAGAGTAATAAATGTGCATTCGGTTAGAGAAAGCACCAGTATTAAATTACCACTCAGGTCAGCCATGAAATTGAAGTTGTATTTATTTTGGATCATTCTGTGCTAACAAAGTCTCTTTTTCTTCATGGCTGGATCTGAATTTCGAAATTATATGTGAGGTTAGAGAAACTCTAGTACGTGTTGTGTCACTAACAAAATAGACATAGGTAGAGCAAGCCTCAGGAAATAATAGCCATGTGTCAACTCAAGAGGAAAGCAGTAGTTTCCTTGTTATGAATAAAACATTTTTAATATCACTTTCATTTCTCAAGTCCTGAAACCCAGCAATATCTCATAATATTTAATCAGACTATTTCTATTTGGCTTTAGTATCTTTGCCTGGCACATGACCGGGGGACAGCCGCAGATAAGGTATAAATAACAGGGTTGTAGAGAGCAAAAGATTGGAGTGCGGGGCACAATAAGAGGCTCCCTGCTGGGTTGAGACCATACATTCAGATTCAGGTCAGTTACCAGTACTATATGCAGAGAACCTAATCCTGCCCAATCAAGCACAGGAAGGCTTTTTCCAACCAGAAGCCATATTAAGCTGTTGCAGGAAAAACAAACTAACCATTTTGTGTCACAAGTCTTTGTAGACTGCAATCTCTAGTAAAGGATACAATTTTATGTGGGAATCACACACACATATAGATATATTTATTTATTTATTTATTTAGTTACATTTATATACCGCCCTTTCCCTGAGGACTCAGGGCGGTTTACAGGGAATTAAAAAAACCAACATACAAAAGTTAAAAACCAAATTAAAAAATATTAAATTGACCCTGTACACTTAAAAACCCCAGTTAAAAATTTCTCCTCAGCCTGGGCCCGAGAGCTCAAAGAGCCAGGTCTTCAGGCCCCGGCGGAATGATCGGAGGTCGGGGGCAGTTCTCAGCTCCACCGGCAGCTGGTTCCAGAGGGCAGGCGCTCCCACTGAGAAGGCCCTATCCCTGGGTGTCACCCGCCGGCAATCTCTCACCGGCGGAACCCTGAGCAGACCCTCCCTGTGGGAGCGCATGGTGGTGGAAGATAGATTGTAAACTAGATCAGAGTAAAAATAGAAGCAGAAGTAAAGGACAGTTACATGATTAAGGTGTTAGAACAGAGGTCAAAGAGAGGGACTGTTAGAAGAAAATCTTGATCCATTCAAAACTGGCACTGAAAGAAAAACAAAAACAGGACAGTTACTTGAAGCAGAGAAGACGTTTACTCAAAGGCAAGACACAGGGAGAGTGCTAATAATGTCTAGCTGTTGAAGGGGGCCATAAATTATGTGTCAAGCAATAACATTCAACGTTAGCAGATGTCAACGACCATAGGTTGGAAACTTGACATTATGGTTTTGAGGTGATTTCTTTTACAGAAGAAGTTAGTCTATGGTTTCTAGAAAGCTGGAGAACTCAGCTTCTCTTCTCCAGATTCCTGAACAGTACACTAGGTCTGCTGCAACTTGATGTCCTGCAGAGTTTATGATCTTTATCTTTTGTACTCAAAGTGATGACCTGGAGAAGGGCTTTTGTGAGGAAATCGATTATTGGAAAGGGGAACTTTTAATCACTTGAGAGGATTTTCTTATTTGGTTAAGTTGATGCATTTTGCCAATTTCGTTTATGTTAGAAGTGCATTGTCAGTTTCAGCCAAGCTTTAAATTGGCTTAAGTAATCTTTTGTCTTATGGTCTGGAGTTCATCGGAAGGTCAGGTAGGAAACAGAGGAAAGGTGACATTCGGAGGGGGATAGGCTTTGGCCTCCTTCCCACAAAGCATTTTCTAGAGAGTTTTAGCTCCGATAAATTAGCAGTAGTGATTCACAAAGAATGATGAAGAAGAGAGCAGTTATAAATGTGGGTCTTTTCCCTAATTTAAAACCAGAGTTACACTCCTGGATTTTATTAATGAGGGAATGTAAAATATGATTCTGACAAATCTAGTAATGGCCCATGCTCACTACTGCAATAAAACTGTCACCTGATTTTTAAGATGACAGTAATGGCATTATCACTCACTGTCAGTCTTGAGAACCAGGAAGAAACAAATGTAAATGACGAGTGTGATGTTCAAAACCATCATAGTGAATATTGCCTACTTGGTCTTTAAACAGAAATATGCCTAAAATCTTCTTTAAAGCAATGGTTTGTGGTTAAGTTGCTGGACTAGGAACAGGCAAGCCCTACTAGGGGATTGTGAGCCAGTCATTCCCTTTCAGCCCTAAGAAGGCGGCAATGGTAGACCACTTCTTAAACTGTTGCCTAGGAAACAGTAAACCAGATTAAAAGGTAACATCACCACAAAATATTACAAAGCGAGGACTCTGTATGGTTTTCAAGTACTAGGGCTTGGCTTAGGTCAGTTTGTCTTTGTGTGGCCTTTGTGGGTTGCAATCATTTCGAGAGAAAGATTAATACCATTTGTGAAATTAATGCTGTTTGCAGGGGAGAAAACCTAGATAGATCTCTGGTGTAATTTGATATATTGTTGTTAAATACATATGTAATAAGAGCTGGTTTAATTAGTGGTTAAGGCACCAGGCTAGAAACCAGGAGTGATTTCTCGTGCCACAGATAATCTAATGAAATATTCAGTTATAATACAAAAGACACAAAAGAAAACCAGCATGCCCGAAATCTTCCCCAGAATTGAGAGAGAATAAATGGCTCAAGGTTACCCAGCACTGAGCCAACTGGCTGGGCTTGAGCCATTTACTCTCAATTCTTGGGAAGATTTTGGGGATGCTGGTTTTCTTTTGTGTCTTTTGTATTATAACTGAATACCGTATATACTTGAGTATAAGCCGAATTTTTCAGCCCACTTTTTGGGCTGAAAAACTCCACTTCGGCTTATACTCCAGTCAACAAAAAATTTTTACCGAGGACTTGCGCACGGCCGAGGCTTCGGTGCTTCCCTCCAGAGGAAGAAGGCGCTGGATGCGGCCGGCTCTGCGGGGAAGGGGGAGCGGCGGCGGGGGCGACGGAAAAGCCGCAAAAACGGTAGGAGAGATGCTGACTGGCGGCGGCCTCGGAGGAGGCGGAGGGGGAGGAGGGAGGGAAGGGTGACCGGGCGGGGGAGGGGGGGTGAGCCAGAAGGAAAAGGGAAAGTCATCCCGCAGAGCGGTTGCAAAAAGAGGGAGGAGATAAGCCAGCCCGGTACCTGGATCCGCTTCCTGTGTCTCCTCTGCTCTGCCATGATGTCCCCGTTTTGGTCTCCTGGTGACGTGGGGCTGAGCCGGAAAAGGGGGAGGGGGAGACCGAGGGAGGGAGGAAAGAAGAGAGAGAGAGAGACGAGCTAGCGTCAGCCAGCGGTGTCACGCGGGGCAGCAAGCCATTAGGAGCCCTTGGGGAGGCAGCGCAGTCTGGCCGCTGGGCTTGTGTGTGTGTGTGTAACCCATCTGCAAAGCTTCCGAGGAAGGAGAAGCGGGATACTGGTTTGGGGGGGAGCGGCAAAAGCGGGGGGGGAGAGAGAAACGGCTCCGCCTTTGGTTCCCCCTCCTAAAGCACAGGGGCGCTAGAGAAAGTTTGGAGTTGGGTAAGGAAGGGCAAAATTCAGGAAGAAAAGCGGGGCGGCAGGCAAACGGGAGACCTGTACAAGGGGGAAGGGGAACTCTCTGCTTTGTGTGTGTGTGTGTGTGGCCCATCTGCAAAGCTGCCGAGGAAGGAGAAGCAGGATACTGGTTGGGGGGGGAGCGGCAAAAGCGGGGGGGGGGAAAGAGAAACGGCTCCGCCTTTGGTTCCCCCTCCTAAAGCACAGGGGCGCTAGAGAAAGTTTGGAGTTGGGTAAGGAAGCGCAAAATTCAGGAAGAAAAGCGGGGCGGCAGGCAAACGGGAGACCTGTACAAGGGGGAAGGGGAACTCTCTGCTTTGTGTGTGTGTGTGTGTGTGTGCGTGTGTGGCCCATCTGCAAAGCTGCCGAGGAAGGAGAAGTGGGATACTGGTTGGGTGGGGGAGCGGCAAAAGCGGGGGGGGGGGAGAGAAACGGCTCCGCCTTTGGTTCCCCCTCCTAAAGCACAGGGGCGCTAGAGAAAGTTTGGAATTGGGTAAGGAAGGGCAAAATTCAGGAAGAAAAGCGGGGCGGCAGGCAAACGGGAGACCTGTACAAGGGGGAAGGGGAACTCTCTGCTTTGTGTGTGTGTGTGTGTGTGTGTGTGTGTGTGTGTGTCCCATCTGCAAAGCTGCCGAGGAAGGAGAAGCAGGATACTGGTTGGGGGGGGAGCGGCAAAAGCGGGGGGGGAAGAGAAACGGCTCCGCCTTTGGTTCCCCCTCCTAAAGCACAGGGGCGCTAGAGAAAGTTTGGAGTTGGGTAAGGAAGGGCAAAATTCAGGAAGAAAAGCGGGGCGGCGGGCGAACGGGAGACCTGTACAAGGGGGAAGGGGAACTCTCTGCTGTGTGTGTGTGTGTGTGTGTGTGTGTGTGTGTGTGTGTGTGTCCCATCTGCAAAGCTGCCGAGGAAGGAGAAGCAGGATACTGGTTGGGGGGGGAGCGGCAAAAGCGGGGGGGGGGGAAAGAGAAACGGCTCCGCCTTTGGTTCCCCCTCCTAAAGCACAGGGGCGCTAGAGAAAGTTTGGAGTTGGGTAAGGAAGCGCAAAATTCAGGAAGAAAAGCGGGGCGGCAGGCAAACGGGAGACCTGTACAAGGGGGAAGGGGAACTCTCTGCTTTGTGTGTGTGTGTGTGTGTGTGTGGCCCATCTGCAAAGCTGCCGAGGAAGGAGAAGTGGAGGAGGCAGTGGCGGCGGAGGCAGCCGCAGCACCGGCAGCCTTCCGCTTTTGCCGCTTTTGTGTGTGCGTGTGTGTGTGTCCCATCTGCAAAGCTGCCGAGGAAGGAGACACACAAAGACACACAAAAGCGGCAAAAGCGGAAGGCTGCCGGTGCTGCGGCCGCCTCCGCCGCCGCCACTGCCTCCTCCATTTCTCCTTCCTCGGCAGCTTTGCAGATGGGCCACACACACACACGCACACACAAAAGCGGCAAAAGCGGAAGACTGCCGGTGCTGCGGCCGCCTCTGCCGCCGCCACTGCCTCCTCCACCCAACCAGTATCCCGCTTCTCCTTCCTCGGCAGCTTTGCAGATGGGACACACACACACACACACACACACACACACACACACACACACAAAGCAGAGAGTTCCCCTTCCCCCTTGTACAGGTCTCCCGTTCGCCCGCCGCCCCGCTTTTCTTCCTGAATTTTGCCCTTCCTTACCCAACTCCAAACTTTCTCTAGCGCCCCTGTGCTTTAGGAGGGGGAACCAAAGGCGGAGCCGTTTCTCTCTCCCCCCCCCCCCGCTTTTGCCGCTCCCCCCCAACCAGTATCCTGCTTCTCCTTCCTCGGAAGCTTTGCAGATGGGACACACACACACGCACACACAAAAGCGGCAAAAGCGGGGGGGGAGAAAGAAACACCTTGTTCTCTCGTCTCAGCGGAGACTTGTTTCGGGGGATCCAGCCTCTGTCACCCCCTTCTCTCAGCTGGGCAGCTGACAGAAAGGGGCGGCAGAAGCTGCATCCCCCGAAAGAAGTCTTCGCCGAGAAAATGGGCGCTGAGATTTTCTCAGCGAAGACTCACCTTCTCCCCTTCATCACATTCTTCGGTAAAGAGATTCACTCGATCCATGGTTTCAAGGTTGGGGTAGAGAAATCCCGGTTTGTTTCAAGAAACCGGGGTGGTTTATGAGCCTATAGATTTTAGACTTTGCATCTTGTTTTGCTTCCTCGGTTCCCACGAAGCCCGAAATTCTTTTTTCCCCCCTCTGGTTTCTGCCCAACTGTCAACTCGTGGTAAAACAAACAAACAGAAAGGCCCCCCCCCCTCTCTCTCTCTCTCTCTCTCTAACAAATTGAACAGGCACCCAAGCTATCAGGTGATGGCGTTCACGCTTGGGTGTTTGCGCGGATCAGAAACGGAAGGAGAAATTCATTTCTGCTTGCAATTCACTATCTCGGGCATCCCTGAGAGAAGAGAGCTTTTAAAGAAGCAGCTGCAAAATTCGTTCATCCTCATCCTCTTCCTCATCCTCATCCTCATCCCCTCCCTCTCTCTCTCTCTCTCTCTCTCTCTCTCTCTCTCTCTCTCTGTGTGTGTGTGTGTGTGTGTGTGTGGTGTGTTATCTCGAACCAGATGGGATGGCAAAGTCAAATGCAAATGGGGATCTTGCAGATCTTGCCCTGCCTTTCACCCCACGGTTACCTTCTGTTCTTGATGAGCTCACGAGTGCTCAAGGACAAAATAGGGCAGGGCAGAGCCGGCAGTTAAAAATAGGATGCAGATAAAAGGAAAGGTAAGGAGGGGTTCAGGTTGAGAGGAGAGGCTGCATAGCCTTAGTGTAACTCCTGTTTGGGCTGACTGGGTTGCCTCCGATGGGCTCTGACAGTGGAACAGAATGGAATAGAAAATATGGAATGGAATGGAACAGAACGTAGAACAGAACAGAACAGAACAGAATAGAATAGAATAGAATAGAATAGAATAGAAAAGAAATATAGAAAGTGAATGGAATAGAATAGAATAGAATAGAAATATAGAAAGTGAATAGAATAGAATAGAATAGAATAGAATAGAATAGAATAGAATAGAATAGAATAGAATAGAATAGAATAGAAATATAGAAAGTGAATGGAATAGAATAGAATAGAATAGAATAGAATAGAATAGAATAGAATAGAAATATAGAAAGTGAATGGAATAGAATAGAATAGAATAGAATAGAATAGAATAGAATAGAATAGAATAGAATAGAATAGAATAGAATAGAATAGAATAGAATAGAATAGAATAGAATAGAAATATAGAAAGTGAATGGAATAGAATAGAATAGAATAGAATAGAGCTGGAAGGGACCTTGGAGGTCTTCTAGTCTAGCCCCTTGCTCAAGCAGGAAGACCTATACCAGTGGTGGTGAACCTATGGCACGCCTGCCAGAGGTGGCACTCAGAGCCCTCTCTGTTGGCACGTGCGCCACCACCGCTGCCAGCAGCAGGTCCTTGTCGGTTGGTGGACTGGAAGAAAAGGGAGGGGGAAGCATTTTACATGCGTGCATGCGCGCACGGGGCCACGAGCAGGCACATGCTGCAAAGGGGGCGGGGCTAGTGCCTGCGTGATACTCACTAGCCCAGCCCCGTTCTCACGTGGTGCGATGCCTTGTATCTGCACCCTGCGGCGTGGCGGTTGGCATTTTTGTGCCTTGCGGTACGGTGGCCCATTTTTTGCTCCCCCTTTTTTTCGTGCCAGAGGCGGCACTCAGAGGCGCCTCCCTGTCCCCTCCCCCGAGGGCACCAGAATGCCGATGCTGCCTTGGCACTTTGTGATAAACAAGTGGGTTTTGGCTTGCGGTTTGGGCACTCGGTCTCTAAAAGTTTCGCCACCACTGACCGATACCATCTCAGACAGGTGAATGTCCAGTCTCTTCTTAAAAACCTCCAGTGATGGAGCACTCTTGATTTCTGGTGGCAAGCTGTTCCACTGGGCAGCTGAGAGAAAGGGGCGGCAGAAGCTGCATCCCCCGAAAGAAGTCTTCGCCGAGAAAATGGGCGCTGAGACGCCTCATTCTCTCGCTCAGCGGAGACTTCTTTCGCAAGATCCAGCCTCTGCCGTGCTGCACCGAGAGAACAGCAAGCCGCCCCATTCTCTCGGCAGAGCACTCCACCGCCCCATTCTCTCGGCGGCTTGCCACCCCGTTCTCTCATCTCAGCAGAGACGTCTTTCGGGGGATCCAGCCTCCAGCTGCTGCATTTCCCAGCCTCGGCTTATACTCGAGTCAATAACTTTTACCAGTTTTTTGGGGTAAAATTGGGGGTCTCGGCTTATACTCGAGTCGGCTTATACTCAAGTATATACGGTATTTTATTAGATTATTTGTTCGCTATATTATTTTTTGTTCAGGTGTGTGTGTGTGTGTGTGTGTGTCCAACTAAAAAGAGATTTTGCCTGTATTAAGGTAGTAAAAATATTTGAAGGAGAACTATTGAACTTCATAAGAATACAGGGCTTTTTCACAACAGGAAGCAGTCTTATTAAAATAAAATAAAGTAAGTAGTGGGCTATAGAAAAGCAATGATAGTAATCTTTTGGGGATTGGGCATACTTATAAAATTTGGAGATGTCACAGCCATGCCCACAAAATTGGCTTCTTTGGAAAGAAGCCTGACATTTCCCAAAATGATTGCCATATTGGATGTATCTAGTCATCCAATGTAACCACTTGCCCATAATTACAGTATGTAGCTTGCCATTGTAGTTAGGCAGTGCAGTGATTAGGATACCAAAAGAAGAGACTATTTATAGCTCAGGCTGAGCTGTGGGTTTCTTGGTGCTCTCTGAGCTTGGTGGTTTTCTTGAAGATGTTTCATTAGCAAACTAGGCGATATCATCAGTGCTAGCAACAGTGGTAGCAACTAGAAACATCTGCAGGTAAACCACCAAGCTCAGAGAGCACCAAAGAACCCACAGTGATTAGGATCTCGCAAGTAATCATAGCGTTTCCCAATAATAGATTTTCTTTATTCTTTTGATAATCTTAGCCTTTTAAAAATAGGGGGGGGGCAGGAAACTCTTAAACTACCTTTGAGAAATCTAAACGACAATTGAATAGTTTCAGTTTTGGTATTTATAATTAAAATGCTGAAGTTTCATAGCTGCTTTAGACTAGTGTTCTGGTTTTGACCAGCAAAACATCTGTATTGGGTGATCCTTGGTATCTGCCCTTTTGAGAAAAACCACAGATATTACTCAATTGCTGTAAAGATCATCGTGTAGATAGCAATTGTTGGTTCTAATACAAATCCTTTGATGGACACCTGGGTGTTGGAAACCAGGCACTTAAACTAAATAGTTCTGTAAACGGGTGGTTTTTCTCTCAAGTTGTTGATCTGAAACTTCTCCTTACTTTCTGAAACACTTTTACAAGTGTTATACAGTTTGAAGGTTTTCTCTGCTATCCCTGTCTATTATTTTGAGTGTTCCTTGAATAAAATGAATGCACAGTAAGGACATATAGATATCTGATAAAATCACTAATATTTGCTATCAACTATGATAAGAAAAAGAGCTTCTTGCACATTGAAAGTGAAATGCTGCTGTATGATATTGTTTTAACTGAGGACTGACCTCTAATTAGCAAGTACAAATGGGTTTTCATACTAGATATGTAGATATGTTTTCGTACTAGATATTCACATACAATTTATATTTGCTCTTTAAACCTGAGTTATAACTTGCAATGAAAGAATAGTGTCTATTCCACTCCAATCCCAGTCTAACATCATAATCAGTATACCTTAATCACACTAGGCCAGTGGTGGGATTCAGCTGGTTCACACCGATTTGGCAGAACCGGTAGCTAAATTTTGCTGAGTTTGGAGAATCGGCTTAATGCACAATGCTTCTGGAAGTCCAGTCTAGGCCTCGGAGGTCTGGGGTAGGCCTCCCAGGCCAAGAACAGCCCACCAGAATGTGTGGATGCCAGTTCCAGAAGTCCGTTCTAGGCCTTGGAAGCCCAGGCCTGCATCCAATAAGAGAATTGTTTTTTTTTTGGTATTTGAATCCCACCACAGGTTGTTTACCACTGGTTTAAGATCAAATTTACCCTACTATTGTTAATTTCTAGAGAAAATGCATTCCAACATGACATTTTTCATGAATTATTAATATGAAGCATGTAAGTTACCATGTTTATGAAATATTAACTGCATTCAGTTTTATATTATGGCAACCCTCTATATCTCAGCACCGCAACAGAATCAACCATCATTGAAGAAGGCATGGTCACAAAGGGTAAGTTCACACATGAATGAGGTCTGTTGATTTTTTTTATCACTTATTTATTTTTATATATTTGTCAAATTTATATAGTTACCTATCTGAAAAGTCTGACTCTGGGCAGTATACAATAAAAATAGAAAACTAAAATAACATTTTAGAATTGATTAAATTAAAATATCAATATAACT
Organism: Vipera ursinii; assembly: GCF_947247035.1. Taxonomy (NCBI): domain Eukaryota; kingdom Metazoa; phylum Chordata; class Lepidosauria; order Squamata; family Viperidae; genus Vipera; species Vipera ursinii. The sequence continues at coordinate 45,639,149 of NC_139513.1, read as the reverse complement.
AAAACCATGGGAGAGTGCTTTCAAGATCTTACATGAAATATAGTCATTTCACAGGCATCCTATTTCCAGGCAATTCCCAAGCCTGCTGACAAAACCAAGTTGAATAGGTGGCTGTATAAATGGAATAAATCAATAACAACTCAATTGTTTTTTTTCTGATATGTGATACTCCTTAGCCAAGACTGTCACCTTTTACAATGGAAGTTTTCTTACTTTTTTTTTTAGCCTTTGGGTGAGTATTAGTCACTGCAGTTTTGGGGCAGGATTTGGAAGTGGTTTGCCAATGCCTCCTTCCTAGGCTGGAAAAAAAATGGCTGGTCCCTACTGGCTTTGTGCCTAAGACAGGACTAGAATTCACAGCCTTCTGGTTTCTAGTTTGGTGCCTTAATCACTACACCAAATTGGCTCTATATTCTAGTACAGACATGTCAAACTCACGATGTCACATGACGTCGCACAATGTATCAGGACAGTTTTGCCATTGCCAGCAATGGGATGGGCACGGCTTCCGGATGATGCATCCAGCCCACGGGCCGGCAGTTTGACACACCTGTTCTAGAAGTTTTGAGTATTATCTAGTTGCTATATTTCTGGCTGAAATACATGATTTAGATTGCTTGTATAATTCAACCTAGATTGCTTGTATAACCCAGTTGTCCTCTTTACCAGTTACAGATAACTAGCATGCATCTTGCTCAGGAAAATCAATGCCACAATAAATGAGCTTGCCTTTGAGGTATCTGAAGGCTCTTGGTTTTATCTGTGTTACATAACAACTGTCTTACCTAAATTGAAGCAACATGTTCCATTTTAATAAATGTTTGTGGTATGCCATTTGCATTTCTGTTTAGGAGACTCTCTTCATTCAGTTGTCTCATCTTGCTCTGCCTCTGTCTGTGCAAATCAGCCCATGCTGACTTCATTTCCATTCCCCCCTTTTGTTTTTGAAAGCCCTTGCAGGTTTTTAAGGGGGGTGTGCCATTATTCAAGAAAAATCTTGGCATGAAAACATTTGGTTGGTTTTAGAAAGGCACCTCCATTCATAACTTTAAGCACTTACTATAGATTATTGTCAAAACAGTAAGAAATGTTATTTCCTTTTATATATAATAAGCCTCTGAGTCAGTGTTTCTCAACCTTGGCAACTTTAAGATGTGTGGATTTCAACTCCCAGACTCCCCAGCCAGACATGGGAGCTGGGAACTGAAATTTACATCTTAAAAGTGCCAAGGTTGAGAAACATTGCCTTGTCTCTTGCCTGATTTAGGGTAACTTAGTCATTATGAGAGAGAGAGAGAGAGGGAGGGAGGGAGGGAGGGAGGGAGGGAGGGAGGGAGGGAGAGAGAGAGGGAGGGAGGGAGGGAGGGAGAGAGAGAGACTGGCATCTGTTATAGGCAGCAATAAAACTGTTCTGATGATCCATCTTGTTTTGGGCAAGGCTAAAAATTCTTGAACTGAAACATAACAATAAATCAGGCTGACAGCAATATTATAGACGTTATCTCTTGAAGTAGTGCTTCCTAGCCAATATTCCTCATTTGTCTTCTCATTTGTCAGGCAGTGGATCTGTCATTTCTGCAGCTATCGGCCATGAGGAAAGTGAAGCTATGCACATCTCTGTCTTTAAAGTGGTCTGAACTTTTCTGCAGTTTAAATTCTGTTCTGACAAAATTGTATTTCTTTCCCCTAGATACATAGCGTATGGAGCGTCAGCACAGAATGATTGCCTCTTTTTGGAAGATCAAGGTAGAAACCATTGAAATACCTTTTTGTTACTTCCAGCTAGGCCAGACATGTCAAACACAAGGCCCGGGGGCCAGATCCGGCCCGTGAAGTGGTTTCATGTGGCCCGCGAAACCATCCTGGAAACAGTGAGGGAACGGCCCCCACTGCCTTGGCCCTGGCCCAGAGACCCTCCTCCTGCCAGAGACCCTCAGATCTGTCCCACTCCTGCCCAGGCCCCCATAGGCACCCTTGATGCCAACGAAGTAGAGCTGGCCATGCTCACCCAGTAGGCCATACACACTTTAGCCACGCCCACCCAGGCCACACCCACTCGGCCCCCTGAGGGCAACTGCAATGCTGATGCGGCCCTTAATGAAATTGAGTTTGACACCCCTGAGCTAGGCCAAATTTTCAAAATGGGAGACAAAGGACAATTTTAGGCAGAAAATGAAACAAAATAACAAAGTATCCTGTGTAAAAAATATTGGCCACATATTAAGAACCTTTTGAAATGTTTATATTTCTCTTTATAATTACATCATTTTTTTTTCCTTTTTTGTTTTTATTTTTATTTACAGACTTGATACCTGGGTTTTTTTAGAAAAACAAAGAAGTAAAATGAATGTTTCAATTGTTCTGTTCTCATGGTTTTGACACTTGTTCAATAGGAGTTTGTTTTACTATTGTCTTTATAAAATTGTTTCTATGAATGACTGATAATGCCTGAAGACATAGTCTATAGCAGGGCTTTTCAACCTTTTCACCCATTGTACCACTTTTAGGATATGGCAACATCCAAGTACCACCAGTCGCCTAGCAAGGTGTCAAAAACTTGATGACCAAAAAAAAAAGGAAAAAAGTTATGAAGTACAGGTAGTCCTCAACTTACAACAGTTTGCTTAGTGCCCCCCAAGCCACAGCCAAGCAAGACACCTGCCTGCCTACCTGGTGGCGCTCTTCCTCCTGTCCAAGGTTTTCATTGTTGTGAGCATTTCTTTTGAGGATTGGCAGCGGGGGGGGGGGGGGGGGCAGCAGGTTTTGGTCACTTCACATGACACTGGGACACTGTGACCATCATAACTATGACTCAGTTGCCAAGCATCTGAATGTAAATCACAAGACCCTGGAGATGCTGCAACATTCCAGCTGATTGGCGCTTCTTCTGGGCTCAGAAGCGCCAGGATCAGTGCCGAGCTCCAGCTGGAGCCTGATGCTGATCCTGGCACTTCCCCTGAGCCCCGACAGCCCTGCAGCTCCAGCCATCTCTCGCTCAGGCTTGTGCAGTGCTGTCACCAGTTCAGCTCATTCCCCTCCCCCGCTCCTTTTCTAGGATGGCCGCGTACCACCTGCCAGGTGCCAATGTACCACAGGTGATACCCGTACCACTGGTTGAAAAGCCCTGGTCTATAGGTCAGTAGAAGCAGCAGGCCTCTCAACTCTTGTTCCAGTGTGGCCTTCTCTTTCCTTGGAATATTCCTTTTTTATTCTTGAATTAAAACGAAATACAAATACTGGTGTGTGTGTGTGTGTAAAAGCAGATAAAAGGAGCAATTTTAAAAAAGCAGAAAAAAATGGAAAGTAATAAGTTGGAAGGGACCTTGGAGGTCATCTACTCTGCCGTTCCCTTCTTGTACAGGGAAGGAACAGTGACTCTCAGTAGAAATGCAAAATAGTGGTGGTGGGGAGAATGGAGCTCCCAGTTCTAATGTTTGAAAGAGGAAGAAAATCCGTCAGTATGAAGAATACCTCTCAGCCTGCCAGCCCCACTGCCCCAAATGTCATTGGCTCGAACAGGAAAAAAAAACAAGCTTGTGATAGCAACATTGGTAACAGTATGCTTCATCCTCAGGAAATGTTGAATTTCTCTCTTTTCTGATAAATTTAATGGCACTGCTCTAATGGCAATGCTCTAATTACTATTCTTTCCCCCCATGAAATTTGATAAGTTTGTCCCCTAATTGTCTTACATATATCAAACTACACTAAGGATAATTTGTGCACAGATGTAAACTGTTTTCTCTTATCATCCTTGTTCAATCAAAGACTGGTCAATTGGTTCTCTTGCCTACTGATTAAAGTGTTTCAGTATTGGACTTTTCAAAAATTCAGTGCAGCCAGGATGACCTCTAGTGGTTAAGAATCATACGTACAAGGAACAATAGTAAACACAAGTATTTGACTACTTCATACTTTCTATAGAAGTTAAGCATGTAAATAATAAACCAAATCCAATGCCACGTGTTAAGATTGTAAAAAGACTGGATTTCTTCTGCCTTTGGTCTTCCTCTCAACTGTTTGAGGCAAATGAGATTTCCACCCACTAAATGCATATTACCCAGTTTTCTATAATGTAGTAGAATGTATGAATTCTCCTTAACAACAGCTTTCATACTGTCAGTTAATATTTAAGTCACAATTAGCATATGTTACAGCTGAAGAGCTTTGTTCTTTTATGGTACTTATGCCCCTCACAGTTCTCATCCTTGATTTTAATATTTAAATAATATATTAAATATAGGTAAAGGTAAAGGTTCCCCCGCACGTGCGTGCTAGTCATTTCCGACTCTAGGGGCCGGTGCTCATCTCCATTTCAAAGCCGAAGAGCCAGCGCTTGTCCGAGGACGTCTCCGTGGTCACGTGGCTGGCATGACTAGGCGCCAAAGGCGCACGGAACGCTGTTACCTTCCCACCGTAGTGGTCCCTATTTTTCTACTTGCATTTTTACGTGCTTTCGAACTGCTAGGTTGGCAGAAGCTGGGACGAGTAACAGGCACTCACTCTGCTACGCGGCACTTGGGATTCGACCCACCAAACTGCCGACCTTCTGATCGACAAGCTCAGAGTCCTAACCCACTGAGCCACCGCATCCCTTTATATTAAATATATTAAACATTTAAATATTTAATTTCCTTTTAATATAAGAAAATCACAATCCATGAACATACACTAGCTCTTGGCTCTTAAGATCTAGGGTTAATACATTTCCCTATCAATCTTGCAGCACCTGACTATTAGCAAGCTTAAAACTGTATGCAAACAAATGAGAACACAGTTGGCATATTTCCCTTTACAAGAATTTTATTTATATTTCATACTGTTCTTAAACTATGATGTGAAATCAAAGCCTATGGGGAATTCTTGTTTAAAGGAAAAAGCCTGCCCAGGACAAAACTGTATACAGGCTCAAGTAGTTCTTTTACGTGGGCTTCATGTTTATCTAATGATATGAAAAACAAGTTCCTATTCCCTGCAATATAATTTAGAACATTTTAGTGTCTATAACTATTCAGAAATGACAGACACCAGCAAGTTAAGAAATAATCCTTTAATACAAATTATATGTAAAATTTGTTCATTTTTAAATCTTCACAATTTCCAGAACAGTCTTTTTTTTTTTTAAAAAAATCAATCTTAACTCCCATACTATTACATACATGTTATAACAATGCCATATTAGGCTAGAAAAATTCATATTGCACATTATAGTAAAAAATTCAGCCTGAAATTATGACTTGGCAAATTACCTGAATATGTTAGATTTGGCCTTAACATTAATTTTGCAATAGAATGGTAAACTTATTTTTCATGAATTAAACATGGATTTTATAAAATAAAACTGAGTGTTTCAAATTTTTCACTTCAAAATTTGAGTTTGGCTCTCTATAACCTCTTCAGTTTTAAGAACTTTAGATCAATTTGTCATGTACCCACCTGAAATTATTACAACACAGGGGTAGAGTCAGAAATCAACTTCAAAAATAGTGTAGTATGTAGCTCTCCAGAAATAACTGGACGGCAGTTCCCATCACTCTTCACTATTGGATATGCTGCCTAGACTGATGGGAATTAAAGTCAACAAATCCAACAAATTCCCACTGCTACTCTACAGATACAACTTCATCAATTTCTACGTTCATCCTTATCAAAAGGAATTATGTTGATTCAATCAATTTTAGCACTTTTCCTGAGGTACACCTGGTTGTGTTAGTGCCATAAACTTCAGAACTTTGAACTTTAGTAACCTGACTAAAACAAACCTTAAGCTTTTATTTTTGTTGTTCTTTTTTAAAAAAACCTACACCTCAAATTATTACTTTACTTTTAAAAAATAAATAATTTAAATTTGGATACTTAACATTTTAGTAGGCACAAACTTTGAAAGGTGGTGTAGCAAAGCAACTTGAACAGAAGAGGTTTATCCTCATACACGTTAATGTGGTTTTGTTGCAAGAAGTTACATGGCTAGACAACATGATTACAGCAGTAAACCAAATTGCTTTGGCTTGCATTTTTCCCCTACATACCAAGTGCTTATTATGGTTCATCAAATCCATTCCTCAAACCAAGGAAGCATTAAGACCTTATTTCCTACATACTCAACTGCTCAAGTCAAAAACAGAGAGATAATAGGGATGGAGTCCACTTTGATAAAGCTGAGAAATCTACTAAGTAAATATAAAGAATGAGATACCTTGAATTTTCCTACTTTAAAAGGCCATGGTTCTAAAGGAATCTAACCTTCTGAGGACTGGATACTCCTTCTACCAATGCAGCTATTGTTAGAATGTTCAATTCTGTATGATTAGCAGACCTGCTGATACTGAATAACTTATTAATGATCTCTCTACTTTTACCAACTACAATGTCCTAATACATTTTGGATATACCACAAAAATGTTGTTTGGCTTCTAAATCAGTACTTAAGTCAAACATTCTAGGGAAAGAGGGAAACAATTTAGATCTAGGCTCAGTCACAGAGACTGTTCTGATCTGAATCTGATCTGCCTACTTTAAAAAAACCTAGCAATTGTGAAACAGGAAAAGAACTTTTAGGGACAAACAAAATCTATTAGGCAAACAGAACCCTACTTTAAGATCCCTGAGATTTATTCTTTGCCAAGGAGATTTAGCAAAGCCTAATTATTTGCAATGTTATCTGATTAATTTAAAATGTGATTTATAACACAAAACATACTTTATAGGGAATAAAATTGCATTATGCAGTAAAAAGAATATTTACATATTGCAGAATATTTAAGTTGTGATCTAAGTGATCTTGCTTCTGATTAGGAATTTAAGCCAACTTTATCCTTTGATGAGAAATAACAGTAATCATGCTTCAGTCTACCAAGAGATAATCCTCAAGAATGTTAAAACTGTGTTCTATAATTGTACAAAGGTAGATACTTTTAACTCTCCTAGCCACTAAGAATAATTTGGGGATGTTGATGGAGAACATGAGATATTTTACTCCTCAGAAATACATAAAACCTGTGGCTACAGACATTTTGGTTCTTTCGGCCCAACCTTCTTAAAAATGACTCACCAATACAATCACCTTCAGACAAATGAAAACTTGTCAAAATTATTAAAGTTGAAATTAAAGGTTAGAACCTCTTACAGAATTGGTTCCTCTTCATGTCCTCCAAATTAAAAATACTTGTCCAGAGTAAAGGTTACAACCATATGTAAAATACTCAGTTCAAAATGAGTCTGAAAAGTACACAACTCCCAAATGTTCTTTCTGAAGCTAATTAAGTTTCAGAATACAATGAATTTAAAATTACTTTAGGAAAGACTGAGCTAAGCTCTTCAGTTCTGTTCTGAGTCATAAAGTCACAAGGCACTAGTTCTAATAGCTTGCATATTCAGACTGCATGGAATGTGAATACTTCAATTTTGTATTAATTCAGATTGATTTCTAGAAAAGGCATGAAAGAATAGATAAATACAAAACATAAAAACATAGCAAGACTCTTCAAATCAGGAACACAAGGCCACTCAGTGAGCAAAACTGAATGCCTTTTTTTTGCATTTTTTATCTACCAGAAGGCACATGAAAAGAAAAAAAGAAAACGAAAAATACCGGTTTCAGAAACTAGTAAACTCCATACACCCTTAGATGTGCAATTCAAATTAAGAACACTGTTTGCAACATCAACCAATATGATGTTAGTCCTGAACATAGTTCTGCAATAATTTGGCTGGTATGCAAGCTGCACTTCCAATTATAATATAGTCAGCAAAATATTTTAGGTAAACCAGAACCTATAGCCATTTTCCTACCTGAGCAATAATTAGTACTATTTATTGCTTGTGAAACCTTTCAACTTGGTGGAAGCAATTGCACGTTCCCTTTTCTTCCTCTGACCACCATTTTTTTTTAAAAAAGAAATATATTTTAAATTGCATTTTTTTCCCCACTGTTCTCTTTCGGGAGACAAATAAGTGATAGCAAGGTGCCATTTCAGGTGCAAGCCACTAAAGCAACCTTAATTTTAACTATCAGCAATATGAGCTCTGAAGCTTGATGCATGAGATCTTAGTTTGCATTATGCCATGTTTTTACTCCATTTCAGTTACAATAACTGCAGTCTAACATGGAATGCTCTTTTTCAACATGAGATCAAACTCTCATTCCAATGAGTGACGAATTCAGCACCTGCATTTGCTGTTAGCCTTGTAGTTCAAGAGGATCATAATCTTTGAATTGAGATGTTGTCTTGCATCTTCTTAGGATTATTTCACAGCTATTCAGATCAAACCCACCATCTGATCTATCTGTCTCATATAAATGCTCTTCAAAGGCAGCAGGTATCTTCTCTCATCTGGTACTCTGTTACACTGTAAATAGATATTTTTAAGTTGAAATTGGAGATATTCACATTTTCTAAAGTTCACTTTGGCAAAACCATCTTATCGAAAAAGAATCTACCTAAAAAAGTCAAGACGCTCAAGTATTGCTTGTCACTAGGTTTTGTGTCCAAAACTTACAAAAGTGCAGATATTTTACATTTTCAGGTTAGAAACCTGCATCTTTAGAAATACGATCAGGGAAATAGTCCACAATACTGAAAGGTTTACATTTGAAACAATGCAAAATGAATTATTCTGACTTTCACAAGGAATAAATGTTATTTAATTGAAATGATCTAGAGCAAATAATCAATTCTACATACCTGTACTGCTTATTAGTTATATAGCAATACAGAAAGAAAATAGACAAACATGGATGTATTTGGTTGAATACAATATCATCCTGACTAATCTGCTTTATACGTACCCTTGTACAGATATTCTCTCCTGAAAAGTGTATGTGTTCCCCACTTTGCTAAACAAAAATTATATTTAAAAACCAACTAGAAAATAGCTGAATGCATTTCTTGTACCTACATTAAGATATTAACTTTAGTCAGGGGAAAAATTGCTTTAGCATTTTGAGCACTGTATTGAGAGCTGAACTTCCCAAAAATGTGAAAGAAAAGAATAGTAACTGAAAATTAACTAATGAAAATAAAGAGAGAGAGGGAGAAAATACAGTGCCTCCCTTTCAATCTTGCAATCAAAAACTGGAGACGCAACTACAGTCCTCAGGATAGGATTGTGTAGCTCAGACTGCCCCATCAATTGCCCCATGAATATGAATACTGCAGGTATTTCAAGTGGAAATAATATTGGAAATGTTGAAACTGTGCACGCTTTAAGAATGATTCCAAAGGAGTACTTCCCCCTTCATGCAAATACTCTTCTTCTTTGCTATTCATTAAAGCAGCCTCTTTTTGCAAATTTCCATAAGTGTGAAAAAATTTGGGTCTCTTTAAAAAGAGCGAAAGGCTGCTGTGTATCCAGAATCTTAAATAATCTCAAAACATGCACAATGTTGAATTTGTATACTAAACTAATGGAAAACCTGCTTAGGACAGTAAGCAATATTAATTCATATAACTTATTTAACACACCTTGGGAGAAGTTGCACCTTTTTATTCACAAAATCAAGGCAGAATATGTAGCGTTTCCTACAATAACTACCTCGTGAAGTGGGTTAGAATGATTAGCTCCAAGTCAACCAATGAGCTTCTGGTTGATGTCTAAGCACTAAACCACATATAGTACACATAAAGATAGAGCACTAGGTGATCCAGTGTATTAATTCTGTGAAGAACTAGGTTTTAAGTATATCCTCACAATTCCATCAATTTGTGATTTTATTATCCTGTTCTTTCTAATCCTAACTCTTTCACACTGTTTCTGGCACGATCAATGGCAGAGAGAGAATACATTTAAGCCTATTAAAGAGTTTGTCAGACAACTGCTGTACCAAATTTCTAGATTCAAAGTATGTAAGATACTGGCCTATACTTACATTAGAGATGGAGTTGTTTACTTTTAGTTCATTGGACTTAATCTTTCCAGGTTTCTTCTGCTCCTCAGGGGAGGTATTTTGCCCTACTGAAACACGAAGGCGCTTATCCAGTGATACTATGTGTCCTTCTGTGGTAAACATGTACTTATTGCCTGATTTGTGCACAGGATTTTCTTCATCAAATAGCTGAAATTTAAGAATTTCAGAATATATAAATGTAATACTCCAAGTGTGACAATAATATTATTTATTTTTCAATATTTATATCTCACTTCACTCCAGAGACTGTAGGAGATCAAAACCTCATAAGTAACATCATCATCATCATCATCATCATCATTTAAAAAAATAACACTGGAGTTAAAAACAATATACAAAATGGCTCTTTACCTCCAAATGTTCTTTCAAAGATTTTTTGGTTGCTCTGTGAAAAGATAGGGCTGCAGATGCAATGCATAATACAGGAGCCAGCATATTCCCCAGGGAGAGAGAAGGTACTAAAACTATCTATTTTCAAAGCCATTTCCTGTTCTCTGTTTGTTACAACTAGCTGTTTTCTAGGCAAACAAGCAGTTTGTGCTGTTATTGGGATTCCGCTGCAGCATGGTTTGTCCCATCCCAGAACTTTACAGCCTCTGGGGCAGAATAAGCTTAGCAACTCCTGTTAAGCTTAAAATAGATATAGATATCTTCATATTCATGGGACCTCACTCCCAAATAAACAGTTTACTTTTCCAAGAGGTTTTATAAAAACATTAAGTAACACTAGAGGTAGTGCCGATATTGGGTCAAGTGTTATGGAGTAATCTAAATATAGATATACGCTATTACTTGATGTATATTCTTTAAGAGGTATGTTGTAGCATTATCATATTATTATTGTTAGTATAATTCTAAGTCAAGTAAGTAATTCAGGCAGAATCGTGAGGTGACCAGGTTTCAAGGAACCTGATGAAGAGAATTCTCCATTGTGATCTTAGCCACTTGGATCCTTGTACTCTGCGTTTTTTTCAGGCAGGAAGGATGTTGTGATTGCTGGATTTGTTAGAAGGTATGCCCCTATTTGAAGAGTTATCTCTCTATTCAACCATGTCAACCTTCCCTTTTTAGGAAAGGTTCTAGAGAAAATGAGAAAATGGGTAGAGGGCAGGTGTTGAGGTCTTGTAGAAAACAAATTATCTGGATCCTCTGCAATTGGGATACAGTTTCAGATATGGGATGCACAGGGCATTGATCAGTTGTGTAGATCACTGGTTGTTGAATGGAGGGACTACATCAAGTAATAGTGTACATCACGGCAAAGTTCCCTTAAAAGTACTTACGATGCACATTCTTGGTTTAACATCTTAACAACGACATATTTAAAATACATAGAAATATTGGACTTTATTTTACTACAACAAAAATGTTACAAATTGCAGTTCTAGTAAATAAAGTGTGTTTTAAAGAAAAAGTGCTTCTATAAAGATACATACCAAAAACAAATATTTACATGTTTCACTGAGAAAAAAACTCTCCATCCGATCTTCTTTGGATTTCTCTATAACATGGTGAAGAGTAGCATAACCACATCTGAAAAACAGAATTGAATATTTTCATCCCCTTTTTAGCTTCAATCATAATTTTAAACATAGCAAAAGTCTAAGGAAATAAGCTGGTCATTTTATGCAATTTGAGTGGCGTAGTTTTTCTTCAGTTACCTCTGAATCTATAATTTTACAAAGTCAGACTTGAGATTCAACAGCAACAAAGAAAAGAAACAGAATTATTTCCTCTTTTGAGAATAAAGATACTGCAACAACTGCAACATCTTTTTGTTTCTCCTAGAAATCCAACTGTATATGGCAGCAACACTTTCTAGCCAAGTTGGGAAAAAATGAACAAAAATCTCACAAAACTTCATATTCTCTGGTGAAATGTAGGCATCTGAAGTACCTCCAAACAACCCTAATAGTTCAGGAACCTAGTGTTGGGACGTACTGTTTGCTAGATTTACATGTTATATTCAACATTTTTAAAAGGAAGAATTATTTCCTATGAGGTGAAGATCAGAACTGAAAAAACTGGTTTATGTACTGTATGACTAAATATTTCTTCTTCAAACACTTTTTTTCACAAAAGTTTTCAAATTAAACTTTTCATGGAACTCTCCTCAGCTTCAAAAGCAATTTATAGCAATAGCCTACTCAGCCATGTGAACTACTTCTAGCCAGAGTTATTTCCAAGGGCCCAAAGTTAGCCACAAAGTTACAGCTGGAAAATCTAATCAATGCACCTGATCTATTATATACATTCAAGTTGCCTCAGGTATGTTGACTAGACAAAACAAAATACAATCAATAAATGAATAGCTATATGATTAGAACTATTTGAAAAGACACTTCCAAGCTCTATTAGTGTTTCTAATAAAACGCTTACGAAATTCTACATATTCACTCAATATTAAATAGGACTTATTTTATGTAAGCACAAATTCACTCAATACTAAATTAATAGGACTTATTTTATGTAAGCACAAATGGGATTTCAACCTCAATTTTTAGGTCCACATTAAGAAGGCATATTTGTTTGAATTATAGCACGGCAACACAGTTCAGTTTTGTATGGATTTAGTAATTTATAATGAAAACTTACTTTGCTTTAGTATATTTCTCCAGACTCTGAAGAATATCCATTCCTACATGAAGATAAAAAGGGTTCCTTGTGGCCTAATGAAAGAAAGGAAATAAATGTAAGAAACAGTGCTATATGATAAGAGTAACATTAAAAAATAAAAGAAATGAAGAAATGAAGCTTGATTTTGGCTGTGCAAGCTATCTGAACTAATGCAATCAAGGCCAGAACTGAATATCACCAAATGATTCGAAGTGCAGACTGTTCAAAGCAGCAAGAAAACTGCACAAACTGATTATAAACAATAACATAACACAGCATCCAAAATGATTCACTGGAACATCTTTGGCAAAAGAATGCTACCCACTTCCAACCCTTTCAGTTCAAGGGCGTTCAAAAGGATATAGTGGTATCATTCACACTGCCCTAGTTCAAAAGAATATGGTTTCAGCTTCACATCCATGCCTGAATCTCAACTAAAAATAATCCATCTAATCCAGGACTTTCTGTAATCTGCTCAGCAATCTTCCCTAAAAAAAAAGAAAAAGAGTGGACACTTGTTGACAATTATTCAACATAGTTGGGCCACGTACTTGAGTATCTACATTACCTCCTATTTTAGGGTAGTAGGTTAGGGCAACCCCCTTAACTCAAGGATATATTTGCCCCAGCCACCTCTAGCCTCCAGTCACTGCCCTAGCAACTATCAGTAACCAGGAAGGATAGGGGTCTAATCCAAAAATCACAGAGCTAACAGTACAGAAAGGCTTCATGCTGAAATTTCTACAATTAGCTTTCTAATTCTCTACACACCATTTTCAAATGTTGGTCTACTCTGATCTAACAAAGACTTGAGTCCTTATTTTTTAAAAAAAAAAAACAGCAGCCGACAACCAATTCTAAAATGTGCAAAAGGTCACATCTCAGCAGAAAAAAATTAATCCAGACTTTTATATCTAATGAAGGACTTACTATATTTCAAAATCAAGTTTTTTTTAAAAAAAAGTTAAATACCTGATACAGGAGATATGTAGATTCTACTAATTCAGGCCTTAGAGGATAAAAGAGAACATCGGGTGCTTGTAATTGCCAATTGTATCTCTCTGGAAGAGCACCATATCGTTTCCATATTGCATAATAAAATGCATGAAGGCAAATGGCATCTTCTACATCACCTATTAAAACCTGAAGCAAAATGACAAAAATAAAACTCTACTTTTTTTTTTGCCCAGATTCGCCTGGTGCACCAGTTGCGTCCCTATCTGGACCGAGATGCTCTACGTACAGTCACTCATGCGCTCGTGACCTCCCGGTTAGACTACTGCAATGCCCTCTACATGGGGCTGTCCTTGAGGACCACCCGAAGGCTTCAACTGGTGCAGAATTCAGCCGCACGAGTTTTGATGGGAGCTTCTCGATACTCCCGTGTAACACCTCTTCTCCGTGAGCTACATTGGCTTCCGGTTGCCCTCCGGGTGAGATTCAAGGTGCTGGTAATGACCGATAAAGCCCTAAATGGCTTGGGTCCGGACTATCTAAGGGAACACCTGCTGCCGGCATCATCTTCCCATCATCCTGTGCACCCCCACAGGGAGGGCCTTCTCAGGGTACCGCCGGTTAATGAATGCCGGCGGGTTATTCCCAGGGGAAGGGCGTTCTCTGTGGGTGCGCCTGCCCTATGGAACCAACTACCCACAGAACTTAGGACTGCCCCCGACCTTCGCTCATTTCGCCGGGACCTGAAAACTTGGCTCTTCGATCTGTTTGGTCCAGACTGTGGGGTTAATTTAACTGGGTTTTAGATTTACTCTTGGGGCTTGAATTTAATTTAATTGTTTTAATTGTTTTTAATTTTTTGTATTCATGGTTTTAACTGCCCTGTAAACCGCCCTGAGTCCTACGGGAATAGGGCAGTATACAAATCCAATAAAATAAAATAAATAAATAAATAAATACATTACATTTAATAGTTGCTGATTTTATTAAGATGGAATGCACAATACTCTTGTGACTCAGAAATTATCTCATCCTAAAGCAAGAAAACACCACTGTACCCATCAGACACTCTGAGACATCCACTATGCTGTTTTCTTTATGTAAATAAACAAAGCAATAACATGATTTATTTGCATTGGTGGGAACATCCCCAAAGTTAAAGAATTTGGTGGGACATTCCCAAGGGACAACTAGGACTTTGAAGTAGTACCGTAGGTAAGGGAATGGGCTTCTGATTCTCTTTCCCACACAAGCTTTTAGTCTATTCTAATCAATCCCCAGCCACTTCCATACCAATTGGGAATTCTTGATGTACTGCCATACATATATTTCAATTTTCCTATTTTCTCTCCACCACAGAAAGAATACCTGAAGTCCAGGAAAAAAAGCTTGAAGAGAATCAATCCAGGTGTTCATTAGTTGGCCACTAAACATATTAACGTTAACGTAAAGAGGTGGGTCTCCTTCACCTTCATTGCAGGCTTCCCTCCTATGAAAAATGATGTGCAGTGTTTCATATTAATATTTGAGAGCAAGCAAGGAATAATTATTTGAATTATCCGTAACTTTAGTTCCTATGATCAAATGGCATGCAATCTTTACAGATAGCATTACCCAGATATCACCCAGGAGGAATGAGAGACCTCAGTTCATTGTGAGTGCTACCTTTTATTGTCATCTTTTATGTTTTATTATTTTGACTATAATTTCTTTGATTCTTGTGAGCCACCCAGAATCATTTGATAGTCAGTTAAATTGCTATTATTGTGATTAGTGTAATTAATAGTCCTAACAGGTATCAAATTTCCATTCTGAAAACTGGGTAACTGGACATCAAGTCCTAACCCAAGGCACTATATCAACAAGCATACATATATAATAGTTTGAAGAAGTTATCAAATGGTATTTCTTTTAATTCTGTACCACTCAATACAAGGATTTTATCAAAAATTGTAATAAATATTGAGCATCATTAAAATCAAAGTTTATGTTGCACTACAGATACAGTATAATGGTATCTACTACCATTCCAACCCAAGAGATGTACCTTAACTGTAACCTGATATAGGGCAAAAAAATATTGCGAAAAATTAAAAGCCCAACAAACATTAGTACACTTACTAAATATTATAAGTACCCTTATTAGTACACCGCCTAAGTATATAGATAGTATGGACAATTTTATCTGACTGAGGGCTACATTTTATTACATATATAATGCAATATGTCTATGAAAACTGTAGGGAAGTAATGTCAATAAGAGGCAAGGCCAAAAAAAATATGAT
The DNA here is from genome assembly GCF_947247035.1 of Vipera ursinii. Taxonomy (NCBI): domain Eukaryota; kingdom Metazoa; phylum Chordata; class Lepidosauria; order Squamata; family Viperidae; genus Vipera; species Vipera ursinii. The sequence goes on along the minus strand of NC_139513.1, from coordinate 45,623,387 downwards.
TTGGGAGGAAACGTTAACTCACAATTTTTTTAAAAAAAATATTCTAAAATATATACATTTTCTTCAGAAACCAAGATTGAAGTAATATACAAATAATGCTTGAGTTAGCACAGCAATTGGGACCAGAATTTTCATTGCTAAGCAATATAATAAACCTCAATGTCTTGTGATTGCATCACTCTGAGACAGCAATCCTGGCATAACTAGCCCAATTCTACCCCAGTCCAAGCTGTCCCTGGCTTGATCCCTCCCAACCTGAACTTTGGTTCTTACAAGTTGAGGGACTGCCTCCCCTGCAACTCTCTCAACTGCCTTTTCTCCCCACAACCACCACCACCACCCTTTGCAAGAAGGCAAACCGGTCCAGAATCACACAGTTCTTGGACTGTTTGCCATGCTGAAGCTCAGCGGTTTCTTGGCTCCTGCCAGAAGCCTCTGAGACACCTGAAGCTGCAACTGCACCAACCTAGCCAAGCAGCATGGCATGGAACTGCAGACAACTCAGTCTGGTTCAGTGTCACATGGTTTGAAGCTGCAGCCACCTCAAGAAGCCCCAACCTGGCCCAGTTACAGCCGCCCACACCATTTCCAAGTTCCCAGCTGCCTTGGACTCCACCACTCCAGCTGACGTTTGCCAGCTTCTTATTCCTGCTCCTGATGGGATATGCCTAATCTGGCCCTTAACAAGGCAGTGGTAGGTCATGAGGTCTTTCCCCCCCCCCCGAGATCTTTTGAGGAAACCACCAAGAAGAAAGACTTGGGCGGCCAGCAGCTGCCTTGCAAAACATCATGATGGCCATCCTGTCGATAGTGGGAGCAAGAAGATGACAAAGATCATTGGGCTCAGAAGAGTACACGGTGGCAGGAGCCACAGATTGTTGGGACCAAAAGGGCACAGATGGGGGCGTGATGGACAGGGGAGGCAGAACTGAAGCGCTTTTGTGGTTGTCAAGTGTGGGCAGCTGCCAAGCAGCTAAATTTTGATCATGTGACCACTGGAGTGCTGCAACATCTGTAATTTTGGAGACTAGATATAAGTACCATTCAGTCAGTATCACTTTATCTTTGGTCCACTGAACAAAATGTTAACTGAAGGTCTATCTATAACATGAAGGAATCAATCCATTTCATATTTTCTGTCACTCAGTAGTGACTTATTTATTGCCATCAAATCATTATTGTTGGTTCTTAGTAACTTGACTAGTTCTCACAGTTCTCTTGGCAAGATTTTTGCATGTTGTTTGCAATTATCTTCTTCCAAAGGTGAGTGACTAGCTCAAAGCCACCCAGTTGGATTCGTACCTAAGGCAGGACTAGAATGCATGGTCTCCCAGTTTCCAGTCTTGATGCCTTAGCTACTGCATCAGTCTGGCTCTCTAAACAGTGTTTTAATAACTTTAAAATAGCATAATTCACATACCCGCGCCTTAAGTGGTTCTGAATACTTCGATAAGCATCATTGAACATCTCTAAATCTTCTTTTTCTCCAAAGAGGATGTACGATTTCAAAAGATACTCATAGAAGGAATCTAAGCCTGCTCCTAAGCCACTTTGTTTTCCTACCCAATGGCCAGTTTGAATATTCACAACATTACCTATGAAGTAAGAGAAAGGCAAATATTATTTAAATGTAAATGCACATATCTGAATCATAATCCAGTTAAACAGGTCTCAAGAGAGCATAAAAAGACAATTCTCATCTGGCATACTGCTAGTTAAATGTGTTTAAGAGATAAAAACCATTCTCTCACTGTTTCACATGTTTCCTTATTTTCTAGATACAGTTTAAGAGGATTTCCTACCCTGTGTATTTCTAAAAGTAATTATATTTTTATTGCCATCGAAGATCAGCACATAATAAAACTCAATAGTATAAACCAGGTTACACACATATGAAAAAGTACAAATCATACCCTGTAATAAATACATCGTTTACTTTGAAGTACCATATTGAAGATTTGTTAGCATTAACAAACTCTGAATCCAAGACAAGTAGGTTGAGAATATTTTTCACTTTCATGGAATTTTCTGCTGCTTAATCACTCAGTATTCAAATGTATTCAAAAGCATGTATTCTAACAAGGATTCTTTCTGAATTCAAATTTCCAACAAAAACAGAGAAATCTTGAAATTTGTAGGCTTTAGCATAAGGTATAAAAATTAATTTTTGAAGTCTATTTACTTACATATGCCTCTCAACAACAAAAGTCAAATAAGAGAAAGAAGTTGACTCATTTGAGTTATTTTTCAGCTATGCTATGTTTTAAAGTATCCAATACTGCAATATGAACTTATATTTTTTCAATGTCCACACAACAGTGCAGGTTCGCATCCCACCAGGCTCAAGGTTGACTCAGCCTTCCATCCTTCCGAGGTAGGTAAAATGAGGACCCAGATTGTTGGGGGCAATTAAGCTGACTTTGTAATAATGCCGCTTGGGGTGTGTGTGTGTGTGTGTGTGTGTGTGTGTGTGTGTGTGAAAGCCCTAACAAGCAGGCATATACATAGAATGAAGGCTACTGCTAAGCTTGTAAGCCGCCCCTGAGTCTTCGGAGAAGGGCGGGATATAAATGGAATTAAAATAAAATAAAATAAAATAAACATATGAACTATATCTAAATATAAACATTTTATCTTACCTTTGTAAATAATGGATACTCATCTAATTTTTCTAGAAAAGATTAGACTCGTAAAAACATCAGATTCAGTCTTAATAACCATATTGGCTCACAATTCAAACAAGTACACATACACGTTCTAAGAATCTACAAATATATTTCTGTAATGTTCCAGAAATGGTTGCCACAGTATCAGTCTTTTTTTTTTTACTATTCTGGAGCTTTAAAAAAAGAAGAGTGCATGCTGGATTTCAGGTGTACCTAAATTACTCTCAAATACAGCACCAAAACTCCTCCAATAAATGGAAAGTACAAATCACAGGAATGAACTTGTTCCACTTGATTAGAAGTTCCATTTGATTAGAACTATTTGAAACCTAATATAAATGATAAGATTAAGGAAAGCACATGCTGTAATGGTTAAATATTCCCAAATAACTGGAAATGCCTAGAGATCTAGTTAATTCAATGGTGAAAGTTTCCATTCTCATATCGATATGAATTCAGAGGATCAGCTATCAGAACAAGAATACAAACCAAAAAATGATATCCCAAGGGGGAAAAATAAGTACCTAATAATCCAGTGTCATTGCTCCTTAAGTTCCAAAGGGCTTTTACAGCTCGACGGGCAACCCACTCAAAAGTTGAATCCCCAAGAAGCCGACTAAGAATTCCAAATTCCACCAGTAATGATCCAGCCCCTGCAGTACAAGTCTCATTATTGCTCCCAGAAGGAACTCCTGTCCTTAAGTTCACCTGCAAAGATATGAAAGTTTATAAGCAAGCTTACTAAGGAATAAGCAGCTCGATTACTCTTTTGCAAGTTTCAAAATTAGTGACAGAGGTTTCATCAGTGCTCTGTCACAAACTTGCATCATATTCCACAGGGAAATTATCTTAAAGGGATATCTAGAGCATGTCAGTATTTCGCCATCAAGAAACCAGAACGCTGAAATCCTTGAGGAAACAGGAGCTCATTCAGCATATCTACTACAGAATCTGCTTTCCAAAATTTATTTAAAAAATGGCAGTGGTATGTATATTCAGCTCAAGCTTGTAGATACGCTAAGAGCAAAAAGTATACACAGAGAACATCTTTTAAAGACAAAGTTAAATTCCAATATTTAACATGTTACACCTTGGGTTAAAAGACTGAATTTCCTTTGCCTGAAAATTGGCAATTGTTCTATACATACCCTTGGATAAGGAATTCCAGTTTTGGTATTCTCAAAAGCAGGTAATAACCTTACTGCCAAGTCATGAGCCATATGCAACAGTTCATCATCATATCCCTTAATAGTCATATCACCAAAAGGCTGTCTGGTATCTGTAATTATTATGTGGGCTGAAAGCAGGCTTCCCAAAACCCTAAAAGAAATCATAGCAGTTATTATTTTAAATGAGACAATATATGTGTATATTATAGCAACAGAATTATGATCACATATTAGCAGTAAGACAAAGTACTTAAGTCTGTATCCGCAGATCTCAAAGCAGCAATAAGATTTTCTTAAAAGGCAGAAAAGCATAATAAAGCAATAGAAACAACCAAAAAGTTCTCCAACCTCTGAAGGAGCATCAACAAATCAAGAATCTCCTAGAAAGATAATGTTTGATAGAACTGGATCTAACTTGTCAGAACAATTAAAGTCTCCCATTCCTACAAAAGATAGCTTTTTGAAAGAACGGCAAGTTGGTTTTGTAAGAATTCATTTCTTCTTGGATGGGAAAGTGATAAGAGACACAATACAGTATTGCTTATATTAGTTGCTCTTATTTGTAATGTAAACGCTCTTGACAGCATTACAGGTTCATTAATGCGTATTTCCAGGAATCAATATTTTTATCATACAGTGTAATTTCTCTCCCCTTTTATTATTTGGTCTTACAAATTGTACCATTCACAGTTAATGGTTTATGAGTCTGTGTTCTTTTTTACTTTACCTTTTTTGTGGAAAAGGTTTAAAAATGACATTTCAGCTTTCTACTTCTGTAACATAAAAAGTGTTTATCTGTGGTGCACGTCTCAGGGTTTCTACTTCTATCCTTTACAGCAGGGGTCTTCAAACTCGGCCCTTTTATGACTCATGGACTTCAACTCCCAGAATTCCTCAGCCAGCATGCCTGGCTGAGAAATTCTGGGAGTTGAAGTCCATGAGTCATAAAAGGGCCGAGTTTGAAGACCTCTGCTTTACAGGATTCAGTTTAAAGCCTTCCTAATAAACCTGGCCCAGGTTATTTCATCTACAAGAATCTTTCTCCAGTTTCCTTATCAAAGAATTACATTGCCCTTGCTCATTCTCCAAGGTTTCTCAAAGATTAATAAAAGTTCAGGCAGAGTATCAGCAAGGTCCTTCAGTACTTAGGAATATGATTCATGCATTCCTGGAGATTTAAATCCATTCAAAACAAGTTTAAGTGTTTCTTAATCATAAAGTTCTGACTTTGTCCCTTAATCCTGCATTTCATAGTTGCCAGGTTGAACCATCTTATTGGAGAACACTGAGCCAAATAGGAGAGCAACACTTTATTATGATTTTGACGAGCAGCTGCATTGAAAGAACTAGTCTTACATTATAATTTATAAATTATTATAAGCCAGTTATTAAACCATATGAATTGATTTACATTTATCATCATTTTATGACACTGATCATGTGAATCTCATCAGTAAGAGAGCAGACAGAATAAATTGTTTTGGAGTTCCTTGAATGTATTATTCACATTCAGTGCTATCAAATTTCTGCAACATCCTACCTAATTGTTGCCTCAAAGACTTGGACAGTTGAATCTGTGTCAAATGTTACTGTGTCTATCACAAGCTTCACTGCTTTCCGAAATTCTGAAGAATTTCCCATTACCTTTAAGAAAAACAAAAAAGAAGATCTGAAAAAACTTTCCACATATTTTTATACCAAAATCTTTGTTAAATTTTAAAAATAAACTTAAGTATCTGCAATTAATGTCATATAAATATACAAGCAACCCACATCTTATGACCACAATTAAGCCCAGAATTTTGGTTGTTAAGTCACCACATCATAGGACTCTATTTTATGGTGGCAATAAAAGGAATCACATGACCATTAAGCAAATTCCAGGATTAAGCAAACCATGGGGTACTAAATTCTAATCCAGCTTTATCCAACGGATTGTTTTTCGGTGGAAAATGGCACCTAAATGGGATGTTGCAACCAGTCATAAATGTGAACTGGTTGTGAAGCGCTTGGAATGCATTCATACAACTCTGTGTGTATGGGGAGGGGGTGATGCAGCCGTTGTAACTTCAAGAATGTATCATAAGTAACTTTTTTGTTTCCACAATAACTTTGAATGGTCATTAAACAACTGGTCATAAGTCGAGGACAATCTATATTTCTATTATCAAGATTTTCTACAAAGTCTTTTTATGATATTGTTATAGATAATAGTGGACCCACTGGGTTAAAACAAAATAACAGAGGAATCAAGTGTTAATTTACTAAAACTGTTTTGTTTAACTTTTAACTAGCAACAGAAGAGAAGGGGAAGGTGAAAGAGGCAGGGAGAGGGAGAGAGGGGGAGAAAGCAAGATTAAATGCATATTTCTAAAAAAAATAACATGCTAAAAATATTTAGTTATAGGCACACAGCTAGAACAGACTGTGCTTACTAGCAACAATCAGCTTGCAATAAAATTAATGATTTCAACATGATTTAATTGAAGAGCTGGACAAATCTGTCAATATTAATTCACTTTCCCAGTTACCCCAATTCAATTTCTGCATCATTATGGGTTTTTTTTAAATAGTCCACACTACAAAAATTATGCAGTTATAAACATTTGCCCTAAAATATGAACTTTGTGTGATATTTTTCCTAATGTTTCTACAAACATTACCTTTAATAATTAAATGTTTTCTTATTTGTGGTTTTATTCCAGCCAAAGAACCACAGATGATGAAACAAACCCTGAAGAAATGTATTTCATATACAGTACATGCAAAGAATTACATAATAGATTGGAAGGGACCTTGGACATCTTCTAGTCCAACTCCCTCTTTAAGCAGGAGACCCTAATTAATTCTGGACAATTGGCTGTCCAATCTCCTTTTTAAAACCTCCAGTGATGGAGTACCCACAACGTCTGGAGGCAAGCTGTTCCACTGATTGTTTTTACTTTTAGGAAATTTCTCCTTAATTCTAGGTTGGATCTCTCTTTGATAAAGTTCCCATCCATTATTCCTCTCCTACCCTCAGATGCTTTGGAGAATAGGTTGACTCCCTCTTCTCTGTTAGGAGTCCCTCAAACGTTGGAAGCTTGTTACAAAAAACAACAAGCAAAACTGCAAATAACTGAAAACTTTTACCACAATTTCCAAAATATGGTGTCTTTTTAGCAATTATAGATAAACAAAGTCATGGGGCATGGAACCACAAATACAAAGAGCCACCTGCATAGTTTTGCTGTTACAACTACACATTTCTTTATGATGAATATTTTGGTATATACCTTTGTTCATATAGCTCCATCACAAATCTATTAATGTAAAATACTAAATGTGGCTAGTCTATGTATAGTTTGGTAAATATAAACTGATTAGCTTTATCTTAAAATATGAACTGAAATAATTTCTCCCCTACCACTGCTAGCAAGGACCTTAAGATAACATGAGGTAGAAAAATAATATATTAAAGTATAAAACTACCTAATAATAATAACAGTACCTCTGTGCCAAGTCTATGGAGATTATCAGTCATACAGCTCATAGTTATCCTAAAGGTGCTTTTTCACAAGGCAACTGTACTTTCTTGTTTTTCTTTGAAGAGCTGAAGAAGCTTCTTGGATGAGAAGTGAAACATCTTTAAAGAAAAATAAGGAAGTCCAGTTGCCTTGTGAAAAAAGCACCTTTGGGACTCTGTGCCAAAACTTTTTAATTGTAAATATTTGTGGTTGCTACAAACGTCTCCATTCCTTAAATCTGTGGCATGCAGAAAAGAATCTTTTCTTGCTTAAGCCTACTTCCCAAGCCAAACATGAATGAACAACAACAAAAAACCCCTCCCTATTACAGGCTAAAGAAAGAGATCTTCTCATAACCTTGCAAGATCAGGACTGTTGTCAATATTGGCCCAGAAAAATATTCTATAGCCATGACTAGTTTTAAAAAATAAGACTACACAATTCCCGATATGATAAAACTGAGGAATTAGGCCCTGTGTTAATGAAGGTAATTTTTGTGAAATTTGATATATATTTTTCTGATAGTACTTGTTTTTCCTTTCAGTAATTAAAAAAATAGATTTAACTCACTGCTAGGGTATCCAATGCATCAATCAGAGTAAGCGAGTAGTTTCCCAGGACATCATTGATATTCAGATTTGAACTGTAATAAATTTCATTAGAGTTAGTTCAATCAGATTTAAAAAGACTTAATTCACTTAGGTAACTTTTAAGTGATATTGCCTAATTCCACACACCATTAACTGGAAGAACATCCCAAAGAATTATAAGGGAAATATTCTTAGATAAGGGCATAAAAGATTGCAGCTACAGCTACATAGCTTAAACTTAACATTAACACTTTCATAGTTTATTATTTATTTGATTTTTATCCCACCTTTATTTACTTTGTAGATAAACTATGTTTGGAATTGTATATTCATGAAACTTTGAGACCAAAGTAGCTGGGACTTATTTCCACTGAAGTTTTAATTATGATTAAAACCAGTATTCAAGTGAATTAAAGCAGATTCACCAAGGCTAATTTTAGAAACTGGATACTAATGATATTTTAAACAATAATCTATTATTTATGTCACAACTAATGTAGCCCAGTATATTAAGTATTGAACACTAGACAAGGTGATTTTAGCTAATATGACTTATGGAAAAAGTGAACTCAAATTTGACTCATCTTAAAGCACAGGGATCCATAAAGCATCTTTTTGCTGTAGCAATATCTGAAGCAACAAACCATTACTCAGCTCAAATGGCATCTTATTATTTTAAAATAAAGAGTTCCTTTTAAAATGCATGCTAAGCTCTCTAAACACGTATATTTTTTCTCTACAAACTGACCTAAGACTTTTTGCGTACTGTTCTTAACTAGGCCCCATATTATACAGCACATTGCATGATTTTTGAAAATATGAAATATTTATGTAATTGCTCAAGCATGGAGCTGCAGGAAGTGCTATAAATGACAGAAAGAAAAGCTGTTGTCCCTGGTAAATAAATTTTGTAAAGGAAAAATTGCTGTAAATACCATACAGCCCTGATATCAATTATTATTTTCTTGCAAAAAGCCTCATTGATTATTTTAATACAGCAAACACTTTCTTTTTAGAATATTAATGATTAGAAATAACTGTTTTGCAGAAAAAATATCTATAAACAACGCTATGTAGAGATCATAGTTAAATGTTCTCTTTTTCAAGAAATGGAACTTATTTCCCTGGGTTTAACCAAATGGTCTATAATTAATTATAGTAGTCTACCTATGATGAAAAAAATGGAGATACAATTAATCAGTGGTAATTCTATGAAAAAATATAGAAAGAACATCTGCCCTTTAAAAAAAAACAGTCATCCATGAACTGGGGATGTTATACATACATAGAAAAAATAACCAAAATGGCAGTTTGCTATTTAGAAAATTTTAGTATTTACTTTATTGTTTCATTATTCTAACAACCTAAGACCAGAAACACTGTTAAAAGAAACATGTCAACATTATATAAACCTAATCTGTTAAAATTTGAGATTATACAATATATTTCCCTATTCAGCATATATCATTACATTCACACACACACAATCTGCCTAATGTGTTATACTAACTACACTACTTGTATAAGCAGATTAATCTAGGCTATTTGGAAAGAATGATTACAGAAATCAAGAGAACTATACTTCTTAATGGCACATGTTTGAAAATACGGTAGCCACAATTAAAATTTCTAAAAGAATAGCACGGAGAACGCCAACATCACATTATATTACTTTATTTCTAATAAAAGTTTAAATTTATAGTGACAAAACCCACCTCCAATAAACAGCCAAATTTTTGAAGAATTTTAAATTGAATATTTTCCCATAAAGATACATTAAGTCCACTACAAAAATGTATAAATCTGAATGAATAGCTTTCCATATGCTCAAAGAATCTTTGTTCAGATCAAATCTGAAAGTCAACCTCGCATTTATTATTTCTATATGTAACCATATGTGTCAGTTACCAATGACAATTGATTCCAGATATATTATTTCCATTAAAAAATTTTATTAGAAAAATTGCCATTTTCCAATATTTTCTATTTAGAAACTATTCAAAATCTGTAGCAATCTGAGAACTCATAGCTTAAATCAGAGTTCCCCAATCTTTTCAGGTTGGTGGCCCAGATCTGGGGGAGAAGGGGATGACTTTGTGGGTGGGGCAGGCACAGGTGTGTGTGCGTGTGTGTAAGCACTTATGTTTCTGGCAACGGTCACGAGTGGATCTACAAATACCTGTGACACGTGAGTGGGATCGCAGAGGGCCACAATGATCCTTGCACAAGTAAGGCCCCAAATATCCCCAATGATGATCACACGAGTGGGGCTGTGAACACCCACAAGGCAGCGTTGCTTGCGGGAATAGGGCCATGCACACACAGGCACCAGCCGGCCACTCACGTGGCCCAGTGGCAATTAGGCCACAGCCCATTAGTGGGCCACAGGTTGGGGACTCCTGGCTTAAACAATCAGGAAGGAAAAAGCAGAAACAGCTGTACGTTTGGTTTTTTAATAGATAAAGACAACTAGTATTTATCAATAGCCTGTATTGGGTCCAGTTCTTTTTAAGCTCTTCATGAATCATTTCTGGAGTTAAGGATGAATAGTGAGATGACTACGTTTGGTGATTTAATGTTTTAGGATTACTAAATGCAAAAGATAACGCAACTGGTTTCAGAAGAATATTTCAAATAAAATGGCAATGAAGATCATTGTCACAAAATAAAATGGAATGCATATGGAAGCAAAAAATTAACATTATAAATATTCTTACAAGGACCAAGTTGACGAAAGTTCCTTAAGAATGTGTTACATAGCTCAATGGAAACTATTGGGGCAACTGTCTATATAAATTCTATATAGGGAACATTAAAAAGGACACTAAAAAGGCTGCCAATATTTTATGCACTTTAATAATAGTATGCATGAAATATGCAACTGCATTTGAAATATTGTATGCAATGTTAATCACCAAGATTAGGAAAAAAGATTTTAGAGCCACAAAAAGTAGAGAAAAAGGTAGTATGGGTAAAAAAATATGTAAAAAAAGAATGCCCTATTTTCATATGTCATCTAGCAAATTTTAGAAGCATACAATGAAGTACAGAGGTATTCACAATTGTCAAAAACAATCACACTATGTCCTGTTAAACTACAGAATCTTAATACTGCAAAGTGTGATCACTTTAAAAAGGATTACATAGTCATGGAAAATAAGCCTATATTGATCTAGCAACTATCCATAGCTATTTTTCATTAGGGCAATATACATTTTCTAGAAGTTTGCTTTAATTCAGCAGTTCTAACAAATGATTTCTATGAATGTACTCTCATAGGAACAGCTGTTAAAATGGACACACCAACTGTCAACTACTTAAATCATCAATGCTGCATAGAATTATTCTAAGTGCCCTGCTGGTTATGATGGATTTTATACACATAAACATACTCTCTCCCCCCAATATCAATGCCAATTGTTGAGAACTACACAAAGAATGGCCTATTGCTCCCCAAAATATTATTTATTACTATGGATAGCAATTCTATGAGAAGGTTAGATGGAAGAATTATCCATCAGGCTTTTTATTATATTCTTAGGTTGGCATTAATCAGAAAACAATACACTATTTTTAAGATATCATAAAACTGACTTCTAAAGCAACTTGCCCAAAAGTATACATAATGAGACATGTCCCCTCAGATTTGTTAATCTAGAAAGTGCACCACAACATTCACATGCAACCATTCAGAAGCAATTTGAGGTTGATACATGTGGCTGCCAGAGACAGGCATACATAGAAATTATTAATACTTTCAAAGCAAGTAAGCTTAGTATTTACGCCTGAGAAAGATTCCTCTTGGGAGGAATGAAGCAATGCTTATGCAATTTTCAAGAAGGTCAAAGATCTTTAGAAGTATAAACAACATGCAAAACATGATCACCAAATTCAACATAATTCATACACCGAACTATACAAATCTAAACAGAAAAGGTATTTGAAAGCGACTGCGCTAAACCATGGTTGTCACCCTCTACTAAATCCTTCCACGCGCAGCTTCAAAAGAAGCGGTAAGACTTCAGCAAACGATAATCATACTTTACTATTACTATCACGATTCGACTCTTTCACCTGTTCGTACCCGGCCAATCTTGCAGTCTCGCACTACCTTCACACGTATTACTGGGGACTTTTATTTTTTATTGTCAGCCTCTTGAATCGGGGTATATTTGTGGCGTTTAATTGTCCCCGTGTACACAACGAAGAGCAATGAACTGGAAACACAGCAAGGCACTGCGAGGGCTGAATCCAAAGGATAAAAGCTCTTCTTTTATCTTTTGAAAATGTACTTTCGACGTACCTCTCAGGCATCACCCCGTAATCAACTGGCTAGTAATTATCTTTCTTTCTCCAGCCAAATCCTTAAATCAGCGTTTCCCAACCTTAGGAACTTGAAGATGCGTGGACTTCAACTCCCAGAATTCCCCAGCCAGCATAGCTGGCTGGGGAATTCTGGGAGTTGAAGTCCACGCATCTTCAAGTTCCTAAGGTTGGGAAACGCTGCCTTAAATCACCGTATCGCAGACGCTCACGGCCCATTTAACTTCTGAAAAGGCAAAGCAGCTACCTCCCTTAAGGACGCCAACCTAATGCCTGGTTGTTGTTTTTTTCCCACCCTCTCCTCGCCAACCCACATCCCACGTCCTGAACCACAGCCGGGCTGAGGGGACGGCGAGAGCCACGGCGGCAACTTTCACCCCCTCTCGGCCGCTCCGAGCCCTCCGAGCCCGGCCTGGCAACTTACGGGTCAGCTCGGTCGGGCCCGCGGCCGCGGCAGTCGATGGGGTTCAGCTCGTCCTGAGGGAAAGCGTGGGCCATGTAGTTGTCGTAGCCGAACGAGAACATGCTGCGGGCGGCGTCGCGCAACTGAGCCCGGAGCTGAAGGGGGAAAGCCCGGTTGTAGCGTTGCTCGTACTCGTCGTGGCCACTGCGGCGGGACGACGAGGAAGCAGCAGCGGCGGGGTTGCGGCTCTCTCTCCCGCCGCCGCCGCCGCCTCCGCTATCGCCTCCCCAAAGTCGTCCCAAGAAAGAGGCCCAGTGAGGGGCTTTGAGGCACCGCGAGCCGGAGGAGTCTCCTTCCTTGGCCGGGCCGCCGCAGGAAAAAGCCCGGAGGCGCTGCTGGTAGAAGCCGAAGCTGGGCCCCGCCAGCCACAGGAGGGCTTGCCCAGCCAGTCTCAGGGCCAGCAGCGCCAACACCAAGGACCGCCATTGCATGGTCGGAGGAGTCGCAGCCGCCGCAGCCGCCGCGCTCTCCTCCTCTCGCGCGCATACTTCTCGCGGAAGTTGTGCTCGGAACGCTCCGCGCCTGGGCAAGGGCGGGCGGGGGCCCGAAAGCGAAGCCGCGCGACGCCGCCTCCGACTCCTCCTCGGTCCGAAGAGTGACGCGTTTCCTTTAAGAGCGCAGGGTGTGACGGGCGGACGGGGAGGGGGGGGTGGTGGGGGTGGGGGTGGGCAGAGCAGAAAGGAAGCATTGTGACACTTCACGGAGAACGTCTTGGGATTCGCCTTCCCAAACTTCCCCAGCGAAGAGCGGACGGAGGAAAGTGACGTCAGCGTAAAGGTGTTCGTCGCCGTTGACGGCGAGGGAAGGGCTTCAGCCGAGAAAGAGTGATGTGGCACGCTGCGATTTTTTTTGCCCCCCCCCGGCCCGGTTTAGCCAATCAGAAAGAACGGGGTTAGCTTCTGGGCGGAGCGATAGCGCAAGCCTATTTGCGAACTTGGGGATTGGTTGGCCTTTCAGCCGCTGGGTCACCGGGAGGCGTGGTTTGTAGTGTAGCTGACCGGCTAATACAGGGGTCTTCAAACTTGGCCCTTTTATGACTTGTGGACTTCAACTCCCAGCAAAGCTGGCTGAGGAATTCTGGGAGTTGAAGTCCACAAGTCATAAAAGGGCCAAGTTTGAAGACCCCTGGGCTAATGGGAAAGAGAGTTTATGTGTCCTCCCCTCAAAATTCTTGGCGCCAGCTGAAGGCTTTGCTGTCTATTTCCTTGATTTCTGTGTTTTCACTTGCAGTAATCGATTTTTGATTGGTTGCCATCAAGTCGCTGCCGACCATGTGGGTAATTTCTTCTGGATGATGTATTCCTAATTTGACCCTTCAGGTTTTAGGACGGTGCATCCATCACTTTAATAATTGAGTTCATCCTCTTCGTCCATGTAGACCAGTGCGTCTTCAAACTTGGCCCTTTTATGACTTGTGGACTTCAACTCCCAGAATTCCTAAACCAGCGTGCCTGGCTGAGGAATTCTGGGAGTTGAAGTCCACAAGTCATAAAAGGGCCAAGTTTGAAGACCCCTGACGGTGTCTTCTGCCTTTGTGTATAGAATTTTCATGAGGACAATGAAATGTTTCAGGATTCCCATTTTTCCAAGGACATACTGCACCTTGATGTGGTGACACGCAATCAAAGACTTGTCTATAATTAATTAAATAATTTGGAGTATCCTTTTGACTTCCTGTATTGTCTAGTGTGGTGTTGCGAAGTCGTGTCCGACCCATTGTGACCCCATGGACAACGTTCCTCCAGGCCTTCCTGTCCTCTACCATCTGCTGGAGTCCATTTAGGCTCACTCCTACTGCTTCAGTGACTCAATCCAGTCATCTCATTCTCTGTCATCCCCTTCTTCTCTTGCCCTCAACCTTTCCCAGCATTAGGCTCTTCTCCAGCGAGTCCTTCCTTCTCATTAGGTGGCCAAAGTATTTGAGTTTCAATTTCAGGATCTGGCCTTCTAAAGAGCAGTCAGGGTTGATCTCCTCTAGGACTGACCGGTTTGATCGCCTTGCAGTCCAAGGGACTCGCAGGAGTCTTCTCCAGCACCATACTTCAAAGGCTTCAATTCTTTGGCGCTCAGCCTTTCTTATCGTCCAACTTTCAAAGCCATACATTGCAACTGGAAAGACCATAGCCTTGACTATACGCACTTTTGTTGGAAGGGTGATGTCTCTGCTTTTTAGTGTGCTGTCTAGATTTGCCATGGCTTTCCTCCCCAGGAGCAAGTGTCTTTTAATTTCTTGGCTGCAGTCCCCGTCTGTGGTGATCTTGGAGCCCAGGAAAATAAAATCTGTCACTACCTCCATTTCTTCCCCATCTATTTGCCAGGAATTAAGAGGGCTAGATGCCATGATCTTGGGTTTTCTTAATGTTTAGTTTCAAATTATCTAGTGTACTTCCGCACTAATATCTCTGCCTTTTCTAAAACTGGCTTGAGCACCTGGCATTTCTATTTCCATGGAGGGCTCTAATGTGCTTTTGATGACCATAAACATTATTTTGCTACCATGTGAAATAAAAGATGATGTACTGCATGAGAGTTTGCATCCTCTGATAAGTTTCCTTGTATTTATATTAGACTGACCTCTTCCAATCTGCTGGGCACTGTGTCATAATCCAGATATATTGGCAAAGCTTGATTAGAATCTTTATTGATCTTCTGTTGCTTGACATATTTCTGCGGTATTACATTAGTTCCTGTAGCCTTCTGACCTTGTAATGAGTGGCATAAATTCATTTTCTAACAGTAGAGGTTCTTGTAAGGAGGTAATATCTTCTAAGGTGGAACCCTGGGGGTGGGGGGCAGTGTCACAGAGGGTCCACAAACACTTGAAAAAATGTTATGATTTAAATATTGAGTTAAGTCTTGGTGGTCACAAAAGGGTCTGTGGTGAAGAAAAGGTTAAGAACCACTGTTCTAAGGTATCCTAGATATTGGCATCTGTACCTTACAGAATTTCAGTATACTCCTTCCATCCATCTTTGATCTTTTTGCAATCAGTTCTATCTGTCCATTGCTATTTTTTAGAAAACCTATTTGAGATTGCAACTGTTATGTATGGGGTTTAAACAGCAGCTCAGCAAATACCACCAGGTGGCGTTGTACCGTTAGTGTATTGGCTGGTTAGCTTTCAGCGGGAGATTCAGATGAATGGATTGGCCAAGAGCGTACCTGGCAAGGTATATAAGGGGTACAGGTAACCCCCTTTGTTCAGTACAGTCCTACCCACAATAAAGAGCTGTTGCTGTACTCATCTGCCTGCTGTCTTCCATGCAGTCCAGAACCCACTACACAATAGTGGCGACAAAGGTGGAATGCTGCTTCACTCTGAGCTGAAATCACTAGCTGAAATCACTAGCTGAAGTCACTAGAAAAGGAGTATCTTCCTCTGATTTCATTCTACCGAAGCAGCATCCACAGGACTGGGCACAGCATGGCTAAACTCAGTCAGATCCGGGAATTTGACGTTAGCCATCCTGAACACTAGGAATCGCATCTGGGCCAGGTCGAGGGATACCTGCTGGTCAACCGGATCACCGAAGACTGTTTGAAAGCGGCGGCTCTACTGTGCATCAGCGGGCCTGCCGTTTACGATATAGCCGTTGGGTTGTGCTCACCGACAGCTATATCGGAACCACTTCCTATAGCGATCTCATGGCCAAACTAAACAAGCATTTTATACTACAGAGGTCCAAAATGTTCTGGCATTTCTGGTTCGTCCAGCGGATCCAGTTACCCGGTGAACCGACGGCCGACTTTATAGCAGCTGTGCGGCAGGCCGCCCATCTCTGTAAGTTTCCCAATTTAGAAGAGAGGCTTCGCGACCGGATCATTTTCGGTCTAAGCGAGCAGCGGCTGCGACAGAAATTGCTCACGAAGCCTAAAATGAGCCTGCAAGAGGTTCTGGACGAGGTCCTGGCATACGAGGTGGCCAGCGACTCAGGACAGACCACTCACCGACCCAGCAGCAACTTTGGGGGATCAGTCCACCATGAGAGCGCTATGTATTTATTTAATTTATTTATTTATTTATTTTAATCCCATTTATATCCCGCCCTTCTCCGAAGACTCAGGGCGGCTTACAATCTAAGCACAAATTAAATGTGCTTAGCAATGTATGCTAAGCTATGTATGGCAGATCAGACAAAGACGAAGCAGCTGAAATTGACGCGGTACACTGGAGGCCGGACAATCGACAAATCCAACAGCGCGGAGACCAAGGGGCGCATCGGCAACCAACGCCATCACAAAAATACACCGGAGGGAACGGCGCCAAGACTACCTCTGGAGGCGGAGCAACCAGTCCCAAGTGTGCCGGCTGCGGAGGGAACCATGCAAGGGCAGCCTGCAGATTCCGTTTGGCTAAGTGCCGGGTCTGTGGAAAAACAGGCCACATCGCAGTGGTCTGTTGGAGTCGTTCCCGGAATGAGGATGCGTCACAGAAAGGTACCAGGAAACCCCTAGTCACCACCTCCAATTCCTTCGTGAGTCTGAGAACCGTGTCCCACACTGGGGTCCATCGGTTGCTCACACCCAAAATTAAATTAGAGGTCTAATTGCAAGGCGTGCCTTGCAAGATGGAGCTCGACTCCAGGTCCGCCGTGTCTATAATTTCTTACCAGACATTTAAACTAGTATGCGGCCGGAGCAAGCGGTGGGCACAATTAAGACTGACCAATCTTAAACTAACTGATTTCCAAAATGCACCCGTTAAAATTAAGGGGGAGGCCACCCTGTCAGTGGGGTTCAGGGAGTTCCGTGGGCACTTGGATGTCCTAGTAGTCAAGGGCCGGAGGACTAGCCTAGTGGGGCTGGACTGGTTTGGGGCTCTGGGCATAGGGATCTCTGGGATCCATAGCACCCAGGCCAAGAGCCTCGAATCTGTCTGCAAAATGTTCGCAAACGTATTTGATGGCAAGTTAGGAAGGCACACCGGGCCACCCATTAAATTCAAACTGAACCCCAACATCATGCTCGTTAGAATTAAACCCCGGAGAGTTCCCTTCACTCTCAAACACAAAATTGAGAACGAATTACATAGGCTAGTGGAGCAAGGGGTGTTAGAGCCAGTAGAAGGGGGAGAGTGGGAGACCCCTATAGTTACCCCACTAAAGGCTAACGGGGAGGTGAGGATCTGTGCTGACTATAAGTGCTCAGTGAACCGGGCCCTTAATCCGCATGCTTACCCGGTTCCGACGGTCAGCCACATCCTTGCCTCTCTCCAGGGTGGCGCCATCTTTGTGAAGCTGGATCTCGTGCAGGCGTACCAGCAGCTCCCAGTTACCAGGGAGACGGCAGACGCTCAAACCATAGTATTTATTTATTTATTTATTTATTTATTTATTTATTTATTTATTGAACTTATATACTGCCCTTCTCCCATGGGACTCAGGGCGGTTCACAAGGTAATTAAAATAACACTACAAATACAAAAAGTTAATAACAATTAAAATAATTAAATTATCCTTGAGTAAAATATAAAACGCCTATAGCTCCAATTAAAACCCAATTACAATAAGTTAAAATTAAAATTATCAGTCCTGGCCGGAAAGCTCAAAGAGCCAGGTGTTCAGGTCCCGGCGGAACGAACGAAAATCAGGGGCAGTCCTGAGCTCTACGGGTAACTGGTTCCAATGCACAGAGGAGCTTTCAGAGTTAAACATTTGCAGTTCGATGTCTCTGTAGCTCCAGGAATTTTTCAGCAGGTGATGGAGAAGACTCTAAAGGGCATTCCGGGAGTGTGCCCTTACTTTATTGATGTCCTCATTGCTGGAAGCTCTGAGGAGGTATTGGCTGAGAGACTGCAGGCTGTTTTAAGTAGGTTCCGCTTTGCAGGGCTCAAACTCAAAAAAGAAAAGTGTAGCATTGGGGTGGCATCCACAGAATTCCTGTATTCAGGATTGATGCCAAGGGAATCCACCCTGCAGAATCCAAGGTAAAGGCAATCAAAATGGCCCCTACCCCCCAAAACAAGGGGGAACTGCAAGCATTCCTGGGGCTCCTGAATTTTTACCATTCATTCCTCCCACACAAGGCAGCCATCGCTGAGCCTCTGCACAGGCTCCTAGACAAGCAAGCTGCATGCAACTGGACCAAGGTCCACGACAAGAATTTTAAAAACCTAAAGGAACTACTATCTAGTAATTCCTCTGTCACCCACTTCATAGAGTCAAAGCTCATTTGCATTGCTTGCGATGCATCTCCCTATGGAGTGGGCGCAGTACTGAGCCACTTAGAGATGAACAGGGAACAGGTGCCCATTGCATACTACTCCCATACGTTGTCAGGGGCAGAAAGGAATTATGCCCAGATTGACAAGGAAGCCCTGGCTATAGTGGCCGGGGTCAAAAAATTCCATGACTCCCTTTATGGCAGGGATTTCACCATATTCACGGATCATAAGCTTTTATTGGGGTTGTTCACAACAGACAAACAAACCCCTCAAATTCTGTCACCTAGGATGCTCAGGTGGTCCATATTCCTATCTGCATGCACTTACAAACTGGTTCACAAACCAGGTAAAGATATGGACCACGCAGACGGCTTAAGCAGGTTACCCTTAGCAAATTCAGAACCTGATCTGGCGCCTGACCATCCAGGACCTACCCGAGTGCCCCTTACAGGCAAAAGACATAGTCGCTGAAACAACAGCAGACAGAATCCTGTCCAGAGTTCAGTCTTGGGTAGTCACGGGGTGGCAAGAAAAGAGTCCAGGCCCGGAATTCCAGGCTTACTTCAATAGAAGACACGAACTGTCTGCTCACAAAGGATGCCTTTTGTGGGGAAGTAGGGTCATTATTCCTGAGACACTGAGAAACAAAGTCATAAAGTCACTACACGAAGGACACCTGGGAATAGTCAGGATGAAAGCGTTAGCTAGGAGCTACCTGTGGTGGCCAGGTCTAGATAAGGCCATAGAGGAACAGGTTAATAGTTGCTATGACTGCCAAAGGTCCAGACCAGAGATGCCCCATGCACCTGTACACAAATGGTAGGCTACACACACACCCTGGTCCAGAGTCCACATTGATTATGCTGGTCCTTTCCAAGGACAGCTGTTCCTAGTGGTGGTAGACAGCCATTCCAAATGGCTAGAGGTGATTCCAGTCAATAGCATGACTATGGCCAAAACTATCCAAGTGCTCAGGGGACTCTGCCACACACGGCCTCCCTGACGTATTGGTCTCAGACAATGGGCCTCAATTCACCTCTGCTGAATTCCAGACATTCACCAGGGCCAACTTGATTAGGCATGTCACAGCTGCGCCTTTCCACCCGTCGACCAACGGATTAGCAGAACGCATGGTACGAACAACCAAGGACGCATTGAGGCGCATCATCAGTGGCTACTGGCATCAAAGGTTGGCACAATTCCTGTTAGCATAACACAACACACCTTGCACAGCCACGGGGAAGAGCCCAGCGGAACTTCGTTGGGGCAGGCGCCTCATTACCAAATTGGACAGACTACACGCCGACAGAGTGGCTGTGGAGACTGAGCAACCCAAGCCCTCTAGAGAACTTCTCACCAATGACCTGGTTTGGGCACAGAACTATGGGCCGGGACATGCATGGATTCCAGGGGTGGTGGTTGACAGAACTGGGCCCTTGTCCTACATTGTAGGGGTGGAGGGGGACCGTCAGATCAGACAACACATAGATCAAATCAGGAAGCGGGTTCCTGAAAGGTCATGGATCGATCAACCCCAACAACTGACAACAACAGGATGGGAGGAGAGCCGGTCCTTACAACAACAGGCCCAGGACCATCACGACAGCGTGGTTGCAAGGGCTGACCCTGGGATGGGTCAACCAGGAACACTGAGCCAAGACTCAACCACTGACTCTGCTGTCCCGGATGAATGGCAAACTCTGAGGCGGTCATCCAGGGCTCACAGGCCACCTGCCTATCTCGCAGACTATGTACAATCTTGAGGGGGGGACAGGCCTTGAGTCAAGTCATGATTTGCCATTAACCATTGTAACTGCAGGAAAAAATTATGCATGATGTTTTGTATTAAATATATTGTTTGTTCTTTTAAGGGGGAAGGGGTGTTATGTATGGGGTTTAAGCAGCAGCTCAGCAAATACCACCAGGTGGTGCTGTACCATTACCGTATTGGCTGATTAGCTTTCGGCGGGAGATTCAGATGAACGGATTGGCCAAGAGTGTACCTGGCAAGGTATATAAGGGGTACAGATAACCCCCTTTGTTCAGTACAGTCCTACCCACAATAAAGAGCTGTTGCTGTACTCATCTGCCTGCTGTCTTCCATGCGGTCCAGAACCCACTACACAATAGCAACCTTCTGAGGTTACAGATCTTTTGGAAGACTTTCCATATTGTTCCATATCTGTTTCCATCTTCTCTGCTTTTACAAAGGTCCTTTGAATTTAGCATCTTATGTTTTAATGGCTGTCTATATAATCACTTGATCTTGATAAATATATCTATGATTTACCACACCTTCCTATACTATATATAATGCCTAATATTGGGTGCCCTCTTATTTTAACGGAGATGGCCTTCCTGTCTTGGGGACCAATGTTCTCTGTTTATCCCTCACAGGAATACCAACCTAATACACCATGCACAATAATGAGGCAGCATACCAGGACTTTGGTGGGGAGAAAGTAATTAAATGAAGCAGTTCTCTGTTATCTTGAGTACTCCCAACATGCCCAGGTACAGTGCTGTGAGAAGTATCTATTTTTCATCAGTTAATCAGATAGGTTATGAAATTGCTCTGAAGTTCTGCAGTTTATTTACTGTTGAAGGACATATATGCATTTACCTTCAGAAAATAACCAGAACTTCTTGTAATTTACAAGAATAATATAACTCACCTATTTCCTGAGGTTCTTTTTTGGAAGGTGTATTTTTTAATGTTGAGAGTACTTAAGACAATTTGCATTTAGCTTTTCTGCTATGAAATTCAGCAGCATTCGTTTTTAAGAAGAATAATTTTTGAATTAAGAAAGTCACATTATTTCAGTTAAACATTTATATTTAATAGCACGAGACCTCTTGTGGTTTATGAGCTACAGTTATGTTCTTTTTCAATTTCCCTTGACCACTCTATTGCTTTTTTAAAAAGGCAATGATAAAGCAAAAAAAATTCACACACTAAACAAAATATCATAAGCAATAATAGGTATGAAACCCTTATAAGGGAAGAAAGTAAACCCTCAATATTAGAACTACTGACAATTCTTGCAAGTTGGTTGGAAAAGGATGTGTTGATTTTGGAGACAATATACCAGATTATATTAGTAGCAAATTACTGTACAAAGATGGTTGGTATGATGGAAAGCCTTTATATTCGGTGTCATTAGGTCCAATAGTATTAGATTGTGCTCATTAAGATTGTCCTAAATCTGCTAAGAAGAAGGGGTGAATGTATGCTTTTATTTCATTGTGTTTGTTTTACTGTTTTATATTTTATTTTTTATGATAAAACAATAAATATTTTAAAAACCCAATGCTTTGTATAACAGTGGTAATAATAATAATAATAATAATAATAATAATAATAATTAATAATAATAATAATAATAATAATAATAATAATAATAATGAAGAAGAAGAAGAAGAAGAAGAAGAAGAAGAAGAAGAAGAAGAAGAAGAAGAAGAAGAAGAAGAAGAAGAAGAAGAAGAAGAAGAAGAAGAAGAAGTTGGAAGGGACCTTGGAGGTCATCTAGTCCAACCCACTGCTCAGGCAGGAAACCCTATACCATTTCAGACAAATGGCTGTCCAGTCTCTTCTTAAAAACTTCCAGTGTTGGAGCATTCACCACTTCTGGAGGCAGGTTGTTCCACTGGTTAATTGTTCTAACTGTCAGGAAGTTTCTCCTTAGTTCTAGGTTGCTTCTCTCCTTAACTAGTTTCTATCCATTGTTTCTTGTCCTGCTTTCAGGTGCTTTGGAGAATAGCTTGACTCCCTCTTCTTTGTGGCAGCCCCTGAGATACTGGAACACTGCTATCATGTCACCCCTCACCCTTCTCTTCGTTAAACTACACATACCCAATTCCAGCAACCGTTCCCTATATGTTTTAGCCTCCAGTCCCCCAATCATCTTTGTTGCTCTTCTCTGTACTCTTTCTAGAGTCTCGACATCTTTTTTACATCGTAGTGACCAAAACTGGATGCAGTATTCCAGGTGTGGCCTTACCAAGGCATTGTAAAGTGGTATTAGTACTTCACATGATCTTGATTCTATCCCTCTGTTAATGCAGCCTAGCACTGTGTTGGCTTTTTTGGCAGCTGCAGCACATTGCTGGCTCATATTTAAGTGATTGTCCACTAGGACTCCGAGATGTCTTTCACAGTTACTACTATTGAGCAAGGTACCACCTATACTATACCTGTGCATTTGATTTTTCCTGCCTAAATGTAGAACCTT
This sequence comes from Vipera ursinii, assembly GCF_947247035.1. Taxonomy (NCBI): domain Eukaryota; kingdom Metazoa; phylum Chordata; class Lepidosauria; order Squamata; family Viperidae; genus Vipera; species Vipera ursinii. The sequence goes on along the minus strand of NC_139513.1, from coordinate 45,600,275 downwards.
ACTTTTTTCACAATTGAATTTCATTTTGTTTAGATAGTGCCCAGTGTTCGAGTCTGTCCAGATCCTCCTGTATCTTAAGCCTATCTTCTGGAGTATTGGCTATTCCTGCCAGCTTGGTGTTGTCTGCAAATTTGATGAGTTCTCCATCTATCCTCTTATCTAAATCACTGATGAAAATGTTGAAGAGTACTAGGCCCAAAACAGAGCCTTGGGGTACCCCACTGCATACTTCCCTCCATTTAGATGCAGTTCCATTGAGAACCACATGACCAGCTACGAATCCATCTGGTGGTGATGCTATCTAACCCACATTTTTCTATCTTATCAAGTAGTAGGTTGTGATCTACTTTATCAAATGCCTTACTGAAGTCCAAGTAAATTATATCTACAGCATTCCTTTGGTCCACTAGTTTTGTCACTTGGTCAAACTGGGAATAAAGATTGCTCCTTTTTTATTTTATTTATCTCTTCCACAAGGTGACTCCGGGCAGATTCTAAAGAATATGAGGTCTCCTACTCAAGGAGGGGGTTGGATAAAGGACTTCCAAGGTCCCTTCCAGCCTTAGTATTCTATATTCTAATTACAGATTTATTCCCTGAATGCTTATTTTGTTTCCCTTGTTAATGTGATGTACAAGTCTACCTTAATTTCATTGCTCATATTATATTACATAAATGCATGATACCAGCTTCTGCTATCTACAAAATATCATATACAAAGCACAAATCATTGTTCCACAAAGCCAAAAGTACAAACAAATATATCACAAATTAATATTCCATAGTTTTCTTTGAATAAAATTGCTCCCTTCCTGCTTAGGTTTCTGACTTTGTTCTGGATGGAAATCACTTGGTTGACCTGATGGATTCTCTATATATACTGTAAAGTGGAGGATGACCTGTTTCTACTAGATTTCTCAGCAATATTTGTCACATCACTCATGATACTGTGCCATTGCTTAAGATTCAATGGTATTGTAGCAGTTCCCGATTTTCAGTCAACACCCAAAGTAGTACTGGTTATTTTGTTTCACTTCCCCAGCATTTGATTTGTGGAGTACTTTACAGCTTATTTTATGCTTGTTCTGCAACATTGGTATGAAAATTAAGGCTTCCGGTGGCGCCGCGGCGCCGGAGACAGCCCTTTCGGGCTGCCCGCGGCTCAGCTGTGTTGTTTCCACCCGAAACAGCGCCGATCAGCTGTTCGGGTGGATTTGAAGCCCCCTCCTCGGGAGAAGAGGAGGGGGTGAGGCCCCAGGTAGGGGTTGAGTTCTCCGGGGCCGCCTGAGCTTAAAGCTTGGGCGGCTGAAGGATCGAACTCCCCCGTAGCCTGGGTCGCTCCCAGCTGGTCAGCATCTCTGCTCCGTGATTTCTGGAGCGGAGCCAGGCGTTTGCGACCACCCCTGCCAGAAGGAAAGACCATGGAATAAAAGGAGCAGGCAGAGCGGTACAGGAGGAAAAGGTGAAGAGGACTTTTATTGCTGCTTTCTAGCTTAATGGACTTTATAAATTTAAAAGTGAAAGTGCGTAGTAAGTGAAAGTAAAGATGGCGGCTAAACCTCCCCCAAAAACTCTTCGGAGTGCTGGAACCTCTCCGGTGCAACAGTCATTATTGCAAGCGTTGCTTCCTCCTGATGTATTGACACCGAAGGATTTACAAGATGCTCTTGAAAAACATGCCCAGGTAATTCTGGAATCAATGGGTGATAAATTTGCAAAGATGGAGGACAAATTGGAGAAATTGGAGGAGAGAATAGAAGAGAGGATGGAAGAGAAGTTCAGAGTGATGAAGGTAGACATTTTGTCTTCAGTGTATAGAGTGGCTGAATGTGTGGAAGATTTGGATGAAAAAGTGGAAGATTTGACTCAAAAGAATGCCATATTAGAAGCAAAAGTACTGGAGAATGAAGATTTAAGAGACAAAATGGACAGAGAACTGAGTCTTGCTCAATATTACCAGATGCAGTATGCTGTTAGAATCAGAGGTTTAAAAGAGAATATTAAGGAAGACCTAAAGCAGCTGATTTCTGAGGCTCTGGAAGTAGTATTGAGTCAGCCAGCATCTGAAATAAAGGGAGGCATGGATAAAGTGTTTCGTGTGAATTCATGGATTGCTAGATAGAGAAAGCTACCTAGAGATGTGGTGGTTTATTTTGCAAAGAGGGAAATTAGAGATGAAGTTATTCAAGCTGCCTATGATACTAAAGTTGTGATTGCTGATCAATAAGTTTTGGTTCTAAAAGAAATTCCTCCAAAGATTTTAAGGAGAAGGAAGGATTTTATATTTTTAGTGCAAGAGCTCAAGCAACGAGATATAAGGTTCAGATGGGAGATTCCAGTTGGGTTGATGGTGATGCATGAAGGTAAAAGGTACCGTTTGGCCACTGTGATGCAGGCGCGTGATTTTTACAATAACGTTTTAAAAGCAACCCCACTATCACTTCTGGAAGCTGCAAAGGGATCTGGAGAAGGAGAACATCAAGAGGCTGAAGATGGACAGATAGAGGAGAATGGTGCTGGAGGAGACCAAGCTACAACTTCTTTGGATGATCCTAGAGAGCAGAGGGTGACGTGTGCTGCTTTAAAACGATCAAAAAAAAATAAAAGAACAAGATCAGCAGAAGTCTATGGAATTTCCAAAATGTACTTACAGCCAAGCAGTGGGAGGAGCACGGCCTAAAAAAGATAGTCCTATTAAAGCAGTGCTCCAAGAGCTTTGGGATGATATGCATGGCAATTAAATTTTTAACTTGGAACGTTAATGGATTAAATTCACCACAGAAGAGGAAGAAAGTTTTTCAATATTTAAAACAATTCAAGATAGATGTTATATGTTTGCAAGAAACGCATATTAGGGTTGTGGACCAAAGTATTTATCGATCTCAAGGTTGGGCACGCAATTTGTTGCTTCTGTAATGAATAAGAAAAATGGAGTGGTTGTTTATGTTAAAAGTGCTTTAACAGCGGACTTAATTGAAGCAGATAAGCATGGAAGATACGTTATGATAGAGTTGCTGCTAGAAGGTAAAAAGACGCTTTTAGTTGGATTATATGCTCCTAATCAACAACAAGCTGACTTTTTTAGTTTATTTCATACAAAGCTTACCCAGTTGGATTATAAATCTTTTATTTTTATGGGGGATTGGAATGGTGTTTTGGATGTACAGATGGACAAGGTTGGAGCTTTTAAGCGCGTCCCAAGTCATGCTAGACTGCTAAATCCTTTTTTGAAATGAAGGATGACTTGGAACTGCGAGATATTTGGCGTGAGAGACATTCGCATGAAAAGGATTATACTTTTTTTTTCTGACAGACATTAATCTTTTTCCAGGATCGATTTTATTTTGTTGACTAATGACTTTTTTTCAAGGATTAAGAAGGTGAAGATATGTGCAAGAACTATTTCTGATCATAGCCCAGTTTGGCTAGAGATTAATAAGGAGAATAGAGATAGGCGCTCGTGGCGCGTAAATGAGAATTTGTTTAGAAACCAGAGAAATGTGGAAGAATGTAAACAGCGGATGAAGGATTTTTTTGAAATTAATATGAATAAGGGCACCTCTATGGACATGGTTTGGGATGCTAGCAAGGCCTATATGAGAGGGGTATTGATATATATGAACAATAAACATAGATGTGCTGTGGAAGCTAGGAGGAAAGAATTGGAGAATGAAATAAAGGAAAAAGAAAAGGCTTTGATTTTGAATTCAGAGGATGTGAAGTCTAAGGAGGCTATTAAACTGTTAAGAGGAATGGATTGAGTATATCCAGAACAAATATGGGACTAAGAAGTTTCATGTAGCATTTGAATAAGTCTTCCTTTCTTTTTTTTCTGTTTTTTTATATATTCTATATTAATAGTGTTTGTAGTTATCCTATATGAGCTAGAGAGTGATAGATTTTAGAGTTTATGGTTGTTAGCATATGGTTGTTTATGATTCTTTTTTTGTTTTTTATACCTTGTACTTAGCTCTGGGAAGTCGGGGGGGGAGGGGAGGGGGGAGGGGTAGGGAGGGAGGGATAGGGGAGGGGTAGGGGGGATTGTTAAAGATAAAATGTATGATAAAACTTTTCAATAAAAAAAAAGAAAATTAAGAAAAAATTACCCAGAAAGTTTAGGCTTTAATAACATTAGCATACACAATTGTCCCCAATTTTATTTTTATTTCCCAATTGTGAGATAATAAAACTTTTACACAAATAACTTAAGCACTTGGTTTTAGCTAATCATTTTTAATGTTTTTTATTGTGTCTTTATTATATGGTACACCACCCACAGTTACTTTGGATAATGAGATGAGGGGAAAGCATGTACACTAGATAGATAGATAGATAGATAGATAGATAGATAGATAGATAGATAGATAGATAGATAGATAGATAGATAGATATCTGAGGGTCACCTCCATATCACACAATTGCAACATACATTATGTAAATCTGCCTCTAAAGGTGGCCTAGGCCAGGGGGGTCCCAATCCCCAGGCTGCGAACCGGGTATCGGTCCATGGACTGTTAGGAACTGGTCCGTGGAATTGGCGAGCATGCATGGGATCTAGATTGCATGTGAAACTATCCCGCCCCCGGCCTGTGGAAAAATTGACTTCTAAAAAAATCAGTCCCTGGTGCCAGAAAGGTTGGGGACGGCTGGTCTAGGCCACCTTATACTAAACTATAGTATACTATAGGAAACTCTATATACCACTTTGCACATTCTAATGAGATCCTATAATAAACCATGTAAGATCTGTTACAATAGATTTATTAAACATGGTTTTTTCAGAGTTTAATGAGTTCTGTAGGTGAAACATGCAACTGCCGCCCGAATCTGAGAGGTTACAGCTATGTTATATCAAAGATGTATTAAGACACAAGCTCACTGTGCATACTAACCAGAACCTGCTAAATTTAGGGGAAATGCCTGCCTCAAAATCATGTGTCTATTCTCAAAACAGCATCATGTTTCAGTATTTTCAGCTCAAATACACAGAACGCTATAGGATGACAAAGCACAGAGAAGAGTTAATTTCATTAAAACCCTCTGACACTTCTGTGCAGCTTTGTAGAAATCAGTGCTGGGATTAGGAAAGCCATATAACGTAGAGACTTAGAACATAACTATCAGAGGTAAATCCTCCTTCCCAAGAAAAGAACCTTATATAATCAAGGTAAAAATTTTGGCTTCCTAGGAAGCAAAGGATATCTGAGAAATGTGAGTATGTATGGCTATACGTTGAGCTTGATATACGGTATATTGTGTAGATAGTCCTCAACTTAAGACAGTTGCTTAGCAACTATTTGAAGTTACAACAAGCCCACCCCCAAAAAAGCTACTTAGGACCTGATTTCAAAGTTCTGATGTCCGTTTCATCTCCCCATGATCACAACATTTTGGGTGCTTGGCAACCAGCCCACATTTATGGTAATTTGTAGTGCCTCATGGTTATTTGACCAATGATTTTACAATAGTTTTGCCAGAAACCAGTATTTACTTCTGGTTTCTGGCAAAAACTGCCCCATTAGAAACAATGGATTTACTTAATGACTGTTGCATTCACTTAATGACGGCCGCATTTGCTTAACAATCTCTGAAAAAAAACACATCATAAAATCACATCTGATCACACACTCTCTTTATGACCATTACAACTTATAACTACAATTGCAGGACTTGTTTGTCATCAAAACTCAAGAACTATCTATATGCAAGTAACAGGAGTATATACAATAGGAATCCAATTGCATAAGTTTGTACGTGACTTTACACGAATTTGATGCATCCCTGCAATCACGTTTATGATAATCGGATTTTTTTATTAGTAGGCTTATCAAAGTTTGTGGATGATACTAAACTATTCAGATGGTAAAAATAATTGTTGGGGCTTTGTTTAAAACAAGGGGTGAACCTTACGGTAAATGCAGTTCTGTTTTAAATCAAAGAAACTGAAATAATTTGAGAAAAAACACCCACTGCCAAATTCACACCATGATGATGGGGACAGCAACCACAGGTTCACGGTGGATGGATCAATGTAGATGGGACTCCATGTGTGGCAGACATGAAAATGGCAAATTCATGCTTGGAATCGTCAGAAAATGTTTACAAATCTCTGAAACATGTGATAAGAACATATTTGCCATACATATTATAAGCTTTTGTAAGCCTGCTGTCAATATCTGCAAACAACCAACTTCAAGCTGCAATGAACAATATGTCCTTTAGGCAATTTTTTTAATCTTTGGTATTAAAATGCTTTTTTCCAGAGAAACATACTGATAAGTGTCTGATCTTTGATCAAAATAAATTGGATTGGAGAGACAGCTACCACAGCAGGGGTGGGCAACCTCGGCTCTTTTATGACTCATGGACTTCAACTCCCAGAATTCCTAAGTCAGCCATGCTGGCTGAGGAATTCTGGGAATTGAATTAAAGCTGCCAAGTTTGGAGACCCCTGTTCTAGGCTCTACATCTAAAAGGGTAACAGCAAAACAGGCATGCAAACCAAAACAGGAGTGGGGCAAGAGACACAATGAGGTGGATAAGTCATTTGTAGCATACAGAAAGTGGACAGAGTGTTCCCTGTTATCTCAACCCATGGCAACTAGTAACTATTCAGTGAAGCTGATTGGAAAGCATTCTGGAACAAAACATGTGGAATTCATTACAAGATATAGTGGCTACTAACTTGGATGGCTGGGGGAAGGATTAGATAAATTCATGGAAGACATATCTCAAGGGCTATTGATCTTAAAGATTAAGTGTTACAGCAAGAGTACTGGAACTGCATTCATCAACAGTTAGGGGAACCATGACAGTACAGAGGTATGTATGTCTCTGTCCCAAAGATACTGGATTGGCCCCTGCAAGAAATAGTTGCTGTAAGAGGAGCAGGCCTTATGTTTAAGTGAAAGTCAGCTAATACTAAGGTAAAGGTAAAGTTTCCCCCGCACATGCGTGCTAGTCGTTTCCAACTCTAGGGGCCGGTGCTCATCTCTGTTTCAAAGCCGAAGAGCCAGCGCTTGTCCGAGGACGTCTCTGTGGTCATGTGGCTGGCATGACTAGACAGCAAAGGCGCACGGAGCGCTGTTACCTTCCCACCGTAGTGGTCCCTATTTTTCTACTTGCATTTTTATGTGCTTTTGAACTGCTAGGTTGGCAGAAGCTGGGACGAGTAACAGGCGCTCAGTCTGTTACGCGGCACTCGGGATTCGACCCACCAAACTGCCAATCTTCTGATCGACAAGCTCAGCGTCCTAACCCACTAAGCCACCGCGTCCCTCCAGCTAATACTATCACTTATCTATTCCACTTTAATTAGAATATAATAAAATAAATCAATTCTGTTACACACACACACACACATTTTATGATGGGGGGGATTCCGTCACATTATGCTAGAATGGTTAAACTGAAAGAAGTTCTAAGCAAGTTTGGTAAAATACTTATCTCAGGACCAATGCATTAATTTGAAGGAAACATGCCAAAGGTCTATGCTGGAAGCAGTTGGAGCCCTAATCTTTTTACTTCCTTTTCTGGTGATTTTGCTCTTTTGAGAGAGTTGAAATAATATATAATAGGCTTGAAAGTATTCTAAAGCCTTCCATTTTTCTACCTTAGTTTTAAGCACTTGGTGGGTAAGCAATGTTTTTCCAAAAATAAAATGTACAGAAAACGTTTTTATTAAATAAGATAGATAACTGCTATATATTTTTTTCTGTTGGCCTTCATGCCAATCTTGATTCCTGCACTTTTCTTGATAAGATTTTAAGAGTCACTTGCCCATGCCTTCTTCCTAAGGCTGAGAGAGTGACTGGCCCAAAGACAACTAGCTGATTTCATACCTAAGGCAGAAGTAAACTCAGGACCTTTAACCATTACACCAAAACTGGTTCATGTGTTCTAAATTTAGAATACACAATGGAGAGAATATGGTCTCTAATTCAGGCACTTCAGCTACTTGTAGTATATAAAGCATACACTCAAGTTTCAGTGAAATAACTGGAGTAGATCTGTACTCTTACATATTTCAACTAGACAACAGTTCTTGAGGAGTCAAGTTATATAAATATCAACATGACCCTGAAAACTTAAAGTTTATTGGATAAAGCTAAATAGCAGTAAACAAACAAAATGCATTCCACCTAAATAAAAAAATTCACATATTTACAGAATTTCATAAATGTGTAAGTTGTTCACATGCCAAGATTAATGCAAGATTAAAAAGTTGATAGTGGTTTGGGGACGTCAAAACACTGAAAGCTGTGTGGTATACACTAAAATCCCAAATATGTTGAATTCAGCAAAAGGGCAGTTACCTAAACAATAATTTAGCTTCTGCAGGAAAGGTTGACAGGTTCTAATTCAATTTCCTTATTTTTTTTTTAGGCACAAGCAGAACTGCTTTTGTCAAGTACAGCAGTCCATAGTGAGCTACGTACATAACAGGGAGTCAGTGAACCTTTTCCACAGCACCAATAATATAGGATTTTACTGAAGCATAGAGAGGTTAAGAATGCAAGCTCAATTTGTAAATGGGGGCAGTACTTCTGTGTTGCAACAGTGCAGGTATTTCTACGGGAACAATAAGGCCATGGCAGTTATAACTCAAAATTGATTGTGTAGGGGCACATCTTTACATTTGTAACCTCAGTCCAATCATTACGGCAAAAAAATAGTACAGTATTTGTACATTACACTTGTAATGCTTTAAGCACACTTTAAAGTAAACTAGATTTGCTGCTACTGTAGCTTCTCATTTTACTTGCTCCAGATGATCTATGACAGAACTACAACAGGCTTATACAAACATTTCATGTATTATTGTAAAGGTACCATCTATGCCTTTTGGCAAAGAGTCCTTGAAAATAACAGAATATCTATATAAGGCGAGAGGAGTTTTGTAATGCATGCAGGTAACAAAAGAAAACATACTATAGCTAATAGCAGTACTTGATCCAATATAAAATGTTCATTTTTGAGAAACAATTTGTACTTGAACAAGCACATTAAGAAGGTGCCTATGGATGCATCAAACATATATTAAACAAGGGCTCTAAACAGCATTTAAATACACATAGGTGTTCCTTAAAATAATATTACAGTGAGGAGCAACAAACACCTATATCATGTATTTGCATACTGTAGCCTACCTCAACGTTACTGCATCAGCAACTTCAGCTTTGACAAATCGGTTTAGATATTGACACTACCAAGAATGTAGATATGAAAGTAGTGTTAATTTTTCCAGCTCAAATAACCTCTATGCTGCAGAAGCTAATTGAGATAGAGAATCACTTCATAAATTACATTGTGCTTCAAGACACAATTTAATGTTTCATAGCCTATGAACTTTATACATGATTACACAGTGAGAAGCAGGCAAACCTAGTGTTGTCACAATAGCCTAGGTATTTAGCACCAAGTAAAACTGTGCACAACTACTCCATTAATAGAGGAATAAGCTAGACAGTGACACATATTTTTGTGCTGGACATTAATATGACATCCAGAATGTCATGCAGCTGTAGTCTGAGTAAAGCATTTCTAGAAGAAAATTGTGACTGTTCCATCTAATTCAACATTACATCTGCTTATACGTTCAATTTTTTGAGAGGCTGATTTTGAAATATTTTATTCCTTGCTCCACTTAAAACAACTTTAGCAAATGTAAAGAAATTAGCAATGCCCTGCACAGTACAAAAAAAAAGTCGACAACCTGAATTTTTTATTCATTGGGAGAAATACAATTTGAGAATTTATGATAATTTAGTGATTTAATTTTAGTGCTTCGCACTTTCCTTTGAAATCTTTTTTACAATATACATCACATGCATCTGGGAAGAAAAATTAGTACAGTATCCCATTTAAACAGTGCTTGGAAAAGCTTTATAATAAGAGCTGACCTAATCCCTGTGCTGCCACGTGCCAGCATTTCCAATGAGCAGCTACATACAAGAATGAAATAATTGTGCAGAAAATCTAATATAAAAATCTGGATCAGGAAGACCAGAGGTGGGGAGGGGGGAATCTGAAGAAGAGGTACCCACTGCCACTGTCTAGATGAAATGAATAAAAAACATTTGCACGACTTATGACAACTCTAGCCAACTCTTTGACAGAAGTAGGATTATAAGTCATTCAGCAGTGCATATGGAGGCATGAACTGTGAAAAAAGGCAATTCCTTGGACACAGGAGGGATATCCTGGATAACAATTCATCACGGAGGGAGTAGACAATTGAGAATATGGCCAAATGAGCAGCTAGGTGAACATTTTCAGCTTCTTCGAGACTTTGAGTGCTGAATAAGCCACTGAAGTGTGATATCTAAGAAAAAGGAAAATACGGCAATTGGTTTTCAAGGTAATTGCTGTACCTAATCATCCTTAAAAATCAGCATTTAGACTGGAGTGTACATAAATACATTTTCTTCCAGATTCCAGAAACATCCATTGTAAGATAGCAAGGAGAAGTATCTTCTGTGTGGCTGAATCAATAATGAAAATATTTCTGAAGCTTGTTAAAAGTCTGTGGCAGTTATTTGAACAGCTTCAGTAATTTCAGTTCATTCGACATTTGTTCCTACTGCATTACTAGTTTGTTGTTGTTTTTTAAATTAAAAATGAACTTCAATGTAGGGAACAAGGCTACCCAAGTGCTAATTCAAATTCTTTAGTCAGTAGGTGTTATTCTATGAAAAGCATATCTAAACATTTAATTGATTCTTTGATTTAACAAGATCCATTGTCACAGTCAATCGGGTTTTTTCCTCACAAAGCAAGACTTGCTATCAACTGTTAGACATTTCATTAAAAGATACGTATGCAAGCAAATCAGATTCTTGTAAAAGAAAAAAATACTGTATATAAATTTAAATAACCCTTTAGTGCATATGGATCTTGCCTTGCATTTAACTGGACTAGAAAGCATGTTGTACAGATTTTAATACATTCCTTTTGTAGTATGAATTTCTTGAATCATAACCTTAGAAACTTTGTAAACACAAGGGAGCTGTTTTCATAAATTCTAAAAGGATCTTTAAAGATATATTTTTATTTTTTAAGAACTCTTTAAAGACATATTTTTAAATATGCTTTCTGTTCCAGAATACAAATTTAGGTGTCATAAATAGCAAACCTGTTTTTATAATGCTCGCAAAATGGTGGTTTTCACATCAGTCTCATTTTATACAAAATTTGTATATTTTGCCACCCAGATGACACTGATTTAAAATTCAAAAATAGCACCAGCGTTTTGATTTTAATGTATTTAAATAGGATGTGTTTTTTATTTTTGTTTAGAACCTGCCCAGATTTTATTACAAGAGGGGTGGCCATCTATGCAGCCTCTTTCACAGATGACAATCCAGCCTTGTTCGAAGGTACCTTACAAAGAAAAACTCATAACTTCACGTAGCAGCCTGTTCCACTGGATAGCCTGAACCTTTCTTTAATTCTACTAGTTGCTTGGCAACACAGAATAAATTCATCCCCTCATCTTGTGAAAACCTTTCAGATATATGAACACAGCTATTGTATCTCCACTGAATCATATTTCTGTATAGTAAACATATCCAGATCCTTTAACTCAGGGGTTCCCAACCAGGGGTGCTCGCACCCCTTGGGGGTGCAAGACAATATTCCAGGGGGTGCAAAAACTATAAGTTTTCACAATTATAGTGTATATACATAATTCCATTGCCCTTGTTTTGAACTTTTGTAAGGGGTGCGAGAATATATCAGAAGCGTTCTAGGTGTGCAGGGCATACAGTAGAAAAGGTTGGGAGCGGCTGCTTTAGCTGTTACTCAAAGACTTGGGTTTTCAGTATGGTACACCATTTTAGTAGCCTTCCTTTAAATTTGTTTCAATTGGCCATTGCCCTTTTTGAACTGTGGTGGCCATGGGAAACACACTGTGTACTCCAAAGTCAACATTATTGATTTTGCTATTACCTATATTGTCCTTTTCTTTGCAAGAAATGGAGTAGCAGCAAATTTCTCTGTCTTGAATAGCAGCTAGGTTCCTGGAAAAGAAGCAACTCATAATTTGGTGAAAATTTGATAGCAGCATCCTATTAAACTTGACACAAATGTGATTCACGTTAAAATATGAATTAATTAAAGGCAATTTATTGGAAACTTTCTCCTATGACAGCAGGCAAATTTGCACATCAATATAATTAAAACAATCCACTTTTATAAAGCTCGGGTACAGATCATTTTATAGACCTGCAAATAGACTGTTCTTTATTTAAAAACAATTCTGTGATGTATACCAGACATACCCATATTTACCACGGTTAGACAATATTCCAAAGGCCCTTGTATGGCTGAAAAAAATAGCAAATTATCACGTGATCTCATTTCTTCCTACTACCCATATTGCAAAAAAAGGAAAAAAAAGTATTGTTCTGCGAATTCCATGCTTCTTATGCCCTCAAAACGCAACCCTCCAAGAAAGAATCCCAGATTAATGAGAGTGCTTTCTACCCATTCTAAGCCACCCTGCAGTTTGATTTAACATCTAACCCAAATCGAGACATGATTGCACACTGTGATTAAGCCAGAGAGGTGGTATTCTGAATCAATTGGCCACGTGACTTCTGAATCAGAGAAAAAAAGTCTATAAAAAATAACTGTGTGTTCTATTGTGTCGTATGAGCGGGGCTAATACAAAATTAATGTCTAAAACAGGAGTGTCCAACCTTGGCAACTTTTAAGGCTTGTGCACGTCAACTTCCAGAATTCACCAGCCAGCATGGAATTCTGGGAGTTGAAGTCCACAAGTCTTAAAATTGCCAAGGCTGGACACACCAGTCTAAAACTTTTTTTAAAAGAAAAACAAAAAACAAACCATAAAATATGCTTGCTTACTCACATTTTTTCAATAAGCTGCTTCTCATCCAGTGCATTAGCAAGGTCTCTTTTGTTTCCAAGTACTAGAACCTGAGAACAGGAAATATGTACTGATTTTAGCATTTACTTTTTTTTAAGGAAGGAAGCAGTTGAATTTCATTTCCACAAGAATCAATCTTTTGTGACGCATAGAGGAAATATTAAGGAACTAAATTTGCAGAAGCTGCAGGGAAAACCATTTCAAAAGGAAGTAGATGAGAAATTGAATAGTACAAGTCGAAATAATTAGCCAATTGTTAATCATTTCAGCTCAGTCTTTTTTTTTGCACTGATAGTCCAAAGCTCTTTACTTTGTCTTGTGAAACAAGATATTCTTGTCCTGCTTAATAATTTACCCAGTGCCTCAAGATGTTTTAAATCAATCATTCCTTTAGCAACTTGTACATTGGTCTACAGTTTATTTCTATGGTCTATTGCTATGGAAGCTTTTAGAACAGGGGTCCCCAACCCCTGGTTCGCATCCCAGTACTGGGCTGCAACCCGTTTGGAACCGGGCCTCGGAAGTGGTGAGTGCACACATGTGCATGTTCATGTGTGAAACCATCCCCTCTCTTCCCCCCTCCCCCCGCCTCTGCTGAGCTGGAAAGATTGGGGACCGCTGTTTTAGTAGACCTTTTTCAACTTGCATTATATTAACAAAACCTAAAAAAATAAACATAAGAATCAGAGAATGATTTACCTGACGAAAGATGCACTTAACTAGCAGTATATCAAATTTCAAGAAAAAGTGTCCACAGACAATGTAATTATTTTCTAAACAAATAATTTCAAACACGTTTTCTTATCAATTTCTTCAAAAATTTTCAGGCAGGACTAACATGTCCACTACTCACAGGAATTCCTTGTAGCTGTGGTTTGTCTAGAAGATTGTGCAACTCATTTCTAGAAGCTTCTATTTTTTCACGATCAGCAGCATCTACCATATAGCTATTAAAAAGAATCAGTTTGAACCAGTTTGTGCAAGGCAAGGTACACCAGTCTAGCAATATTACCAACATTCCCTTCCAAAAAGAATCTGAAATAACTAGGGCAGAGGCCCCCAACCTTTTGGGCACCAGGGACCGGTTCTGTGGAGAAAGGCTTTTCCATGGACTGAAAGGCATATGGTTTTGCATGCTTACTGCATCCCACAGATGGGGCTTCACCTGTTCTGGCATGCCGCGACTGGTGCCAGTGCACAGACTGGGAGTTGGAGACCCCTGAACTAGGGATTTCAACTAAATATTACAAAAGGTATCAGAAAATTGCAAGCCAATCTCATCTAGTGACTAAAAACCTATTTAGTGATCCCACCACACTCATCAAAGCCTTAGGTTATAGCTAAAATTATATTAAAATATGTTGCAGCTTTTCAGAATTCTTCTTCATAGTAACTGAGGGGAAGTTAAGAAAACAAGTCAAATTTGAAAATGGTACAATTGATCATCTTTAGGATCAGTATTCCCTAAATATTTCCCTATGCTGTGCTTAAAATACGTCGATACCTGTTTCTGTAACATAGTTTCAACATTTTGATTCTATAGGAAGTACTCCACTTATAACTGGTTACTTAATGATCATCTGAAATTATGGCAGACCTCCCCAAGAGCTACTTACAACACAATTTTGAAGTTACAACAGACACTCCCCTCTGTGGTTATGTAATTGTTTTTTGGCGTTTGGGAATCAGCTGAACATTATGGTCAACAGTCATATGACAGTGATTTTAGATATTTTTTGCTTGTTTTAGGCAAAAGACACCCAATGTATGAAGTGGATTCACTTAACGACCACCACAAAAACTGTCATAAAATTAGATTCAGTCATGTGTTGACCCACTTAACAACCATAACAACTTATAACCATACTTCTGGACTGAATCACAGTCAGAAGTCAAGGACTATCTGTATTCTGTGTCACCATAGAGTTCCAATATGGCTTCTAAGCCATATTAAGTATTCCATAATAGTGAATTCCAAGTTTTCACTTATAACTGCAACCATTAAAAACATTTTCATTTAAATGGACATCATCCAACTATAATGTAAACTTATGTAAATTACAGAGCCATATTACTGAAGTATTTACAGTCAGAATATTACTGATAGAGTAATACAAGTAACAGCAGCAACAAATCTTCGGCTAACATTCTCCACTTCCCAACCGTAAGATACATTCCAAGCTTTCATTACTTAATACCGTATATACTTGAGTATAAGCCGACTCGAGTATAAGCCGAGACCCCCAATTTCACCCCCAAAAACTGGAAAAAGTTATTGACTCGAGTATAAGCCGATCCGCCGTTCTGCAAGCCTCTGCCGCCAGCAGAGGCTCGATCCGCCATTTTGCAAGCCTGAATACACAGGAATACCCTGTGTGGCCGCGGCTCTCGGGGAAGCCCTAGCTGTCCGCTTCCTCGCTCCACACTGCCATTCGGGGCCCGCGCGTTCCCCGGGCAAATCGCGGCGCCCAGCAGGCGAGGAAACACGCCCGCTCCAGTCGCCCCCCTTCCCTCAGGAGACGCGAAGCAAGTGACCGCCCGGAGCTTACCGAGGACTTGCGCGCGGCCGAGGCTTCGGTGCTTCCAGGATCGCGTGCACCTCTCCCAAGCCGCCGCCGTCCGGAGACCTGCCAAAGTTTGGGGAGGTTTGGGGAGGTGCGCGCGCACCTCCCCAAACCTCCCCAAACGTCGGCAGGTCTCCGGACCTCCGCGCCTTGCCTGCCTGCTTCTTTCTGCAGCGGAAAGAAGCAGGCAGGCAGGGCGCGGAGGAACGGAGACCTGCCGACGTTTGGGGAGGTTTGGGCGCCTCCCCAAACCTCCCCAAACGTCGGCAGGTCTCCGTTCCTCCTGCCGACGTTTGGGGAGGTTTGGGCGCCTCCCCAAACCTCGGCAGGTCTCCGTTCCTCCGCGCAGACCTGCCGACGTTTGGGGAGGTGTGGGCGCCTCCCCAAACCTCCCCAAACGTCGGCAGGTCTCCGTTCCTCCTGCCGACGTTTGGGGAGGTTTGGGCGCCTCCCCAAACCTCCCCAAACGTCGGCAGGTCTTCATTCCTCCTGCCGACGTTTGGGGAGGTTTGGGCGCCTCCCCAAACGTCGGCAGGTCTCCGTTCCTCCGCGCAGACCTGCCGACGTTTGGGGAGGTTTGGGGAGGCGCCCAAACCTCCCCAAACGTCGGCAGGAGGAACGGAAAGAAGCAGGCAGGCAGGGCGCGGAGGTCCGGAGACCTGCCGACGTTTGGGGAGGTTTGGGGAGGCGCCCACACCTCCCCAAACGTCGGCAGGTCTGCGCGGAGGAACGGAGACCTGCCGAGGTTTGGGGAGGCGCCCAAACCTCCCCAAACGTCGGCAGGAGGAACAGAGACCTGCCGACGTTTGGGGAGGTTTGGGGAGGCGCCCAAACCTCCCCAAACGTCGGCAGGTCTCCGTTCCTCCGCGCCCTGCCTGCCTGCTTCTTTCCGCTGCAGAAAGAAGCAGGCAGGCAAGGCGCGGAGGTCCGGAGACCTGCCGACGTTTGGGGAGGTTTGGGGAGGTGCGCGCGCACCTCCCCAAACCTCCCCAAACTTCGGCAGGTCTCCGGATGGCGGTGGCTTGGGAGAGGTGCGCGCGATCCCGGAAGCACCAAAGCCTTGGCCGCGCACAAGTCCTCGGTAAGTTTTTTGTTGACTGGAGTATAAGCCGAAGTGGAATTTTTCAGCCCAAAAAGTGGGCTGAAAAATTCGGCTTATACTCAAGTATATACGGTAATAACTTCAGTTTTGTAATACTCTATTTTAACTTGTTTGGAATCCTGTCATGTCATTATGCTATAAATCTCAAGTCCTTAGGGAGCATAGTAGTTTAGAAAGACAGAAAATAAATAAACTATATTGCAGTTTAGTTTATTTTTTATCTTTCTAAACGGCTATGCATGTTTTTTTTATAAAACATGAAATTAGAATCCTATATTCATCGTGTTAAACTTCACCATCATGCCCTTAAGCTCATTCTTTTAGAAAACCTTGAAGGTCTCACATTTGTGAAGCAGAATTTGAGATTACCAAGTGCTGCCAGTTAGTGTTACTAGGTCTGAGCTGCAAAAATTTGATGACCACTAGATGGCAGCAAAGGATTCTGAATCTCTTTGCCACCATTTAATGGTCATCTGGATTTTTGCAACCTCAATCTTAAATTTAATCTCAAGCCTTGTTTCATTCTATTGAGATAGAAGCATTTAGCATTTCCAGCAGGCGCAAAGCACCCTTTTTGCTGGGAGGGAGACATATTGGTAGTTCTTGGGTTATGATGGCATTTGGGATCACTGTCATTAAGCCAAGATCACTGTCTTCAGAATCACTGTCCTGGTATTTGGGACCACTGTCAGTGACAACTGTCATTAAGCAAAGTGTAAAGTGGTTGTCACAGGAACACATAGTTTAGCTGTCATAATCCCAGGATTATGTGTGTGTGTGTAGTTAAGCAGGAAGAGGCAGAAAGAGTCCCAGAAAAGGAGAACGGGCAGGCCAGTGATGGTTGGAGGATGCTGGGGAGTGTGCAATGGGCCAGCAAAACCCAGAGGCAAGCATTGGGACAGTAGATAGGTATGCAGCATGGCATTCAGGCAAGCAGGAGAGGGGATGCTGAAGCTCTACACAAGTGGGTCCAGGTGTAGTGGGTCTAATACTCTGTAGCGGGTTTCTCAGGAGAAAAAGTAGCAGAAGTGACTTGCTGGCTTCCCCATTGACTTTATTTATTTATTTATTTATTTTATTTTATTGGATTTATATACCGCCCTTCTCCCGAAGGACTCGGGGCGGTGTACAGGGCAGTTAAAACACAATATACAAAGTTAAAAATAAATTAAATTAAATTAGCCCCAACAAATAAATCACATTCTAAAAATTTAAAATTCCAATCCAATTCCAATTGGAAGCTAGCAAAGAAGGTCACAAATGGTCGTGTGCCCATGACTTGCTCTAATGTTGTAATAGCCAGCCAGAGCCTGAGCACCCAGATCTTAATCATGTGATGGCAGGGATGACACTGAGATGGCTGAAACTTCATGGAACTGGTCATAAGCTCCCTTCATTCAGCTCCACCATAATTTTAAACAGTTGCTGATCATAGCTTAAGGGCTACCTATATAAAGTCAACTTCTCAGAAGGGAGAGGCAGATTATGATTACATCACCAAAAAGGGGTCAACAATTTTTATTTTGTGCTTTCGGAAGGGAGAACTTTAAGTAAATTAGATCCTTTAAGCTTAGCATAGCCTTAAAGTACCTTTTTTTGCTTCTTCTTTTGTGAAACAAATAAATAAATAAATTCCATCATCTTGTGAGATTTTGTTACTAAATTTCTGAATTAGGGCACGGAGGCCACCAAGGAGGAGGGGGTTAGGTGAGACCTATAGGCTTTCAAGCCTTGGTTTAGAGAAGTCCATGGTTTTGTAGTCCAGACTTCCTTCTAAGCAGACGAGTACAACATGCAACAAAACACAACAGAAAAATAAAACATTTAAAGTAACCGAAATAAAGGAGGAAAAAAAACCTTACACAATAGCATTAACTCCTCTGCAGTAGCGCTCCCACATACTTCGGAATCGTGGCTGTCCTCCTATATCCCAAATCTTTTCAAGAGGGAAAAAGAAAAAGAATTATATCTGGAGATTTTGCAACTTATCGAACACTATAGCTCAGAATGTTTGTTTGCCAGGGAGAGCAAGCAAACACCTCTTTTAATGCTCCTGCAATATAACACGCTGGATAAAGACCTAGAAAGTTCTGAAGAATCCAAACAATGCAGACAAGGTAGCTTGTCCCTAAGTACCGTATGCAGAACAGCACAGCTCCTATTCAGCATGGACTGGATACTACGGAGTGTATAGATTTCATCAGTCTTGCTTCTATCCTCAAAGAGTCCCATACAAAACGTCACAGGGTCTCTGTCACTCCCGTATTTCTCAAAAGGAACTGGGTCATCTCAAATAGGTCTAGTGGGCAGAAATTTATGGCTGCAATAACAACAAAGAAGTGCAAATGTTTTGCCATCGCTATTACTACTTTGTAGGCCAGTGCTTAGTCAAATTCATCTGTAGCCTTTTGCAGCCATTGCTCTAAAAAGGTAAAGGTAAAGGTTCCCCCGCACATGCGTGCTAGTCGTTTCCGACTCTAGGGGCCAGTGCTCATCTCCATTTCAAAGCTGAAGAGCCAGTGCTTGTCCGAGGACGTCTCCGTGGTCATGTGGCCGGCATGACTAGACGCCAAAGGCGCACGGAACGCTGTTACCTTCCCACCGTAGTGGTCCCTATTTTTCTACTTGCATTTTTACGTGCTTTCGAACTGCTAGGTTGGCAGAAGCAGGGACAAGTAACAGGCGCTCATTCTGTTATGCAGCACTCGGGATTTGACCCACCAAACTGCCGACCATCTGATCGACAAGCTCAGCGTCCTAACCCACTGAGCCACCACGTCCCTTATGCCTTTAATTAGATTCATCTCCCACCAATGGTGGGATAAGAAGCTCGCAAAAGCTCGCAGAGACAATCTCATTCGGTAGCCTGGTTCTACTCTTATACCGAGACTGTCCAGGCCTAGGACACAACTTGTGAACTTGAAACCCAGCGGTACAAGATGGTGGGTGCAATAGTTCTGAAGCCTGAAAGACTTCCCTCGAAATATTTATTTTGAGCAGTCATATTTATAGGTTATTACATGAGTTTGTTGCTCACAGACAGGGCTACAATGTATGTTTTCCCCTGAGATTTTAGTAAAGTGTTAGATGTAATGTTTTCCTTCTATATTTGAGCACAGCAGATCAGGGAACTACGTTAATCTTACTCAACGCAACTTAGTGAATAATTATATTAAGACAGTCTCATCACTCTTCCCGTGCTTTTCTCATTAGCAAATATAATTACCTTAGCAAGCAGGATACGTACCTTTATTGTGACATTACCCTTGGTAACTTTCCGCATGTTAAAGCCCACTGTAGGAATCATGTCTTCACTGAACTGGCCTGACTGAAGACAGAAAAGAGATAGGCTTTAATAAGATCTGTCAAGTAACTGAGTTATCTTTTCAGTCAGTTGCTTTCAGACGCAAGGATTATTGCTGGATAGATCAGAGAACATTTATAACACTAAGTCTTAGCATTATTACTTTTTTTACTCTTCCGTCAGAGAAGGTTAATTTTTGCAATTCAGACTGTTAATGAGCACATATCACATGTGAGAGAGACCAGGAAAATTATGAGGTGGAAAGAAAAGGAAGGGAAGGGAACAACATATAGAGTCATATGTAATGACTCAAAAATATCTTGTTGGTTTAGAAAGATTGCATAGAAAATATTCAAGCTTCCCAGCATGCCCTATTAAATCTAGAAGGCTACTCCGTGAAATAGTTTTCCCAAAAAGTGTTAGGAAACAACACTGGCCAATTAGAATGTCTCATGTTGTTCCTTTTTTTTTAATTGGACATCTGCATAAAAAAGATAATCTTTCCAACACCCTAAGGCAACACAATAACATCTGGAAGAACCTGAAAAACTTATGCACTTCATGGGAAAGTGTAAAGTCAGCGTCATACAACATTATTCCAAAGCATAAAACCTGAAAGTTTACCTAAAGGATGAGCCCAGGCTTGAAACACTTGTGTAATATGATAAATGAATTTTCAAAAACTGCATCTGATATTATACTGTAACGTAACATTTTAAGTTATTTATAATTTTATTAAAGCGTTTATTGCTGTTTATCTCAATACGGTGGGTTCTAAGACGGGACAAATATGACAACATACTTCAAAATGTATTTACGTATTAATTTTCTTTGCCGTCCATCTCGCGAGGTGATTCTGGGCGGCTTATATTTTCAATAAATGCAAACACATGCCTAGGTATCTCTCTTGACTTCATGAAGTACTTGCTCTAGGCAAGCTCAGTGGCAATCTAGAAAGGGGGAGGCAACCTCGGTTCTTTTATGACTCGTGGACTTCAACTCCCACAATTCCTGAGCCAGCATGGCTCATCTTGGAAACTCTCCCTTTCCCCTCAGCATAGCTGACTCAGGAATTCTGGGAGTTGAAGTCCACGAGTCATAAAAGAGCCGAGGTTGCCTACCCCTTTCTAGATTGCCGCTGAGCTTGCCTAGAGCAAGTACTTCATGATCTGCTGAGGAAAGAAGCAGGCAACACCAAACTCGATCTTCTACGTAGTATTTCCTCCACCTTGAATACTATTAAAGGTGGCGCTTGGCATCTTTGCTACTTCTTTTCCCCAAGGATTTTTGCCTAGCTTAGAACTCCACAGGGGCTTTGAATGGATGTGGCTGGGCTTGACAAAGAGTGAACTTTCACTCTTCCGTTCAAAAAGCAAAAGGGTAGGAACTTGCTATGCCAAAGGAGGCAAAACATATCTGAAATCTGTTCCCTGATGATTAAACGGTAACACCCACACCAAGATGTTTGCATTGCTATTCCATCAGATGCCATGAGTCTGTGGATTTGCTGGAATAAAAAAATGTGTGTGATTTTTATCCCAGCAAAGACTCATGGCAATCTTATGGAATAGCAATGCAAACATTCACAGTATATCACAAAACTGTGCAATTAGATTGAAGCACGTATTCCTAGTATGTGAAACAAACTGACAGCTTGATGGAGCAAGAGGACAATGACTGTATGTTATGACATGGGTGGGCAATTCTTTGCCAGCCACTCAGTTTCATAGTAGGTAGGACAATGAAGTCGTGATATTATATAAATTGGAGGAACTTTGATTTTACAGCTATTTTTTGCACGTATCATTATTTATTGTTTAAAAGAAGCTACTAAGGTATATGAAATCCGTCCAATTATTTACACATCTTATTTTTCATTTAAAAATAGTAGGAAACCGTATCGGATATTTTCTAAACTTCCTGAGAGTGAGGACAATCAACCAGTGGAACAGCCTGCCTCCAGAAATCATGGGCGCTCCATCATGGAGATTTTTAAGAAGAGGCCAGACAGTCACTTGTCTGAGAGGGTATAGGTTCTCCTGCTTGAGCAGGGGGCTGGACTAGAAGACCTCCAAGGTCCCTTCCAGCTCTATTCTATTTTATTCATGGAAATCCATCAGTATAAATTTGAAGCTGCTAAGAACTGCACAAAGGGTGCTTAGAGGCCACAGTGCAGTTCACAATTGGTTAACACTTGTCCTTAGGAAGTCCAACTACTTACTTTCAGTTCCTGTGGCAAACGCTTAGTTAGCTACTCTGTAATATTAGCAGAATATATTTAAGTCTCAGAGCAGTCATTGTCCTAGGGATGCAGTCTGTCTACAGTTTCTTAGTTCATGATATGAAACATGCTGACTGTGAAAACTAGGGTGCTAAAGTATTACTACGTGCATAGATAGTATTTCCTGGGACAAAACAAGATAGCCCATCTTTAGCAGCTGTTTCCCAGCTTCAGACATCATGTGAGTATTTTTATGGGTATTGTAAATATTACTAGCTAAAGCTTGCAGTCAAGGGCGGAAAGAAAACTGGTTTAACCTTTCCTGCACTGTATATTCTCTATTGAATTCAGTGTATTTTAGTACAGGGCTTTTCAACCAGTGGTACGGGTACCACCTGTGGTACATTGGCACCTGGCAGGTGGTACACGACCATCCTAGAAAAGTGGTAGCGGGGGAGGGGAATGAGCTGAACCGGTGGCAGCACTGCACAAGCCTGAACGAGAGACGGCTGGAGCTGCAGGGCTGTCGGGGCTCAACAGAAGCGCCAGGATCAGCGCCAGGCTCCAGCTGGAGCTCGGCGCTGATCCTGGCACTTCTGCTGAGTGCAGAAGAAAGGCGCCGATCAGCTGGAATGTTGCAGCATCTCCAGGGTCTTGTGATTTACATTCAGATGCTTGGCAACTGATTCATATTTATGACGGTCACAGTGTCCCAGGGTCATGTGAAGTGACCAAAAACTTCTGCAACCACCCAGCAGAGGGCAGGGGAAATAAAAACCAAACACCCCCACCCCACCCCCTCTGCCAATCCTCAACAGAAATGCCCAGAACAATGAAAACCTCGGACAGGAGGAAGAGCGCCGCCAGGCGGGCAGACAGGTGTCTTGCTGGGCACTTTTTTCAGTGCCATTGTCGCTTTGAACAGTCACTAAGCAAACTGTTGTATGTTGAGGAATACCTGTACTTCATCAATTTTTTCCTTTTTTTTGGTCAAGTTTTTGACACCTAGCTAGGCGACTGGTGGTACTCGCATGCTGCCATATCCTAAAAGTGGTACAATGGGTGAAAAGGTTGAAAAGCCCTGTTTTAGTAGACTGAACCCACTTGTCAGAATGTCAACATGTCCTTGCAAGATGCATTCAATTTAAATAAATCAGGAGCTAGTGCTAACTATCAGTTACTTAAATAATTCATTCTTCAAAAAAGGGAATAAAAATTCAAAACAATAAAAAGCCTGATTATTCCAGTTATGTACTGCTAAATCACAAATCTGAAAGATATTTCTAGAATTCCCAAGGATAAAGACAAGTTCTTACGGGCTGAACTCTTGGAAACATTTACAAATATAGGATTGGCAAAAAAAAACACCAAAACCACAAGTTGCCTGACTATATACAACAACTCAGTCGTTCTTCCACTATGGAAAATAATAATGAATTCTTCACTCTACATTTTTGCTACCTCTTGCTCTGAATCCTACTTAAGTTCACAACACTCCCAAATAACAAATCAATTTAGCAGCACAGTCATTCTGTAACAGGGTCCCCAAATATCTATTAAATAGACGATGGCATCATTGCATTGATTAATATCAGCTGCTTGATAACATCATTACCCAAATGATAAAATGTGCACCTTTTGCAGTATATAGCATCACCACATAAGTGACTCAACCCCATTTCCTGGTCAGCTGACCTTCAGAAGCCTTGGCTTTTAGCTGCTGCTGCTAAATGTTAAAGGCCTTCTTTAATCACAGATGAAAGAGCCAACCTGGTGTCTATTACCAGACCTCTCAAAAATGTGCCCAGCTGGGTTTTGTGTGCAACATCAGCTCTTTCTTAAGGGTGCTGCTCCACAGGTTACTGGATATGAGACCCTGTTTTTCAAGTTGGGCTGTATAGGAATCTTTTGGGACTGTTGCTATTGTACCAGCCTGTCAGCTGCATAGCAAAGTCCTTGCCTGAGCTTCTTGACTCTGTTTCAGGGTTGGCAGTGCAGTTCCCCAGGTTTGTGGTCCTGGGGATGACTTCAGTCAGCTTTTCCTAGGGACAGGCTCTGAGGTAGCTGTTATAGGGTCTATCCCTAGTAGGGGGTCTATCCCAGATCATCCAGAGCAGTGGTCCCACCCCTGGGTTTTCTCATCAGAGCAGCAGCAATATGATCTGGATTTGGGGGGGGGGATTCTGTGCCTCACATGTCATGGTCAGTTCTTGCCCTGGTAGTAACCAGATCCTCTGGCACTGCCCCCTGGCAAAGGGAGACTGGATGTATTCGATTGGTCCACTCAGAAGAAGAAGAAGAAGAAGAAGAAGAAGAAGAAGAAGAAGAAGAAGAAGAAGAAGAAGAAGAAGAAGAAGAAGAAGAAGAAGAAGAAGTTGGAAGGGACCTTGGAGGTCATCTAGTCCAACCCCCTGCTAAGGCAGGAAACCCTATACCATTTCAGGCAATTGGCTGTCCAGTCTCTTCTTAAAAACCTCCACCTCTGGAGGCAGGTTGTTCCACTGGTTAATTGTTCTAACTGTCAGGAAGTTTCTCCTTAGTTCTAGGTTGCTTCTCTCCTTGACTAGTTTCCATCCGTTGCTTCTTGTCCTGCTTTCAGGTGCTTTGGAGAATAGCTTGACTCCCTCTTCTTTGTGGTAGCCCCTGAGATATTGGAACACTGCTATCATGTCACCCCCTCACCCTTCTGTTCATTAAACTACACATACCCAATTCCAGCAACCGTTCCCGATATGTTTTAGCCTCCAGTCCCCTAATCATCTTTGTTGCTCTTCTCTGTACTCTTTCTAGAGTCTCAACATCTTTTTTACATCGTGGTGACCAAAACTGGATGCAGTATTCCAGGTGTGGCCTTACCAAAGCATTGTAAAATGGTATTAGTACTTCACTTGATCTTGATTCTATCCCTCTGTTAATGCAGCCTAGCACTGTGTTGGCTTTTTTGGCAGCTGCAGCACACTGCTGCCTCATATTTAAGTGATTGTCCACTAGGACTCCGAGGTCCCTCTCACAGTTACTACTATTGAGCAAGGTACCACCTATACTATACCTGTGCATTTGATTTTTCCTGCCTAAATGTAGAACCTTACTTTTTTCACCATTGAAAAAAGTGACTGATGAACCCAGATGGTTTCCAGAGCTGGGCGTATTCCTGATGGTTTGCCTGAACCTTGGTCATTGTGTGGAACCAGAGGGCAGCTGAGCCTCTGGATCAGATCACAGTCATTCAACCTCTCCTCTCTCATTGGTCCGATTAATCTCCATGGTTTACAGAAAAGCTTAGAGTAATGAAACAGGTCCTGTTACATGGCGTTCTACAGGGTTCAGCATTCTCTCCACTCCTATTTAATATCTTCATGAAACCGCCGGGTGAGATCATTCATCGACGTGGAATATGGTATCATCACCTTGTTGTACATTGTCCAGAGTAATTTGTCCATGAAATGGGCGGTTATATAAGTATGACAATATATTTAGTAAAGCTACTAAACAAAGCTGTGGTTTCAGTAAAAAGTCCACAACCCTCCTGCTTAAACGGCCACCTCCATTAATGAGTTTATGCAAAATTTGGGTACAGTTGCAATAGACAGCATAGTGAAAAATCAAATTGTTTAATCTGTCTTTCTTATTCTAAATTCCTTCTAGGAGTTCAAACTAGAATACAGAGAATTATAGAATTATATCATGGCCGATGATACATTAATATTCTATGGTTATGCTCAAAGCTGGAAAATAGCTATGCTGTGTGATATATGTTACTAAAACATAATAAGCAAACCTCACTTATAGCAATACTGTTGAAGTAAACAAAGCTGGTTGTAACCATGTTGTGGATGACTGCTAAATTCAACAAGCTCATATCACAGCTTGCAAACTAACCATAGTTTTAAAAACACACTCATTGCCACAACACAAATAAGTCCAACAGCAGTGGAAATCAAAGACTAATCCCAGACTATAAATTTACTGTTTCTGGTGGAATATAACTCCATCCAAAACAAGCTTCACTTCATTCCCAAAGTTCAGGTTTTTTTTTTTAATGGCCCTTCCTTTTTGTCTGGATTTTATTCATCTTGTACTTTCTTATACAGTAAGCTGGTTTGGTGTAGTAGTTGTGGCACCAGGCTAGAAACTGGAGTTCTAGTCCCACCTTAGGCATGAAACCAATCTGGTGACCTTGGGCCATCCACTCTCTCTCAGCCCGAGGAAGCAGGCAATGGCAAACCACTTCTGAAATCTTGCCAAGATAACTGCAGGAAACTGTCTAGGCATTTGCCAAGGAAAAGACTGACTCAGAGGCATACACTCTCTCTCTCATGAAGCCTACTGTCCAGATCAGACAATGACTCAAAGGTAGTGATTCCCCCCCCCCTTTGAAATTAGAATTAAAAGGAACAATAAAGCCAGGTGTTATCACTACACTTATGGCACCAAGTTCAAACTCTGCATGGTCTTCCTCAGTAAGTTCATGAAGCAAAGAAACAGAGAAGATACGCGTAGAAGATAAGAACCCTGAAATATATCATAGACCTATGTTTAGATGTCAAGCAGTCCCAAAGCATCACATTCTTGGTATGAAAAAAATGACTGTAACCACTACAAAGCAGTATCCACAAGATCAAATCTGGCCAGAAAATACAAAAGGATATCCCATTTCATGGTACTGAAAACCACTGAGAAATGCAGTACTACTACTAAAGGCTACAATTCCTGCATTTAGTTTTAAATAAAAGGAACATCCACCAAAGTAACTCAAGCAACCTCAGTATCACACCCGGTTCAAACCTCAATTGAAATGTGTCCAGAAAATCAGTGTCATCCAGGTGCATATTGAGCTGTGGTGCTACCACTTTCTTAACCAATGTCCCCAAGGGTCAAATATTAAATAGTCTTCTGGGTGAAAAGAAGGCTTAATAAAGTTTTTAAAACGGCCTTCTTACGGCATACAGGAGCACATCCTATATTTCAGGAGGCACCAATCACTCAAGCAAGAGGCATATAGAAAACAAGAAAAGATTATTAAAATAAAGGCATCTGGAATAAAACAAGTTTTTATTTAGCTTACATTCAACATTATTTGACATTCTATTAGACCCTTTATATAAATCAAAGACTCATTAAATCATCACTAGTGTTGGATGGTTACTATAGTTTATTTATTTATTTATTTAGATTTATATACCGCCCCTCTCCGAAGGGACTCGGGGCGGTGTACAGGGCAATTAAAACACTATAAATAACACATAATGTATAAAAATTAAAATAGAATTAAATCAAATAGCCCTAAAGAATGAACACATTCTAAAATTAACATTTGTTTAAAATTTAAAATCTAAAATCCCAATCCCTCAGTCCAGGCCGGCAAGTTCAAATAGCCAAGTCTTCAGGTTGCGGCGGAACGAGCGAAGGTCGGGAGCCATCCGGAGCTCAACCGGAAGCTGATTCCAGAGGGCAGGCACGCCCACAGAGAATGCTCCCCCTGGGGGCCGCCAGTTGATATTCCCTGACCAACGGCACCCTGTGGGAACGCACAGGGCGATGGGAAGTTAACGCCGGCAAAAGGTGCTCCCGTAAATAACCCGGACCCATGCCATTTAGTTAACTGACAGATATATATTCACAAATATATACCCGTGTTTCCCCGAAAATAAGACCAGGTTTTTTGTTGGGTTTTTTTGCCTCCAAAGAGGCACCAGGTCTTATTTTCGGGGGATGTGTTACTCAGCTCTGGCACCGACAGCCCTGCCCAACAGGTCCACTTCTTCTGGGACGGAAGGAGCAGCTTCATTCTGCAGCTGCCTTCCAGCCTGCATTTTGCAGTCAGGCTATGCAGCCGAGTACCGAGCTATGGATTGAATCCATAGCTCAGTCCTCGGCTGCAGAGGTCTGGCAGAACCAAGCTATGGATTGAAGCCATAGCTCAGTTCTCGGCTGCACAGGCCTTCTGGAAAGGCCTGTGACTGAGAAATGCAGGCCTGGCTGCAGAAGATGCCGAGGGGGAAAGGCCTGGCTGCAAGGTATGTGGGTGTGGGGTGTGTGAGGCAGATCCTCACCCCTACCCCCACCCTAGCTCGATTTTTAAGCATGTGCCTCGCTGCCAAACTAGGGCTTATTTTAGGGGTTGGGCTTATATTAAGCCCACCCCCAAAAATCAAGCTAGGGCTTACTTTCAGGGTAGGCCTTACTTTCGGAGAAACGTGGTATTATTTTACAGTCAGATAGAGCCCTAATATAGTCAAAATAGGAAAATATAGACATATATGTTTTCTATCTGTAGTAAGAAAGTTAGAAAAATAGAGACCCTCAGCTCGTGTAAAGCCTTATGTTGTACATGGGGGCATGTTATAATGTAACATCTGTATCTGTCTGCTCAGAGAGCTTAAAAGACAGCAGACTGTATATATATCATTCTGATAGATTCGGTTAGAATACAGCAGTAACAACGAAAGACTATGATGGTGTCTATATGAAGCGGTCTCCAAATATAACACAATATAATATTTGCAAAAAGATCACTAACTCATCACTTTCTCTTTTTTTCTGAATCATTCCAATTACTGAAATTAATGCATTAGCTCTGGTTCCTTGAGCCACAGAATATCCTCAGCTAGACAGTAATAATAAAATGCACATTTATTTATTTACATAAACCTACTTACTGCCCTGTGCCTAAAAGTTGCAATATAAAAGAACTGCACCCCAATCATATTGGGATTACGGTTGTACACTACCCAGAGTCACTTCATATGCAATATAAACGCCACGCAAACATATTACATAAATATTCCATCCTCCCCAAATAACAATTAGTAGGTAAGTGCATTTATTCCAGGAGAAATATATCAGTTCTCAGTTTCATAAGAAATTAGCATGAAGGAGTATTTTTCCAGATCCAACACTGGGAAATGCTGTAAAAGATGGCCCAAGATGGTCCAAACTGATCTGTATTTTTTTTAAAAAAAATCATATTGAGCATTTTGCACTGTACCTTGAATTCCCTTATGAATAAACAGCACCCTGCAGCAGGGGATATAGCGAAGAGATCCTACTTCTCTGACTAATTTGTAGAAGTTTAATCTCCTACCTGCAAAATATCTGTCTTACATTCAATACTCTGACATTTTTACATTTACTCTAATATGTCCTGGGGTGCTCACTTGGTGCTTTCACTTCAAAGATGCCAAGCACTGTTGGCCCTCTCTTAAAACAAATGTATTTTTCCCTTGGGATCCCATGGCTCCTGCCACACTGGCCTAACAAAAGAGACATCTTCTTCTTTTAAAGAGTTGCTTGACAAGTACTACTTGAATGCCCCACATGCTCCAAATCACATTTTCTGTTTCAAATCCAGCTCATACAACACAGCACTCCTTCATACTCTACTATGGCCTTTACAGTCCAAAAAGCTCAAGACAGCATAAAGAGGTTTTCTTTGCAGATAAAAGATTAGGAGTGGACAGCTTTCACAAGGTCGTCAAAATGAGTTAGCCGCTAAGCTGTCTGTATGATGGTAAAAGTACATCCTCTTTTTTCCTGATCTATTACTTTCCCCATCATTATAGACTTCACAAGGTAAGATGTCAACACACGATGTCCAAAGTATTATAATTTGTGACTGGTTATTTGTGTCTCCAGCGAGATCTCTGAATAGATTTGTTCTATGATGAATTTTTTGGTGTGAGTTTGTGTTTGTTATTTTTATTTTTTGGCAATCTATGGTGTACTCGTAATTTTCTCCAATACAAAAATTAATATTCTTTCTATCCTGTTTCTTGAAGTCCATCTTTTGCTTCCATAAAGTGTTCCAAGGAAAAAATATTGCCTGCCGGCATGATTCTGATATTTGTAGGTGTAAACACATCATATCTGAATATCTTTTCCAAGGCCTTCACTGCTACTCTACCAAGTGCAAATCTGTGATGTTATTTGTTGATTGTTGGTTCCTTCACTATTGATAGCTTTTGTCTTTTAGGATCTACTATTTCAATATCATTGTTCATTCTAAAGTCGGTTGCTGTACATGTTGTCATTAATTGGGTTTATATTTAATCTTAGGACATTTTTTCACTGTTCCTAGAGTAGACTTTCATTACTAGAGCTTGCACTTAATTTGTATTTTCAGCTTCCAGGGCAATGTCATTAACATAGTGCAGGTTGTTTTAATTTTAAAACCCTGTTTATCCTCTTCCAGTCCAGCTTCCCTCAATATATATTGCGCATATAGTTTGAATAAATAATGGGAGCGTATACAGCCTTAATCTTGAGTCAGCCTGTTTCACCATGTCCCATTTTAACTCTGACTTCTTGACCTGCAAACTGATTTCAGATGAGGATGATGTGTTATGATTGCTACTTTCCTAAGCACATTCCACAATTTGATGTGCTTTTAAATATGCCAAACGTTTGATATATAAAAAGGGAAACATTCATTTTTGCTGCCTCATTTTAACATTGATAGCTACAACTGATAGCTACATATAGATTGTTGTATTTTAATATATTGGCATGCATAAGAAAATGTTGATACACTTCAAATTTGCAAAATTAGGGGAAATTATACATCTTCACAATCTGGACATCATACATCATAAAGGAATTCTGGAATGTTTGCGTAATCAAATTTTAACACAGCTATGCCTGCCACATATGCAAATGCTTGCAAAAACTGCCATCAGGCATTACTGCTCTTGTTCCTGATAGTCTCCATCTCCTGATTTAATTAGCTGAAAATGACATATAATGATGCATAAGAGGCCGTACCTACGCCCCTAAAAAAAAATAGGTTAGTATAATTTATCTTGCTGACGGCTCAGCTATCAACATACCAATGCATAAATAAGATTTTAAATTAAGCAAGCACAAAACAAAGCATAGCCGCCAATACATGTGCTGTTCATGGCACTGACGAGTCATGTCATTTGACCAACAAAGACTAAGCACACCAAAATTGGTGTTCAGCAGTCTTGAAAGTTTTGCCACATAAACATCATGTACTTCATAAAAGCCTGCACGCATCAATCCTTTTCAGTAGTGTATCTCTAATTAGCAAATACGTTTTCAGTAGTATATCTCTAATTAGCAAATACATTTTGACGGAAAGTTATCTGACTGTGCCCTACAGTCCTGCTGTTTTTAAAGCTATTTTTTTCTCTTTCTTCATACTCTTGACTTACAAGTAACGTAAAGTAAAACTCTCATAAAAGGCAACATGTTCTATTTCTTCCTACTTATATTTATATTAATCATTCTGAGGCTGGACAACAACTTTACAGGCACTGAGAGAGTATACTTAAAGGACATATTCTTCTCAAAGGAGGCAGCTGCAAAGTTGTGAAAACATTCACCCTGAAAGGTTTTTATTTAAACTTTGATGGCACAATGTACAATTATATCTGTAGAATGAAACACTTTGGCCATAACTTTTTCAAACTCATGCCTATAATCACAAAGACTGAAATATATTTAACTGAAACCTGATCCCTCTAACGCAGCATTCTGATTCATACAAGGGCCAACGAGGGTGTACCAACAAGTTTTAAAAACAAAACCAGGAGAGCAACAGTTCTGCTTTGCTACTGCTCTTTGGTAACTAGCAAATATGGTCTGTTTCAGGAAGCAACATATAACCATATAACCATCGAGCAGTAATCAGGAACTCACCAATTCTCTGTTAATACCGTAAGCTGCTAGAAATATCATATACTGCGTGTTATCCATATTTATTCAGTAAAATATGCTTATTAAAATCATATTGGTTCAAAATTAAGTAGCAGAGGTGTTTGGTTTTTTTTAAAATTTACTGGCCAACAAATAAAAGATTGAACAAATGAATTATCAGAATTATTAGAATACTCCCAAGCCTGATACAAATCAGCAAATCATTAAAACTCAGCAGTGGTTTTGAGGATTTCAGCTACAATTTATATATAAGAGTTTCACTCTCCCAATAATTACCTTGTAAGGCAGCGATCCCCAACCTTTGCAGGTTGGTGGCCGGACTGAGGGGCGGGGGAGAAGGAACCACTCATGCACAAGGGAAGCCTTTGGGGCACAGTTTTGCACTTCTTCCGCCTTTTCCGCACCAACAGCTTTGCAAAGGGACTGAAGGCCTGAAGCAGCACGGCATCGCTCCCCTGAAGCCTTCTGGCCATTTGCAAAAGCTTTTGACACAGAGAAGAGAACCCTTTAGGGTTGCAATTTCATGCTCCTTCAGATTCACTGAGCTGTCCGACGCTCCATAAGCAGATCAGGTGTCCTGCGCAGGCAGCCTCGGTGAGTCAGCAAAGCTGAGCAGGGCACGCTCGTCCAGCTCAGCCTCTGCTCTCACTGCTCCGCATTTGGAGCATCAGGTGGCTTGGAGGTCCAGAAGAAGGGAACTGGGCGGCGCAAGCAGCAGGCCTGGGTGCACGCATGTGCACATGCAGCTCCATTCACGCAAGAGAGAAGAGAAGCCCTTGGGGTGCTGCTCGTGTGAGTGGAGCAGTGGGTGAGTGCTGGCCCACTGCTCCCGTGGCCAGATTCTGAATAGGCTGGGCTCTTCAATATCATTCCCAAACTACATCATTTAATTCTTTTAATCAAAGAACAAATACTATTAATTATTCTGATGACCAGCCTTAACAAAGTCTCCCCTTGCAAATCAGATATTCTGAGTGCTGCTCAGCCCACACTATAGTTTACCATATCTGAATGGAAGAGTAAAACCACACTGGAACACAGAAAGAAGTAGATTATTTGGACTCCTGATGGTCTAGATTCAGGCCCAGACAGAGGTCAAATACTGAACTGGTTGATCTTACAAATAACCAATGGCAGGATTTGAATATGGGTAGCATAATGTTAGGGGGCAAAGGATCAGGATCATACATTAAGTTGGAATTCAGAAGATGTATTGCTCAAGAATCTAATTATGTAAAGTTCAATACTAAATTGGTGCCACATAAGAGTCACAGGATTCAAGAGGACCTGGACTTAGAACATTTGTGGGAACATAATGATGCTAAGCTGATGATGCACTTAATCCACTCCCAGCTCTGCTTGGTCTTCTCTCAGTGGCATTTAATAACATCAACTGCAATATCTTCCTGTGTTGTCTGGGAAGAAAACCATTCTGCTCCATTAGTTCCCAAGCAGTTAATTTCAGGAGCCTATGAAAGAAAGGTTCAGCATTCGGGTATCCCTATACAGGGTGCTCCAGGGTTTGATTTTCTCTCAACCCCTTTTGCTTAAGATCCACACAAAGCATAAGTCAGTTAGCTTATTGTACAAACTGGTGGAATATATAATGAAAGTTAAAATAATGGAGCATGTAGAATAGCAACCTTGTTGAAGGAGAGTTACCATGACTTCTACACTGATAGGTTCTGCTTAAGTTCTTTGAAAGTGTCAAAAACATGCAGATGGAGGTAATCCTATTGACACCTGAATTTCAAAAAGCTTTTGACGAAGTTTCTCTTTGAAGACCTGAGAAATTGGAATAATCATGGGATTACAGAAGTGGTCCTCCAATAGACTGGTAACTTGGTTGAGCAACGAAAAATAAAGAGAAGGAATAAATGAGCATTTACACAAATGAAAGTAAGGAATGGGATCTTCTGTCTACTTCTAGCCAATAAATTAGGAAAAGTTTCAGATGAAACAAAATTATTTAATATTTAATTTAATTTAATTTAATAATATTTGTATACCGCCCTTCTCCCTGAGGACTCAGGGCGGTTCACAGGGCAGAATAAAATACTAAATACAAACGTTAAAACAAGATTAAATAATTGCCCATATTAAAACAGTTGGAATAAAATTCTAAAACACCAAGTTAAAATTAAAGCACAAAATTAAATTAAAAAATCCCACCAATCCCCATCAGGCTAGGCCAGCTTGTACAAACAGAAACGTCTTGAGGTCGCGGCGAAAGGAGCGAAGATCGGGCGCCATCCGGAGCTCTACCGGTAGCTGGTTCCACAGCTCCGGAGCGCCCACAGAGAAGGATCTCCCCCTGGGGGCCACCAATCGACATTCTCTGATCGGTGGCACCCTGAGGAGGCCCTCTCTGTGGGAACGCACAGGGCGCAGGGAGCTTGATGCCGGCAGCAGATGTTCCCTAAGGTACTCCGGCCCCATGCCATGAAGGGCTTTGAACACTGTTACCAGTACCTTGAATCTCACCCGGAAGACAACTGGCAACCAATGCAGCTCACGGAGCAGCGGTGTAATGTGGGAGTATCGGGAGACTCCCAACACAACTCTCGCGGCTGCATTCTGTACCAGTTGGAGCTTCCGGGTGGTCCTCAAGGGCAGCCCCATGTAGAGAGCGTTGCAGTAGTCCAGACGAGAGGACATGAGCGCATGAGTGACCGTGCACAAATCATCCCGGCTAAGATAGGGCCGCAACTGGCGCACCAGGCGAACCTGGGCGAAGGCCCCCCTAGTCACAGCTCCTATATGGTCTTCCAAGGTGAGCCGTGAATCTAGGAGGACTCCCAAGTTGCGAGCCCTATCTACGGGGGGTAATAGTTCACCCCCCATAGCCAGAGGTGGAACATCCGAATAAACCCGGGATGAAGGTATGCAAAGCCACTCAGTCTTGTCGGGGTTGAGTTGGAGTCTGTTCCTCCCCATCCAGACCCGAACCGCCTCCAGGCACCGGGACATCACGTTGAGGGCATCACTGGGGTGGTTTGGGGTCGAAAGGAAAAGTTGGGTATCATCAGCGTTGATACGGGTATTTTTAAGATCACTTGTTTTATCCTTCTAATATATACAGAGTATATACAGAGTATCGTTGACGTTCTCTTCTACCTAGATATCTGGCAGGATAAGACACTGAAACAAGCATTCTTTACAGGAGATAAGAATAGCTTTTTCCTTCACCACCTTCTGGAAATTTATTAAAACTATAGGTAAGTCCTCAATTAACAATGGTGAGACTGAAATATCCATCACTAAGCATAAAGTGCAATGTCACAAAACCATGCTACTTAGTGATGGCAGTTCTGGCATTTCAAGCAGTCCCCAATTACCATCCCCCTAGTTAAACAAAAAAGGGACGCGGTGGTTCAGCGGGTTAGGACGCTGAGCTTGTCGATCAGAAGGTCGACAGTTTGGTGGGTCGAATCCCGAGTGCCGCGTTAACAGAGTGAGCGCCTGTTACTCGTCCCAGCTTCTGCCAACCTAGCAGTTCAAAAGCACGTAAAAATGCAAGTAGAAAAATAGGGACCACTACAGTGGGAAGGTAACAGCGTTCCGTGCACCTTTGGCGTCTAGTCATGCCAGCCACATGACCACGGAGACGTCCTCAGACAAGCGCTGGCTCTTCGGCTTTGAAATGGAGATGAGCACTGGCCCCTAGAGTCAGAAACAACTAGCACGCATGTGCGGTGGAAACTTTACCTTTACCTTTAGTTAAACAAATTGCCATAGGACATTAAATGAGGATCTCACTGTGGCTGTGATTTCCAACTTCCTGCTATCTTGCCCATTGACTTTCCTTTTCAGGGAAGGTTCCAAATCACAATCACATGACCATAGTTGTATATTCAAAAGGCTACTGAATGAAAGGTCATTAACTGAGGACCACCTGTATTTGAACTCAACAGCCTTCAGGGAATAATACTGTTGTCTTAGTGAGATCAGGCCTGATCTACTGTTTATTACTTCATTGGTATTTATTATGTATAAGTAGTTGCTTCCTCGCTTAGAATCAACTGCAACATGAAGCAACAAAAGCTAAGTATCTTTTGCATATACTTTCCATTGGGATGTCTTCTTTGCTTTTCGTTGTGATTTTCTTTTTATGACTATCGCATTGTAAATTACCATTAAATATTCAGACTAGGTGGAAAACAGGTAATATGACTTGTAACATGTATTACAAGGAGCTGCTTGGATGCTTCCTCCCATGCTCATTTGAATGAAAATGAGGTGCTCATTTGCTAAATGAACACGGCATGTTTAACAGTATAACTGTTGTCTGCTGTTTTGTTTCCAGTACAAATCAAAGAGCTGCTTTAAAGCACTACATCAGGGGTCCCCAACCCCCAGTCTGTGGATCAGTACCGGGCCGCAGCATGCCAGCAACCGGGCCACACAAACAAGCAAGGCCCCATCCGCAAGATGCAGGCAGCGCACAAAACCATGCACCCTCCAGTCCGCGGAAAAACCTCCCTCCATGGAACTGGTCCCTGGTGCCCAAAAGGTTGGGGGCCACTGCACTACATGGTTTGGTATCCGGGTACCTACAAAACCAACTGTCCCCCCCCCGATTCATCCTACCACGTGCAATCTTTAAATATCAACTATGCTAAAGATCAGAATCACATAAGCCATGTATTTCCTGTGATACTTTATGGAAGTAAAAGTTGGTCTTTAAACAGAATAGGAAGAATATTGACACCTTTGAACACTGAATTTGGAGAAGACTGCTGAGTATACTGTTGACAGCCAAGATGGATGCATTAGGTCAGGGGTTCCCAAGCTGGGGGTGCAAGACGATATTCCAGGGGGTGTGAAAACTTGGGTTTTCAAAATTATAGCGTGTATGCATAATTATTATATGCATAATTCATTGCCGTTATTTTGAACTTTTGTAAGGGGTTGTGAGAATATATCAGAAGCGTTCCAGGAGCGCAGGGTATAGAAAAGGTTGGGAACCGCTGCATTAGGTGAACATCCAGCTCTCTGGAAAAGGCTCTAATGCTGGGAAAGGTAGAAGGATAGAGAAGAAATGACCAACAAGTAAATGAGTGGATTGAGTTACAATGGCGATCAATGCACATTGAGAGACCTGAAAGAATAAGGTAAGGATTGATGTGGAGAAAATCTACGTGGTTGCTAGGAGTCTAAAACGATTTGGCTCATAATCAATCATCAATCAATGCTAAGGGTTTCCATCCCCTGGAGATAAGGGCAGTGAAACCTTGACACACCTTCCCAGTGGCTTTCCTTTCCCACCCCCCTCCCCCAACACCTCATCACCTGAGATATGGAATGCCTCCACCTTCTAGTCCCTAAAATGTTTCGCACAGAATGAATAGATGCACTGATGGCATCTATGGACTGACTTAATTAGGCTAGATCAATGGTGATTTTAAACACTGTATTCTGTTTTGCAAACCACCTGGAATCCTTTAGGAAGTGAATGCTTTATATAACTGTATAAATAAACTGGCATCATTCTTACTATGAAAATAGTATATATGACCAAAAACAGATACATTTTTAGGCCTAGAAAAATATTTTCCATCAGCTTGCACAAGGAAATTCAAGTTCTCTGTTTAGATAAACCAGAAACATTTTCCCTCATCACCCCTCCCTCTATTGCCAATATGCTACACAAATCAACATAGTGACATCTGGATTGATTGAATTGTTTTAATGGGAGAGGTTGCCATTGCCTTAAACAACTGCTTTATTTGCAAGCAAATACTTCAACTGAAATGCAGCTGTAATTTCCTTTTCACTGGTGATATACTTGTATATATATATTCCTACAAAAAGTCATCTCATTGTTTTTTCACATTCCTTTTCCTATTCAGAGCTGCAATATGTTTGTGCTTTGCACAAGTCATCTGAAGGCTTTCAATAAAGATCACAAGCAAGGTTTAGCAAAGGTCACTGCTAAACCTTCATACATCAAAATCAGCCATGGAAGGTGTCCACTAGCTTTAACCCCAGTAGCCATAAATTAGCAAAACAGCATTTGTGACCATGTCAGCAGCCAGTAAAAACCAGAAATATTCTTCCATAAGATTAGAAGAGCAGATACAACTCAGCAACCTTTCCTTTAATACATTAAGTGGAGTGGCATGCTTTGCTTTGCAACAGATAATTTCAGCTTTATTAAGTATTCTGAATTTAGGCTGGGTATTCTTTTGTAGTAAATCCAGTTTTGTAACATCATATTTCATGAGTAATGCTACTATAATATCCTCTTGGAAAATAAGTCATGATCCAGTTTGACTGATGACTGCATAAGCAACTACACTGTACATAACATTTGCAGTACAGGTAGTCCTCAACTTAAAACCACAATGTAGCCCAAAATTTCCATTGCTAAGCAAGACAGTTGCTAAGAAAATTTTGAGCCATCTTACAACCTTTCTTGACACAGTTGTTAAGTCAATCACTGCAGTTGTTAAGTTAATAACAATAGTTAAGTGAATCTGGCTTCCCAATTGACTTTGCTTGTCAGAAGGTTACAAAAGGTAATCACATGATCCCGGGACACTGCAACCTTTCGTAAATATATGCCAACTTCCAAGCATTTGAAATCTGATTGTAAGTGTGACAAATGGTCATAAGTCATTTTTTTCAGTGTCGTTGTAACTTCAAACTATCACTTAACGAATGGTTGTAATGTCTAGGTCCTATATTACCATTAATACAAGTAAAATTGTTCGAGAGGTCCTTGCTACAATGAAGCCTTCACATAAATACAAATATACCTCTTCTAATGCCATATACAGT
The DNA here is from genome assembly GCF_947247035.1 of Vipera ursinii. Taxonomy (NCBI): domain Eukaryota; kingdom Metazoa; phylum Chordata; class Lepidosauria; order Squamata; family Viperidae; genus Vipera; species Vipera ursinii. The sequence goes on along the minus strand of NC_139513.1, from coordinate 45,561,731 downwards.
TCACAATGCTATCCTATACCTTATTGCCCAAAAGAAAAGGCATATAAAATTGCAGTCATTTCAATCTCAAATGAAAGAAAAAAATATGAAAGCATTACCTAGCTTTGTAGTCATTATGTTCACCTTAAGTTTTTAAACAAAACTTGCAACACAAGTATTATAATGGAGTAATAAGGTAAAATATTAAATGCATGTTAACTCCAATCTAAGAAAGAATTCTTACTACTATCTTTTAACATTTAATAAATATTAAAAGGGTATAAGAACAAAATATGCCACAGAGACCTGAGCCTACGATTTGGCAAATTATGAGTTAAATTATTAATTTAAACCTGTCATTGAAGAGACAGTGTTTTAACAATGGAAGACCAACACAAAAGTAAAGCAGGTTTGTAATACCATCTAAAGCAATGTAGCATTTACCACATGGCAATAAGATATGGTCCAAAGTACAACAATGCCACCACGCCAGGGGTCCCCAACCCCCAGTCTTTGGACCAGTACCGGTCCGCGGAATGCCAGCAACCGGTCCGCACAAACAAAGCCCCTTCTGTGGAATGCAGACAGCACACAAAACCACGTACCCTCCGGTCCACGGAAAAACCTCTCTCCATGGAACCAATCCCTGGTGCCCAAAAGGTTGGGGACCTCTGCACTACGCTGTAACCAAACCGAGTTATAAATGCATTACTCACTTGTTCAACTAAATACATTGCTTATTCTCAACGTGTTCCTTGACACCATTCAAAATACTGGTCATGACCTAAATAAACTAATTATTTGGGACTCTTATGAGCTTAGTTGATTCCTGGAAGGGAGCATTATATAAATTAAGAAATAAGTTAATCATTAAAGCTAATCAATGGACTTGTAAAGATACATTTTAATAGCCTTTTAATTAACTGAAAAATAAGAAACAATAACCTGATAGGGCTATGTAACTGGGGTTTAAAAAATCAATATCACCGTTACATGACAGCCAAGAATTAGGTCTTTCTGTATGCTGTTATCTTGTGGTTATCTGTATTTTTTATGCTGAGATTTGGTAGTCCAACACTACACAAATTGAATTAACAAATAACTATCCATCACTTATAATGAATTCTATTTCGGCTTTAAGAACTTAGGTTTAATTTTTTATATATATACTTTCCACATAGAATTCTGTATGTCAACTGGTTTTATGTTATTCAATTTTAGGCTAATAAACTATTTTTTATTGAATTAATATGAAAAGTTCCTTTTCATAAAACAAAAAACATGTTATCAATAACAACTCAGTTGATTAAAAAATCTAATAATTTGATTCATCAATAAAAACAAAATTTTATTTCATCTAAACAAACACAGTCACATATGCAAAGTTAAAGATAGCTGACAATTCATCTGAAAGGTTACAAAAGGTTAAAAGAGGGCATGTTTACTTTGAAGATTATTTTGAAAGGAAGCTAACACAGACAGCCTTCCCTCAAAAATAATTGGAGTAAGAAATTAGCATAAATCATTGCTGATATGGTATTTTGGCTTCACCATTATAATTCAATAACTACCTCACTTAAACATATTTAGTTTGTAAGCTTCAAAAAAGTAATACAACTATCAAAGAACCAGATATTCAGGATCATGTTTTATTAGTTTAATTTTACTATATTTTAACTCAAGTATTTTGCTACAAATTTTGGTGAAGATCTCTAATAAAACAATACCGAAGCAAAAATTGTCATTTCATATTACTGTTAGTGATATTGTTGGTAATATTTTTGTTATTTTATCTATTATGAGTTTTGTCCCATGGACACTCGGGATTCGACCTGCCAAACTGCCGACCATCTGATCGGCAAGCTCAGCGTCCCAACAATTTCAGCATGCATAATCAATTCCACAGCTAAATTAAAGAGGCATGTACCATTGCAAAAGCATTTCTTAATCTATCCTGTTTCCCTCAACAGTTGACCCCACCCTCCTATTGTTGCTGCTTTAAGAGGCCACTTTGTTCTATCATATGACTATCATGGATGTTACTCACCAATTCTTATCTTACTAACCCCCCTCAGTCTTTATTAAGTATGCTATAAAAACAAACTCAAAACAGCATATTCTAGTATCAAAGCAATAGATGTAAAGCAGTGTTCTAAGAAGCTGTAGGGATGAAAGCCTATTAAACTATAACATACTTTCCAACTGTAATTTTTGCTACGAAGTATCTCTGAGAAAGATTCATATTCCTAAAACCAAACCATACCAAAGGATTTCTATTTGCATCTAAGATTGCAACTTACAAAACTTTTTTGAGAGTTATACCACTGAACTGAGAATTACTTCTAAATATGCATCTGAAGTGTGCAGAGCTAATTATTTTAATACAGTCTGAGAAGAAAATTAGCATTGAGGTAAAATGAAGACAAAGAAAAATATCTGTTATGTTACGGAATACCTTGCCTCTGAGAAGATTGCTAGTTCCACAAGAGGTAGCGTCAGTTCTCACTTAAGAAAGCAAGACTACAGGCAGTGGTTAAAAGGTACAATAAACGTTGTATGTTTGTAGCCAACTTTAGGCATATGAACGGTGTTCCAGGACAGTCCTGAGTTCTCTGATTGTGCCCACAATATCCTGTTCTACATAATAAGGCTATTCTCTACCTATGATCTTGCATTAAGTGTCAAATCTAAACCTGGTGTCCAATTTCTTCAAAAGAGGGACAGGCAGACAAACCTAGTTCCAAAGCAAGGCCGAGCGCAATAAAGCCTAACCCTTTGTCTCACCACACTGGGAATCTCTACCCTCCACTAAGATGATTCCTTTTGGGGATGCCACACCCACAAAAGACTCTCCGGATGATAGCAGCTACAAGGACGAGAGGGTATTCAGAGCAGCTCCTGACCTTGTTCATCCCAAGGAGCGCTTACTACGTAGGAAGCACACCGGTCCAGCCAGGCAAGATACCAATCTGGTCTTCTCAAGAGCGGTTGAGTAAGAAGAATTGGGTAAAACATCCTCAGCCCCACCCAGGCCCGAGACCAAGACTCTGTCCCTACAGGCAGCAGCAGCAGCAGCATCCCCACGCCACGAAGCTTTTACCTGCACCAAACCACGGGGCCGGATATTTACCATGTAGCTCAACGCTGCCCAGAAAAGAAGAGCATCGTGCATGGGGACAGACTCGGGATCTGGGGGGTGGGGGTGGGGGGGTCGATCTTTTTTTCTTTGCAGACAATTTCCGTACGTGACACTTATTACAAACCACCATCGTAAGGCAGCAATTCAGCCAGCACTTGCAGACCAAATGCTTTCACCCCTCCCAAGCTTCGCGGACACGTTCTCCTGCCTTGGCACTTTAATAAAAAAAAAAGGGGGTGGGTGGGAGGATCAGCCGGTTTTTGGTCCCCGCTGGATTCCGGGGCAAGTGGCGAACCGGTCCAGGGGGCAACCCCCTTCCTTTCCTTCTTCCCCTCCCCAACTCTGGCCGGGCAGAGGAGCCGAGGTGGGGCGGGGCCGCTTCCAAGCCTCTCACCGCGATGACGTTGACGAAGGTGGTCTTGCCCGAATACTGCAGCCCGACCAGCGTCAGCTCCATCTCTTCTTTCCAGAAGAGCGACCGGAACCAATCCAGCAGCCGAGACAACAAGGCCAGCATGGTGGTAGCGACAGCAGCCCAGCCGCGTCTCTACCCGCCTCTCCGTCTCTCCCTGCGTCCGCCTCGCCTGTCTCGTTCCGCTTCGCCTCCGTCACCACCACACCGACTCCGGCGGCTGCAGCTGTTCCCCTCTGGCTCCTCGCCTTCTGGTCATATGACGGGTTGGCGGGCCGTAGGAGAAGAACGGCCCCGTCCCTCCTGCTTTCTCGGGGATGGCCTCACAGCGGCCACTGTCGGCAGTGGGATGCCTCCACACCCGTGGAAGACTAAGGAGGCGGAGGCGGAGGCCGACAGACAGAATGACTTCCGTAACTCTCTACTACCTGGTAGTTTATATATAAGGCAACAAAAGGAGACGTGGGGAGAGTTGGAGGCAGAGCAGGGCTGGGTTGGAGATGTCTGCTCTTTTGTCGCGTTGCTTGGGTGCAATTCCTACGTGGCCCCGGATCAGAAAGAAATTTGAGCCAGAATTCACTTGGAAGTTATTTTAAGTGAAACGGTGATTCTGGATGAATGTTATTTTGTTTGTGCGCGCGTGCCTTTGAATCAGTTTTGACTCCTGGCGACTGCCCGGACAAATCCCTGCAGTTTTCTAGGCAAGAGTTTGGAAAGGGTTTGCCGTTGCCTGCTTCCTAGGGCTTATTGTTTACATTTCATCTAGATTAGTAAAAAGCAATAAAACATAAATGTTAAAAAGATCTATGTTCAAATACCAATGTGTAGGCCAGGGGTCCCCAACCCCCCCCCCTCCGATCCATGGATAATAATAATAATAATAAGAAGAAGAAGAAGAAGAAGAAGTTGGAAGGGACCTTGGAGGTCATCTAGTCCAACCCCCTGCTAAGGCAGGAAACCCTATACCATTTCAGACAAATGGCTGTCCAGTCTCTTCTTAAAAACTTCCAGTGTTGGAGCATTCACCACTTCTGGAGGCAGGTTGTTCCACTGGTTAATTGTTCTAACTGTCAGAAAGTTTCTCCTTAGTTCTAGGTTGCTTCTCTCCTTGACTAGTTTCCATCCATTGCTTCTTGTCCTGCTTTCAGGTGCTTTGGAGAATAGCTTGGCTCCCTCTTCTTTGTGGCAGCCCCTGAGATATCTATCTATCTATCTATCTGTCTGTCTGTCTGTCTACCTATCGAGAGAGATGATAGATGATAAATAGATAAATTGGATATTGGACTGGTATATGCCCTCAGCTTACAGCTGGTCACGTGATTTGATGTGGGACCTCACAGTCACATTAGGCAGGATGCCCCATTTTTACAGAGAGTCCCAGCAGATGCCATGTGAGGTGCAAATCCTATTCAGGATTGTCCATTGCTGACTTGGTAGTTCAAAGCCTGGCACCTTTTTTGTGGGGTCATTAAATGTTTTCCTATATCTTCATACAGTATTAACCTTGTGAACTCTCAAGCTTCCTCTTCTGCTATATATTCAAGATGGACAATGATTAATATTTATATGTGTTTATATGTAAGGTTGTAGGTATATACATATGTTGTATATAGCATGTTTATATATGTGTTATGTATGTGTACACTTTTGAGAGCAAGCAACAGAATTTCATTGTTAATATGTGACATTGTGCCCACAGTAAAAAATGACAATAAAGGTTATCTTATATTGTCTTGTCTTGTCTTATCTTGCCTTATCTTGTCTTATGTTATCTTTCCTCTCAGCATTCAGTGTTAAAGTTGTTGGGCAGATGTGTAAGTGTCAGTGGAGATTTCCTGATTTGAGTCCTCTGGCTGATAAATGAGGTATGCCTCCATGGGAGTGAGTTGTTCATAATTTTTCCATATTCTGTATTTCTGCATTCCTTCACTAGTGCATCTTGCCTTCATAAAGTTGGTGGTGTTACATGGCTCAGAGCACGAAGCCAGTAAGTCAGAGTGGTTTTAATTCCTAGGGCTGAGAGAAAATGACTAGCCCAAAGCCATCCAGCTGGCTAGCAGTATTAAAACGTATGTTCCCCCAGTTTCTAACAATTCAATTGAGGGGTAACTTAACTATCTTGTTTGATTGCACTGTTTCATCTCAGGATGTAGACACATTTGATGTGCTTGGTGTAGAACATGATACTTTCTGCCTTTAAGGTGTTTTTTATTTATTTAATTTAGGATGCATACTGAAACACCACTGGTTTGCGCCAAGCATTCTGTGGTCTTATGCAGACAAGGTATTGCATGCAAGACTTGATGTTTACTTTAAAATGGTGATGTGATCAGAATATGGAGAATAATTTTTTGCCATGATCAGATCACTCTGGTATGCATGCATATTGTTCTCTCATACAAACTGCCTGAATGATAGACAAAATAGTTGGATTAAGAAACCAGCTGAATCCAGAGAGTTTTTTTGAAGGTGCTTGGAAATTTTTCCCAGAGAAAAAAAAGAATGTATCCCACTGTACTCTTAATCACTAGGAAGTTAAATGAGATTGCTCCCAAGCCGCTACTTTTTAGTGCCAGATAGCAGGGGCTTCCTTGAAACCTAGAGCTATAGTGTCAGAAAACAAATTAAATCAACTGAATATGGACACAGGAATATACTGTGCCAATAGAAACAGCAAAGCATTTCTTCTACTACATTTGTACTGCATCTGAAGACTATCATTCAGCAACCTTTGTGGGAGTTAGCCCATGCTACTTTGGGAAAGACAGAAGTGAAGATTGATCATTGGGCCACAGTGACATACCTCTACAATTCTTTACAGAACTTATTTGCTCAGAGATGGGGAATCTTGCAAAACAACTCAATAACTGTGACTCAAAGCAACATTCTTTTGATCTTGTAGCAATCGAGGAACTAGATAGGTTTATCTGTGATATAAGCTATACCATCTATAGGCTGGAACCATTAGTCCAGGGGTGTCAAACTGCCAGCCTGCAGGCCGGACGTGTCATCTGGAAGCTGCACCCACCCCATTGCCGGCAATGGCAAAACCGTCCCAATACATTGCTCGATGTCGCGAATTTGACATGTCTGCATTAGTCCATCTTTTGTCTTTAAATAGAGCAGAGCATAGCAGAGTAGAACAGAACAGAACAGAATAGAATAGTTGGAAGGGACCTTATAGGTCAACTAGTCCAATGCCCTGCCCAAGCAAGAGTCTCTACATCATTTCTGACAGATGGCAGTCCAGTCTTTTCTTGAAAGCCTCTAATGATGAAGCACCAACAACATCTGAAGGCACTCTGTTCCTTTGGTTGATTGTTCTCACTGTCATGAAATTTTTCCTTAGTTCTAGGTTGAATCTCTCCTTGATCAGGTTCCATCAATTATTCCTTGTCTGGCCTTCAGGTGCTTTGGAAAATAGGTTGACCCCTCCTCTCTGTGACAGCCCCTCAGATATTGGAACACTGCTATCATGTCTCCCCTGGTTCTTCTCTTCACTAGACTAGCCATGCCCAGTTCCTCTAACCATTCTTCATATGTTTTAGCCTCCGGTACCCTAATTATCTTTGTTGCTCTTCTCTGCACTTTTTCTAGAGTCTCAACATCTTTTTTATAGTGTGGAGACCAAAATTGGTTGCAGTATTCTAGGTGTGGTCTTACTAAGGCTTTATAGAGTGGCATTAGTACCTCATGTGATCTTGTTTTTTTTAATAAACTTTTTATTAATTTTCCAATGTTACATTTATATCTTTGAAAAACAATGTGGTGTCTGGATTATGATAATTTCATTACGTACAAATGTATATTAGTACAAACTATTACAGCCAATATTTCCTCTCTTTTTTCCTTTAATACATACTGTCTCTTGTCTAAATTAATATACTTCTCATTCTATCCATCAGCTACTTAATAGTTTTCTTACATTTATCAATAATTTTATATATTTAATTTGTTTTGACATTCCATCTTTAAACTATCCATAACTTTATAAATTTTCCCAGCTTTAATTTTGCATTAGTATTTAAATTAAATGTTTAATATTTGTCATTTCCAAATTTTTAACTGACCCCAATTCCCTTTGTCACAATTCCCCACAACATCTAGTGTTCCAAATACATATCTATCTCATTTCCATATCAACAAATTAGTAATATAATGTAATATTCCTATTTGCATTAGTTTCCACATATTCTAAATTCAATAACCAAGATTTCTCCCATTTCAGCATTTAATACATCCTCTCTCTTCTTCCTTATGACCACTCTCTCATATTTAAACTTATAATTTTATTCTTATCACTACATCCAAACATACTAATTACATTACATCACTCTTAACATATATATGTCTTAATCACCTTTATTTAATCTTTATAAACAACTTGATATTTCAGTTTAACTATTTATGTTCATACAGCTAGGTTTTAATTAGCCAACATTTTTTCTTTATCTTCACATCATAACAATATCTCATATTCAAAATACAGGTCCTGCCTACCTTAAATATCTTCTATTTTACATCTCCTATATATGTCCACACTCCATTCTTCTTCAGTCTTATTCTAGCTTTTTTTCTTTGCCAAGTCATCTTCCATGGCCTTGCTTCAGGATCATCGAAGAATTCTTGTATTGTTATATCATATTGAAATGTCCATCCAATTGCCATTTTTGAAAGGTTGAGGGGTCTGGCAGAACTATCAGATCTTCTCATTATTTTCTCCTCTTGATGTAGTTGTCCTGGACTGTTTATCTTTTCTTCCATTTGTTTCTCATTTTGATCTTCGAATTCCTTCTGAATTATATAGTAGATTTTTTTCCTCCAACCATTTTGTCAGACCTTTTTCAAAATTTTCTCTTACCTGTACTTGTTGGGCGGTTAAGTCTTCTCTCAAAATATTCAATTGTTCAGTTTTTTCTGTTGTGCTCTGTATAGATAGTTGATTAGTTGTAGTCTAAGTTTGAGTTTGCTTATCTAAGATGCTTTCTAGTTTTTTCCCCCCAAAAGCTCTTATTTCATCACCAGCTGTAAGAAGAAATTGGTAAGTCTGGCAAGTTATTTTCATCATAGCAAAAATATGTTTTTGCATTTCTTCCCTAGTAAAAGTCTGTTCCTGGTCTTCCATAGTGATGAGTTAAATTGAAAATTTTTACAGTTCTTTTTTCCCCTCAGTAAATAGGAAACAGCTAAGATTCTCACAGCTGGTGTTCAAGGTTACATGAATCTTATCTCGTTTTCTAAAATTGTCAGCCAAGTTTCTTTAAGAATAACAGATTGCAATTTCAGGTTTGGCCACAAGATGTCCACCAACTGTTTAGGAAATTCCTTTCAATTATTTCTTCTGTTTTAGGAGGAAAAAGCCAAACTTTCAAATAAAAATAGGAAGTGAAAAATAGATAATCAAAAGCTTTTAATCCACAAGTTTAAAAAAAATAAAGTTCTAGTTGGAATCCAATTATTTTTTCAACGTTTTTAAAATCTTCCCTTATATTCAATCGCCAATGTTTCTGGAAGGAGGGCTAAAATCCCCCTTCCCTCTCCACAGAGCGGAAAAGTACTTTATCAGCTTGCTTAGGTAGAAAAAAATTTGGAATTTAAGAGAGGTAGATCTCACCCAGTCTCTTCCACACTGCTTTAATGTTGCCTGATGGTAAGTCAGCTGTCCGCAGCCTAGTGCCTGGCCATGTTGCTATGGGCGGTCTTTCGTCTGCCAGTTCGAAGGGAATGTAGACACTAACAAGAGAGTTGCTGCTCTCCTGCATTCTTGCGAAAGTCCCTCCTGCTGGTTACCTCTCCAAGGTGACTTTTCGGCCCTTTTCTGGGAGGCCAGCAATGCGAAACTGTATGTAGAAGATGAGAGGCGTCCTCCAAGCATCCATAGTGGCTGTGACAGCAAACCGGAAGTCAGTACCTCATGTGATCTTGATTGAATCCCTTGTTAGTGCAACTTAGGATTGCATTGGGTTTTTTGGCTGCAGCCGCACACTATTAACTCATATTTAATTGATTGTCCAATAAGATTCCAAAATCCCTTTCACAGTTGCTGCTATTAAGCCTGGTTTCACCCAATCGATATGTGTACTTTGGGGTTTTCTTGCCTAAGTGTAAGACTTTACTTTTCTCTGCATTGAATTTCATTTTGTTAGATAGGGCCCAATGTTCAAGTCTGTCAAGATCCCTTTGGATCTTGAGCCTAGGGTGTTGGCTATTTCTGACAGCTTAGTGTCATCTGCAGATTTGATAAATTCCCCTTTTATTTCCTCATCTAGGTTGTTTATGAAGATGTTGAAGAGTACTGGGCCTAGGACAGAACCTTGTGCTACCCCACTGTTTACTTCCTTCCATGTAGATGTAGTACCATTAAGGACTATTCTTTGAGTGCGGTTTGTCAGCCACTTAAAAATTCATCTGATGATGATGCTATCCCACTTTTTTTAAGCTTTCCAAGAAGTAGGTTGTGGTCTATTTTGTCGAATGCTTTGCTGAAGTCCAAGTATACCACATCCACAGCATTCCGCTGATCCACCAATTTAGTCACCTGATCAAATAATGAAATAATGAAATAAGATTGGTTTGGCATGACAAACCCGTGCTGGCTTCTAGTTATAACTTATAAAGGACCAGACATGGTGTTTGTGGCTGGGTTTGGGAGGTGCTTAAAGCTATCTTAAGAAGTGTTGTCTATTTTGAAAGGGAGTGTCTTGATCAAGTTGTATTACATAACTTCTGCTCAATCTCAAATCTCCTATTTTGGGAGAAGATTATGGACATGCTGATGGAGTTTCAGCTAAAGAGGGTCCTAAACAAAATAGATTATCTGAATGCTTCCTAGTCAGGAGAAACTAAACAGGACTGATGGATCCAAACAAACTAGTACCCAATATCCCTGTTTAACTGGTCCAACTGGCTCAATCCCAGTTATGAGGTTAGTTTTGGAAAAGAGGGGAGGACATCTGTGACTTGAGTCCTCTTGGACTGAAATCTCCTCTGGATCACCAGGTAGAAAGTCTTGATCACATATGTTCCACTTAGTTTCCAGTGACCCTTTCTGGACTAGGAAACATTTATTTATTTATTTATTTATTTATTTTTGGGACTTGTATGCTGCCCTATCTCCCGAAGGACTCAGGGCGGCTAACAACAATAAAAGACAATAAAAGACAACAATAAAAGACAAAAAAATTAAATTAAAGCCCCAATGATAAAATATTAAAAACATTTTTAAAAATCCCTATCGTCAGTCCAGGTCAGCCTGATGGAAAAGAAATGTTTTAAGGCCGCGACGAAAGGACCAGAGGTCCGGGGCCATCCGGAGCTCAAGGGGAAGTTGATTCCACAGGGCAGGCGCTCCCACAGAGAAGGCCCTCCCCCTGGGGGTCGCCAGCCAACATTGTCTGGCCAACAGCACCCTGAGGAGGCCCTCCCTGTGTGAGCGCACCGGGTGATGGGAAGTCCTTCCTGGCAGCAGACGGTCCTGCAAATATCCCAGGCCTAAGTCATGTAGGGCTTTAAAGGTAAGAACCAGCACCTTAAATCTCATCCGGAGGGCAAACGGTAACCAATGCAGCTCACGCAGGAGGGGTGTAATATGGGAGTATTGGGATGCTCCCATCACAACCTGCGCGGCCGCATTCTACACCAGCTGGAGCCTCTGGGTGGTCTTCAAGGGCAGCCCCATGTAGAGAGCATTGCAGTAATCTATATGGGAGGTAACAAGTGCATGAGTGACCATACATAGAGCATCTCAGTCCAGATAGGGGCACAACTGGCTCACCAGGCGAACCTGGGCAAATGTCCCCCGGCCACAACTCCTATATGCTCTTCAAAACTGAGTCGTGTATCCAGGAGGACACCTAAGTTGCACACCCTCTCAACGGGAGGTAACACCTCTCCTCCCATAACCAAAGATGGAACCTCTTGGACTAAACGAGATGCCGGTACGTAAAGCCACTCAGTCTTGGCCGGGTTGAGCTGGAGCCTGTTCTTCCCCATCCAGATTCGTACCGCTTCCAGGCAGCGGGAGATCACGTCGAGGGCATCACTGGGTTGGTTCGGGGTGGAGATGAAAAGCTGGGTATCATCAGCATATTGATGATACCTCACCCCGAAACCATGGATGATCTCGCCCAGTGGCTTCATATAGATGTTGAACAGGAGGGGAGAGAGGACCAACCCCTGGGACACCCCACAACTAAGGGGCCTCGGGGTTGACCTCTGCCCTACTGCCAACACCGTCTGTGAACGGCCTGAGAGGTAGGAGGAGAACCACCGTAAAACGGTGCCTCCCACTCCCAACCCCCCAAGACGTCGCAGCAAGATACCATGGTTGATGGTACCAAAAGCCGCAGAGAGATCCAATAGGACCAGGACAGAGGAACATCCCCTATCCCGGGCCCGCCAGAGATCACCAGCGCGACCAATGCCGTCTCCGTGCTGTACCCGGGCCTGAAACCTGATTGGTATGGATCCAGATACTCAGTTTCCTCCAGGACCAAAGGGAGCTGCCGTGCCACCACGCTCTCAACAACCTTCGCAAGAAAGCGAAGGTTTATTTTTTATTTTTTTAAAAAATTCCATTTTATATCCCGCCCTTCTCCGAAGACTCAGGGCGGCTTACAAGCTTAGCAGTAGCCTTCATTCTATGTATATGCCTGCTTATTAGGGCTTTCACAAACACCCCAAGCAGCATTATTACAAAGTCAGCTTAATTGTCCCCAACAATCTGGGTCCTCATTTTACCTACCTCGGAAGGATGGAAGGCTGAGTCAACCTTGAGCCTGGTGGGATGCGAACCTGCACTAATTGCAGGCAGCTGATGTTACTTAAGGAGGCATTAGCCCACTGCTCCACCAAGGCTCCACCAAGGTTGGAGACAGGACGAAAGTTATTTAGAATAGCTGGATCCAAGGCAGGTTTCTTGAGAAGGGGCCTCACCACTGCCTCCTTCAAGGCGGCAGGGAAGCAGCCCTCACTCAAGGAAGCATTAATAACTGCCAGGAGCCAGCCTCGTGTAACCTCCCGAGCCGCATTTACAACTGTGACTCATTCCCTCATTGTGCTTAGGCTGGCTTGGAAAAAAAACTTGAAAATGCAGGTGACATAAAATGCAGTGGTCTGGTTCCTAACAGGAAGCAATAAGATTCAATAGCTAGTAGGCTTGGTAATGAAGTGCCTACAAAAAAAACAACAAAAAGCAACCAAGCTCAGACAACACCAAGAACTCCACAGTAAGTGGTCCTGTGCATCTCTCATGAGAGGGGTTACTGAGAGTCTCTCCCATGCATGATGGGAACATGCCTTCTTGGTGGCAACTCCCATTCTGTGGAATGCCTCTTGAAAAAGTCCATCTTGCCTGCTCCCTCCATTCTTATGTGTTTTGGGGGCAATGGACGATGGCAATTTGATTTCTGTGGGTTTGGTTACACTGATTATGTCTACTGTGCTTGTTTTATCTTTTTTGTCAAAATGTAAACCACTCTTGATTCTTTTTGTGCTATATTATATGTTTGTAAATAAATGGCACAAAAGCAAAATGGTCTGGGGATAGAGGATTAAAAAGAGAGATCACACAAACATCCTTTAAAAAAACCATTACAATTCTTACGCTAATTGGCTGGAATCTAAATAGTTCAGATGGTGAATTTGCAAGAATTAGTGGAAATAGCCTTCCTTCCTTTGGAAGCTAGGTAAAAGGGCCATGACTGAGTTGACAGAATATAAGTATTAAAAGAAATGACTCACTGAAGAGTGAATGTCCTTTTTTCCAAGTAAACATGGCCAATATTAACATGTTTGATAAATGATAAGACAGGACTTCATGTGTTCAATCACTGTGACTTTCATCCCAATCCCATTTAGTATTATGTCACTGGGCTTTAATTGCTTTTAACATAACCATAAACATAACTATAAAACTCCTTTTTCTTGTTTTTCTCATCTCAGTAGGAATATAGCAGCACCTAGGTAGCAAAATCTACGTAGCAGCATCTGCCTTATCATCTCTGGGCTAGGAAGCTATGCATATTTGGGCCTGGGTAGTGCTTGAGTGGAAAACCAATTGCTGTAACCTAGAATTAGAAAGTTGAAAAGGTCAAATAAATTTTAAAATTAAGGAATTCAGGGTTTTTTTAAAAAATTCTCTAGTTTTATAGGTATCGTTTGGAATAAGAAAAGTATTTTTGGTAATATATTCATTTTCACCATAGCAATTTTCCCTAACATCGACAATTGCAGATTTTTCCATTTTTCCAAGTCACGTTTTATTTGATTTAGTAATTTTATATAATTATCTTCTTTTATTGTTGAACATCTTGCTGCCAATATATTCCCAAATATTTAACCTTTTTAATTATTTGTAAATCTATTTTTTCTGACAATTGTTTTTTTTCTTTATCTGTAAGATTTTTAACTATCGCTTTAGTTTTTTTCTCTGTTTATCTTCAATCCTGCTGTTTTTCCAAATTGTTCTATCTTTTCCAATAATTTTGGAATCATCTCTAAAGTTTCCTCTAAGATAGAGGTCCCCAACCTTTTGGGCACCAGGGACCAGTTCCATGGAGACAGGATTTTCCGTGGACCAGAGGGAGCGTGGTCTCATGTACTGCCTGCATTCCACGGATGGGGCTTTGCTTGTTTGCGCAGACCAGTTTCTGGCATGCTGCAGCCCAGTGCCAGTCCACGGACCGGGGGTTGGGGACCCCTGCTCTAAGATGAATACCAAGTCATCTGCAAATGCTTGCGATTTGTAGCTTTTACCATTTATCTCCAGTCCTTTAATTTCCGAATCTTGACTAATATTTCTAATTAAAGCTTCCAAAGTTAAATAACAATGGGGATAGTGGACATCCGTGTCTTGTGCCTTTTCTCATGTTGAAGTTCTCTGTATAATCTCCATTTACAATCACTTTTGTTCATGATATATTATCTTAATCATAGTTATAAAATTTTGTCCAAAATCCGTTATTTTTAATTGTTGAGTCATAAATTGCCAAGAAACATTAGCAAATGCCTTTTGAGCATCTAGAAATACTAATGCCAGCTGCTTCCCTGGATGCATTTCATAATATTCCAATATGTCCATTATAATTCTTAAGCTATTTTTTATTTGACTTTTTGGTAGAAATCCGTTTTGGTTTGGGTGAATAAATTCAATCAAAAATATTTTCAGTCTCTCAGCTATTATTGAGGTAAAGATTTTATAGTCCACATTTAATAATGATATCGGTCTATAGTTTTTTATCGATGTCAGATCTAAATCCTCTTTTGGTATCAGAGTAAAATTTGCTTCTGTCCATGTATTTGAGAGTTTGGCCTGTAATAAAAGCTCGTTACAGACCTCTTTCAATGGTAAACTTAGTGTATCTTGTAGATGTAGTGGAGCTGAGGTGAGAATGGGGCCGGCTGAGAAGTTTTGCGGGAGCCCTGCTGATCTGGCAGGGAAATGAGGAGCTCTGGCAGCTGCTATGGTCTGGTGGTGGGGCGTGGCTCTGAGGAGGGAAGAAAAGGGAGGAGGAAGCCAATGGGAGGGCGGGAGAGAAAGAGACCAGAGGGAAGTTTTTGGTGGGAGAATGGGGGAGCCAGCTGAGGAAAAAGGGGAGAGAGCTTAGCTTAATGGAGCCTGCCGTCCAGAGCTAGCTGAGTGAAGAGATAGAGAGTAAGAAGGCCAGACGAAGAGAGGGAGAGAGGGTAGGTTGGGGAGTTTTACTTCTTCTCCCTTGTTGGAGCCAGCTTGGCGAAGGGAGAGCCAGGAAAGAATTTGACCAGATTAAGGGTATGTCTTTTAGTGGTAAGTAGAGGGGTTTTTATAGGATCCACTGGAGGAGGCAAAAAGGGGATAAGGAAGGGGAGATTACATAAAGTGAGGGCAAAGAGAGAAGAGGAGAGTGGATAAAGGAGGGCCCCTGGGAGCTCCAGAGAGGGACCATCGTCTTAGGCAAGTTGCTGTCACCAGAGACTGATTACCATTGCCCTAGGCAAGTCGCTGTTAACAGAGATTGACTAACATTGTCATAGGCAAGTTGCTACTATGAAGAGACTGACTAACATCGTCCTAAGCAGGTTGCTGTTACTAGGGACCGACTACTACTGTTGTACACCAGCTGCTGCTACCATACTTTCTTTTGTGGATTTATTTGTAGTTCAAGTTCTAGTTTTCTAAATTCTTCCCTTAACAACACACATTGTTGTCTTTTTTCTTTATTCTTTTTGGCCATGTAAGTTATAACTACACCCAGAAGTGGGATTCAGCCAGTTTGCACCACTTCAGCAGAACCAGTAGCAATTTTTTTGTTGTCCAGGCCCAGAATGGACTTCCGGAAGTGGCATCCACACAGAGAACCAGTTGTTCACATATTTGAATCCCACCACTGGCTACACCAAGTATGTTTTGGCCATGTCCCATACATTTTGCAATGTTGTGTTTTCTTTTTTATTTTCTTTGAAAAAAAATCCATTCCTTTTGTTGCTAATGCTATAAATTCTTTCTCTTTTAATATAGATTGATTCAAAGTCCATCTTAACTTTTTCTGTGTCCCTTTCCATGTCATTTTTAAGGGATTATGGTCTGTCCAAGTGCCTAGTTCTATCTCAGTTTCCTGCATATTGATTCTTAATTCAGGTGTTATCCAAATCATGTCATTTTATCAGTTTCTTCTGATCTATCTTCCATTTTTTTAACTCTTTGTTCATTTTTAACAATCATTTGTTGATGGACATCAAATTGTGTCTTTATATCAAGCATTTGCTCATTTAGCTTAACTAAGTTGTTTGTCTCTTTATGATTCTTCTTTATTGTCTCTTGAATTAATTGTAATGTGGCTTGCATTTCTTTTTGGAAATTTTTTCCCCTTGTTGTAACATTGTTTCAATAGATCCCTGACTTGCTGGACTAGGTGTCCCAGAGGAGGGTGCATAAGAAGGTTGGGGGGGGGGGATTGGGTTTTTTTTTGTAATTTTAGTAAGATTTGGTGCACTCATTTTTCAGTTTATCAGGTTTTGTAAATTCACAGGAAAAAGAGAGAGAGAAAAAAGCCAACTGCTTTAGGTAATAATCCAAACATGAAAAAGGCCAACTGCTTTAGGCTAATCCAAATATTCTGATCAGTTCAAAAATATATTTAAAAAACCCTCTATCTCCAAGTAGTTTCTTTAATAGTTGTATCCAGAATTTTCTAAACTAGGCCATAAGTGGCTGTTTGGAATTTAGGAAAAAAACATACTAAAATGTTCATATACATTTTATTGCAGATGATAATGGCACTGAATATGCAGCAATAGGATAGACTATACATCTCAATATCAATTAGATTTAAATTAGGAATGCATCCCCATTCACATGATGATCCAATTATAAAATCTCTATATTAAAGAAAGAAGTGTCTCTGATTTCAGTGAGTTTTAGTCCTAGGTCCTCACTGCCATTAAATGATGGCACCTAGCTGAACTTGGCTGATTTCAAAAAGCTAAGCAAAGTTGGAAGTGTTTATTATTTATATTGAAACCATCAAGAAGTATGCGCAGAACTATAGCCTAAACTAGGGATTTTTTTAAAAAAACAATACCCTGAGCTAGAAGAAGACAGTTGCAAATCACTTTGGTGTTGCTACAGATCCTACAAGGACCTGTCCAGGAACTCAACATTTTTTCTAGGCAACTCTGTTCAGGTTGGCAGTGATGCAGCCATCTCCCGAGTAATGACATGGAACACTTGAGTCTAATTCTGCAGAACCAGGAGGGGCTGATCCATTATTAGTAAACTTATTTTTTTGAGACTATGAGCCTCTTTAAAATATTTGTTTTGTTCTATTGTTAGGATGAAGTTTTCTTTGCAATTTGCAACCATCCAGGAGGAACCATTCAGATGTGTGTGTGTATATGTATGTGCACATGTGCATGTGTGTGTGTGTGAACCACATAAACACATAATATAGTTTAGCCAAATGGAGCTGAAGTAGCCGAAGGACCACTCGGGACGACAGGCTAGTTCAACAACAGGTTTATTAAGAGCAAGGCAAACATAGAATAACTTGTCCGGCTTTTATAGCCGGCAGCTGGTAGCGAGGACCAATCAGCGGTGTTCATTTTGGCGCCCTGTCAGGCAGGGACCAATCCGCGTCGTCTTTTGTTGACAGCTCCGGCTTCCGCGTGTCTTGGTGTTTTGACAGCCGCGAGCTGTCAGTGGTTGCGCCTGCGCTGTACGGTGGGTGCTTTGACAGCTCAGGCTTCTTCGTAGTCCGGCGTTTGACAGCCGCGAGCTGTCAGTGGTGGCGCCTGCGTGGTGCGAGGAACTTTGACAGCTGTCAAAGTTCCCGCGTGTATTTCTGTCAGGCGGTTTTACCTTATATGCTAGGCGATGCCTTCTTATTTGTACTGTTAACATATATATACATTGATTAAAGGAATGTTTACATATATAATACACCCCTTACCCCTCCCCTGGTTCGTTTCTTCCTTCTTGGATGTTTGAACCTGCCCACTGATAGTCTTTTAGGTAGGTGGGTGGTCTTCGATTCCTGGTTGAGCGGCGAAGGGGTGGTGGGTGTTCTGGTTCTGGTTCTTCGTCTTGGTGCTCAGCTTCCTGGTTTGGGATAGGCCGCATTTCCGGTGGGGGTTGTAAGTCGGCACTGGGTGGTTGCTCAGAAGCGTGTGGTGGTTGTCTGGGTCTGAGCTGGTCAATATGGCGGCGTATGTTGCCCTGTGCTTGCGTAGCTACCAGGTATGAGATGGGCCCTGTTTGTTTTATTACTGTCCCTTGGACCCACTTGTTTTTATCTGTGTATGAACGTGCCCATATTAATTGACCCGGGTTGAGTTTGCGGCCGGGGTGGGGGTGCTGTTTTTCTTCTGGGGCTGTGTCAGGGTGCAGTCTGTCGAGACGTGTTATTAGCCTCCTCCCCCATCTTAATTCTGCTGGTGATTTGCTAGTTGTAGAGCATGGTGTTGTGTGTTGTGATAAGAGGAACTGGCTGAGTCGCCTTTGCCAGTTTCCTTTAACGAATTTTTTCAAGGCTTCTTTTGTGTATCGTACCATAATTTCAGCCATTCTGTTCGACGATGGGTGGAACGGCGCCGACGTGACCAGCCTAATACAATTCCTCGTAGCGAAGATCTGAAATTCACGAGAGGTGAATTGAGGTCCATTGTCAGAAACTATGGTATCAGGTAGGCCGTGTGTTGCGAATATTTTTCGTAAGGCTTGAATAGTGGCTGTGGACGTTGTTTTCCTAAGGGGTGTGACTTCCAGCCATTTGGAATAGCTGTCCACTACAATTAAGAAACTTTGGCCCTGGATAGGTCCTGCAAAATCTATATGTATACGTGACCAAGGGTTCCTTGTAGTCTCCCATTTATGGATTGGTGCCTGGGGTGGTTCATTCCTGGTCTCCTGACAGGTGTAACACCCACCCACATACTGTTCAATTTGTTTATCTATGCCGGGCCACCACACATAACTTCTGGCCATCGCCTTCATTTTTACAATTCCAGGGTGCCCTTCATGTAAAATGTGCAATGTTTGGTCTATGTTTTTCTCTGGTATGATGACCCTATTTCCCCATAGCAGGCAACCTCTGTGTGTTGAAATCTCATTTTTCCTGTTATAATAAGGTTGGAATTGGGGTTGTGGGTTTTGAGTTGGCCACCCAGTTGTGGCCCATTTGAGGACTCTGGCAAGTATTTTATCTTTTGTTGAATTATTGGCTATAATGTTTGCAGTCAGGGGGCATTCTGGAAGTTGGGAGATTGCTAAAATCCCGCTGGCTGGGGCTGGGTCTGAGTCCCTGGTTTGTATGGGCAGTCTGCTGAGGCAGTCAGCATGGCCCAATTCTTTACCTGGTTTATGTATTAGCTGATAAGAATAGGCTGCTAAAAATGTTGACCATCTTAAAATTCTCGGGGAGAGGATTTGTGGAGTAGTTTTATTCCAAGTAAATATGCCTAGCAGGGGTTTGTGATCTGTAAATATAGTAAATGGTCTTCCATACAGATAATCGTGAAATTTTTTGACCCCTGCCACTATCGCTAGGGCTTCCCTGTCAATTTGTGCATAGTTTCTTTCAGCTTTGGTCAGAGTGCGTGAATAGAAAGCTATGGGTCTTTGTGTACCGTCCTTGAATATGTGACTTAATACAGCCCCGATTCCATAGGGAGAGGCATCGCAAGCGATGCATATTGGGGTGTCTTCCTTGAAAAGGGTGATAGTTGAGCTGTGACAGATAAGCTTTTTTAACGATTGGAAACTGTTCTCATGTTCCTTGGTCCAGGACCAAGTTGTACCTTTGTCTAGGAGCCTATGGAGCGGCTCTGCAATAGTGGCTTTGTGGGGAATGAAGGCATGGTAAAAGTTTAACAGCCCCAAAAAGGATTGAAGCTCTTGCTTATTCCTAGGGCTGGGTGCGGTTTGAATAGCCATTAGTTTTTCAGCGGTGGGGTGGATGCCCTGGCTATCAATTTTATACCCTAGGAATTCTGTAGAAGTGACTCCAATAGAGCACTTCACCCGCTTAAGTTTGAGACCGGCTTCTCTGAGCCGGCTCAGCACAGCTGACAACCTGTCAGCTAAACTAGCTTCGTTTTCCCCGGCGATGAGGACATCGTCGAAATAGGGGCAGACCCCGGGTATTCCCTTCAGGGTCTTTTCCATGATGCCCTGAAAAATACCCGGGGCTGCAGATATGCCGAATTGTAGCCTCTTTACTTTAAAAGCACCGCGGTGGGTGACAATAGTTTGAGCTTCCGCGGTGTCGTCTGTGACAGGCAGCTGTAAATACGCCTGTGTGAGATCGAGCTTGGCGAAAATGGTGCCAGAGCGGATGGAAGCAAATACGTCCCTTACCGCTGGCACCGGGTAAGCATGGGGGCTGAGGGCTAGGTTGACTGTCGCTTTATAGTCTGCGCACAGTCTCACTTCGCCATTAGGTTTGATTGGGGTGACAATAGGGGTCTCCCAGGTTCCCCCTTCTGTTGGTTCCAGTACCCCTAGTCCCACGAGTCGGTCAAGCTCGTTTTCAATTTTTTCTTTAAGGGCGAAAGGTACCCTCCTAGCTCTTATTTTAATTGGTTGAATTGCTGGATTTAGTTGCAGGGAAATGGGGGAACCTGTATATTTCCCTAAAGTGCCATCGAAAACGTCGGCGTACCTTTCGCAAACGGCTTCTAGGCTAGGTGTTTGAATGGTATTAACCCCCGTTAAGGCGATGCCTAGTGGAGTGAACCAGTTTAGCCCTATCAAGTTGGTACGGTTCCCTGGCGTAACTAAAACCTCCAGGGGACCCTTGAACCCCTTATACTGCACCAGGACCTTGGCTTTCCCTTCCAACGGAATAGGGGTTTTCTGGAAGTCTGCAAGGTGTACCTGAGTTTGTTTCAGGGGAATTTGTCTTCGGCCTTTCTGACAGATTTCCTGATAGGTTGTCAGCGAAATTAATGAGACTGCTGACCCAGAATCTACCTCCATGTGGCAGGGCACCCCCTGAATTCTGACCCAGATCTTAACTTTGGAGCTTATGCTGTTTACCCTGTCAATTGTCTCTACCAGGGGGCCTGGTGGGGTTTCTCTGCTGGCCTGGGCAGCCGGCCTACCTGGGGGGTTTGCCTCCACCTCATTGATGTTGTCCCGGCCCTTGCTGCGGCACACCGGCTTGATGTGGCCAGTCTTCCCGCAGTTGTGGCATTTCGCGTTCCTAAAACGGCAGCTTCCTCGGGCATGGTTGCCCCCGCAGCTGGCACAGGCGGCCCGTGGCTCGTAACGCGGTGGTGGCGGTGGTGGGTTCCTGGATCCGCGGCGGTCCGACGTTTTTCCCCTCCTCGGCTGCCGGTGCTCCATCCTGCGCTGTAGGGCTTCTCCATCGGTGAAGTCTACTGACTCTCCGCTGTCGCTGAAGGTTGCGCTTTCCTGGTAGACGGTCGCGGGGGTCTCTGGGGTCGTGTTCGTCGGCTTCTTCTTGTGGCTGTGTTCATATGCCATGATCTCCCTGGTCAGCTCTGCCAGGTTCATGTCGGGTTTGGACGTCAGTTTCTTCTGTAGCTTCTCGTCCCTCAGACCGATCACCACCTGGTCTCTGATGCGGTCTTCCAGGTCGGGGAAGGAGCAGTTCCGCGCGGCGTGTCTGACCCCGGCAATGAATTCGTTGGCGGGCTCGTCCTGCCGTTGTTTCTTTTGTGCGAATTGCACCCGCCAGTACAGTTCTGAACGCGCTGGCATGTAGTACTTGTTCAGCTGGTCCACCAGGTCAGCGTAGGAGACTTCCGTGATGGGCACTGGGCTGAACAGCCCGACGGCTGCGTCGTACACCGGGGGCCCGCTGATGTACAGCAGAGCGGCGGCCTTTGCTCGGTCGTCAGTGATTTTACTGACGAGGAGAAATCCCTCGACTTGGCCGAGGTGTGATTGCCATCTCTCGGGATGGCGGGTATCAAACTCCCTCACACGGCCGAAGTTTGCCATGTCGTCCGGTCCTGGGTTGCTCCGATGGAAGTTAAAACTACCGTGACAGCTCTTGCCGGGAACTCTCTTCCTCGGCTGTGACTTCAGCTCCGGAGCAATCCCATCCTCGTCGCCAGTGAAGTAGCCGAAGGACCACTCGGGACGACAGGCTAGTTCAACAACAGGTTTATTAAGAGCAAGGCAAACATAGAATAACTTGTCCGGCTTTTATAGCCGGCAGCTGGTAGCGAGGACCAATCAGCGGTGTTCATTTTGGCGCCCTGTCAGGCAGGGACCAATCCGCGTCGTCTTTTGTTGACAGCTCCGGCTTCCGCGTGTCTTGGTGTTTTGACAGCCGCGAGCTGTCAGTGGTTGCGCCTGCGCTGTACGGTGGGTGCTTTGACAGCTCAGGCTTCTTCGTAGTCCGGCGTTTGACAGCCGCGAGCTGTCAGTGGTGGCGCCTGCGTGGTGCGAGGAACTTTGACAGCTGTCAAAGTTCCCGCGTGTATTTCTGTCAGGCGGTTTTACCTTATATGCTAGGCGATGCCTTCTTATTTGTACTGTTAACATATATATACATTGATTAAAGGAATGTTTACATATATAATACAGGAGCAATAGTAGTGGTCATTGGACAATTAGTGAGAACCATGGACTCCAGCAGACCCATGTATTTATAGCTCATATTTTTTTCTGATAAAGTGGGGATGAACCTTGTGATATGATGGGATTAATGCAAAGAACAACAAGAAGAAACATCAAAATTGACTTGACTTGCAGTGTGTGATTAAGATCGGCAACTTCATCACTAAGAGGTATGGTTGCTAAGAAGAAAAATCACATGACTGCGATGGACTTACAATACCACAATCAATAGATGAATCAGTTGCAATTATAAATTGCAACTTGCAATTTCACTTCTGTGTTCTCCATTAACTCTGCTTGTGGCAAGCCAGTTGGGAAGCACACATATGACAATCACATGACCGTGGGATGCTGCAACAGTTGTAAATATGGACTAGTTGCAGAGTGCCCAGTGATGATCACACAACACTCATAAATGTAAAGACTGGTAGCAAACCTTGCTTTTTCACCATTGTAATTTCCAACAGTCACTAACCGAAGCAGTGGGTAAGTAAGGTCTACCTGTACACCTTACCTTTTACATTAGAGAGGTGAAGTTGTTAATTTCTGACATCCTAGAGCAGGGGTAGGCAACCTTGGCTCTTTTATGACTTGTGGACTTCAACTCAGGAATTCTGGGAGTTGAAGTCCACGAGTCATAAAAGAGCCAAGGTTACCTACCCCTGTCCTTGGGGTTCCATGATTCCACCACCCTACAGGGGAAATTATTTCATTTTTATTTTCTGTAGTTTTACACATTAACTTAATTACCAGAAAGCAGTTTTGTCCTTATTGAGACTCATCCTATTGTGCAAATCTAGCATTATTTATAAAACATGGCCTATATCTTTCTGTGACACATGAGAGCCAGTTTCGTCTAGTGGTTAAAGCACCAGGGTTGAAAGCTTGTTGAAACTTGTGAATTCAATTGCTGGGTTTACTATGAAAGCTGGCTGGGTGACTTCGGGCCAGTCACTCTATCTCAACCCAACTCACCTCACAGAGTTGTTGTTGTCAGTCAAATAGGAGGAGGAAGGTGTATTGGATATGTTCTCCACCTGGAGTTACTTCTAAAAATAATAAAGGCAGGATACAAATTAATAAATTAAAATTGTACCTAACAATTCTGGCTCATTCTTCAAAGTATAGTACAGTGTGTATATATTCAACCATAGAAGACATAGACATTCTTTAATTTCAGGGACGGGGTAAATGAGGACTAGGAGTTTTCTGTCTTTTCTGTGTTTTTCACTATATTAAAGCCAATAGTTTTAAGCAATGGCAGTTTGAAGGGATTGCAAAAGCCATAAAAAAAGTCCCTCAGAAGTCAGAAAATGCCCATTTCTATATAGAGGAGCAGCTCAGGCAAATACACATACTGAACAACAACAAAACAAAAACCCTGGTGGCATCTTGTAGATCAATGTTTTTCAGACTTTAAATTGTGCAGAGTACTTTCTCATCTCTGAGCCAAGATATGCTGGTCTGGGACTTGAAGTCCACAAATCTTAAAGTTGCCTAGTTTTGAAAAAACACTGCCCTGGATTAAACTTTAGCAGCAAGTTGCTTGTCATTTACTTAAAGTTAACCAAAGTTTGATTTAGACTTCTAAATATGCATGAGTGAATTTCAGGATAAATGTTGTCTATGGTTGCAGATCCAAGCTGTTTTTAAGTTTCTAGCAATGCTCAAAGCATCATTTTTGAACATATTTCCCAACAGTTGAAAAAGAATTACCAAGAAGTTTTTTTAAACTAAAGTAAACTAAAATAAAAAATAAAATGCAATTGTATGAATATTTATGAGTTAGTAGTCAAAGTGGGGCATGGATACAAATAAGTATACATGACTAGCTATTTAGCACACGTCTATACAAATCTGTTCAGAAACAAAGTTTACTAAATTCACTGGAACTTGGTCTCAAGTTAGCATCTCTATTTGAAATTACTTTTCCAAAATAAGTGATCAGATTAACTCGTGAGTTGCAAACAAGAATTATTCTGCTCTAAAAAAGATTTGAGTCACAACTTTAAAATGAGAGAGCAATTTTGATTAGGAGCTTGCATTTTTATTATTTTATCAGTCTAATATAAAGTTGCAGGATAAATTATGCTAATAAATTATGTTCACAAATTATGCTAGAAATCTAAGGTTATGGCCAACACTATTTTAACTGTAAACGGATTCATTGTTAACTGATTTTAATAAAGTTTTGTAGCTTGCTATTTATCCCAAGTTGAATATTCTCCCCATAATGATTTTTTTAAAAAGAGACAAATTGTCCTGTTTATGAAATAATGATCATAACAATGAATGTAAATCATATAAGTGACAATTTCATATCTGAATTATAATCATCTCATAAATGCTGCTATCATGTAGGTTATGACAATTGTGTGACTGCCATTGTGTGATAGCCATTGGTTCACAATTGAGTTGCATAGGGTATGCAAATAGGGTAGGCTATTTGGAAAAAATGTTTTTTAAAAAATCACCATTCCTATGGATATTTTTATGCTTCTTTAAATGCTTTTTTTTCTTTAAAGGAAAACTTTGTCAAGGAAGTTGGTAAATATTTATTTATTTATTAAATTTGTTTGCCACCCATCTCATCATGAGGTGACTAGAATATTAAAACAATCACAGCTGTAATAATTTAGAAAAGAGAACTCTTACTGAAGGTTTCTTTATAAGCTGGTGGCACAAGTTATCTAACATGGACTTGTCTTTTGAAAACATATCTTTTTTAAAAAAAATATTTTAGTCCTCTCTCTGTGTATTGGGGCATATTATCTCATAACAAAACTCCTGTGAGATAAGTTGGCTAAAAGGTAATAACTAGCCTAAATTCACCTAATGTATTGCCATACTCAACTCTAGTGACCTGAAGCTATGGCATCTAAAACCTATGGCACCATCCTTTGTTCCCACAATAATATGGAGCTTGCATGAGTCTTAACAATTTTGGTTGGCTGCTTGGCTACTGCTCCAGCATTTTCATGAAGCTGCAGAGTAAGCAATTACTTTTTCATTGAGATTCTTGCCGTTTGCTGATGGGATTTCTCTCTCCCTCCTCAACTGATAGTGCTGTTGGGTTTTAACCACTCTTCTCACACGACTACAGGTATTTCTTTCTCCGTGTGAAAGCAATGAACAAAACATACAGAAAGGAAGTTGTTGGCCAGAACACGAATTTTCCTGCCTTTTTTCCCAATTGCATTGTGCAGCCATCACTTGTCCCAAAGTGGGTTTTTTTCTCCCACAAGGCAACTGGACTTTCTTGTTTTTCTTTCAAGACGTTTTGTTTCTCATCCAAGAAGCTTCTTCAGCTCTGACTGGATGCTGGAGGATGCGAGGATTTATATTCCTTGCAGTCATCTGGTTGTTAGCACTCTTTCTGAAACATTCAGCCATCCCAACCTCAGCCATTTCCAAACAAAGAAACAGCTTTCTCCAGAGTTTCATCCTAATGTAAATTTATACATCTATCCAAAAATATGACAAAGTCCTTTCCCACACTGGCTTCACCTCTGGTTCTCTGAGCAAAGTGCAATCATTTTCTGTATTTCTAATCATTTAAAACAACTTCTCCTTGTGGCCACCAGATGGTACCTCTGTTCTAGGTTTGACAAAATGTTCAGTTTTGTTTTAAGGAAATTGCTGGATTCACAGATACTTTACAGAATTATCTTTAGCTGCCTGCAACATAATTTTTATATAGTATTTATATATGAAACTGTGACTCTGAAGACAATTACATTAATTTAATTTTCCATGGTTACTAAATGCATTTTTTCAAGTGCTATATTTCCTTTTAGCAGAAGACTAAAGCAGCTACTGCAGTCTGTGATTATTCATTATAAATAATTATTATAAATAATAATTAATAATATATTTGTAATTAAAATACAATACCTCCCTGACCCACAGTTTTTTCATTCTTATAATATTAATGTGTTACAGAATACAGAAATATAATCTACATGTCAATCTTGCGTTCAGCTCCTCAGACTATTGTATCCTTCTTTTGTCCATAATATAACTCAAAGAAATAAAATTTCTTAATCTCTTATTTCTGGTAATGACTAGACACAGACCCGCTTCAACAAATTAGTGTCTTATGGGCCCCAAGAACTATAAATGATATAACACATTTATATTTCTCTATTTAGTTTTCATTCTAGTTCATTGTGGACTATTAATATGCCTGAAATATGCTGTAAATACTGAGTCACTCACAGTGAAGAGACCATTTCTAAAACTAGGCCACAGCCTCAAGTTACACCAGGGGTCTTCAAACTTGGCCCTTTTATGACTTGTGGACTTCAACTCCCAGAATTCCTCAGCCAGGCACGCTGGCTGAGGAATTCTGGGAGTTGAAGTCCACAAGTAATAAAAGGGCCAAGTTTGAAGACCCCTGAGTTACACATTGCACCACTGTTATAACTCTGTGGTGGGATACTGCTCTGCAAGCAAATGGAGCAGGTCCTGTTTCTCTCCTTCCCACCCCACCTTTCTTAGGGAACAAGTGTCACTTAGTGCTGACAATCCTGGGCTACCAATATAATTTGGTTTAAATATAGTTTTCTATGTTTCTATATCTTGCCATCATTTGCCTGGAATCTATTAATGCAGTAATTCTCAGATTACAGTGGCGTTGAGTGCACCATTGGAAGTTCTGAAGGACCAGGCTGGAGGCAGATCTATCTTTGTGGTCACCAAGAGTTGACACTATCTTGATGGTACAGGTAGTCCTCCATTTGCTTCCGTTTGTTTAGTGACGGTTCGAAGTTACAAAGTTATGACTGTTTTTCACACTTAAGACCATTGTATCAGCCCTATGATCACATGCTTGGCAACTGGCATGTATTTATAACAGTTGCAGTATCCTGGGGTCATGTGATCACTTTTAGTGATCCTCTGATAAGCAAAGTCAATGAGGAAGCCAGATTCACTTAACATCCGTGTTACTAACTTAACAAGTGCAGTGATTCACTTAACAACTTAACAACAACCAAATACTAGCAATATATGTTAACATTTCATCTGGATTTATAAAACAAAATAAAATATAAATGTTAAAAAAATCTATGTTCAAACACCAATGTCTAGGCCATCTAATCATTGAAGCGCAGCATCATTTATATTAGAAAAAATCATATAATGGATAGGTATATGTTTTCAGCCTATGGCTGGTCACGATGTGATCTATAGTTTGACATGGGACCCCCTCAGTCACACTGAGGGGAGAATATTATGCCCCATTTATACAGAGAGTCCCAGCAGATACCATGTGAGGTGCAAATCCTATTCAAGATTATCCATTGCTGACATGGCAGTTCAAAGCCTGGCTACTTGTTTGTGGGGCCATATATATGTTTTACACCTTGATAATTTATATTAAATGTATCATGTACCTGGTATCCACAACATATATGATTGAGAAATAATTATTACTAACCTAACTTTCAGCCCTGACATATTGAAAAATGAAGTGGTTGGGAGGCAGTTATAGGTTTCACATCTGAGATGACCTCAGATTTCAGTGGATTTAAAATGAATTTAAAACAGTTGTTTTGGGTTGAAAACTGTTTGATCTGTGAGTATTCTAAGTTTGAAACAGCCCTATTCAAGTTGAAAACCTCAAACATCTGTTTCAACCATGAGACATTTTGAACTCAAAATGTTTTAGCCCACTTAGACAAGCTTTAGACAAGTTTAAGATAGCTTTAGATAAGCTATTTTTAATAATAATAATAATAATAATAATAATAATAATAATAATAATAATAATAAAGTTTGAAAAGACCTTGAAGGTCATATAGTCCAACTCCCTGCTCAGGCAGGAAACCCTATACCATTTCAGACAAATGGCTGTCCAGTCTCTTCTAAAAAATTTCCAGTGTTGGAGCATTCACCGCTTCTGGAGGCAGGTTGTTCCACTGGTTAATTGTTCTGTCAGGAAGTTTCTCTTAGGTCTAGGTTGCTTCTCTCCTTGGTTAGTTTCCATCTGTTGCTTCTTGTCCTGCCTTCAGGCACTTTGGAGAATAGCTTGACTCCCTCTTCTTTGTGGCAGCCCCTGAGATATTGGAACACTCATCCTTCTCTTCATTAAACTAGAGATACCCAATTCCAGCAACCATTCCTTATATGTTTTAGCCTCCAGTCCCCTGATCATCTTTGTTGCTCTTCACTGTACTCTTTCTAGAGTCTCAACATCTTTTTTACATCGTGGTGACCAAAACTGGATGCAGTATTCCAAGTATCACCTTACCAAGTCATTGTAAAGTGCTATTAATACTTCATGTGATTTTGATTCTATCCCTCTGTAATTGCAGCCTAGCACTGTGTTGACTTTTTTAGCAGCTACAGCACACTGCTGGCTCATATTTAAGTGATTGTCCACTAGGACTCCAAGATCCCTTTCACAGTTACTACTATTGAGCAAGGTACCACCTATACTATACCTGTACATTTGGTTTTTCTTGTCCCTATACTATACCTGTACATTTGGTTTTTTTCACCACTGAATTTCATTTTGATAGTGCCCAGTGTTCAAGTCTGTCCAGATTCTCCTGTGTCTTAAGCCTGTCTTATGGAGTGTTGGCTATTCCTGCCGGCTTGGTGTCGTCTGCAAATTTGATGAGTTCCCCATCTATCCTCTCATCCAAATCGTTGATGAAGATTTTGAAGAGCACTGGGCCCAGAACAGAGCCTTGGGGCACCCCATTACACACTTCCCTCCATGTAGATGCAGTTCCATTGAGGACCACACACTGAATACGGCCTGTCAGCCAGCTACGAATCCATCTGGTGGTGATGCTATCTAACCCACATTTTTCTATCTTATCAAGTAGTAGGTTGTGATCTACTTTATCAAATGCCTTACTAAGATCCAAGTAAATTATATCCACAGCATTCCTCTAATCCGCTAATTTGGTCACTTGGTCAAAGAATGCAATAAGATTTGACTGGAATGACCTGTTTTTGACAAACCTATGTTGGCTTTTTGGAATGACTTTGTTTGCATCTAAGTGTTCGCTGATTCGTTGTTTCATTATCTTTTCCAGAATCTTCCAAGGTATTGAGCTCAGGCTGATAGTTTTGTAACTTCCTGGATCCATTTTTATTTTCCTTTTTTGAAGATGGGAACTACATCAGCTCTTTTCCAGTCCTCTGGTAGTTCCCCAGTGCTCCAGGATCTTTGAAAAATATAGTTCAGTGGTTCTGAGATCACATCTGCCAGTTCCTTGAGAACCTTGGGATGTAATCCATCTGGTCCTGGTGATTCGAACTCGTCTAGGCTGGACAGGTGCTCATTTTAGACAAGCTCCAGATTCAAAAAGAGCTTGACAGACTTGAACACTCCATCCTATCTAACAAAATAAAATTCAGTGTAGATAAAAGGTTTTACACTTAGACAAGAAAAGCAGCCTAAGAGCTTTTACACCTCCGACTTATATATTGTCTGTAGATTTTAAAATATGTTTACTGTATTTTGATAAGTCTTGTTTTTTAAACCAGTCAGAGCATTTATCTGTTAGCTGGGGAATACTGAGATATGGTTTCTCAGTGGTGTGATTAGATCTCCAGCTAGGTTGGTTTCAGTTTAGCTTTTAATGGAATGGCATATATCAGTTATTTCCAATGCGTATATATATACTGATTCATTCTGAGATGTGTTTGATATGTGTTTAACTGTAATGCTATGTCACTGTGAACTTTTTAATACTGATAGGATTGTATCTTACCTATTAAATGGGAAAGACACAGTCTTAAAAGACAGGTCAGACATGCGTTAAATGTTAGGTGAAGGTTACCAACATGAAAAGTTTATTCTTTGTCCATTAAATGAGAGACCTTGAAAAACATTTACACCTCTCTAATTCCTGCCTTTCCCATTGAGTTCCTGATGCTACATTATGGTTTCTGGGGCTCTCCTTCTCTGTCTCCCCCATCATCCAGCAGATGGAGCTGTGATCTCATGAAAACAGCCTCTTCCCTCAGAGTGGCTCAAAAACTAATCAGGCCACCGCTGTAGGAAACGTGGTTTCCTCGTGATCTGGGGCCTCCTGTGCTGCCTAATGCAGCCAGCATGTGCCTGAACAAATCTTATCTCCCAGCTCACGTAATAATCCAAAGCCAACAACTCTGGTCAATAGCTGGTAACAAATGATGAATGAACAGAGCAGGGAGCCTTTGAGCAGTTCCAACCCAGACCCAGGATATTATTTTTAAAATTAATGCCTCTGGGAAAGAGATGGTATGACCCAGATGAGAAAAGGGGATAGGATTCTTTTACACACACATATATAGGTATCCCCTTGCTACAATGTTAGCTTTCTCAAATAAAGATGATTTAATCACTGCAAGCTTGTTTTGAATGGAAATAAATTAGTTTAAATAAATAGGAAGCTTATTCATTAAAGCATGACTGATCACTTCAGTTTCAGGTGGGCTATGTTTTATTTGTTTGGGTCACTTGGAAACAATCCCATTTTCTACCTTTCTATATATTATTGCAATGCAGCTGTATGCTTCTTTTTTAATAGTAATATTATTAAAATTGCAATTAAGATGAAAAAATAGTCCAGAAAAAAATAGAAAAGAAAATAAAGAATATAGTTAAGAAAAAGTAAAGAAATATATACAGAAATGACTTCCCACTTTATCACAAGTATAAACTATTTTATTAACTTGTCACCTTTCTTTAAAATACAACACATATCTCATATCTTATCTAAAAACAAATCATTTAATCCTGATCAGCAAAGTCATTAAAGGTTACCAGTGATAACAATATATTTACCTTGACCATGTAAACCAATTTTACATTCTTTTACTTTTAACAATCTTGATGTTTAGTTCCTTCTTCAACACTTCTAGGCCACTACTTAACTCCCATGATTGTCATTTTCATGTTCCATAACAGTTTCCCAGCCACTTGAGCAATCCCTTGCTCCCTCTCCCACCTGGTAGCAGTCACTCACTTGCCTGCTGGCCTTGGACTTGCAAATTACTGCTGATTTCCCCACTGACTTTCTCTCTGCAAGCTTCCCACAAGGAAGGAAGGAAGGAATTCAAATGGTCTCTGGCAAATTCTCACAAGAAAATTCAGTGGAGACGTTTTTAATTCTAAAAATCTTATTTCATATCCATCTGGACCTCTAGTCAAATTGCAATTTTCCAAAACCAAAGTTCTAATCATCCCTTTGCTGTTTATTTCAGAATCAAATTAAGTCCTTTAAAACTACTTTTATTAAGAATTGAAGAAAATTCATATGGTGCTATAAAATCTGTTGATGCAAAATCTAATAGCTATAAAGGAGTTAACAAGAAATTTATAAAGGTACTTATAAAAGGAAATATGCAAACTCAGTATTCTTTTTGAAGGCACTAATCATAGTTTCTGCAAAA
The DNA here is from genome assembly GCF_947247035.1 of Vipera ursinii. Classification (NCBI taxonomy): domain Eukaryota; kingdom Metazoa; phylum Chordata; class Lepidosauria; order Squamata; family Viperidae; genus Vipera; species Vipera ursinii. The sequence goes on along the minus strand of NC_139513.1, from coordinate 45,529,739 downwards.
TGGTTATTTTTCTCATTTTCCTCATCTCTAAACCTACCAGATCGCTATCTTGTGGTTTCTGCCCAAGGAGCAACTGTATGGAGCACTTGTGGGCAATCTCAAAACCTCTCCTTGTCCAGAGACAAATTATAAGGAAAGATTCTACTTGCCAGGTCTTTATTCCATTGCAATTTTCAATTCCACTTTTAGTGAAATGGTAGTCAGTTTACTATTTCTTCCCTGGAGGTCACAATGTATACTTTCCAAATTAAACAAGTACCTGAGAGCAGGTGACCTTTAAAATGAGACAATCCTCATTTGCCAATAGTGATCATATAATACAGTTGATAATCCAGTCAATGGTGAAGCTGCTTAGAAATACTCTTAAAGAGTTCAATTTTGTCTTACCATTCAGAAAGTGTATACACCAGAGATATATATCTGCAACGTGAATTAAGCTGAGCTTCCTGAAACAATAATTTCCATAATTTTATTCCAATTGTAGTAAAGGAATTTATGTCTACAGTGCAAGACAAACTTAGCACAGCTGTAATTGCACAGCGCATTCCAAATTCTGGTCAATCAAACAAGAATACTGAACTTCTCTAGATGACAAATAAATCTATCTGAAGATTATTATAATCCACTGTTTATCCACCAGAGAATACTTTGTATGTTTTGTGAAACAATGATATTTCCTAGATTTTAAAAAAGCACATTTTGAGTTGACAGGTCTCCCAAATCCACATCTACTTTTTGTCTTTTACTGAACCTCATTCCCATAGTTCACCATGCAAGAAGTTAAAGTTCAATATTTATGAACAACAGTGTCAATTACAAAAATATAGAAGTTACATCCAGTTGATACTGTCCAAGTCAGTCCTGGCTTGGAGGATATTTATATAATTTAATAGTTGCTTTGAAAATTTGTATAAATTACTTGGATGTGTATAGATTCTTCTTCTTCTTCTTCTTCTTCTTCTTCTTCTTCTTCTTATTATTATTATTATTATTATTATTATTATTATTATTATTATTATTATTATTATTATTATTAATCATCGCACAGTCAGCCAGATGTTCAGACTGGATTTGGCATTTTTGTCTACCTATCAAGTCCTTACCAAGGACCTGGGATAGGCAGATGTGGATGTTTGATGGTATTACAGATATCATCGCAGGATGGAAGCAGTTCCTAGTAAGGCCGCCTTTTGCAATTGACTAATGGCGAATTTGTCAATGCCAATGGTGTTCAAGTGGTGCTCCAGTTGTTTTGGGATTGCACCCAAGGCGCCTAATACTATTGGTACTACCCTTACTTGCCTTTGCCACAGTCTTTTTATTTCTATTTGTAGGTCTTTGTATTTTGTTGTTATTATTATTATTATTATTATTATTATTATTATTATTATTATTATTATTATTATTATTATTATGTTGTTGTTGTTGTTGTTGTTGTTGTTGTTGTTATTATTATTATTATTATTAAAAGGTATAATAGGGTTTGCTCAGGTGAAACTTCTGTCGGCAGAAGTGTGGGAATCCCTTTCCCTGATTATCACTGTAATCCCCCAAAAGCTCTGCACTGGCAATAGATGGTACCAGCTGTGGATAAGGCTTAAGACAAAAGTAACTGAGGGTCACTTCTTTGCACTTTTGTCTCTCTTTCTCTTTGCCACTCCTTTCTGTTTTCATTTATCTTAGTCCCTGTTATCGCACCCAGCATGCTGCTAAGGAATAACAGTCTCACCAACTCTTGTTAAAAGCCTGAAACTAATCACTTGGAGGGAGCTTTTGAAATAAAGGCAAAAAGTAGCATGTCCATACCTACCATATGATTTTTTTTGCCTGTAAACTTTGGAATAATTTAAGAAATGGCTTTCCTGAGCTAGGCACCTCAGTCAATGCTTTCTATTAAAAAATCAGGAGATATGTATTGTATTGGGATATAGCTTGTTTGTCATATTATTTGATTTTTTTATCCTGCCTTTATTACTTTTCCCTGTAACTCAAGGCAGTAAACGTATTTAAGACCCCTTCCTATTTTCCTCATACTAAAAATCCTGTGAGGTAATTTGGACTGAGAAAGAGTAACTGGGCCAAGGCCATCCAGCCAGTTTCTTGTGCCTAAGGTGGGAGTAGAACTCACAGTCTCCTGGTTTCTAGGCCAGGACCCTAACTACTATTATTCTCCATCCCTATTTATTTCTTTATTTCTTCATTATATTTATATATTGCTGAAATCAGGTTCAAGTTCTAGAACAAAATAACTGGCTTATTCTAGATTGAAATCTGTAACAACAGAGTCCAACCAATCATCAAAGATAACTTTCTGATTATCCAACAGTTGGCTGAGTTCTGTGCCCCGCAGCATACCAAGGAGAGCAATTGGAAGCTGGTACCATATAAACACAGAGTTAAAGAATCATTGTGTGTGCTTGCATGCAAGAATTGTGAGCATAACAGCTACACTTGCTAATCCTGCCTGCTTGTCAGAACATACTGCCAATTAGACTCACCACACTTCGTCAGGGTTGCCAGACATTCATTGGAATTGGATTTGGTGTTTGGTTTGGTGGTTTTTCTTTCCTTTGACTGATTTAGTCTGCCATATACAATGAATGTCTTGTCAAATCTATTCCCTAATCAGTCTCTCTATCTCCACCAATGCAAATCATCAATCACAATGCTTAAAGTCTTGGTGAACAGTACAAAAATTGATTGCTCAACCTTAATACATGATGTCATCCATGGCTCTCCTGGCTCTGCCTGGCTCAGGAAACCAAAGTCTGGAGATCAGATTGCATTTATCAAAGTGGGAGTTTTTCATTTTTTAAACAAGGCTGGTTATAAAAAGATCTCAATCTTTTCTGTAGATTTTATTGCATGCTGATGTGATGCTCACATAAACCAAGTTTGGTAAAATGGTTCCATAGGATTGCAGGTCTAAAAGGCATATAATTTATGCCATTTTGAAATTTTTGAGACGTCTCTGAGACTTTTCTGCTTTGTACGTCTGCAAAGGCAAGCAGGGGGAAAAATAAACTTGAATAGCTACTGTACCTAACTTAGATTAGCAACAAAGAAACCAGATCTCACTTATTCTCTCAGTAGTTCCAGGCTTGTGGATCATAACAAACTGTGGCAAGTCCTTAAAGAGATGGGCATACCAGACCATCTTATTTGTCTCTTGAGAAATCTATATGCGGGCCAAGAAGCAACAGTGAGAACTGGACACGGAACCACTGATTGGTTCAAAAGGAGTCCGGCAAGGCTGTATACTGTCGCCTTGCCTATTTAACTTATATGCAGAGCACATCATGAGAAAGGCAGGGCTAGATGAATCAAAAGTTGGAATTAAGATTGCCGGAAGAAACATCAACAGATGATACCACTCTAATGGCAGAAAGTGAAGAAGAACTAAAGAGCCTGGTGTTGCGGGTGAAGAAGGAGAGTGCAAAACTTGGGTTGAAACTAAACATTAAGAAAACCAAGATCATGGCATCTGGCCCTCTCAATTCCTGGCAAATAGATGGGGAAGAAATGGAGGTAGTGACAGATTTTATTTTCCTTGGCTCCAAGATCACTGCAGATGGGGACTGTAGCCAAGAAATTAAAAGACGCTTGCTCCTTGGGAGGAAAGCCATGGCAAATCTAGACAGCACACTAAAAAGCAGAGACATCACCCTGTCAACAAAAATCCGTATAGTCAAGGCTATGGTCTTCCCAGTTGCAATGTATGGCAGTGAAAGCTGGACCATAAGAAAGGCTGAGCGCCAAAGAATTGAAGCCTTTGAACTATGGTGCTGGAGAAGACTCCTGCGAGTTCCTTGGACTGCAAGGCGATCAAACCGGTCAGTCCTAGAGGAGATCAACCCTGACTGCTCTTTAGAAGGCCAGATCCTGAAGCTAAAACTCAAATACTTTGGCCACCTAATGAGAAGGAAGGACTCACTGGAGAAGAGCCTAATGCTGGGAAAGATTGAGGGCAATAGAAGAAGGGGATGACAGAGAATGAGGTGGCTGGATGGAGTCACTGAAGCAGTAGGCGTGAGCTTAGATGGACTCCAGAAGATGGTAGAGGACAGGAAGGCCTGGAGGAACATTGTCCATAGGGTCGCGATGGGTCGGACACGACTTCGCAACTAACAACAACAACAGTTCCAGGCTTGCAAAATGTTGAGGAAACTCTAATTAGGGCTATCATATCTGATCCATAAAAATATGGATGACCGTTTGAAAGTGATAAAGAGATATGAAAACTATCACCTTCTTCTGCGATCGAAACAAGGAGCACTGTTACTTTCCCACCAAAGTGGTTCCAATTTATCTACTTGCATTTACATGCTTTCGAACTGCTAGGTTGGCAGGAGCTGAGGCAAGTGACGGGAGCTCACTCGATAATGTGGAGAGCTTGAACTGCTGGGGTATAGACCTTCTCTGGCACCTTTTAAACCACTGAGCCACTGTGTTTTGGGCCATTCTAAGGCAATCAGAAAATGGTCTGACCATGTGAAGCAGTGATGATAATCTCTTGCAAGTCCAGACTGCATCACCATTGTCCCAACAGAAAACCAGATCCAGTGTGTGTCCATTACTATGAATCAGGCTTTCAGTGATGTTGAGTCAGATCCATCACTATCATGGTCTCCCAAGGTCAGAGAGCAGATTTAAATCAGATTGAAGTTCTCCAGGGTGAAAAGCATGGGAACTTCCACCACCACTCCAGGCAAGGAGTCAAGATCCTCAGGCAGGGAAGCTGCTACACAGCAGGGAGACTGATACAATAGCAATCATCTTAATTGATCCCTAGAGCCTAACTTAACAGTGTCCCTTATGTTATCTGTGGGGCAGCTGAAAATTACAGGAATATCCTACGTAAATAACTATCTACCATCTCTGACCTTGCACACTCAAAATCCAGAAGGACATTTTTCTAAGAGGGCAATCCTTCCCTATGCATCTATCTTGATATTACTCACAAGATAGGTCACCTCATCCTTGATTAGATTATGGGGGAGGAAGGTATTATTAGAAGCTGACCTGGCATTCCTGAAAACCTGGCCTCTGAAGGTACAATGTGCAGGCTTTGGGGCAGAGAAAAGGAGCAATGATGCATAATTGGTACTAGAATCTTTGATTGCCATGAACAGCCCATCTCTTGTCTCCCACCATATCTCCTTCTGCAATATTTCTATCTGCTCCCATATCCCAATACCTACCCCTGCCCAATTTGGATTGGGTGATCACTGGACCAAGAGGTAACATCTACCAATTACTAACCCATCTGAGCTAGCCTGGGTTACTGGGATGCCCTTGGCACTGAGCAACTCCAGCTCCCCAAGCCAGCACTCCTCCAAGAAAACTCCCACCCACTCCCAGGAATCCAAACGTCTACATACACGACTCCACTTTCTGCACCTGTTCCCACAATTCCCATAGGGATGCACATACTCATCCAGAAGTAAATGTCAGGTGGCTGCTTCTACACCTACACCTACCCTCATCCCCCAGCTTTCAAGTCAGAGAGGGCACCTGCAGCACCAGACCAGCACTGATTCACCATTCACTCTCCTCAATCCATAAAATGCCACATTCACAATTTTTCCTACAGCAAGATTCAAGAAAAAACATGAGAAGCAAAAGTTTTTAGCATCCCTTTTATGCTTCTGGTTATTTTACTTCACCGCCCTTTCCAGTGAAGCCGTTACTTATGAAATCCATTTTCTCTGTGGTTGAAGGTCAAGTAATAGGTTTTGAGCAACTTCATCATTGTTCTTATTTTGTAAATTGGTCAGGTTTTTCTGCAATAAGCTTTTTTTTTTTTAAAAAAGAAAACAACAGCTCCCACGGTCATTAAAATGAACTCCCAAGAACCCATGAATATTTTCTCCTTGATTAAACAGCCTGCAAACTAAGTCAAATCTTATTCACACCAATCACAACTAATCTATGATGGGATCTAACACAGGGTTAAATGTGGCTTTAATTTGTTTTATCAACATTCAAAGCGACTATGGGAAACCCTCCCCTGGCCCTTCCCTTATCGGATGACATTTTACCCCATGCTATTTCCAAACTGAAATCGAATACTACTTCCTGACATTGCTGTTTGTCTCATGAGATAAAACATGCATGTGTCGTGATCAGACACATTTCCAATGAAAGGAAGGATCATTTCACTTTTGAAAAGAGGGTGAGATGTATGCAAAAAATCTCTGGCAGAATTTATTGCCACCTCCTATTGTTTTGAAGGAGAAAAAGAGGGAAATGTGTGCATGATCTTGTGAGGGTTTTTGTTCCCGTCAGTTGTGAAAATGCACCAATGGCAGTGGTCAGTGTTCTGTTTGGCCTAGCTAAAACTTTTTTTTTAAGTTTCTGGTTCTTCAAAAAGTCAGTATATTAAATGGAGAAGTAGCAGGAACATTGTTCAGTGGACATTTCCACACATTTCCTCTTCTCTTATGCTTCTCTCAAGGAGAGAAGCAACCTAGAACTAAGGAGAAATTTCCTGACAGCTAGAACAATTAATCAATGGAAGAACCTGCCTACAGAAGCTGTGAATGCTCCAACACTGGAAGTTTTAAAGAAGAGAGTGGACAGCCATTTGTCTGAAATGGTATAGGGTTTCCTGCCTGAGCAAGGGGTTGGACTAGAAGACCTCAAAGGTCCCTTCCAACTCTGTTATTCTGTCCTTCTTGGTGGCTTTGATACCATCCATTATGGTATCCTGTTGAATTGTACAAGGAAAATAAGGTTTTGAAAACATAAAGGTAAAGGTAAAGGTTCCCCCGCACATGCGTGCTAGTCGTTTCCAACTCTAGGGGCCGGTGCTCATCTCCGTTTCAAAGCCAAAGAGCCAGCGCTTGTCCGAGGACATCTCCGTGGTCATGTGGCCGGCATGACTAGACGCCAAAGGCACAAGGAACGCGGTTACCTTCCCACCGTAGTGGTCTCTATTTTTCTACTTGCGTTTTTACGTGCTTTCGAACTGGTAGGTTGGCAGAAGCTGGGACAAGTAACAGACACTCACTCTGTTACGCGGCACTCGGGATTTGACCCGCCAAACTGACGACCTTCTGATCGACAAGTTCAGCGTCCTAACCCACTGAGCCACCACGTCCCTTTGAAAACATAGTTCTGATATATTTTCATTCCTCCCTCAATGGCATCTATGAGCAATATGATAATTCATCTTCATGGATTTATTATGTAGATGTCTACTTGAAAGGAAGCTCAGCTAGAAACAAGTAGACCCATGGCATTCGGTACAGTGGCATCAATACAATTGAACTTCTTTCTTCTGGGATATGGACTTTACTCCCACATCTGCTTTTAAGAAAAATCTAAAAATATGTATGCATGAACAAACATTCACTTCTAAACTTTTAACATTTTTTAATGACTTTATTATTCATGATTTGGAAATAAATAAGATCTTTAAAGAGCCCTCACAGATATACTGTGGGACTGATATACCTTACTGTGGATTGTTCTAATTTTGCCATGAGAATTAATGGATGCAAATAATTTGCATCATGAGTAGATGAAAGCAAATAAGTAAATAAAATCATTATTTTGCCTGTTTTCTCTTTTGTTTTGTCAAACACTATTTCATTCAGCAAAAATTACTTCCTTTTTGGGACATAAAAGCAGCAGAAGAGTAGTTTTGCAGGAACAAGAATGAAAATGGGAAGGTTTTATAAACTCTCTGACCCAATCCACTTTATAGCAAAAAAAATTAAATTCAGCCCCAAATATTTGCTGCCATTACTGGTTATTCACCCAACAAATGCCTTTCAAGTTGGAATGTATTATTTCCAAATGCTCTCCTTATAGTATAATAACTGGAGCCAATCTTATTGTGAGTGTAATTTTAGCATTTTAATTAAAAACGGAGCAAATTAAGTTCAGGAGCTGAGTATAACATCAATGCAAGAGATGTGTAGAGACCTTTAAACAGTTCTTTTATAACCTGGTAAGCCAAGGGATGTAAAGGTGGCATGCAAAAAGTGGTCTGCACAACTCATTTTCTATACATATTTCATGAGCATATATGCTGCTTCCAATAACTCAGAAATGAGCCATCTATTCGTTTACTATGCTCCTGCAGCAGGCTAAGCCATGTTTATCATTAATCACTGATAGGAGACCATCAATGTTAGGCCAGAAAACACAGTAATACTGTTGTAGTTGCTGGCTAGTGTTAACATCTAAACCAAGTTCAAAAATAGATGTACAGAAGCCAGATGGAAGAATAGAGTAGAGTAGAGTAGAGTAGAGTAGAGTAGAGTAGAGTAGAGTAGAGTAGAGTAGAGTAGAGTAGAGTAGAGCTGGAAGTGACCTTGGAGGTCTTCTATTCCAGCCCCCTGCTCAAGCGGGAGAACCTATACCATCTCAGACAAATGACTGTCTAGCCTCTTCCTAAAAATCTCCAGTGATGGAGCACACACGATTTCTGGAGGCAAGCTGTTCCACTGGTTAATTGTCCTCACTGTCAGGAAGTTTTTCCTTAGTTCCAGGTTGCTTCTCTCTTTGATCAGTTTCCAACCATTGTTTCTTGTCCTGCCCTCTGGGCCTTTGGAGAATAATGTGACCCCCTCTTTTTTGTGGCAGCCCCTCAAATACTGGAACACTGCTATCATGTCTCCCCTATTTCTCCTTTTCTTTAGACTAGCCATACCCAAGTCCTGCAGCTGTTCTTTGTATGTTTTAGTCTCCAGGCCTTTTGATCATCTTAGTTGCTCTTCTCTGGACTTTTTCCAAACTCTCAATGTCTTTTTTGTGACATGGTGACCAAAACTGTCTGCAGTATTCCCGGTGTGGTCTTACTAGGGTTTTATAAAATGGTACTAATACTTTGTGTGATCTTGATTCTATGCCTCTGTTTATACAACCCAGGATTCTACTAGCTTTTTTGCCTGCTGCTGCACACTGCTAGCTCATAGTCAAGTGTAGGGATAGGAAAGGCTAATCCTCCTATCAATTTTGTTTGCTCTTTTGTGCCATGTATGAAAAAGTAAGACAGAAAGGTAAAGATACTGTGGCAGAAACAGCCCTGTTTTTAACCCCATCTTTCACCTCCCTCTAAAAGCTACTGTAGGGTTGACGTTATTTGGAGATCAAACAGTATGTAGAGATTGATGTTCAGAACTATCCACAATGATGCCAAAATGTTAATCATGACATCATTACCCACCCTCTGTCTTTTTGTATCAGTGTCATGATGTCACATGCACAAATGGAAAGGGTCAAGTTTGCCTCACAATGCCATGCCATGTGTTTTGTTATTTCTCTCTTTGACACAAGCCCAAGCCCATCCCCACTAATACTTATTTATGCAGGTCTGAATTTCAAGAACATGCCATGACTTTAGATAGTGGCAAAGGCTTGGTTTGGTTTAGAATGTTATTCTAAACATGTATGTATGATTTAGGTTGATATGTACATATAAATACTGAGGTTTTGGTCTTTGATTTGGATAATAACATTTCCTTCTGCAGCTTGAAGTTCACTTTGCCCCAACAGCTATTTATCCTCTTATCCTCTTGTACAGAATTATTACAGCAGTAAAATGGAGGAAGAATCATTTGGATTCATGTGGAATTTCCTAGAGGAGGAGGAGAAGAATCAAAGTGAATAACTGTGTAGGAATATTTCAGCAGATGTGCTACAATTTTTGTTTATCAAAGTGTAAAATACTATATTATACATCTTGAACCTAAAAACAGGCACTAATCTTTGTAACACTTCCCAAATGACCCCCTAACCTTATTACCCCCCACTTCTTAGGGTTTCAGTAACAGCTGCACCTTGAATTCCAAACCCAATTTTAAAATTTCAAGTTTTAAATATGTAATAATTATTGTATTTATCCCCAAACATCTGGTTCATTAACAGAGAGCCAAAAGGTCTGTAGAAATGGGACTGTTTTCTTATATGTCCAAGATTCTTTGGAGGATTGAAATTTTCTTTGTTACTGTTGGGTTAACTTGGGTCAGTATTTTATCTTGCTTAGACCATAGGTCTAGCCATCATTTTCTTTCAAATTTCTACAATGAAAGTCATATGTGTTGTAAATCAGACAAAGAAGGATGTCCACTCCTCAGTGGAAACTATTGTACAACACATTTTGGGTACCAGAGATGTTAGCAGCTTAGCACAATTTACATGCATCATGAGGAGTTCTTCATCTCCTTTCCCAATAGGGATTTTGTGGCAGAGCTTACTTGTGAATAATTAAAGCCTATATAACTAAGATGGTTTTCATCTTCTGTTCCAAATAAAACAGGAATTCAATCAACTTTGGCAACTCATTGTACCACCAGAACATGTCAGGGCACTGTGGTTTCATCCCCAAATGCCTTTGCATTACAACAGTAATCCTGCTCAGCCCCTTGCCTTTTCAGGGTAAGAACAATCATTTCCATATATTGCAACTTCTGGTGAAATGTGCTACCTTGTACATTTTGATTCACAGCAACCCATCAATAGCCCACGTGACTTAGAAGACAATGCAGCCTAACAGCAAGTGGTGTCAGATGAACTGAAAGAGGTGGATAAGCCTGATTTGGCACCCAAACTCAAAGCTTTCACCCAAGGAGATGCCTTGCACAACAATTACCTATTCACCCTGACTCACAGACAGAAGTCTGTTTCAGATCACCCGATATATAATTTCTCAAGCGAAAAGTAAATGATCTTCTCCATGAAGTCTGTGTTGAATCATCCACAATTCTTCCCATTGCCTGTTACAATAAAAGTTGTGGAAGCTATAATTTCAGGTACTGACTCCTCATTTTTCCACCTGTTGTATGTAGATACTAAATCCTACACATTCATGGTAGGATGCTGGTGACAGAATTGGTTATGGACATATTAAAGGACACTTTTCCTTTTTTGGTTTCTAGCATATTAGGGCATCTTAAAATGCCTCATGGGCCTTCTATCTAGCATCTCACCTTTTTTTAATGGTTGTTTTGTTTTCCCAAGCACTTGTACATCAAAGAGGAAGAGGGGAAAAATAGTATCATACCATTTGGTGACCTTTAAATGATGTGCCAACAGATGATTAGAGTGGTGTCTCAGCTCATTCCCAATGGTTCCAGACTGGCAAAAGCTAATTGAAATAGATTGACTACAAAGCAGAAGAGTCAATCAATGCCAGTTTTTTCAACATCCTGTTTCATTGTGGAACAATTTCCAATGCAGAAATAACCTACAGTAGCTTACAAGCAGCAAGCATCAGACTTTACCATTGCTTTAGCAGTAGTTCCAGCTTGAAGCCTCAGAATTTCAGTACATGTGCAAGCCTTCAGGTACACTATTTGAGCAGGTACATTGATTTCAGCTTCCTCTGCCCTCCACTTTCAAAAGTATAGCTTTGAGTACCATGCATGAAGCATATTACATATGGACATTTCTATTTCATAAACTAAAACAATTGCTTTTTTCCCCAATAGCAAAATAACATTTTTCTCGATTCCATAAATCCCTGATGTGAGGCAAATGGATATCTGGAGGGAGCATGTTAGGCAAGTTAGGCAACAGCTTTGAAAAATGTCCTGAGAAAAGCTGCACTGATCAGCCCAATAGCCTTCTACATCTGCCAGTAAAATCTCTCCTGTCCATGTTTCCATGAACATAGTAATGAAAAAGTGGATATTACCACTTTGCTATACCGGCCAATAAAACTACCTGGATAGGTAGAGTTTTTACCAGGGGCTGGGTGGTGGGTGGGAGATGAACTATCAAGTTATTGAATCTTTTCCCTGTCTAATAGGGCAGAGGTCCCCAACTTTTGGGGCACCAGGGACCAGTTCCATGGAGAGAGGTTTTTCCATGGACCGGAAGGTGCGTGGTTTTGTGTGCTGCTTGCATCTTGCAGATGGGGCTTTGCTTGACCGGTAATGGTCCATGGATCAGGGGTTGCCTTTAGAGTAAGGGGTGGAGGTGTTACTTTCAAGTGGGTTAGATGGAAAAATGAAACTTCTGCAATTCCACTAAAGACCATGAGAGCCTGAAACCTTTTCAAGGACACCATAACAGGTGTGGATTTGAAGGAGATAGTTCCCATAAGAAAGTGAACTTGTTTATATGAACTACGTAAGACATTGGGGGTTTGTCTGGGAAAATTATTGTTTAAGTCTATGAATTGGTGTTGGAACCTCAGAATTAGTTTTACTTTGATATTACCATGCGGTGTATTTAATAAACAGTAAGATTTTTCAGAGACAGAATGAACCTGGAGTTTTATTTGGATTCTTGAGCTGGATGTGACACTCTATTTCAAAAGAAAAAACAGAACACAATAGATTAGAAATAACAAATGTAGCTATGCAGGGCATAAGATAAGGCGTTGGTCTATGTGCCATACTGCCATTACGACAGCTGCCTTCACAGATGCTGGCTTGATCACCGAAGAAAACAAGAGACTTGTAGTTGATCACAATAAAGTCAAGAGAGCCCAAGAAAAAATTATGAAGGCTTTAGATCAAGAATTTGATGAGCTCTGTAAGAAGGGCAAAATAGAATGCATCTTCTTCAACGGCCGTATAAATGTAACTAAAGTTATGCTAAAAGCAAACAGTTCAGACCAGCAATTCTCCAGTACCATCTAAGAAGAACATTATTCAGTGTGCAGTGAGCTGGGTGGAGGATATCTTTATCATTTCACTCCAGAGAAAGGCTCAAAAATGAGAAAACCTGCTCAAGTGATTGCAGATAATCTGGTGTATTTCATGAAGAAGAAGGACATTGACAAAAGCTTGAAGGTCATTGGAGGAAATTCTACAAATGTTAATACTGGCTGCAAAGGTGGTGCCAGGCACTGGGTAGAGGTCAAGCTTGACTGGAAGTTGATCTGGTTGGAATGTGCACTCCACACAAATGAATTACCCCACAACACTTAATCACAAAATGGAATGGGAAGACCTTGTCTAATAGCAAATGGACAGGTAAAATTGCCAACATGCTAGACACTGCAACATAACGTGACACTGATCCTTCCTTCATCAGAGTTTTAATTGATGAGCCTCTCATTTCACTGAGCAACAGTGTTGTGAAGGATCTCTCTATTAATCAAGTGTATGGATATAGGATCACACAGGCAATAAGAACATAACTTCCCACAGATCTGGCTGTTCTGGAAATTGGCCCCATAAGCCACTCATGCTGGTTGACATCTGCAAATAGGCTTTGTTGAATATGGATTTCAAAACATGGCTTTAAAGCCAAAGCTCTCCAAAACTTAAGAATGATGGTGGAACATATTGTTGGTGTGTACTACCCTTGCTGGTTCAACAACAAAGTAAAACATTCCTGGATTGAAAGCCCGCATCCTGTGTTGTTCCAGCTGCAGCAAGTCAGACTGCAAAAGAAGACTGTAGTAGATGCTGTTTTGCCGACCATTCAACACTCAGCATGGTACGCTTTCAGTGAAATTATAATCCAGACACTCTTGTGTTCAGATGACATTCAAGAGAGGACAGCTGGTGTGCAAAAGATCATTGACTTGAGAGGTGCAGATGATGCCATCCTGGGAGATTTTTCTGTACATGCAAGAAAAACACCTTTAATCAATGTCAATCAGCATCCACTCTGCTGGAGCTGATTGACTGGTCTGAGGGTGTATATGAGCCACCTTTGATGTGCAAACTGCCTACAGCAGTAGTCAATGAAAGAAGTTCATTGATGAACTCTTGCAAGTACCACAGTGGCCCTGTCATGCTCTATCAATAGAGCGATGAAATAGGTTGCAGAGGCAACAAGCAGAAAAGAAAGTCAGCAGCTAATGTCGAAGAACCAATCAAAGCTAAACTTGATGAAACTCGCTGAAACATTTTTGAAACTCAGATAATTGCTTTCTGACATTAATTTACAATTGCATGGCTTTTTTTTTTTTGCTTAACTAGATAAAATTCATGCAGAAAAAAACCTTTAATTTTTGTAGCAGAAAGTGTAATTTTTGAGAAGATAACGTTAACAGTATTATAGACTTTTGTAGGGTGTATGATCAGAATTGCACAAGCTAAACATTGTGTAATTGCAAAAATGAGAGCAGATTTCAATTTTTGGTGTAAAAACACATATTATAAAACCCCTCACTGAAAAAAATTGCAAAAATTAATTTTCACTCCATTAAATGACATGCCCTACGTGGCTATATTTTCCTCCAGAACTGCACTTATATAATCTTCCCCCAGGGAGAGTATTTTAAGAATCAAAGTCTAATAGCATTCTTAAAAAAAAACCAGAAGAAAATATGTTTCCATGGCTAAACCCAGTTATTGAAGATTGAAGATAAGAATTTTAAAGGGAATAAAATTGTTGCAATTCACTACAGTTCAGCACCCATGGTTGAGAGCCTCTTGTTGCGAGTGAAGAAGGAGAGTACAATATAATAATTTAAAAGAAGAAAAGATTGTACAAACCTGGTTTCAGTATGGGCAATTACAGGCTAGGTGGAAAGAGCACCCATGGTTGAGAGCCTCTTGTTGCGGGTGAAGGAGAGTGCAAAACTTGGGTTGAAACTTAACATTAAGAAAACCAAGATCATGGCATCCGGCCCTCTCAATTCCTGGCAAATAGATGGGGAAGAAATGGAGGTAGTGACAGATTTTATTTTCCTGGGCTCCAAGATCGCTGCAGATGGGGACTGTAGCCAAGAAATTAAAAGACACTTGCTCCTCAGGAGGAAAGCCATGGCAAATCTAGACAGCACACTAAAAAGCAGAGACATCACCCTGTCAACAAAAGTGCATATAGTCAAGGCTATGGTCTTCCCAGTTGCAATGTATGGCAGTGAAAGTTGGACCATAAGAAAGGCTGAGCGCCAAAGAATTGAGGCCTTTGAACTATGGTGCTGGAGAAGACTCCTGCGAGTCCCTTGGACTGCAAAGCGATCAAACCGGTCAGTCCTAGAGGAGATTAATCCAGACTGCTCTTTAGAAGGCCAGATCCTGAAGCTAAAACTCAAATACTTTGGCCACCTAATGAGAAGGAAAGACTCACTGGAGAAAAGCCTAATGCTGGGAAAGATCGAGGGCAATAGAAGAAGGGGACGACAGAGAATGAGGTGGCTGGATGGAGTCACTGAAGCAGTAGGCGTGAGCTTAAATGGACTCCAGAAGATGGTAGAGGACAGGAAGGCCTGGAGGAACATTGTCCATAGGGTCGCGATGGGTCGGACACGACTTCGCAGCTAACAACAAAATGAGAAGGCAGCACTCACTGGAGAAGAGGCTAATGCTGGGAAAGATTGAGGGCAATAGAAGAAGGGGATGACAGAGAATGAGTTGGCTGGATGGAGTCACTGAAGCAGTAGGTGTGAACTTAAATGGACTCCAGAAGATGGTAGAGGACAGGAAGGCCTGGAGGAACGTTGTCCATAGGGTCACGATGGGTCGGACATGACTTCACAGCTAACAACAACACAGTTCAGCTGACAATAAATGTTTTTAAAAAACCTTTTGTTGGTGTTTTAAACCTGTTGCCAACTTGTTTAATTACTAGAAAAGGGCAGAGAGCACTATGCAACCAGTTTCCCACAACTTAGGTTGTGCTTCAAATTGCCCCCACTCTAGGAATGTGGGTTGTAACCCATTCATACAACCTAGGTCAGCCACCATCAAAATAACTTATTTTCAACTCTGATAGCCCATGATGGAGTGACCCAAATTGAGAAAAGCTCCCTACTGCTGAGAGTTTGAAGTCAATGAGTGTATTTAGTAAAAGACTAATTAGTAGCACTTCATTTCACTGGATGGAAAGTTTCATTTAACTGGCATGACTTGATCAAAAACCTTGTTTTTCTAAGCCCATCTTGGAATTGCTGTGGCTAATTAGCTACAATTCAGAGGATTAGACAGAGATCAAAACCATCAGAACAATTCTTAAAATCCCCCATGTGACCTCGGCTTCACCCTTTGACTAACAGGGAAAGCCCAACAGAGAAAGGAAACTAGACTCTCTGTGTTAACTACTAGAGCATTTAATTTGCATAACATCAAAGAATCTTCATTTCAGAGCATGTGCTAACTGGAAATCCAAACTAATTGGCGTATGTCAAAGAATTTATTCTCTGTTGTTGCTCCCAGTGTGTTAGTTCTGCTTGCTGACAAATATTTCATGTTTGCATTAACCAAACATGTCTTCCTATATTTGTACTGAATCTTAAGAGGAGGGCTAATAGAGGTACTTAAATATGGAGGAAATGATGGATTAAACATCTATTTGAAAACAAGATATCTTGTTTCTATGTCAGAGATTATGTATTCATATAAAGGCTTGTTGGGTGAAAGATAATCCCTTTGGCAAGATGGCGTGAAGAAAAAAACTCTCAAGAAAAATGTGAGGCAGACAGTTCAGCAGCTGGTTTGCAGATCAAACCAAAAATAACCCCAAAGACTTGTTCTGATCTGGTCAAAGACTTGTCTGGGCTAGTTTTCTGTTCTGCAGTTAACCAGATCCATGAAGATATGAATAGATTTCCTTCCTTCCTTCCTTCCTTCTTTCCTTCCTTCCTTCCTTCTTTCCTTCCTTCCTTCCTTCCTTCCTTCCTTCCTTCCTTCCTTCCTTCCTTCCTTCCCTCCCTCCCTCTCCCTCCCTTTCTTCTTCATGGAAAATGGATAGGAGAGAACTAGAGCCAACATAACTAGTAACCCTGAACTGCATGCTCCTCTATTCCATTTTCTTTTAAAGCCACCTAAATTGGCTGTATAATTTAATTATATGTGGCATAAATAATTATTATCTTTTTTTTTAAATTCAGAATCTCTCCCCTTTCCATTTCATTTTATGATCCTGGGTCCTAATATTTCAAGAAGGGGAAAGAGAAAAGCAAATCTTCCTATTCAATTTTTGTGCCCCGTGTAAAATGCTATATACATTTTTTTCTCCTTAGCTTAACTTATTTTAGAAAATACAGTCACAGAATTCTAACACTAGAAGGGGCCATTTAATCACCAAATCCAATCTCCTGCCTAGCCCAGGTATCCAAACCAAAGCAACTGAGACAGAGATCTGTCTAGCCTTGGTTTGTACATATCCAGTGAAGAGTAGCTCACTGTTCCTCTGGATAATTGGCTCCACTGTGAAATTGCTCTTACTGTTAGAAGTTCTTTTCTAACAGAAGAAAATTCAGTCACATTCTAGATTTTGATGAGGGAAAAACAATGGACCATACCTAATGCCACTGTGAGCTTGAACTCTATGGAGGAAGTTAGGTAAATCATGTAATAAGGAAGTAAGCCAGGAAAGCTGTAAGAAAACATTTTTCAGTAGTACCTGAGGATCCAGATTTCAATGCCTTGTAGGACTTGTTAACACATGGAGCAGATTAAATCACACAAGAAGTAGGGTAGCTGAATTCAGACTGTAGACTGCTTCATTGACTGTTTATAAAAAACTATGCAGACCACAAAATTTGTAATGTAGGGAGTCTTAATAAAGTATGCTTGTGCAAAAGAAATTATCCATCAATCAACTTATCCCTCTGGCCCATTCTCCATCTTTCTCCAGACTCTCTTGCTAAAGTTAGTAAAAGGCAGAGGTGGATGAAAGATGCTAAGAAAAAGAAAAACTTGCTGACAAAATCTTGTAATCTTGGAGTCCTAGTGGACAGTCACTTAAATATAAGCCAGCAGTGTGCTGCAGCTGCCAAAAAAGCCAAAATAGTCCTAGACTGCATTAACAGAGGAACAGAATCAAGATCATATGAAGTGTTAGTACCACTTTATAATGCCTTGGAAGGGCCACATTTGGAATATTGCATCCAATTTTAGTCACTGCAATATAAAAAAGATGTGGAGACTCCAGAAAGAGTGCAGAGAACAGCAACAAAGATGATTAGGGGACTGGAGATTAAACATATGAAGAACAGTTGCAGGAATTGGGTATGTCTAGTTTAATGAAAGACGGAGTAGGCACCACATGATAGCAGGGTTCCAATATCTAAGGGGATGCACAAAGAAAAGGGGTTAACTTATTCTCCAAAGCATCTAAAGGCAGAACAAGAAGCAATGGATGGAAACTAACCAAAGAGAGAACCAACCTAGAAAAATAAGGAGAAATTTCCTGACAGTTAGAATGGAACAACTTGCCTCCAGAAGTTGTGAATGCTCCAACACTGGAGGTTTTTAAGAAAAGATGGACAACCATATTTCTGAAATGGTATACAGTTTCCTGATTGAGCAGGAGGTTGGATCAGAAGACCTCCAAGGTCCCTTCCAACTCTGCTTCTGTAAATAGAAGTTAAAAAAAAAGAATCAGTAGATTAGAAACTAAAAAAAAGATGAAGAGCAGTAATACAAAGCAAAGAAAAAGCAGAGCTTCTCAACATCTATTTTGGCCTGATTTTCTCCAACAACAGAGTATGTATTCCAACTGGTAACCAAATGGGTAACGTTGAACGCTAAGGTGAAAGGAATAGAATAGAGTAGAGTAGAGTAGAGTAGAGTAGAATAGAATAGAATAGAATAGAATAGAATAGAATAGAATAGAATAGAATAGAATAGAATAGAATAGAATAGAAGCTGGAAGGGACCTTGGAGATCTTCTATTCCAGCCCCCCCACTCAAGCAGGAGAACCTCCAGTAATGGAGCACCCATGATTTCTGGAGGCAAGCTGTTCCACTTGTTAATTGTCATCA
Source organism: Vipera ursinii (assembly GCF_947247035.1). Classification (NCBI taxonomy): domain Eukaryota; kingdom Metazoa; phylum Chordata; class Lepidosauria; order Squamata; family Viperidae; genus Vipera; species Vipera ursinii. Next base: position 45,511,110 of record NC_139513.1, on the reverse strand, counting down.
CTGTCAGGAAGCTTCTCCTTAATTCTAGGTTGCTTCTCTTTTGATCAGTTTCCAACCATTGTTTCTCGTCCTTCCCTCTGGTGCTTTGGTGAATAACATGACCCCCTCTTCTTTGTGGCAGCCCCTCAGGTACTGGAATACTGCTATCATGTCTCCCCTATTTCTTCTTTTCTTTAGACTAGCCAAGCCCAAGTCCCACAGCCATTGTTCATATGTTTTAGTCTCCAGGCCTTTAAACATCTTAGTTGCTCTTCTCTGCACTTTTTCCAAACTCTCAACGTCTTTTTTGTGATACCGTGATCAAAATTGTCTGCAGTATTCCAGGTGTGGTCTTACTACGGTTTTATAAAGCAGTACTAATACTTCATATGATCTTGATTCTGTGCTCTGTTTATACAACCCAGGATTCTATTAGCTTTTTTGGTGGCAGCTGCACACTGCTGGCTCATAGTCAAGTGATCGTCCACTAGGACTCCAAGATCCCTCTTACAGTTGCTGATTTTGAGTCAGGTCTTGCCTAATCTGTACTTGTACTTTCAATTAAATCATGAGATTGACCTAAAATAAATGCTGTCAGAAAATACATGTTTACATGTAGGACCAGGTGAATTTCACGTATTAAGTATTTTCTTTGAGAATTTTTGGATATATCTGATGATTAGAGAAGGGTAACTTTTGTCCTTATTTTTAAAAAGATGGGAATGAAGGATCAAAGTATCTACAGACCAGTCAGATTGATGCTGGTATTTGGGACAATTGTAGAGCATAAAGTGATTGATTTGACAGCACTTTAAAAATAATGCAGTGATTTCTGGAAGTTAGCATGAATTTATCAAGAACAAGTTTTACTTGACTAGCCTTATCTAATTTTAATCAGGTAATAAATTGTGGGAATTCAGTAAACATAATATATCTTGATTTTAGCAAAGCATATGGCAAAAAACTCCATTAATTAGCAAAGTAGTTAGGCAGGGATGGATGGAATGACAATTAAATAGACACATCACTGGCTTGAAAATTATACTCAGAGTACTCATTAACAGTTTCTCATTAAAATAGAGGGAAGAATCAAAAGGGTGCCACAAAGAACAGCACTTGATAAGAAACTGAATATGAGTCAGCAATGAACATGAAAAAGGCCGATGTGACTATAAACATTGTAAATGCAGTTTGGGGCTTAATCGACAGAGATACTATTTCTAAATCATGTGAAGTAATCTGTATATTTCAGACTCAGGTATGGAGTCTTGTTGTGGATAACACATTTTTAAGGAATAAACAACCTGGAATAGGTTTGCTGAAAAGCAAGAAGGATAACCACGAGACTAAAAATGATTATCAGAATGGAACAATGGGGAATGTTTAGCTTTAAGAAGAGAAAAGTGAGGAGGGAAAATGGTACTCCTTCACAAATGCTTGAAAAGAAACCACAAAAAAGATCAAGTTCCTTCTCCTTCCAGAGGGAATGACACAAAAGAATAAATTTAACTTTCACAAAAGTAGATTCCAATTGAATATTAAAAAAAATAAATCCTAAAAAATAAAGAGGAGTTTGCCAGTGGAACGAATTACCTGCAGAAGTGACTGGCTTCTCTTCAATTGGATGTGTTCAGGGAAAGGCTGGATAGCTATTTGTTGGGGATAACTTAAAGTTTTGCAGGAAGCATGGAACAGGGAGTTGAACTCAAACCATAAATAGCCTCTTGAAATAGATCACCAGTTCATACGCGTTTCAGGTTCATACTGTGTTTGACAAGCTTGGTAACCAGACCCAACAGGTTCTTTAGTTGAAGAATGATGATCTGTCCGTGTTCATTACCGTGACTCAGGCCACTATCGATGACATTAATATTTATATTTATTTATAATTTCAATTCGTAAGACTCCTGAACCCAATCTGACTCTGAGTGGTGAGCAGTTACAAATCAATACAGTACTTTAAGAAAGGACAAAATGAACAGAAATGAAATCTTACTAAACTGGGGGAAAGACATATTACAACCAAAATAAGCAATACAGACAAATGGGTGCACAAATGAACTGCCCTAGAACTTTGGGGGAAAGCCAGTTTTTAAAGATCACCTAAAGTTTGCAGTCAGGGTACTGCAAATCTGTGGGAGGAAGGTGCTATTCCAAAGGGCAGATCCTGCAACAGAAAAGGCACCCTTGGTCAAATTTTATAGAACAGACAGGAATAATGAGAAGGAGGCACTTCTTCAGATAATCAAGCTCCATGCTACTAACAGCTCTATGGGTGATGGCCAGACTTTCCAGATGGGAGGCCTTGAGCCAGACACACTCTCTCATACCCTCCAGCCTTTATCTTGTTAAGAGTAAAGGTTGAGTCTATTCTTTCCCAGCCTCCTGACACTGATTTGTGACCTCAACAGTACAACTTGGTCAAGCAGGGGCCGAGATATACAGTTGAATATCATCAGCATATCTATGATACCTTACCCCATGTCAACAGGTGACCTCGCTCAGCAGTTTCATGTGGACATATTAAGCAATCGAGGCAAGAGTGTCAAGCCTTAATGCATCTCAAAAATCAGAGACCTCGGTCTGGATTTTTTGTGCTGTCAATTTTAAATGTAACTGGCTACAGGAAAGAACAACCAGTAAAACTCCCTGATCCTGTAGCCAGCCCGGAAGGATATTAAGGTCAATGGTATGAAAAGCCGTTGAGAGATCAAGAAGAACCAGAATGGTTGCACCCCTTTGTTCTGCATCTACCAAAATGTAAATCTTTGTCATCTTACATATCAAAGCAATTATTGATAAGTAGTTCTGAACAAGCTGGCCTTTTCGAACAAGCTGGCCTGGCCTGATGGGATGGGGTTGGGTTTTATTAATCTGTTTTAATCTATTTTAATGTGTTTTAACTTATTCGTGGGCATTTTGTTTAATCGTTTTTAATTTTTGTATCTTGTTTTTTAATATGTATTGCCCTGTTCACCGCCCTGAGTCCTTCGGGAGAAGGGAAGTATACAAATAAAATTAATAAATAATAATAAATAAATAAATAAATATTGTATTGTAGCTAACACCTATTGTTATTTATTTATTCTTGAGAACAATGAGGCATTAAGCAGGACTCTCAACATATTTTTCTTTCAGTGAAAACATTTCTTCACATGGTGTACACTTTCTATCTATATATGCCTGGTCTACACTGGTTCTCCAGAAAGTAAGAGCAAAATCACTGGAGGCTACTTTTCATTTTCCTAGATTCTGTGTCTACACACAGAGTTGCAGGCAGAAGATGCATAGAGAGTAGTAGCCAGAAACAATCCAGTAGGATAATAGAAGGCCAGGTTCAAGCCCATCTCCCTGGGAAACAATCTGGGTCACTCTTTCTGTGTCACAAACACACATACACAGGATTGATTCTGTGATGGTTAAAAAATAATAAAGAGATGTCTCCATCTTTCTTTTCCTACCTGAAAAAAAATCTTGTCAGGATAAAGTGCTGCCTCAGTTGAGGCATACAACTAATTAAGTTCCCCCAACTGCTGTCCCTTAGCCCTGATTCTGGCAGAGAGAAATGGGTAAAAATTAGCAGACAGACATGGCCAGCACTACTGATTTTTTTAAAAAGTATTTTATTAGTTTTTTATCAGTGCAATTGATTTGTGCTTAATAAGCAACATGTCGTCTGGGTTAATTTTTGCTTAGTCATAAAAGTTAAGTTCTTACTCTCTATTTTGTTTTTCTAACCATTGATAAAATAGGTTCCATGTCTGAAAAATATTCTGCATCTTCTTTTCCTTTAATTCTCAATGTGTTTAAATCATGTAATTCTCAATGATTTAAAAAAATAAATCAGCACTACTGATTTTAATAGGAATAGAATGGCCAGTTTTTAAGGCATGCAGTCTACAATATGTAGTTGAGACAAGAAAGGAGGAGAAGAGAGAATGAAAGTAACTGTGAAAGCTTCTGTGAGAAAGAAAGATCACTTGGTGTTCTAAGGCACGATTTGCATGGCTTTATTTGTTAGCATTCGGCTACCAAAAAACAAAGGCGTCATGTGAATGGAAAAAAACCCGGCCTGTCAGTTTGGAAAACCTTCAGTACTGAGCTATTCTTGCTCGTTAAAAACTCTGACCTCATTCTGAGAAATAAGCATGGTGGGCTTCAGCTCAGAATGACACTCGAGAGAGGCAAAGTTTTTTTTTATAACAAGATTAGCAAGTTTTGTGACTCACACCCTGGGGAAAGTGATTGAGTTATCCTTACATTTGTGAAATCCAGAGGAGGAGGAACTGAGAAGAGTCAGACCTGCACGCTGGACTTCTGAAATAGCGGTTTTGAAAGAACTCTGAGGGAAAGTAGGGCAGATCCAATGGCTTGAAATCCTGAAAGAAGAAAATACCCAAAAAGGATAGGAAACTTTCTGAAATGAGATACTGAAATCAGAAATAATCGACCCAAAAAAAGAAAAATTTGAGAAATCTAAGGAGACCAACATGGATATAAGCCAGGGGTCTTCAAACTTGGCCCTTTTATGACTTTTGGACTTCAACTCCCAGAATTCCTCAGCCAGCATGCCTCAGGCACTTTCTCCATGTGGGGGAAAATGGAAGACCCAAGTATAAGATGGAAAGGAATGGGCTCAACAAAAGTCCATATAAACAAAATCTGGATGGCCTTGATGATCTCAAGTTAAAAAAAAAAATCAGCTCTATAATGCAGTTGCTAAAAAGGCAGACGTTATCTTGCATTGCATTTATAGGAGCACAGAAGCCAGACTCCCAGGATGTGATTTTTCCACTTTCCTCTGTCTGAGTCAGACCTTACTTGCAATACTGTGTCCAGTATTTCTGGGCACCACAGAGCAGTAAGTTGAGGGGAGAACTACCAGGATGAAGGATCTGAAAACAAGATCTGTAAGATATTATTAAAGGATTTGAGTATAATTAGCCTGCAGAAAAGACAATGAAAGGCAGACATGACAGCAATCTTTAAATATCTGAAAGCTGTCACAAAGAGAAGGGAGTGGACTTATCCTATGTTGTCCCCTGGACTATAGCCAGTGGGTTAAAACCATATTAAAACTGTAAAAAAAGGAGTGTCAAGCTAAACCTCAGCCAGACCTTCCTGATAATATGAGCTGTCAACCGCAAGGCTGCCACATGACATGGTGAGTTCTCTTTTGGAAAATGTCTTCAAACAGAAGCTGGATGGTCATCTTTCAGGGATGTTCTAGTAGTGAATCCTACACTGAGAGCTGGTGCCTTTCAACTCTTATGATTTTAGATAGATGATAGATAGATAAAGAGAGAGACAGGCAGGCAGGCAGGCAGAAAGACAGATACAGGCAGGCAGAGATAGATAGATAGATAGATAGATAGATAGATAGATAGATAGATAGATAGATAGATAGATAGATAGATAGATAGATGATAGATAGATAGATAGATAGATAGATAGATAGATAGATAGATAGATAGATAGATAGACAGACAGACAGACAGACAGACAGACAGACAGACAGACAGACAGACAGATAACCTTTATTGTCATTTTTTATTGTGGACACAATGCCACACATTAAAAATGAAATTTAGTTGCTTGCTCTCAAAGTGTACACATACATAACACACATTTAAATATACTGTATACAACATATGTATATACCTACACCCTTACATATAAATGAATTGTTATATAAATTAAAATATAAGTTAAATTGTTTTTCAATAGCATCTTTGTGACAAACTTTCAATTTTTTGAAGACAGAACTCTCCTTTTGTAGCAAAAAGGTTTCAACTATACAAATGTTTTAGACATCTGTAACAAATAAAAAATTATCAGTATTTTTCATACACAAATGGCTCAAATACATTTAAAACTAAATTGATTAGGATCTTCTCTAAGCAGTAAGAAAACCCAGAAAAGTTGTTCCAAATGGGAACTTCTTTGAAAGGAAGTAATTGGAAGCTCACTGGCATCTTACAGAGGTATTGTGCTGGTGGCTGCCCCATAGCTTGTGACAGTGAATCCTAGAGTTTATATTTATACCATGTAAAGAACTGCGTGTTTTGTTTGCCTAAAATTTTTAAATAGTTTCACTGAATGATTCCAGGCTGTCACATCATGAGAGAGGAAGAAAATTTACACTCAACTCACCCTTACAATATTATCTTTAATTTTAGAAGACTCAGTAATAATTTCTTTTAGTTGTTTTTGTTTTCTAAGTTGAAACATTGAAACGTCCTTAAAAGACTTGCTGCAATCTGCTAAAAAAAACAAAAACAAAACTGCAATCCTATCATATTTTTTGAGTTTGGGAAATCTGAAGGATCATGTTATTCCAAATGTATATTTGTATGATGGCATTATCATGTTGGTTAATTACTTTTAACGTACTATCACTAAATTTAAAAATGACTCCATCAATCATATCTGCCTCAGTTTTGTTCACATTTCCACTAACCCACGACCCCAAGATCTCTTTCTGAATCAGCCACCACAGCCTCCAATTTAAACTTTGCACTCAGAACTTTTCTCATTAGAACAAGTGGTGGTGCAGCTATTCCTGGCCCTCGCCCTATCAGATAACTCAGGGATTCCGCAAACAAGAGGACTTAACTCCTTGTCATCTCATCTTTCAAGTATTTTTCTAAGGGTCAATCCTGTGAAATGTGAATAGCCACTCCCATGCTTCTCTCTATACAGAAAAGCAGAAGCCACTGTCTTCAACCTGTAAAGTCTGTATTTTTCCAGATAGGAGAGGAAAAACATCAAGGACACAGGGGAAAGGGGGCACAAATTTACTCAGTATCAGTAATAATTGTACTGAGGTGTCTTGGGTGCTCTCTGAGCTTGATTGTTTTCTTGCAGACAATTTATTGCCCAAACTAGATAACATCGTCAGTGCTGGTACAAATATTACAAATATTCTCCTTTATTGAATAATTGTACGATAAGAATATATTCTCATTAGAACTTAAGAAAAGGCCTGCTAAGCAAGGCCAAGGATTCTTGAGTCTACCATTTCATTATCTCACACTGGCCAACAAGAGGCATTCAGGCAAATCATAAGCATGGATAGGAGGAGGATGATAGATTTCCACTACTGTTGCTCCATGGCACTTGTATTTAGGTAGCCACCCAGAGTCACTTCAGAAAGGGAGATGGACAGCATATAAATTTAATAAATGAATAAAATATAAATATGGTAGCAAACATCCATTGAGATTAGCTGTCAATGAAGACTTACTCTTACAATTTTGTCCAGCTCCCTTTCAAAAGGGTTTCAACTGATGACCCTCACCACATCTGATAGTAGGGAAAGTATAGTAACTGCACTCTAACAAAATCTTGAATCCTTTCCCTTGTATTAGTACTAGTGGCCATTTATAAAGCCGTATAAGATCACACCTCAAATACTGCAGCCAATTTTGGTCACCATATCACAAAAAAGATGTTGAGAGTCTGGAAAAAATTCAGAGAAGAGCAACTAAGATAATCAAAGGCCTGGAGACCAAAACATATGAAGAATGGCTTTGGAACTTGTGTTTGGCCAGTCTAAAGAAAAGAAGAAATAGGGGAGACATGCTAGCAGTGTTCCAGTATCTGAGGGGCTGCCACAAAGAAGAGGGGGTCAGGTTGTTCACCAGAGCACCAGAGGGAAGGACGAGAAACAATGGTTAGAAGCTGATCAAAGAGAGAAGCAACCTGGAATTAAGGAGAAACTTCCTGACAGTGAGGACTATTAACCAGTGGAACAGCTTGCCTTCAGAAATCGGGGCGCTCCATTGCTGTAAGTTTTTAAAAAGAGACTAGACAGTCACTTGTCTGAGATGGTATTGGTCCTCCTGCTTGAGCAGGGGGCTGGACTAGAAGACCTCCAAGGTCCCTTCCAGCTCTATTATATTTGAATATTTTTGCTGGATGCTGAAGACATTGTTCCTTCATCTCCACAGACTGGTGATTGTGCCACAGCCCGGATGTTGCCCACAGGCATTGTGTAGTGATAATGTGAAGAAGTTGAAGAAGCAGAACTGTATTTATGCTATCATATGTTACTTCTATATCGCTTGGAAAATAGCTGATGGTAAATAAGAGGTGCTGCTTGTTCATGGACCCTAGGAGCATTCTGGAGTTGCCTCGTGGTGAGATGGGCAGCAAATAAATTTAAAAATAATTCATTAAATGAAAATAGCTACATTAACATGATGCTGGGGAAAGATGTCAATCTGAAGCTTTTGCTGCAGTAAAATGATTCAAGAATAGAACCCCAAAGTACAACTCAAAGGTCACAGTTCACTAGAGACTTTCTGAACAATGTAGGACAGGCAACCTTTGGTTGAGAATGGATTAGCGAAACAAAAGTTCTCTGTGTATTATCTCAGTTAAGCAAAGAGAGGAGATGAACTGGAAGGGGATTGCAGTCAGGGATTCTGTCAAATCGATGCCCTAAATTCAATCTTAGCTCTTTGTTTGATATTTTACCAAGAAACCTACCCTTGACTATAAATCTTTTCTCACACATTGGGTGTAACTGCGAAACATTCTGAAACCTCACCCTCACTGTGATTTGAATAACCATTTCAGCATGTCTCTGTGGGTATGTGTGCACTAGGAGTGGTTTCCAAGAACTCTGCTCTGTTATCCACACTGGCTTTTTTTTTGTGAGCTGCACCCAGTCCAAATCTCTGGCATGCAGAAATCAATGCAAAGAAGAGACTTGTGGGCCTCTGACATGTCTGGACTAGGGAGTGGAGACTGAATCAGGAAAACACTGTTAAAGAAGTGAAATGGACCCACTCTTGGTATAAGATAGGATCAGGGCAAGATTAGTTGCCTAGAAGCTCGTGCAAGGGTCAATGTGAGTCTTTAATTTCTCCACACACACCCCCAAGTTTCAATCATTTCCACTCAATTCTTCCAGACTGCCCATCTCGGGTAACATGCAAGCACAAATACACTCGCTCATATAAAATGTCTAAACTCTAAACGGTTCTGCCTGAAGAAGTAAACAGACTCTTCAGAAACTCCCTGCTGCTTAGCTGTTTGCAAAACACTACACAACATAGGAGTTGTTCTTTCTGTGAACTGCTCTTCTGTTGCTAAGTGCAGTTGTAAGTCCTTTCTGCAGGTTCACTTCCTAGTTTGCAAAGCTGTAACTTCCAGCGGCCTCAGCTATCCTGCCCATTATTTTTTTCGTTTCTGCTCAGTGGTTTGTTGGCTTGTTTATTAAATTTAAATGCCACCTATCTGGCTTTCAAGCCACTCTGGATGGCTTACAACAAGATAAAAATGACAACATAAAACTTTAGAACATTAAAATAATAAATCAACATTGTGTCTATATGTTATCTCTATATACTACTAAAACATAGCTGGCTAGGATTTTCAAACTGTATTTAACCATGTTATAAGGACTGTTTTCATAATTGGTTTCAACTGTTGCATCAGTAGTGGAAAAGATAACCCATATTTTATATTTAAAGACCCTTATTTCAGAATCTCAAACAACTGCTTGGTTGTCTATCCCTGGATATAGTCTGCATATCTACCCATATGGAATTCCATCCACTTGCTTGGCCACTGTTGAATGCCTCAATGCCGTGGCTGTCAACCTTTTCTTCACCATGGCCACGGATCCTCAAGACTTAACTCAAGATTTAAATCATAACATTTTTTCAAGGCTTCGTGGACCACAGGTTGAGAACCACTGCCTTTATGTATTGTGTAAACTGCCTGCAATTAGTGCAGGTTCGCATCCCACCAGACTCAAGGTTGACTCAGCCTTCCATCCTTCTGAGGTAGGTAAAATGAGGACCCAGATTGTTGGGGGCAATTAAGCTGACTTTGTAATAATGCCACTTGGTGTGTGTGTGTGAAAGCCCTAATAAGCAGGCATATACATAGAATGAAGGCTACTGCTAAGCTTGTAAGCCGCCCTGAGTCTTTGGAGAAGGGCGGGATATAAATGGAATTAAAATTAAAAAAAATAAAATAAAAAAATAAAAAAATGTATTTGTTTACTGTCTCATTTGCATTTTGCTTAGCTCCCAAAACTCCAAAAGGCTAATTTCCAGCTCATATGAATAAAACAAACCTATATGTGAACTCTGTCACAGGCTTTAAGATAGACAGATTCTTTCTGCGTGTTTGTACAATTTGTTTGTATCATGCATCACCATTTCATGGCTATTAATTTCTGACTCAGAGCCTTGTCTCCATGTGAAAAAAAAAGTGTTCTGGTAATGCGTGCATTGTGATGAGACACTTGTTGGCCTTGGAAAACCTTAGAGCTGTTTTTTCTGGGAGAAATCAAAGGAGAGAAATGACAGCTCTTGAAAAGGGACCTCTGTCTCTTTTTAAAGGAGGAACTTTTAGGCCGCCGTTCTGTGATGTGGTTAAGCTGATGTTTCTTCGCTGAAAATGACATTGGTGGTGGCCATGCACTTGCGTTTAAAATGCATTGTAAAGAAAGTCTGGCAGCCTTCTCTCTCATAAGGTTGGAAATGCAAATGGTTCACATTTTCCTTCTGTAGGATTGTCTACCTTTTGGCAGGCTATCTGAAACATCTCCCTTTCAGAAAAAAAATGGTATTTTCAGGCCTTGGAGTTCATACAGGCGCTTGATTCAGAAAGCCCATCGTGTAATTAACAAAGCATCACTCCAACTACGGACATTCCCTCGGGTATCCCCCTCAGCAGGAAACACTTCAATTTTCTCCTTGTGCAGCTGTCACATGCAAAGCAGTTGCTGGCATTCCTTCCCCACTCACAGGCATCACTCTTGGGCAGCAACAGATCTTTGCAATGTGTTGCCAAACATTTTTCACCCCAAGGCAACCCAGCTTTTCACCTCCCTGTGATTAATTCTCCCCACTCTTAGCAAACATTGTCCTCCCAGCCAAGGAAGAAGGGCTGAGTTCCTCCTCCAAGCCTCCTTATTGAGCAAGGACCTAGTCATGGAGTCAAGGGATTATAGGGACTATATAGAGGACAAGAGTCATAGGCCAATACTCAGAGGGCACCAAGTTGCTAAGGCATGTTTGTTTACTCAGGGGAACTTATTATCTGCAATGGAACTGTTTGGTGACACTTGCTTTCCTTTTGCTGATTTGAAAAAGAACACATTATAGATGCCCCATTTGCAAAAGAAAAAGGAAAAAGAAAGGCCATCACAACAGCAAAGATGATCAGGGGACCAGAGGCTAAAACATATAAAGATTGGTTGCTGGAATTGGGTATGTCTAGTTTAATGAAAAGAAGGACTAGGGGTGACATGATAGCAGTGTTCCAATATCTCAGGGGCTGCCACAAAGAAGAGGGAGTCAAGCTATTCTCCAAAGCACCTGAAGGCAGGACAAGAAGCAGCAGATGGAAACTAACGAAGGAGAGAAGCAACCTAGAAATTGTGCATGTTTGTGAACAATTTATCAGTGGAACAACCTGCCTCCAGAAGATGTGAATGTTCCAATACTGGAAGTTTTTAAGAAGAGGCTGGACACTCATTTGTCTTAAATGGTATAGAGTTTCCTGTCTGAGCAGGGGGTTGGACTAGAACAGAGCTTTTCAACCTTTTCACCCATTGTACCACTTTTAGGATATGGCAACATCGGAATACCACCAGTCGCCTAGCAAGGTGTCAAAAACTTGATGACCCAAAAAAAAGGAAAAAAGTGATGACGTACAGGTAGTCCTCAACTTACAACAGTTTGCTTAGTGACTGTTCAAAGTTACAATGGCACTGAAAAAAGTGCCCCCCAAGCCACAGCTGAGCAGGACAACTGCCTGCCTGCCTGACGGCACTCTTCCTCCTGTCCAAGGTTTTCATTGTTGTGAGCATTTCTGTTGAGGATTGGCAGTAGGGGTGGGGTGGGTTGGTTTTTATTCCACCCCCATCTGCTGGGTGGTTGCAGCAGGTTTTGGTCACTTCACATGACCCTGGGACACTGTGACCAACATAAATATGAATCAGTTGCCAAACATCTGAATGTAAATCACAAGACCCTGGAGATGGTGCAACATTCCAGCAGATCGGCACTTCTACTGGGCTCAGCAGAAGTGCCAGGATCAGCGCCAAGTTCCAACTGGAGCCTGGCGCTGATCCTGGAGCTTCCGCTGATCCCTGACAGCCCCGAAGAAGGGCTGATCCTGGAGCTTCCGCTGAGCCCTGACAGCCCCGAAGAAGGGCTGATCCTGGCACTTCCGCTAAGCCCTGACAGCCCTGCAGCTCCAGCCATCTCTCGCTCAGGATTGTGCGGTGCTGCCACCGGTTCAGCTCATTCCCCATCCCTGCTACCACTTTTCTAGGATGGTCACGTACCATCTGCCAGGTGTCAATGTACCACAGGTGGTACCTGTACCACTGGTTGAAAAGCCCTGGACTAGAAGACCTTCAAGGTCCCTTCCAACTTTGTTATTCTATTCTATACTTGGTAAAATAGCCCATAATGTACATTGAATAAATACTAGTTTCAGTCTCCTGCCCTCATTCTGATGTCAAACCCTGGAGAGCAGCTATAGTCACAGTACTGAATAAGGCAGCTTCAGATGAACCCATTCAAATAGGCAAAAGTTCTCCAAGGATTGAGAGAACAGCATTAAAAAAATCAAGAAAGGTATTTGTAATCCATTGAAACCACAGACCTATATACAATGACCCAGCAGAGGTAGCCATGCTTAGCAGGAATGACTTCTGAGCCTAACTGCACAGAATTGGAAGACTTTGCTAAACTGTTTGTGGGACTTTGAAATACTAAGGTGGAAAAACTTTTAGAAATGCTATACCTTTTATGAACGTATGGCATCTTATACTGAAATAAAGAACTGCGGCAACAGTAAATCTGCATATTTACTGGAGAAGATGAAACTTTAAACACAGTGATATTGAGCACATATCTCTGGGACTGGAATGGAGCAGTGGTGGGATTCAAATATGTGAACAACTGGTTCTCTGTCTGGATGCCACTTCTGGAAGTCTATTCTGGGCCTGGGCAACAAAAAAATAGTTACTGGTTCTGCCAAAGTGATGCGAACCGGCTGAATCCCACCACTGAGGTGGAGGAATACAGTCATGTGTGAATTTTTCCAGAACTAAGTTCCACAGATACATTAAGAATTAAACATGCATAGAATGGGGCTGTCGGGATCTCCCCCTCCCTCGAAAAAACAACAACTACAAAACAGGTTGCCATTAACATTTGCAGGATATTGCTAGATTTGAGTGGCAGGAAAACAATATTTCAGATATCTAATATTTTAAAACAACTCCTGCGGGTTAGATCATCTGACGAGAAGTGTCGGATCTGTCTGTTCCCTAGTTGGCTTGGTTTCTTTCATGTTAAAAAAAAGGAAACTGTTTCCCTGCGTCAATGCCCAAAGGCAGGAACAGTCATTCAGCACCAGTCTCCATCCCCCACCCCCCCACCCTCTGGGGAGCCACCCACTCCATCCAGGCCACAGGTGGCACATGCAGGGATCCTGCGAAGAATTGCGCCACAGCTTGGTTTTCCTTTCCTCCTTGTCATCACCAGAGACCAGTCTCGTTAGCGGCTGTAAAACCCGTTGGGCTTCTTGCCTACTTTGATCCTCTTACATCAGATCAGCACGAGGACTGTGTTTTTAAGATCCTGTCTCGGGTTTTATAAGTGGCAGGAACAGTGCACAGGACTGCCCTTTCATGCCACACAGGTGCCATCTGTCTCAGCAACACCCATAGTGAAACAATTGCCTGTATGAACAAGGAGAACCGACTGCAAGGGAGAGGCCAGCATAGGCATCATAACCCCAAGGCCGTTTTCTGCTTAAATGAACTTGGCTCAATCTTCTTGATGTTTGCCCCTGTGCTAAAGGAAGCCTGTGGAAAATGCTGAAGCGAATTAATCTACTATGTAGAACTACCTCACCCCTTCCCTGTTTTAAAACCACAGTCCCTTCCCTTTTGTATTTTTTTTTCCTAAGCTTCCTTGCCCAGTTCTTCACTGGTAAATTTAGCAATGCAAAAACAGCGGTGGGGATAAAGAGGAGGAGGTAGTGAAGTCAGCTGAGTATCCCCTGGCCAGCTCCGGAAGATTATGCCTTATCAGCCAAGCCTTTACTGAAAGAGCACAGTCTTCTCACGAGGCCCTGGAGGGGTGGGTGGGAATTAAGATTGCCTCTTATTCTCTCATGAGCACACACTCACACACAGCATTTGGGTATCATGCTCAAGTCTCAGAAGTGAAGCAAGGATGGGCCTAATTAGCACACATATCGGAGACTGCCAGGGCTGTAGGCTAGACTGGGAAGTCCAAACAATCGTTCCAGAACACAGCTCTGGCAAACTGTTTCCAGACAGTACTAATGCCAAATCTCTCTCTACATGCCATGGCCAGCAACTAATGGGGATTGTGGTGGGAAGAAAGGGAACAAATTCTTGGTTAACAGAATAACAGAGCTGGATGGGACCTTGGAGCTCTTCTAGTCCGACCCCCTGCTCAGGCAGGAACCCCCATACCATTTCACACAAATGGTTGTCCAATCTCTTCTTAAAAACCTCCAGTGTTGGAGCACCCACGACTTCTGGAGGCAAGTCATTTCACTGATATAGTTGCATTTTTATTGGTAAGGTGATTGGAACTTGGAAACATTCAAATAATTTGGGCAGTCTGGAGGAGATGCACCATACTTATTGTGCCTCAGAAGGAAGAAGGTCTTAAGCTCACTCTGGAAAGAACTCGTAAACCCTGAAGGCCAGAGTCCAGGTTTTGAAGCAGCTTTTCAGTAAGTGAACTTGACCGTTTCTTTCAGACTGCAAGAGGTTTGTAACCCTGTTCTTGCTGAACTGAACTACAATTTCTAATATCTTCCGCCACTTTTAGCCACAGGTTCTCCCTCCCTGTTTCAGATCACCTGAAATCCTTTCTTAAAGAGAAGGAATGGGATGCATTTTCATGTCAAATCAACTCTAATATAACAATTTTTAAACAACAGTCACATCCTCTTTCCACCTCTCGACATGCTGTGATTTTTTTCTTCTTCTTTAGAATGTAACCCAGTTTTTTCCTTATATAATACGCTGAGAAAATTAACAAACTTCTCTTAAGGCATAATTATTGCTAGGTGTGCCTTTCAGCAACAGCAGGAACTTTTAAAGTGGGCCTGAATGAACTCCTTCAGGTATAGCGAGAGCTTGAATTAGTTCTTACATCATTGGGAGGGATAATCTGGAATTACATAATGGGTGTTGTTTTTTCCTGCTTCATGCAGGTGATGTGACCTTATCCTGACTGAAAGAGATGGAAAGGGACATGAAGTATTATATGATGAGATTTCTTCGACTTATCTGTGTTACACAGCAGCTGGATGATGCACAAGGTGTTTGGAGTGGGAGGTCAGGCTTTGCCCACATGTTGCAGAACCCGGTGTTGCCATGGATACCCTGGTCCTCAGCATCTCCCCCCTTTATTGGCAGTAACAGTTATTCTATAAAAGAAAGGCAACAGACATCATGACATCATCATCTGAAATCAGAAGGGCTATAGTATAGGCACAGAACAGATTCTTTAGACTTTGAGTGTAATGGCTTCCTCCCTCCCTTCTTTCATTCCTCACTTTCTTTCTTTCTTTCTTTCTTTCTTTCTTTCTTTCTTTCTTTCTTTCTTTCTTTCTTTCTTTTTTTTCTTTTCTTTCTTCTTTCTTTCTTTCTTTCTTTCTTTTTTCTTTTTTCTTTCCTTTTTTCTCTCCCTCCTTCCCTTCCTCCCTCTCTCTTTCTCCCATACTCATAATGGATGATAATATTAAGCCTCAGACCTGTGCAGTATGTTTCAAAAATATATCAGATAGTTGATCTACATAAACATACTGTATACACTTTATGTCTGAATATGTATTTTCAAAACCTATATTTCTTTAGAAAGCATGCTTTGCCTTGTTCTAGGGCTGCTAATTGTTTGATTTCCTAATCTGCCTGGAATCACAATATAGAAAGCCAATTTAAGCATCATAGAACGCACCAGCTCTGAAAATCAATTTATAGAAATCCGTAGTCTATCAAAATAACTGTTTGTAGAAATCTATACAGGTAGTCCTTGACTTATAATCATTTGTTTAGTGACTGTTCAAAGATAGTCACTTCGAAAAGGTGATTTATGACTAGTTTTCATACAGCCATTGCAGCATCCCCATGGTCATGTGGTCATGAGAGCCTTGGTGGAGCAGTGGGCTAATGCCTCCTTAAGTAACACCAGCTGCATGCAATTAGTGCAGGTTCGCATCCCACCAGGCTCAAGGTTGACTCAGCCTTCCATCCTTCCGAGGTAGGTAAAATGAGGACCCAGATTGTTGGAGGCAATTAAGCTGACTTTGTAATAATGCCGCTTGGGGTGTGTGTGAAAGCCCTAATAAGCAGGCATATACATAGAATGAAGGCTACTGCTAAGCTTGTAAGCTGCCCTGAGTCTTCGGAGAAGGGCGGGATATAAATGGAATTAAAATAAAAAAATAAAAAATGTGTATGCTTGGTAACTGGCCTGTATTTATGACAGTTGCACTGTCCCAGAATCACCATTTGTAACCTTCTCAGACAGATTCTGACAAGCAAAGTCAGTGGGAAAGACAGATTCGCTTAACAACTGCAAGATTCACTTAACAACTACAGTGATTCATTGAACTGTGGCACAAAAGGTTATTAAATGGGGCAAAACTCATTTAACAACTGCCTTGTTTCACTGTGGAAACTTTGGTCTCAATTGTGGTCATAAGTCAAGGACTACATGTACTCAGTGGTATCTGTTAAAAGCATAAACCACTTCTCCATATCTTAGTATACTGTAATGTGTGTGGATTTCAATTTTTAGTATTCCCAGCCATCCGTGGTAGAAACTCTGGGAATTGAGGTTGCATCATATCTAGAGGATAGCATTTTGAGGAAGACTGAGATAGTTATTTTGTTTGCTTGATTTCTTCCTTGCTTATAGGACACAGTCACCAGATCAGCTGCATCTGTATCACTGTAAATTAGCAGAAAAGAGATACAGAAATATCAACTAGCATTATGTAGTTAAAGTAATCTATACTTTGTAATGGTCTATTTACCATACTTTTATATCCATGGTAGGAAATCTTTGTCCCTCAAATAAAGCTAAACTGTAATTCCTAGTTACCCAACAAAGTTGCCCATACTTCTCTGTATCAGGAATCTTATCGAGTACTATGAACGTACTTGCACCTAAACATTCGTAGGAATACACTCTTAAGTGAAACATATCAAGATAGCCATAGTTTCTTTGTGCTATGATTCACCAAATGTAATTCAAATAAAGTAACAAATCAGACATTCTACTTAGACTGAAGTACTGTGTGGCCTATTTCTACATCTGAACATTTTACTTTTGATTTTCTTATCCCTTCCTCTTTTGGAGAATAGTAATAACTTGTATCATTATAAGTTTCAAAAGCTTTTAGCATTCTTTCATATCTCCGTTAATCCAATTTTGCTTTCTTCTTAAATCGGTTTACCTCTTTTATATAAACATTGTCTAGGAGTTCACAGAAAGAATCATAGGTATTATGAGTAATTGTTACCAAGGAATTCTCTCTTGCTTCTCAGTGGGTGGAGGAAATTAGGGACAGGCACTGAATTGCAGGAATGTATTTCAAGAACACGGTCAGCTTCTAGAAACTAGAAGTCGATGATAATGTCAAATTTTACTAAACTTCTGGGGAGATCTTTTTTAATTCCAACACTTCAAATCTAATCACTAGTTAAAATAACATGGAGTGCAGTTAAACATCATATTATTATTGTGGTTGGTTATACAGTTAGCCAAAGTTTAGACTGAATTTGGCATTTTAATCCACCAGTCGAGTCCTTCTCAAGAACCTATATTAGGCAGATGTTGCTTGAGGATGTTAAAGGTATCATCTCAAGATGTAAGCCTTTTGCAACTAACTGATGGTGATTTGGTCAATGCCTATGGTGCTCCAGATGTTTTGGGATTACATCCAAGATTCCTATTACTATTGGTACTATCTTTGCTTTCTTTTGCCACAGTATCCCTAGTTCACACGCCATTTTAAATCCTGATCATGTTCACCAAGCACATCATATTTATGCCTAACAAAGTCACATTATTGTTTTATGTGTAACATGTTCATGCAACATTCACTTGGGGATCTGATCTGAGGCCAACATGAGTTGCTTTCTTGGAGTCGAGACACTAAGGCAGGCATAGCCATTGTGTTTTCACTTGTCCACAGCCCTCTTCTGCCTACTGCTCTGCTTAGAGACCCCCTACTTTCCAGGGACTCAAAATAGCTGCATATATTGTAACCCCCTTAAGTCATTCATGACAATGTAGTACAGCAGGGGTCTTCAAACTTGGCCCTTTTATGACTTGTGGACTTAAATTCCTAGTATTCCTCAGCCAGGCCTGGCTGAGGAATTCTAAGAGTTGAAGCCCACAAGTCATAAAAAGGCCAAGTTTGAAGACTTCTGGCATAGTGCGATACAACACAATACCCAATGCCATTTTAGTCTTGCCTGGCATGTTGCCCAAACCCAACCAGAATATTCTACGTGATTTTGCTCAAGTATTTTATAATGCCTTCTGATTCCGCATTGTGCTTGCCCATCAATTAGGAAAAACATATCCTTTACTCTATGCCTTTAAGAATAGCTTCATTTATAGCCATTAGTAGGTGTAGTCTTTTGTAGAAGGGAGAAGTAATTGATCATCTGCTACCTGCACTTTTGACAGTTACCAACTGTATTTTCTATCTGTAGGTGAAGGGTTGCTCTAAAAATTAAATCTTATACTTGAGCTGCTTCCATTTACACCAGTGAGAAACCATGCGTGCAAAGTGGTTGTGTAATGATTTACATAAGTGCAGAATGGATAAGCCACAGCTGGCATGATTATCAGCAGTAACTTCCATCGTGAAGATCTGCAATTACTGTGACATTTAACATAGGCAGAAGCTGCATATGCAGAACTAGACCTGCTGTGCCAGAGAGATATTCACGTTTCTTCCCCTTGCAAAGCTCCTGTGCCTTTTAATAGCTTCATGAGCAAAGTAAATGCACTAACCAAAGCTCTTCCCCATAGGAGACTCACTATCAGGGATGGTTCACTTACTGAATTTCAGCCCATCTCATAACTGTTAAAGCCCAGGAGGGGGAGAACACCGCAGTGCTAACTATAGGATGGAAAAGACCGTTCTTTTCCCTAGCCAGTGTCAACACAGCGCAGCTGCCCTGCAGACTATCAGATAGGAGAAAGAAAAAGTGCTAACTAGGAACTTAGCCAGAATCTGTGACATTTCCTGAAAACTGCAGCCAAAGAATTGGCTGGATAATTCTAATAAGACTGTGATATTGTCCCTTCCCATTAATCTTTGGCCCATCTAGCTCTTCCTGCCAACAGCACTCAGCATTTCTAATACCTCAATCATGTATGGGGTTAATTCAGGACAGCTTTAGTTTTGGTCCCTCCTACATCCCAGAATGTCTTTGAACTTTGCTTTCTCTTCTCTTCTCTACTTCCCCCCTGCTGCCCAAATCTTCAGTTTACAAAGTAACCTATACCTCACCATCTGTCATTTTATCCATTTTTGGGATTTATCTCAATCAGCTTTCCAGGCATTGATCTTTCTGTCTCCTTAGTACTGATTTCCCACACTTACTTCCCCCATCATGTATATGTATAATCCCTTCCTCCTGAAAAACCTGGCTCAAAAACAATAACTGTGAGAGGGACCTTGGAGTCCTAGTAGATGATCACTGGACTATGAGCCAGCAATGTGCAGCAGCAGGCAAAAAAGCTAATACAATCCTGGAATGTATAAACAGAGGCATAGAATCAAGTTCACGCACAGTACTAGTACCACTTTATAAAATCCTAGTGAGACCACACCTGGAATACTACAACCAATTTTGGTCACCATACTACAAAAAAGATGTTGAGAGTTTGGAAAAAGTTCAGAGGACAGTAACTAAGATGATCAAAGGCCTGGAGACTAAAACATACGAAGAACGGCTGCAGGACTTGGGTTTGGGTAGTCTAAAGAAAAGAAGAAATAGGGGTGACGTGATAGCAGTATTCCAGTTGCCAAGTTTAAAGACCCCTGTCCTAAGCCTTCACTACAAGCTTTTAAACAGATTTATTTAAACCCTCTCATCTTAGCCAAAGGTCTGAAAAAGAGTCTTCATGTTCTTCTGAAGTGCCAGTAAGGTGGGACTACACATAGTCCTTGACGTACGACCACAACTGGGCCCAAAATTTATATTGTTCAGCAAGACAGCTGTTAAATGAGTTTTGCCCCATTGTACAGCCTTTATTGCCACTATTGTTAAGTATTTACTGAGGTTGTTAAATTAGTAACACGGTTGTTAAGTGAATCTGGCTTTCCCACTGATTTGCTTGTCTGAAAGTCACAAAAGGGGATCACATGACCACAGGACATTGCAACGGTTCTAAACATGAGTCAGTTGCCAATGATCTGAATTTTGATCAAGTGACCATGGGGATGTTGCGACGGCAAGTGTGAAAAACAGTCATTAAGTCACTTTTTCCAATGCTGTTGTTAACTTTGAACGGTCACTATAAAAATAGTTATAACTTAAGGATTACCTCTATTTATTTATTTTTTTTATTGAAAAGTTTTAAAATACAATTTTCCTTTGAAAAACCCCCCTTCCCCCTCCCTCCTCCCCTCCCTACCTCCCCCCTATCTCCCCCCCTCCCCCTCTCTCTCCTCCCTCCCCTGCCTCCCACCCCTCTACTTCCCCTCCTCCCCCCCTCCCCCCCCGACTTCCCAGAGCAAAATACAAGGTATATATCTAAAAAGCAATCATAAACAATCATATACTAACAATTATAAACTCTAAAATCCATCACTCTCTAGCTTATATAGAGTAAACCAATCCTTAACAATACTAAATATGTATAAAGAACTAAAATAAAAGAAAACTAGCATCATTCCCATCTATGTTCTTCCACAATTCACTATTACCTAGACATATTCTCACTTACACATCACAAGCACCTATCCCTATTAACCTCTCTAGCCAAAATAGGCTATAATAGATAGTTCTTACACAAATTAACCCGCATTAACCCACAAAACTTTCTTCCTCTTCCTCTGTAGTAAATTGTCCATTAATTCCAAATTGAACATTCTGTTACCATACATATCATCCCAAAACTCTTAAAAACACAACTACCACTTGACTATAAGTATATTGTGGAAGTTCCATAGATTTCTACTGGTCTTATTTTTTAATCTTTTTTGAGCGTTTTAAGGCAGCACGCGTCACCCTCTGTTCTCTAGGATCATCCAAAAGAGTTGCAGCTTGATCTCCTCCTGTACCCTTCTCGTCTATCTGTCCATCTTCATCCTCTTGATGTTCTCCTTCTCCAGATCCCTCTGCAGCTTCCAGAAGTGTTGATGGGGTTGCTTTTAAAACATTGTTGTAAAAATCATGCGCTTGCTTCACAGTACCCAAACAGTACCTTTTGCCATCATACATGAAGCTCAACCCAGCTGGGATCTCCCATCTGAACCTTATATCTCTTTGCTTGAGCTCTTGCACAAGAAATATAAAGTCCTTCCTTCTCTTTAAAATCTTTGGAGGAATTTCTTTTAGAACCAAAACTTCTTGACCAGCAATCACAACTTTAGTATCATAGGCAGCTTGTATAACTTCATCTCTAATTTCCCTTTTTACAAAATAAACCACCACATCTCTAGGCAACTTTCTCTGCTTAGCAATCCACGAATTCACACGAAACACTTTGTCCATGCCTTGTTTTATTTCAGATGCTGGATGGTTCAATACCCCCTCAAAAGCCTCAGAAACCAGCTGCTTTAAATCTTCCTTAATATTCTCTTTTAGGCCTCTAATTCTAACAGCAAACTGCATCTGGTAAAATTGAGCCAAACTCTGTTCGCTATCCATTTTGTCTTTTAAATCTTCAATTTCCAATACTTTTGCTTCTAATATAGCATTCTTTTGAGTCAAGTCTTCCACTTGATCATCCAGCACCTCCACACATTTAGCTACTTTATGCACTGAGGACAAAATGTCTACCTTCATCTCTCTAAGTTTCTGCTCCATCCTTTCTTCCATTCTCTGCTCCAATTTCTCCAATTTCTCCTCCATCTGTGCAAATTTAACACCCATTGACTCCAAAATTAACTGGATATGTTTTTCAAGATCCTTCGATGTCAATACATCAGGAGAATGCAACGCCTGCAGTAATGATTGTTGTTGCACCGGAGAATTTCCAGCACTCCGAAAAGTTCTAGGGGGAGGTTTAGCCGCCATCTTTTACTTACAATTGTGACGCACTTTCCCTTTAAGTTTTAAGCATAGTCCATCAAGCTTGAGAGTAAAATAAAATAATCCTCTTCATCTCTCCACCTTTTCCTCTTGTACCGCTCTGCCTGCTCCTTTAAATCATAGTCCTTTCTTCAGGCAGGGATGGTTCGCAGACGCCTGGCTCTGCTCCAGGAAGTTCGGAGCAGAGACGACGGCCAGCTGGGAGCAACCCAGGCTTCGGGGGAGTTCGATCCTTCAGCCGCCCAAGCTCAAAGCTCAGGCGGCCTCGGAGAACTCTACCCCTACCTGGGGCCTCACCCCCTCCTCTTCTCCCGAGGAGGGGGCTTCAATTTCGCCCGAACAGCTGATCGGCGCTGTTTCGGGCGAAAAAACAAACAGCTGAGCCGCGGGCAGCCAGGGGAGGCTGTCTTCGGCGCCGCGCCGCCAGCGGAAGTCCCGGATTACCTCTATTTATGAATGTTTATTATTATAATTAAAATTATAAATACCAAAAAATAAAGTATTTATCATTTTTGGGAAATCAAAGGATTAGAGCAAAAGAAAATAATTCTGTTTAAAAGCTTGTAGTGACAGGCCTAGAACAGGGGTCTTCAAACTTGGTAATTTAAGACTTGTAGACTTCAACTCCCAAAATTCCTTACCCAGCTAGGGCTAGCTGGGGAATTCTGGGAGTTGAAGTCCACAAGTCTTAAAGTTGCCAAGTTTGAGGACCCCTGGCCTAGAACAATCACAAGTAGCAACCCACTCTAGAGAGGGGTCATATCAGAAAAAGCTCCTCCCTTATATTTTAATGAATAATCCTCAAAATTAGCAAAAGAGAAGGCCTTCCATTATTGATTTGAAAATACAAGCAGATATGGGTGAAGATATTCCTTCAAGTAATGTGGACCCAAACAGTCAAAACTACAAGCAAGGATGGACAACACCTAGCAACAGACTTCCTGGATCTGTCTAGCTTGCAGCACTCTAAGTAATTCTTTATTTATTTGTTTGTTTGTTTGTAAAATTTATTGGCTGCCCATTTTACCTCAAGGTAACTCTGGGCTGCTTATAATCATAAAAGATAAAAACTATATAAACTAAAAATGCAAATAAGTTAGTACAAAAAGTCAAACACTGCAGCGTAATTAAAAGATGGGGAGGGCAGAAGCAGGATGGGGAGGGGAGGTGGATTCTCATGTTAATCGATCAACCATCTCCACTGTGATATTCCCCTATTGGAGCCCCAAGCCAACTGGCAGAGCTTGAAGCTCTTATGGAAGCTCAGAAGGGGTTGGAACCAACCTCACTCCAAGATGTTCCAGAAGGCAGGTGCAACAGCAGAGAAGGCCCCTCTCCTGGTCCCTGCCACTGGAATAATTGGGCTGTCAAGGACCGCCGCATGCTTCCTCTGCCAGCAAGGGTGGGGCAGGTCAATCCCAGTGGGATGAGACAGTCCCTCAAGTGGCCTGGACCCACAGCCATAAAGGACTTTAGAGGTGATTACCAACACCTTGGATTGTACCCAGATGCAGACCGGCAGCCCATGCCGCTAATGGAGCACTGGTATAACCTGGGCCATTCTTCCCTCAGACTCTCTCCCCACTGATGCTAGATGAGACAAGATAATCACACCTCTCCTCCCCCATTTTTCCCTCAATTGGAAAAGGAAAATAATGCTTAAAGGAAAACACTCAAGACAATTGAAGCAAGTGGTTGAGAGAATGATCAGCCTGAAAGATCTCTAATCAGGAGTGTCAAACTGCTGGCCCGAGGGCTGGATGCATCATGGTGAAACCGCGCCCAGCCCTTTGCTGGCAATGGAAAAAAAGATCACACTACATCGCGGCACGTCACATGACGTTGCAAGTTTGACACCCCTGATTTAGAAGGAGCCCTTTGCAAGGGTAGCTTTGGCCATTCTATGCTTTCCTGGTTGGTTGTGGTATATTCAAAGCTAGAAGCCACAACTTTACCCCATTCTCAGCCTAAATGGGACATGGGTAAGCAAAGAAAACAAGGATGATGGCTCCCTCTCCCTCTATCAAGTTCCTGAGAAAAATGCTCCAAGCATGGCAAAACAGCAAGCCATCCTTTTTCCACTTCCTCTAGCATGAATAAACTGATGATGCAAGAAGTCCCCCACCTCTCCCTGAAGTCTCATTCTTTATTTCACCTGACCAGCTGGGCTTTCAGTGAGGCAATCTTTCCCTTAGGCTGGATTGCATTCCCTATTCGTGCTATAAAGATTAACAGCCACAATTTTAATTGGGCTTGGAAAAGCACCAAGAGCCAGTGTAATAGAATTCTCACATGCTCCAGGGGCTTCACCAACAATAGGATAGCCACAGCTTGCCAGACTGTTTCAATAGGCAGGAGCATGTAGAGCACATTACAGACATCCAGCCTCATCTCCCTAATGCAAGGTACACCTTTACAAGACAGGGATGCAACTGACAAAACCAGCATAAGCTATCACGTAACCATTCTAGTTATTGCAGCTGCTTCTATGGCTTCTTTTGTCAATACAGAGTCTACGACAGGGGTGTCAAACTGCCCACGGGCCGGTTGCATCATAGCAAAACCGCACCCACCCCATTGCTGGCAATGGCAAAAAAAAATCACAATACGTCATGACACGTCACGTGACGTTGCGAATTTGACACCCCTGGTTTACGAGGCATCCATGCAGCTTGATCTTTCAAGGAACTTGGCCTGAAACAGAAATCTCCTTCAAGAGCATTCTTGTTTCTCTGAGCTCTTCAGCTTTCTTGAAATAAGTGCATGAAAGCAATGATACTTTCCTTCCCTAAAATGCAGAGGTGCAACAGCCAAAAGGGAGAGAGCAAAATTCAAAATAACTCAGGAGCAGAACTAGTTACCAACTGAAGGGTCCTTGATGCTCTCTGAGTTTGGTTATTCTCTTGCACAGGGGTCCCCAACCCCTGGGCTGTGGCCCAATACCGGGCCATGGCATGCCAGCAACCAGTCCGCACAAACAAGCAAAGCCCCATCCACGGGATGCAGGCAGCACACAAAACCACGCAGCCTCCAGTCTGCAGAAAAAAACTTCCACGGAACCGTTCCCTGATGCCCAAAAGGTTGGGTACCTCTGTTCCTGCAGACATTTCATTACCAAACTAAGTATCATCAGTGCTAGTCACTCATCATCCCTCTAGCACTGATAATGTTACCTATTTTGGGTAATGAAATGTCCCCAAGAAAACAACCAAGCTCAGAGAGCACCAAGGATTCCTCGTTTCAACCCTGTGCTACAAATATTCTCTTTTATTGGTAGTTCCCTGTGGGAACAGCCAGTTTTTGGCCTCCCAACCTTCAGCTTTCCCAAACGTTTCTTATCGGCCTCTACGTGAATTACAGTGATGAGCACACTCTCCTGGTTTGCACAGGATGGCATGTGGGAGGTTTGGGAAATGCTATGATAGAGCTTTCACATATATCTTTTAGTATCTTGTTTTTGTAATGATCTCATAGGCACCGGAGTAGTTTTCACTACGTATCCAATTATCACTATGTATCCTATTTTTTGAGATTGATGGGGTTTATGTAATGTTGTATTTGGTATTCAGAAAGAAGGAGGTGAATAAAAGTTCAGCGGGCAGTTGCTCAGGGCTTTTTTTCTTAGAGAGACGAGCTGCCTGGCTGGTTCAGAGCATCTCTATCGACCCGGGTCTAGAATCCTTTTCCCTACAGTTCCCAACTCCACAGACCCTGGTTGTCCTCCCTGACAGAATACTGTATATACTATATGCTGGTAGTGTATGATATGTTAGGCTTGTGGCTCCTTCCAGCATCATTTGGGTTTGTGTTTTGTTTTTTTAAATGTTAATACGCAGTATGCAAATTAAAAACAGTCAATGTGAGCCTAATTTTTTTTTTTCCTCCAGGGCCATGCATACTAATGAGAAAAAAGAAAGCCAACATTCAGTTAGAATCAAACCGCACTATTCTTGGTCAAGTGCTTTAAAACATTAATGGAAGCTACATGATACATATATTATTTTGCAGTCTTTCGTCCTTTTTTTACTTTCCTTTTAATTAGTTTTATTGTGATTTCCTCATTTTGATTGTTGTGAGCTGTTCAGAGTCATTGGAGTCAGGTGGCACACCGTTTGATAAATATTTAACATGTTAGACAAAGAGTCTAATATAAAGTTCTGAAATTCATTTGTGGAACTGTAGCAAGAGCTCAGGGAAAAAAAAGAAAACAATTGAAGCGTTACAGGCAATATATACGGAAGTAGAAAGAAAAATAAATGCAGATTATTTTTTGACTTGTCATTTTTGAATAGAAAATTGATTAAATGAGTAAAGCATTTTAGTTATCATTTGATCTATAATGGATCTTGAAGTACATTTACAATTAAAACTATTGCAAGGTTTTAAAACAGTACCTAATGCATAAACAATAGGATAAAAAAATTTAAGCTATTTTAATAGTCTTTAAAAGTCAGGAAACCTAGAGATTAACGAAGATTAGATCGCAATGTAAATTGTTAATAAACTAAACTGTTTAGTCTTTAACATTCATGCTTGTAACATAAAACCTGTATATTTTTGGAATATGGGCTTTGCATCATATGTACTTCCATTGGGCATTTATTATACGCACTGTGATTTCTTAGATGTATCGAAATTCGGTTGTTAATCACTTTTCTTTTTCTCTTTTAAGATCAAAGGTGATCTTAACATATGATAATAACTTATAAAAAGGAGATAAGAAGTTATAAAAAGGAACAGTTGAATATCAATGTTCTATCTTTTGAAGCGTCACATTTGGAGCACCAAGAAAAAGAGGACTCAGGATTGCAAGGCAGATGAAAAGGAGCAGATGGGCAGATCCTCAACAAAAAAACCCATCCTGTGATTGTTGCAGACAGCAAAGGGGGTTAAAAAAAATTTTTTTCTTGAACTCAGCAACTTAAAAGTGACTTTTCAAAGCAGTAAGAATTCCAGGGAAATCTCTGAATTGGTCATTCCAGTAAGTTTCCGTTTGAACAGCCCCGCAGAGAGAATTTTCCATGACCAAATCAGAAATGCAGAGTGGGGTCATCTCTCTCTCTCTCTCTCTCTCTCTCTCTCTCTCTCTCTCTCTCTCTCTCTCTCTCTCTCTCTCTCTCTCTCTCTCTCCACTTGCTTCAATAGGTTTCTGAGTCATCCTGGTCCCAGCCAGATGCTGCATTAAAGAGGCCCTGCAGGCAAACTGAGTGAGTGGGCATGTTGATACATACAACCCTGCTCCAGCAAGCAGTTTTTTTAAGGGAAGGAATAATCTCATCAGTTCAAGCAAAGGGTTGGCTTTCCTGAAAACTCTTACGCAATTAAAAAAAAAAAAAACACCTTACACTGAGCTGAAGCCAGGAAGTAAGAAGCAGAAGGATATCCTCTAAACTACACATCACCTCTGTTGTTGTTTTTTTCTTGTTTATATAGGACTTCCTTCATTCCCTTCTCCCTTTTTTTTTCAAGCAACCAATGCTGTCACAAAAATCACACTGCTTCCTCCTTAAAGAGGACCTACTTTGTAGTTTCCTTTTTTTCCCCTTCCATCAAGACGACTAGGTGCTTATCAGAGTTTGAGAATTTAGGGTTCATACATTTTTATTGCTGATTTCTGTTTTTTCTCTCTCGTTATATTAAAAAAGCTACTTTAGGGCAGTCTTATACATCTGTGCAGAAATAAGACCCATAGAATTATATAGTATTGTCTGTGGACTTCCAGTGAGATTTTATAGCAAACTAAATATTCTTGAAGGACAGGGCATTATATTGCATGATATCTCAATGGCGATCATCTGCCAAGTAGAGGATTCTGACTGGCAAAGTCTCTCTGGAAAAAGGAGAGATCATGAAATTGTCCACAAGTACTCCAGACAGATGCTTCATATGAGCAGAGTGCAGGAACTGAAGTTTTTGCAGTCAACTCATGAATTGAGCGTCTGGAGTCAAGGGATTCAAACTAGGCTCCCAACCATAATGTAGCCCATATGGACATAAGGCTCTCCAAGTCTCATTTCTTAACCATTTTCAGAAATTTCTTCTTAACTGCTTTTAGCTATTAGGAACCTTCATAGTGGCAAAGTTTAGAACATCAGGTGAAATAACTTCAAAATAAGTTGACATGTAGCTCTAAGGATTTTTTTTTAAAAAAATCTTTTGGAATAAATAGCAAAAGGATAATTAAAATGTTGATTTTGGAAATTTGCAAATGGACTAAGGGTCCAAATGAATTTGAAATAAGATTTTGAGATTAATTATGTGAATCCTTCCTATGGAAAAATATTGTAGTTTTGAATTATTATTTTTTAAAAGATGATAGGATGGGACTTTGAAGATTGGAAACAAAAGGGAATTAGAAGAAACTAAAAATTACAATTATAGGAGAAGAACACTTACTTTTTACCTACTAATATAGAATGGAGCAAAATACATTCAGTCAGATGTATTGAAGGAGGTTTGTGAACAATGGACTTAGAAGTTAATTTAAAAAAATCTCTGACACTATAGATTGTCTGTGTTTAGAAAGTAATATCAAAGACAAACAGGTTTTACTGCACAGAACTGAGAATGATTTGAAAAGGGACTTAAAAATGACAGGCTATGAGAATGATATGGGAAAAGAAGCTATACTGGAAATACAAATAAAATTGGTTGATGTCTTAATAATTTAAAATGGATACATAAATCATAGAACCAAAAGAGTGACCTGGATAAGTTCCCTTTGTTGGATTTACAAAAGAGTCTTGTTAAAGTTTCAAAGGATTTGTGAAAAGAAAAGAAAATGAAAAGAAATCAGATTGTAGGAGAGTATTTGAAAGGATTAAAAATGAAGATTGTTAGAAATAAAAGGAAGGAATATCAAATTGGTTTATTTGATCATGATTAGAATAGATAGGTTGTAATCTCTGGTAATTTTTAATGGACTTTTGCTAATCAGAACTGAATGATGTGGCTTTAAGGATATGTTTATAGATAAGAAATGGGATTTAGAAAGAAGAGATCTTTTATGGTATTTTAAGAGGAGGCGATAAGTTACTAAAATGTTTATACTTGTGATGAAGGGGGGGAAGTAATTTCCTTTTTTTAATCCCATTTATATCCCGCCCTTCTCCGAAGACTCAGGGTGGCTTAAAATCTAAGAAGCACAAATGTGCTTAGCAATAGCCTTCATTCTATGTATATGCCTGCTTATTAGGGCTTTCGCCCCCCCCCCAGCGGCATTATTACAAAGTCAGCTTATTGCCCCCAACAATCTGGGTCCTCATATGTATTAATCATATATTTATATATTTCTTCTCCTTTCCTCTACTATATTCTATACTATATTATATTTTTTCTTTCTTTGTTGCGCTTTCTACTTTTCCTTTCCTTTTTGCATATTCTATTTTTCTTTATATTCATTTATTTCTTTTGGGTTGCATTAGTTCCTATCTTTTAATTGTAATGTTTAAAATATATTATTTGTTTTTTAAAAAAGTAATATAAGGTTGTCTATTTAAGGATTAGTTGTCAACATAAGATAGCAGGTCATAGCATCTGGCTGATGTTGGCCAATCTTTGGAAAGCTAAGCAGTGTCAGACATCATTAGTATTTGGATAAAAAGCCACCAAGAAAATCCAGGGCAGTTGATTCAGTCAGGAATCAGAATGAAATTAATCACAAAAGAAAACAATGGCAAACCATTTCTGAATTTCTATGAAGAAAAAAAACCATGGAGGTGTCCATGTATCACTAATAATCAAACTCAACTCATACGAAACTTTACTTTAACTAGAAATAAGATTCTCAAAAGCTTCTCAAAACACATCACCATTGTGGCTTTCTAGTCAAAGTACATATAGTAACTAGTACCATAATCAACATGAACACATCTGCAATTTAAATGATAACATAAGTAACAGTCAAGTTTTCATCATGTGCTGATTAAGCAGATTTTTCAATCCAATAATCCCTCTGTTCCCTCCACGGTTGGTGATGAAGGAAAAACTGTATACTTGAATATCAAGGAAGTTCTGTTTTATGACTACCTTCATAAAAAGGGCAGGCAAGGTTGCGTGTGGCGGGAATTGTTCATAGTTGACCGTGTAAGATGTATCATATTTTAAACAACAGGCACTTGGGTTTGTCACATGAGCTGGCAAAAAAAACCCCACCTCACAAATAAAGCATTGTTTACTAAGTAATAACATGGAACATAAATGTTAGCCGTGCAAAATAAATCTATTATTGTTTTAAAAGTTTCCCAGAGAACTATCTCTGGATTTTCTGCCATTTTTCACATTTAATAAAACCAGAATTACTTTTTAAAAGATTGTGTAAAGCAACAAATACCGTAGCAATTCTGTGTTACTGAGTTAAGGGTCTCTGTGTCCTGTGTTAACAGGAGGGAGTATGGAAAGTACAGAAAGACAAGGGCCGACTCACTGCTCTGACTTCACATTCTAACAGAGATTGCTCTGCTTGCCTCGTTCACTTCTTCAGAGTTATAAAAATTCCTAGCAGAAGCTTCACTATTGGAATGTTTGGGGTGATTCTTCTATGATTATTTTTATTTTATTTTTTTAAAAAAGCAACTATAAAAACTTTCCTATTCAGGCTAGGGATTTGCAATTATTTGCTGGGATCAGCTTGTAGGTTTCAAGATGTAGCTGACAGCTCTTAACTGGGGCTCTTGATTAAGTCTTTGGGGAATTTAGTAGCAGTTACATTTTAGGATAGGTTAATTGTTGTGGTAGCAGAAAGCATTCCTACTGCCAATAGAGAGATAATAAATTTGGAATGATGGAGAGATTAGGCCGTAAAGAAATTGGCTACATTCCATACTCTCTTGAAAGCACATGGGAGGGAAGCAGAGAAGGAGAAGCGGATTATATGCATTAGCTGAATTCTGATTATTTAGTTATCTGACTGGAAAAGGCATTACTTCCAAAAACGGCATGTACTTCTATCCTTATTATGTGAAGATTAAAGGAAAAAATTGATATGATTGACAAGAACCTGATGTGATACTCTTGTTGGAGTGATGGCAATGTAATCTATTCTAGAACATGATCAGATCACGCCCTGAATAGCCATGGCATTCTCTGGTGCCACTATCCACTGTCCAGAAAGACAGGACTATTAGATCAGTCTGTTCTCAGCAACTGATTAGCCTTGATAGGTATCAGAGGAACTTGGAGGTTGTTTCTCCTGGTCTGCTGGATGGTCCATTTGAGGCCTTGGTCATTGTTTGGAATAAGAGGAATACCGAGGCCTTAGATTGCTATGGAAACTCTCTCCTTTTGTGAAACACATTACTCTCCATGCTTCATAGAAGAATTGAATGAGAAGAAACAGGAAAACAGACATCTACAGAGCCACTTCTCTGCCCTTATTGCATATGCAGATAGCCATCTGACGGCCTTGTCTAGGTGACAACTCTTAGGTAGAGGGATTCAGAAATCCTCTTGAAAGATTATGTGGAAGAATTTGCTGAGCATCTGTTGCACGAAGTGACTCTAATTTATTTGCAGTTTAATGCAGTCCTTGTTGCTAAGGAAATGAAGAAAGGACAGAGTCCTGCCCTGTAATATGGGAATGTTTTGAAATTGTTGGGAAGCTGAGGAAGTGGACAGAGTCCATACGGTCACGAGCTTTTTAGATTCATGTCTCTTCTGGCTAAGTGCCTGGGTCAGGATGTTGTGAAGGTGGATTCTAGTGCTAGTTGAATGAAGGGGCTGTTCCTCCACCTCCTAAGAGGCTCTGGTCCCTTCCTCCCCCCCTCCCGCCATGAAATAGCTATGCTATGTGTAACGCCAAAGGTGCTCTCTTTTAAATGATATGAATATTTTATTATGAAATATTTTAATGCTTATTTATTTTTAAGTTCAGTTTTTATTGTATGTCACCAGTAGTCAAATTCGTGAGATGATGAGCTCTAGAAATGTGATGAGTGAATGAATGAATGCTATATTTTGTCTGAGCACTTCTGAGAAAGAGATTTCTAAACAGGTTAAGTTAAACTGTAGTTCTACCTTCAATATCTTCATAAAAGACTTAAATGAGGGAATAAAAGGGGAACTTATCAAATTTGCAGATAATACTAAGCTGACAGGAATAGCCAACATCTTAGATAATAGGCTCAAGATCCAGAGGGATCTTGACAGACTTGAACACTGGGCCCTATCTAACAAAATGAAATTAAATGTAGAGAAAAGTAAATTTTACACTTAGGCAAGAAAAAACAAAAGTATGCATATAGATTGTGTAACCTGGCTTAATAGCAGCAACTGTGAGAGGGATCTTGGAATCTTAGTGGACAATCAATTAAATATGAGCCAACAGTTGTGGCAGCAGCCAAAAAAGCCAATGCAATCCTAAATTGCATTAACAGAGGGGTTCAATCAAGATTGCGTAAGGTACTAATACTTCCCTATAAAGCCTTAGTAAGACCACACCTAGAATACTGCAACCAGTTTTGGTCGCCACACTATAAAAAAGATGTTGAGACTCTAAAAAAAAGTGCAGAGAAGAGCAACAACGTTTATTAGGGGACTGGAGGCTAAAACATATGAAGAAGAATTACAGGAACAGGGCATGGCTAATCTAGTGAAGAGAAGGACCAGTAGAAACATGATAGCAGTGCTCCAATATTTGAGGAGCTGTCACAGATAGGAGGGGATCAACCTAGTTTTCAAATCATCTGAAGGCCAGACAAGGAATAACGGATGGAAACTGACCAAGGAGAGATTCAACCTAGAAATAAGGAGAAATTTTTGGACAGTGAGAACAATTAACCAATGGAACAGATTGCCTTCAGAAGTTGTGAGAGCTTCATCACTGGAAGCTTTCAAGAAGAGACTGGACTGCCATCTGTCAGAAATGGTGTAGGGTCTCCTGCTTGGGTGGGGGGTTGGACTAGATGACCTACAAGTTCCCTTCCAACTCTGTTACTTTATTCTATTCTATTCTATTCTATTCTATTCTATTCTATTCTATTCTATTCTATTCTATTCTATTCTATTCTATTCTATTCTATTCTACCTTTGTAAAGTCATGCTGGTTTTTTTTTAAAAAAAATAATAGAAAGAATGCAGCATAGCAACATAGAATGATAGTTTTATTTTCAATTCTTAGTCTGTTACAGATTCTCATAATCATATGAGATAATTATTCCCAGACTAATTTGGTTTACCGGATTTTGAGAAAAAAATGCCTCTTTTATAATAAAATGGATAAAAGGATGTGTTAACAATTTATTCTTCTTTTACACTTGACTAAATAGAGGAATTTTTATTATTCTTGGACCCTTGACTGCTTAGGGAAAAGGTCTTGATTGAACATTCTTTACATTCACTGTTGGTCAATTGGTGAGAGCCTTTACTGGATCATGGTAATCCTGTTTATTCTAAGTGGTCAGTAAATGTGAAGATAATCACGGGTTGGCTTTGAACTACCTTAGTTAGATTAGGAAGTAAGAATGGTAACAGTGTGGAAAGACCCTAAATGATACGACACTGTGCTTTCCAAGTAGTCCCTCAGGTCAAATGCAATATAAATTACAGTAAACTCTAATTGTACTGTACATATAGAGTTTAAGGAATGTTCTGTGGTTAACAAGGCCATAGTGCTAAGTATAAATTCTAAGATTACATTCTTGGAGGCTTATAGTGTTTATAAGAAGTAGGTAAAACAGCCTTGTTTGCGAATTCATTGAACTATTAAAGCCCTTTTAGGAAACCTTGAGGAATTGGCTACTTAGATACTTCAGATGAAGGTTGGGTTTACAAATGGTGGTGAGTCTTGATTTATTCAGCCAAGGACTGTTGGACACACCCCAGCAAATTCATACAACATGTTAAGCCAGAAATAGGTAAAGTAAAGGTAAAGGTTCCCCCCGCACATGCGTGCTAGTCGTTTCCGACTCTAGGGGCCGGTGCTCATCTCTGTTTCAAAGCCGAAGAGCCAGTGCTTGTCCGAGGACGTCTCCGTGGTCATGTGGCTGGCATGACTAGACGCCAAAGGCGCACGGAACGCTGTTACCTTCCCACCGGAGTGGTCCCTATTTTTCTACTTGGATTTTTACGTGCTTTTGAACTGCTAGGTGGGCAGAAGCAGGGACGAGTAACAGGTGCTCACAAATCACCACAGCAGAACTGATACAACATATAATAGAAAATTAGACACACAATTATCCTTCAAATATAATTAGTGCATTAGAAAAAACAGGAATAAAAATACAACAAAACTGGGGGTTTTCCATAGGAAGACTGTTTGGTATTTTTAGTGGGTCTAGTTTCTATCTGTCTTCAGAGAAATGAAATGGCAGCTAGTGACATCCTGTCTGAAGCATTACATGACTAAGGAAGAAAGATCAGACTATCTTAATCACCCACCCCAATTATCTGATCAATATCTGTTCTAAGATGGCGGCGCCTGGAATGGCTGCGGCTGCATTGGCTCTTGAAGGCGAATAGTTTTGGGAGGGATATTAAGAGCTAGTATAGGCCACATGATCAGGAAGATTTTAATGTGTTTGAGCAACATGGTGGAACTAAGGTAACATACGACATACAACCGACAATCTTTGCTGGCCTGGTGAGTTTCTAGTTGTTTTGGAACTGTTGGTGAGACCGTTAAAAGTCGTTGGCACTGTTTGAATTTGTTCTACCAGCAGCAAGATCTGACTGCTGGCCTAGTGATGGATTGTATTGCAAATCAGGGCTGTTTCCAGAGGAGGAGAGGACCTGGAGCTTATGGAGCGAAGGAACTGGATGAGGCTGTCGGCAGGCCCAGAGGAAGAGAGAGAGGCTTTTGGAGGAGTTGGTGGCGGCGGCAGCAGCATGCTCCAGGGGCGAAAAGGAGCAAGGCCTCTTTAAAGAAAAGGTGGAAGAGTCAGGATCAGAAAAAGGAAAGAAGTCGAGGTTGTCAGAATACAAGCTAACTTGAGGGCTAATCCACATGGAGCCCCATTTCCATCTGTCCTGTTTGCCATCGTTCACTCCCTAGAGACTAAAATGGACAATGTGAAATTTGAGCGGGCCACGAACAAGGAGTATATATTGGAGGTGGTGACCCTTTGAGAGCTGTATGCAACGAAATTTCATTTTGATTTATGCCGATTGGTGTACATTCAAAGTGACAATAAAGTTATCATTATCATCATTATTATCAAACTACCAGGAACAAGACATGCTCAGGATTCATTTCCTTTGGCAAAAGTGATCATGGCTTCACGGATGACACTAAACAATAGTTTGTTTAATAATGTTTATTTATAGAACATCTAAAATACTTTACTATAGAGTAAATACTTTATTCTTCTACAAGATCTTCTAAGATGCAGATCTCATATACTGTAAATAACCAAGACCAAATTTTATGGCTTCACATCAGATCTCCATAGAAGTGTCACCCAAAAGTACTTTCCAGAACTCAAAGCTAAACTTCTTATTCTCCAAAGACCATTCTAGTTCCTCTTGTTCTTTTTGAAAATCTTACTGATTTGAATAATATCCTAAGCTGAGACAGGAAAAAAGGGTGTATCTGCAAGACCTCGCTGCAAGTTGTTATATATCTCAATGACCGAGATATTATTTTTTTTTTATTGAAAAGTTTTAACATACAATTTTTCTTTAAAAACCCCCCTCCCCCTCCCTCCTCCCTCCCCCCTCCCTCTCCCCCCTCCCCCCTCCCCCCGACTTCAATATTATTGATTGGTTTCTTACTAACCAAAAGGCTATGCCTGGAGGCCACTAAGAAACATGCAACCATTTAATCCCCATTTCTCCTTTTTTTTTTGTTATATGGATGCCTGAGTAAGAATGTGGTACATTCAAAAATTGGTCACCCTTCCTTAAGAATACTCTATCTTAATTTTTAGCTTGCACTTAAATTCCATTAAACTCCATTCTGGGCAATTCCACACTAATGTTTGTCTCCTGTGTGCTGTTCTCAGTTATTTGAACTACATTCAGAAATTCCAGTCTGCATTGCAGGGGCTTAACAATGGGGCCAGGCGGATCAGTCCAGACTATAACCATTTCAAGGTCTGATTTGTCATATGACATTTTAAAAGAAGAAAAGATTGTACAAACTTGGTTTCAGTATGGGCAATTACAGGCTAGATGGAAAGAGGACCAGAAAACTGGTTTTTCAATGATTGATGAAAATTTGGTAAAGCAAATTAGAGATCAAGGTCAAGCACATATAAAAAGGATATATCTTGCATTGATAGAAATTGACTCAGAGATGGAACTTGTTAAAGATTGTATGATAAAGTGGGCTCAGAATTTTCAGGAGGTTATTACAATGGATACTTGGGAAAAGATCTGGGTGAGAAATGTAAAATTTACACAGGCCCAAAATTTAAGAGAGAATTTTTACAAAATGTTTTATAGGTGGCACTTAGATCCTAAAAAATTAGCAAGTATGTATCCGAACTGCCAGACCAAATGTTGGAGGTGTGGTTGTGAGGATGCAACGTATTTTCATATATGGTGGACTTGTAAAAGGGTTAAAGCTTTTTGGATTAAAATTTGGTGGAATATGCAAAAATATTCAAGAAAAGGATAAAGTTTTCTCCGCAACTGTTTTTATTGGGTATTATCACAGATACTACCGTTGTGGACACTAAGTTGATGTTGAATTTAATTACGGCAGCGAGACTTTTAGTAGCGCAATATTGGAAGAAGGAAGAACTGCTTACAATAGAAGAGTGGACTTTGAAAGTTTCTAACTTGGCAGAAATGGCAAAGATCTCAGCGTATTTGAAAGACCAATCACAACAGAGATACATTGTGGAGTGGAGAAGATGGATTGATTATATCCAGAATAAATATGGGACTAAAAAGTTTCACTTAGCATTTGAATAAGTAGCGGATATATATGATGTATAACTAGCTTGTAGTTATTTTATTAAGAGTTAAAGTGCGATAGAATTTAATATTTTATTGTTGTTTGCATATTTTAGATTATGTTTGTTTGTATTTTTATACCCTGTATTTTGCTCTGGGAAGTCGGGGAGGGGGGAGGGGAGGGGAGGGTTGGGGGGGTTGGGGAGAGGGGAGGGGGACGGGGGGGTTGTTTTTAAAAATATATTGTAAAACTTTTCAATACAAAAAAGGTCTGATTTGTAATTTCTTTCTTCTTACTAGCCTTTCCAATCCTGTAAGGGTCAGTCTAGCCATGCCTGGCAGGGTCGCTGGTACAGCCGGAACTCTGAGGACCAGTCGTTAAGTATCATTTGTTTAGTGCCATTTTAACTTTGAATAGTTGCTGAACAAACTGTACTTTTTACTTGGTCTGCCTGTATCTCCTTGGGCATTAAGGAGATAGAGTTTGTTTTCCCCTAGTTGGTCTGATGCAGCAATAATCAAAGCAACAGTGGACGAGATGGTCCTTTCTCCCTCTTTTTCCTCTTGTAGACCCATGGTAGCAAGGAAGAAATGATAATTCCACTCAGGGAAACATAGCAGTGATGTGCTTATGTTACAGCTTTGTTAAGGAGAAAGGCGCCTTTCTGGTGCGGTGAGCTTGAGATGGGAAAGCAAGGGGTACAGCCTTGGCCGAAGCCCCAGTTGGGAGATGAATGTGTTAAATGGAAAACATAGATTAAGAAACCCAATATTGGATTAATTTGAAGTTTTAAAAAGTGATATCTGCTTACCAGTGGAGAACTAATAGTTTGGCCACCCCCTTGCTGGAGGAGAGGGGTGTGGCATACCAGGCACTTCAGCCAGTCAGAACAAGGACTGCTGTTAGAATGGTACAAAGTACTGGAGACTATCCACTCTGTTTTAGGGCTGTGGTTGGAAAACAGTAGTTTTCAGTGAAACCTTGGTGGGAGTCAGGCAGTGTAAAAAAGTAATAAAGAATGAATTCATTCAGAGCTGAAGAAGCCTCTTGGATGAGAAGTGAAACATCTTAGAGGAAAAACAAAGAAAGACCAGTTGCCTTTCGAAAAAGCACCTTTGGGACGACCATGACCTGGATGACTAAACATCTCCATAGACAATAAAAGAAAACAAACAAACAAATCAGCTGCATTTGCAATTGGGAGGATTATCACGGTCCTTTGTTCTTGCACTTGGGAAGCAGTGGGCCAGGCAGAAAGTGCAAATCTGTGTTGCCAGAAATATCTAGTGGTGGTGCAGAGATGAGCAATTGATGGCCCCCAAACTTCTATTTTATAGTTCCCAGAATTCTTTCTGGCTGTATTGCCAAGTGTCTGCTTTCTAACCGTTTGGGGGAGGGGAATGAATGTGTTAGTGTAAACTTAAAAGAGACTTAGCAGCAAATTTGGGGGGGGGGAACCAAAGATAAAGGGAAATCCCAGCCCCACCCATGTGATGACACAGCATTGCCCATTTGTATCATCATCACTGAGTCCACTGCAACCTCAGCCTTCCAAAGAAAGAGAAGAAATTAAATGAGTCTCTGCCCTTTGGAGCCATCCCTATAACAGTGTACCACAAAGTCCCTGGAGTCAGGTTCTCCTGACTTTAATGAGGAATGTGATTGTTCAGTAAGTGCCCACTCTGGTCTAACATCCTGATCTTAAAGGAAGAGGCCTTTAATCAAGTTACTATGCAGATGCCCCCAGG
The DNA here is from genome assembly GCF_947247035.1 of Vipera ursinii. Taxonomy (NCBI): domain Eukaryota; kingdom Metazoa; phylum Chordata; class Lepidosauria; order Squamata; family Viperidae; genus Vipera; species Vipera ursinii. Next base: position 45,472,232 of record NC_139513.1, on the reverse strand, counting down.
ATTTATTCTGAGTTTAGCTAAAGAGGGCGTCTCCTGCCTAGCTTCTAATTCCTGCAATGAAATGACTCATTCACCCCAATTTGCTTTAATTACTTGGAAATCTTCTGACTTGAATGTGACCCTTCCTGGGAACGGACTGTTTCACCTTCTGAAGCTAAATCAGGCACATGCCTCCACTTCCTCATGTGGCCTTTATAGATTTAAGACTTTAGCTGGAGTTTCTTTAATGCCAGTAAGACATTGTTACTAAGATTCTTCTCATAAAACATTCAGATGACTCCTTTCTACACCACAAGAGCCAACCATTCTACTACTCTAAGGCTGCAACGCAATCTAGATCACCAATCTCTATTTTTGATTCCTGCAGGACATTGTTTGCTATCAAACCCATGGTAGCTCTGTGAAACCACCATAAAATAACAATCCTTCCCATGTGGAGTTTTTCAGGCATAAGCATCAGATCATGCGGCAGCCGTTTGGCTTGTCTGAATGATGCAGAAAATCCACACATCAGTGCCAATGGCTCAACTGGTGATGTGGAGCTTTTCACATACAACAACAATAAAAGTGAACCTGCATTGATCTAGTAGATATGCTCTGAATTTCATGTATGTATTTGCTTTATTGAGTGATCAGTAATGTTCCTTGACATATACACGATGAAGATTTCCAACTGGGTAAGATAATAAGCTCCTGACTGAAGGCATTTTCATTAGGAACATGGAGAAATGCTGCAGGATTGTTGCTCTTCATTCTGTGCCTCTCACTTAGCTATGTATTATTCTTGGTCTTTTGGTGAGGCTGACATGAACCTTTTGTCATGTAGTTAAGGGTTATCCAAAGCCAATATCTTACTTCACAGGGTCGTCCTTTCTTGACACTGGTGATGTCAGTTACGTGGCCTGAAAGGTAGAATCTCATTTAACCTGAACTGGCAGAACAACCTTTGCTGGAAATAACCTTCTGCCCCTAGAATGTGGAGCCAGATGGAAGATATTGGTAGCGTTTAAAGAAATAGTGTTGGTGCAGCCTTCATTCTCCATCTCCTCAAGTGCGTTTCTCCTGAGAATACATAAAGGCCTCTCATACCACTTCAGTTAACTGTGAGGGGAGAAGTTGACTTGCCATGAGATTTCTATTCTTTCTTTTTTTTTCCAGTCCAAAGCAGCTAAACTCACAATTTTCTGTTTCATATTAAGGCTGCTGGCCTGAAAGACTCCGTGACAACATAGTTCTCCTTTCAAAGCCTCTTTTGTACTAGGACACAGTTCAAGGAATCTTTCAAAGCCCAGTGAAAACACTCGGCACTTGTCACTGCATGCTTTACAGATAAAGAGGCAGCTCTTCTGCCACAATGTGTGAGGAGGACGGGTGGAAAAACAGATATGTGTCTCCACGTGTATACTTTCAGAGCCTTCTGCAAACACACTTTATATATATGGCAAGCATGTTCGTAATGCCTAATGCATAAATCAGCCTCCCCCGGCTTCCCGTTAGTACATAGGCAGTCTCCAAACCATTTGGGGGCAACTTCTGGAGTTCTTATAATCAGAATTTTTGGCCACTGAAAACCTCTAGAATAGACTTAGCTTGGGTTAAAAACCCCAATGTCTGTCTCCCCAAAGGAAAAGAAAAAAGTAAATCCACATCCAGGCCACAGTCCCAAGTTATTTTGCAACATGTCCCTCCCAGCATGCTCCTTGTTAAAGTCAATGCCTGGCTACCCAAAGATTCTCTACCCCTGCAGGAGATTAATTTAGGACCTTGGTCAGAGATTAAGATAAGAAGCTTCTGGAGCACATGACTAGATTTCTCCTCCAGGGAAACAGCATCTGCCCATCATAGCTTCCCAAGCCGATGATGAAAGGCTAAAATTATGAGAGCCTCTCAGTTACTGCTGAATTTTTCAGGACAGAAATATATCCCATTTCTGAGAAAATGCTTAAGGTTACATGGGTGAGCAGCCTCCACACTGCCTGCCTTTAATCCTACCTTGGCAGCAAAAGAACACTACACACGTAGTATTCTAATGCCAGCATTTTCTGATTTTTGTGAACAAACATTAACTTTGTGTGCTTGCATGTAAACTACCTGTGCCCGTTCCAATATAGTTCCCGAGCTAGTCAGAAAAGCAAATAAGGAAACCTAAGTTTGTGCTAGCAGAAGAGCCTGAAAGAAAGGTATGGCACTGATAGCAATAGGATGGGGTTCCTTTGAAACCATGAGCCAGAAAGTCAGAGAAAAGCACTGGAGGTCTGGAAAGGTGTGAGTTTGTGTGTCTCTATGTCAGTGATAGCGAAACTTTTAGAGACCGAGTGCCCCCCAAACCCCACCCTGCCCCCCACCCTGCCCCACGCCCCCTGCAGGGCCACTCACAGCCTCCACAGCTCGCCGCAGATCACCCAGGTAGACCAGCAGAGCCATGGTGTCCACGGCCTCCGCTCGCGCCCTGCAGCATCATCTGCATGCGATGGGGCCCAAGGGCGGAGTCTTGTCCCTGCTGCCTGGCTGCCATGTCCTTGGCTGTGTTGCGACGTGTGGGCCACACTTGGGGGTGACTCTCCTGGGGGGCGGCTGCTGGGGATGAGGGGGCTGTGGGGGGAGGTGGGGCTGGGGCGACGGTGCGCGTGTCCATTGAGAGGACTCTTGAGTGCCGCCTCTGGCACGCGTGCCATAGGTTCGCCACCACTGCTCTATGTTCTGGGCAAAAAGGAGAAGCGAGCTCAAAGCTGAGGCCAACCAATATTGCTCCCTGAAAGGTAGAATGCAACAATGGATGTGGGAGACTCTCCAGGGAAATCTCTGACCCCCTGAAAGAAATCTTGTGGTTCCTATTTTCTTGCCAGCTGAGACAAGTCATAAAGTATAAAAGAAAAACAGGCTAATCCTTAGCCCGAACACTGCAATATGCAGATTTTAGCATAGGAAATTCAACTGGGTTGATCCCTGATCACTACCACTTCCACTTCTGTGGACATCTTCATCGCTGCCATCACCCCTCAAAACACTGAAAACGCCACAAGCTGTTCGGTGCCCTTCCAGACGATTCATCAGGGAGTGCAAACTTCGTGCACTCAGTGCCTTGCCCCTCCCTCCCATTTCGAGCTTTATTTCATAATGTGTACATTGTTTGTTGTCCAATTCTTTCTCCTGGATGTGGTGATCATCAGTGGGGAGGTGATCATCAGCGGGGAAATGGGAGAGACTGGATTGACCCCAGGAGGCAAGATGACCCAGAAGCTCTGAGAGTTTTACAGGAACAAAAAGGAAGTCACTTTAATTGCAGTTTCAAATACATTGCAGCCTGGCTGAAAATAAATTAGCTTAGCTCGTGACCACTGCTGATGCCTTGGGAGTGAGAGGTTCTGGAACCAGCTTCAGCTGGCACAGAGTCCTTGGGTGGAGGTTTCCATTGTTTTGTGATCCCCTGCAGTTCTAACAGATTCACACAGGCATTATAATTTCTCCCCCGTCGAGAAAAGAATGTCCTTCCAGGGACGCTAATTGACCATTAGTATGTAGGAACAGTTAGGACAACCACGACCAGTATTTCCACCTATAGGGAGGGCATCACGTTCAGGAAAGCTGCATTAACAATTCCCACCACGGATTATGCTCCTTCCTCTGCCATCTCTGGCGCATTCCCACGTTTGCTTTCTGTACAGCCTCATGTTCTGTGGAAAGAAAGCATTCATCATGTTGCTACATTCCCAGAAGCTTGCTCGGGGAGCCCTATTTATGGCTGAAAGCCTGCTGAAAGAGCTATGGCCCTGTTATTCAGTGTGCTGTGCCAAGCCCGCATAGAGATTGAGTTTCTACTGACAGGGTGCCAGGCACGTCTGTTTCCAGGAACCAGCAGCCGTATTTAGCCTCCGGCTGCACATGAAAGACTGGAGTCGGAAACGTGACATTGTGTCAACATTTGAGGCAGGTCAGAGCTGGGTGAGACCATGAAAACAAGCCAGGAGAGGGGAACTCAACACACCCTGTCTGAACAGTCCAAGTGCGAAGGCCGTGTGCAAAGCAACCCCCTCACAAGCTGATAACTCCAGCTGCACAGAGGCACTTTGATGCTTCCTCCCTCCCTCCCTCCCTCCCTTTCTAATCTGATCCCTGTTTTTCAGCCAGGACAGAGTATACTTGCCCGCTGAGGATCATTTTGGGTGAAAACTGCTTCATGGCAAAAAGAAGAGGACAGACAGGAACGGGATGCAAGTTAGCAAATACATTTGTATCTGCCGAGCTGGTTATATAACAAGAGGGCACTTCTGTAGGATTTTCCAAGGGAGGAAATCAGAGCACCGTGCAAACAGCCTTGTACCTAAACACAACTTCCTTCTGGGGATAGGAAAACCTTATTTGTGGGGCAAATTAAAATACACATGCACACACCATGGAGGCATTAGATTCTGAAGTAACACTTTCCCATGTTTACCTATCAGGGATCTTCAGCCTTATTGTGTGTCTGTGTCTAATATAAATAAGCTTCCTTTTATTCATGGGGTACCCGGCTACCAGACTTTTAAAACATTTTTAATCATTATTTAAGGGATCCTTACTATATGCCTGTTAGTTTATATAGGATTGATTTCTGTTTACCCCTCTCTGTTCCTTTTCATGTCTCTAAAGATGAATTATCCTGAAATCACCCACCACCCACCACACTACAGGTAGTCCTTGACTTACAACAGTTCGTTTAGTGATCAAAGTTACAATGGTACTGAAAATAGTGACTTATGACTGTTTTTTTACACTTATGACCATTGCTGCATTCCCATGGTCACATGATCAAATTCAGATGCTTGGCAACTGACTCATATTTATGCAGCTGCAGTGTCCTGGGGTCATGTGATCACCTTTTGCAAACTTGTGACAAGCAAAGTTAATGGGGAAGCCAGATTCAAACAACAACCATGTTACTAATTTAACAATTGCAGTGATTCACTTAGCAACTGTGGCAAGAAAGGTTGTGAAATGGAGCAAAACCCACTTAGTAACAAAAATTTTGGTCTCAATTGTGGTTATAATTCAAGGACTACCTGTATTCGTTTTCAGGGTAAGTACCGAAAAGGAATAAGAAATAGTAACCCGAGGAGATGAGGCAAGAAATGAAAAGGGAACACAGTTAAATCTAATTTACTTCAGTTTTATTGACTATGGACAGTAAACTTTTCTATTCCAGCAAACCATCCTTGCTTTCACCATTTCAAATATTGCATTTAGGTCTATAAACTTCTCACTCTTCCTTTTTTGATGATCTCATCAAATGCACCCAACCACTATTCTCAACTTCCCTTTCAACCCAATCATTCTTCCTTCATGTAATGGTTTTGCATTTCAGTGATTGTTTATTGTTGTACATGAGCAAACACCACAGCACATTTCATGCAGGTCATGTATCTTCACTCCACATTCATTTTTCACCCTCTCAATGCTTGATGTTCTCTCCTCTTGTTTTACCATGCACAGTTAAGTACCTCATTCCTGGTATATTCGGTTTACTTTTATTTTTCTCCTGAAACACTCACCTCCCAGTTTTGTATATCAGAAATATACTTTCATATACAGCCATTTTTGCTTCTTCAAACAAAACAAACATTCCTTGGAAGTTGCAAGCGATCACAAGTTATCCACTACATTACACACTCTTCCACTAATTTTAGAACATCTTAAAATGTCTCCATTCATTTTTCAGTCTTTACTAAGCATTCTACCAGAAGCACAAAATCATCTGCTTTGTCTAACCTTTTCTGTTTCTGCATTACTTTCCATGTGAAACACAACCATTGTGATCTTTTCAGATTTCTTTCAATACCCTTGGTGTGTGTCAGTACACTAGGTATAACTGCTTATTGTTAAGATGCAGCCAATGGTATGTTGGCTTGCAAGGTAGTGTCCAGGATCCTAGTTTGCTCAGAACAGCATGCACATGTTGAAGTAAAGCTGGACTTTGTTTGCGTTGTGACATACCGGTCAAAATGTGCCACAACTCAGAACTGAATACCATGGAATGATGCATGTATCATGGTTGTGTCTAAGGCTGTTTGTAATGCTTATTGAAAAAAACATCCATAACCATCCCCACTCCTGCTTGGAACCCTTAACTATTGTAGAAAATACCATACACAGAGGTTTTTACTTCAGTATAGCAATGCCAACACTATCTATGCTGTTTTTACTCCATGTACATAGAGAGTAACTAAAGTACAATGATATGTGGGGGTCCTTGGTTGTTTTCTTGCAGACTGCACTAGTGCTGTTACCTAGATGAGTAACGAAAATCTGCAAGAAAACAGCTAAGCTCGGGGAGCACCAAGGACCCCACAGCTGAACCCTGAGCTACAAATATTATCTGTATTAGTAGCATAATGACATATTTTGTTAAAGAAAGCTTACTCCCAGATAACATTAAATGGAATTGCATTATGCATAGTTCAGTCCTAAGAATCACTGTCTGTGAGCGCCAAAGAATTGAGGCCTTTGAACTATGGTGCTGGAGAAGACTCCTGTGAGTCCCTTGGACTGCAAGGTGATCAAACCGGTCAGTCCTAGAGGAGATCAGCCCTGACTGCTCTTTAGAAGGCCAGATCCTGAAGCTAAAACTCAAATACTTTGGCTACCTAATGAGAAGGAAGGACTCACTGGAGAAGAGCCTAATGCTGGGAAAGATTGAGGGCAAGAGAAGAAGGGGACGACAGAGAATGAGGTGGCTGGATGGAGTCACTGAAGCAGTAGGCGTGAGCTTAAATGGACTCCAGAAGATGGTAGAGGACAGGAAGGCCTGGAGGAACATTCTCCATAGGGTCACGATGGGTCGGACACGACTTTGCAGCTAACAACAACAAATATGCTGGCAACATCTCTGAAAGTTAATTAGATGCATGCAATGGCACATATATTGTCAGTATTGTCTTTGACTTTTCCTTCCTAGAAAAGCAATTGTGCATGCATGGTGCTCCCAGCATCACCTGTAGTAAATTACAAGTTATTTCCCATTCAAATTTCAAGAGTAACTAAGTATGTTATTAAAAACTGCTCTTCCAGTAACAAGTTACAGGGATTAACAGAACTGGGCACGTCTTTACAGTTTTCTGAATTATTTGTTACAATCATATTCCATTTGTGTTCTGAGACAGGGGGCTCTCTCTTAATTACTGTACCCACCACAATGATTCAGTAAGTTGGGCTGAGGAAGAACAGCTGGCCCAGAGATACCCAGTGAATTCTGTATTGGTGGAGTCTTGAGTCTGAATAGACTTCTCTGTTTTATTCCAACAGTTTTACTGCTACATCGTACTGGCTGATATTTTGCTAGAATCAGGAATGGAAATGCTATTGGGACCCAATATAAGTTGTTAGTCAGGACCAAAGGTTTTTTTTCCCCTCCAAGTGTTTGGGCTCATGCTGGAGCCCATCCTTCTCTCTCTCCAGAATATCAAATGCTAGTACTATATTTCAAAATCTTCTGAGTCAAAAGGAATGGTTATTAACAACGTGAATGTATATCTGCAAAGAAAACCAACACCAATGCCAACAGAGCAACAGGGAGCTTAAAAATAAATATCTTGTGTGAGAGAGACTACGGTTCAAAAATAAAATTATAAAATCAATTCAGAGTTAGCAAGGGGGAACAAAGTAGTACAGGAACTGCATATCAAATTGAAGTTGGTGCAGCTACCCAGAACCAGTGGTGGAATTCAAATATGTGAACAACCGGTTCTCTGTGTGGATGCTGCTTCCAGAAGTCCATTCTGGGCCTGGGCCACAAAAAATTAGCTACCAGTTCTGCTGAACTGGTGCGAACTGGCTGAATTCCACCACTGCCAAGAACCATTCCCAGTAAGGTAGCACATGTCCCTCATCTATATTAGGATAAACACAACCACTTTTTTTAAAAAATGTGTTTTTCAAACTTGGCAACTTTAAATGTGTTTTAAACATGGCTAAGGAACTCTGAAATCCACAGTCTTAAAATTGCCAAGTTTGAAAAACACTGATTTAAATTAAATGTGATCTCTCCCTCCTTGACTTCAGAAGCTTAAGAGGTTTAAATAACAAAAGAGGAGCAAATGCCAGAAGTTAATTCTGGAAAAAAAACACACTCTGTTTTGCTTTAGGGAGATTCATAGGAAGGCAACTCATAAAGAATCAGAAAGGCTTTTCTTGAAGATCTAAGTAATGCCTGTAATGTTCTAGAACATAAAACATAAAATCATAGGACTATAAGGGACCTTGGAGGTTTTCTAGTCCAACCTTCTGCTCAAGGAGCCTTACACCATCTGAGTCAAATGGTTGTCCAGTCTATGTTTGAAAACCTCCACTAATCGAGCACCCATAACTCTGGTACACAAGCAGTTCCGTTGATAAATTGTTCTCGCTGCTAGAAAATTTATCCTTGTTTCTAGGTTAGATCTCTCTTTAACCAGTTTCCACACATTGATTCTTGTCCTGCCCTCTGGTGCGTTGGAGAATAAATCAATCCCCTTTTCTGTGACAGCCCCTCAAGTACCAGAAGACAATTATCATGTTCCCCCTAATCCTTTTCTTCCATAGGCTAGACATATCTAGCTCCCTCAACTGTCCATCATACAATTTAGCCATCATCTTTGTTGCTTTTCCCTGCACATGTGTGCCTTTGGCGTCTAGTCATGCTGGCCACATGACCACAGAGACATCCTCGGACAAGCGCTGGCTCTTCGGCTTTGTAACGGAGATGAGCCCCTAGAGTCAGAAACGACTAGCATGCATGTGCGGGAGAACCTTTACCTTTACCTAATGTGATCTGCTTAGCTGAGGAAGTACTCCCTTGGAAGAAGCCCCAACAGAGAAAAGAGACTTTTTCATGATTTCATTGCTGGGACAACGTTCATGGTGAAACCATAGGTGCTCTCTCCAACATTAGTATTTCTGCAGTTATATATTAGCACATATATTATAGCTAAATGTGGCATTGTTAACAGAATTTGCATAAAATTAAGGATGTTGAGACATTGTTATTTTAATTACAATTTAAAACATTTTATTCTATTCTTTAGTTTAGTTTAGTTTTGGTTGTTTTTTTTTTAAAAAAAAAGGGTTTACGGAATGGCTTACATAGAAAAATTGCTATTCCTGCTCATATGTAGCTGATCTGTGGACATAGAAATCAAGACAATGGGGTGTTGAATAATGGTTACAATGCCTAGGATTCTTTCTTTCTCTATCTTTGCTACTTTTTGCTAAATTCCACTATAATATGCTGAGGTTGGACATGTGACACTGGTGAAGATCGTCCATGGTCTAAAGCATATTGAATCTCTAGCCTATGGACCATGTTAAAAGCTTGGTGATTTTGTTGGATTAGATTTATTTATTGATACTATATCATGTCCCAGCTTATGAAGCACCTTAGGAGGAGAAGAAAAAGAAAAAATAATCACCTGCTGGATTGGATGCTGAATAACCAGACCCTAATGGTGAGATAGATTCATTTTCCTGAATTTGACTTGGGGATTCTGTTTCTGAACCAGACTTTCAATCATCTAGACCAGTGTTTCTCAACTTTGGAGTTTTTAGATATATGGACTTCAACTCCCAGAATTCCCCAGCCACCCCTACTGACTGGGGAATTCTGGGAATTGAAGTCCACACATCAGAAAGTTGCCAAAGTTGAGGAAACACTGACATAAAGTATAGGAATTTTTATCTCTGTGTGTGTGGAAAGCAAAAGACAGAGAGATGGAGGAATGGACATCTCTTTCAGAGGATGGTCTATTTGGAAGTAAACTAGTGGCCTCCTAGGAGTTTTGCGGTCTTCAGAGTGTCTAGTTCTAGATGCACTCAAATGGAGGCTGTAAGATTTGTGCATTTCACGGACTGAGTCTATATCACAATTTTGTGAACTTCAAATCTTAGTTCAAACTGTGGCAGCCGCTTTGAAAATATTGACCTTTATGTGGAAGCCGCTTTGAAAATATTGACCTTTATTTGGAATTTAATGATTTCTACTTTTGGACTGGAATAAAATTATGGATTGAATTGTTTCCAACTTAGCTCAGCCTGATGGACCAAGAAAGCATGCTGGAATTGTTATTAGAGCTATGTCTTCTTAATCATGTCTGCTTGCCATGAAGTATATTTTTTATATATATTTATTTTAGATAGGTCGGAACTTGCCATGTTGATCTGTGTATCCAGTAACTTCCAATTTTGATTCCTTTTAATGTGACAGGCATGATTTAAAACCTTCAACTATATAGAATGCAGCTGCATGCCTTTTAACAGCAATGAACAAGCAAGTCTTTCAATTTCATCAGAAATCTTTTGCTTTTGGACCACTGATAATTTTTTGCTTCTGAATTCCAGGAGCCCAAGATTCAAAAAGTGACTTGGTTTTAGATTACATTTACCCATATGAGCCCATAGGCCAAATATTACTATATCAAGATTTTGTGTGTACATGTGTACCTTCAAGTCAGTATTGACTCCTGATAACTGCCTGGATTAGTGCTTTCAGTTTTCTTGGCATTTCAGAAGTGGTTTGCCATTGCTTCCTTCTTAGGGCTGAGAGAGTGTGACTGGTCGATGATCACCCAGCAGGCATTGTGTCTAAGGTGGAATTTACACCTCTAACCTGAACCACTACACCAAATTCTCTCTCTCTTAATAGAATATAAGAAAAGAAAAGAAAATATAAGAGCATCAAACTGTTTGGAGTTACCATATAGATTTCAATTCTGAATGTGATTTGAGTGAATGGTGAAATATTTAGAGGTGAGCCAATGGAAAAATTGGCTTGCCGTTGAGGTAAGCTAGGAAGATCCGCTGAGGTGATTGCTCTGCAAGCAGTAGCTTGTCCTGTTGTAGTTCAGTGGCGCCACTATTTGGCACAGAGGGTGATGGGCTCTGCCTTTTGTTCCTTCTGAAGTGCCTTTGCCTTTCCTTCACATTTAGAAGAAGGACATGCCTTTAAGGCAAAAATGATATACTGGGCAGTTCCAGGGCCACATACATTCATTCTGAAGGGATAATGAAGGTAAAAACAGGACAACCCCTTGTATTTCACCAAAAAAAGAAAAGCGGCAATGCAAAAAAGATAGTCAAGAGGTATGTAACATAAATGGATACATGCGAATTTAGAAATAATTACAATTTAAATAGAAATATAATAGTGAAAATAGTCACCCAGCCCAATCTGTCTTTCAGGTGCCAAAATCTCATGAGCAATTTCTTATGCCACTTGAGTATTCATGAGACTTAGTTTGGAGCTCCCTTTAGAAAGACTGTTCCTTGTTTGTTCTTTTTTTTTTTAAAGGGAGGGAGATGATACTGTATCTGATATGTAGCTGGCCAAATATTTCAGTCATCCTTGAAGGTCATCTTTTGGGATCTTTTGACAACTATAATTAGATATCTGGTAACAAGGGTGAGGGCCCCAATGGCCCCAGCTTATGGAATTACGTCAACAAGACATGCCAGGTGTCCATATTAATCACCTGACATCATCCTAAGATCTTCTTCTTTCAGGTGAATCTTGAGACATCTAAAATAATGTCTCATTACATGGGGATAGTACTTGTAATCTCATCCTGGGATATTACTTGTTAATCTTTTTTTTAAAAGAATGGCTTTTCCCATTTTACCTAGCTTTGTAATTGGCCCAAGAATATTCGTTATCACATGAAATAAAAACAAAATAATGCATAGAAAATGAGGCCATTGTAACCCCATGTCTTTCATTTTTTAAAAAAAGTGAGTAGGGAGGGACATGATACATTCTCCCAATAGCACTAGAGAGCCACATGGGGAAACTGATATGTAGTCCTTTTGATAGTATAAGAACACCAATTCCCATCTTATCACTTCAACTGACCTCTTGTTCCACTTAATTCAGTGGCCTTAAACTCAAGTTAAGTTGCTTTTCTATTTCTCTACAAGTACCTCTATCTTAGATACTTCAGTCTTATTATTACAATCAACAGGTTCTTCCGACAAAGAGGAACAAGAACTCAAGTTCCACAGGAAAATAATTTTATTCAGTATTTTTTAAACAACTACTTAACTTTTACTCTTGATAAAAATATTTACACTCTACCCACCTTCAAGAAGGTTCCAAAAATATAAACAGTCTATTTCTCCTGAGAGGAAGAACAAGGCATTCCCCTCTTTAAAAGAAAAGAAAAAAACACAATAGGAATACATTCATATTTCCCACTTTCTTTGAACTTAAGTAGTTGTACAAATAATAGACTTCTGAAACATAGAATATGCATATGTACACATTTATAATAGATTTTTGCAAAGAAAGGCAACAACTGTGTACAAAAAATGTGGTTTTTCAAACCAACAATAAAATATAAATGGTCAAACACAACCTGTAATTGAGCATAGTGCATTCTAGCAGTTGGTGCAATAATATAATCAGAGGACAGTACGGCATTTTTCAAAACAAATTATTAATACCACCATTTGACCTGATCTTTCAAAACTTTAATATTTGGAATCGTGGCGGATTGTTCATTGCTGCAAGATTCATTCCATCTAGGGTCAATTTACATGTTGGCAGTTTTTCTATTGTGCTGTGTTGCTCTGCTGTCCATCTTCCAGGAAAAGGCAGGCATCTCCTTTGCACTGTCATGCTCCAGCAAACAAGATGACAAGCAGGAGGCAAAGACCACAATCCATGACTCACAATTCTTCCCTGGGAGTGGCTGTGGTTCTTATGCTGCAAGATGAAGCCCCAGAATATCACATCTGGTCTCTAACCTAAAATCAGACCACATGCTTTTTTTTAACCACATAAGGAAGAGGTGCTTCCTCCTTACCAAGAGATTATTGCTCATCTGCTTCTTACAAGCTCTAATCCAATTTCAAGAACCAACCTTGGCAGGAAATTGTCTTTTCAAAAGTGTTTCACTCAACTTATGCAGAGGGAAGGACTCTTCTAACTTATATTCTTCTTGCCCTAGCCAGAAACTTGTTTAGTTTTGCTAGAGCATTTCTGTACTGCCCCAATTGGATGAGTATGGGTGGGAAAATACGCTGTACTCTCTCTCTCTCTCTCCTCTCTCTCTCTCTCTCTCTCTCTCTCTCTCTCTCTCTCTCTCTCTCTCTCTCTCTCTCTCTCTCTCTCTCTCTCTCTCTCTCATCAGCTCCCACTTTAGTTTATACTATAACTAAGAAAACTGTCTCTGGTTCTAACTATAAAATGCTACAGTCAGATCCTTGCAGGTCTAGGAAGAAGATGCTGAAAGGATAGGTTTGAAATGGCTCTGGATTTCCATAACATGGTCATGTGAGGGACTACTACGGGTTATCTCAAAATATTCCAAATAAGGCCTCTGTTGTGTCAAATTATAATGTGTTTTATGGTGTTGATTTAGATACCAATTTATGCTGGTTTTGACAAGAATAAAGCTATATATGTTCAACTACGGGTAAGGAACCACTTTAAAATAGAAAATATTTTCAATTATTTTCAGGTAGTACAACACTTGGGGGAAAAACTGAGAACCAGGCAGATAAAAGGATTCTACTAATACTTCACAACACACCTGGATCCAGAGTAACAGCCATTCCAATGTCAAGCTAATGACACTTTATGTTAGTCAGAGGTGGACCAATATCTAATTATTGATAGCCAATGTCCTTTCCTTGCGAATAGTTTTTTGTCAGAAATTAAGAAAAACAATGTCTATAATACGGAAAAGGAGGCATATGGTCTGTTTTTTTCAAAATGGCCTCCTCAGAGCAGTACCTATCAAGCAGCTCAAACTAAACAAAACTTCCAGATAGCATTTGGGGGAAATGGAGATTTTGTTGAGCTGAAATAGGCAAGAAACTAGATTCAACATCTCCCTGAATGACTTCCTATGCTTTAGCCAATGACTGCTACCCGAAGGATTCATCTATCTGGATGTTAAGACCTCAGATATCAGTGATGCCAGAAAGCTAGGGAAGCCATTGTACCTAATTCTGAATTTTTGATTCTCGAGATCATTACCTCATCAGACACACCAGGTTTTTCTTTCTGCACTCTCTCTAAATCGGTTTAATCTTTTGGTTTTCTTTCACAACTGCAAAGTATAATCCTAGCTGATTTAAGGTCTCTCAGATAGCTGAAAGGTAAAAGCATATCCAAAGATTACTTTAATGTAACAATCACACACACACACCTCTCCTCTTTTTCGCTAACTAGGACTCGGGCATGTAGCCGCCCACACACATGGTTTAGAATGGGGAGAAATCCAAAATAATTTCAAACTCAGCCAAACAGAACAAGAGAGGCCCTCCTTGTTTAGTCTTTGGTTTCCAGATCCAAAGGAGACATCTGCTTCAAAGCTTGAAGAAGAGCCGTAGAGTCCATGGGGGAATGGGACGGTATAGGCGAAGGGAGTCGGTGAGGCAATAGCAAAGGAGAAGACATTCTCTCTGGGTTCATCAACCCTGAAAGTGCTGCAGTGGACGTTGGGAGGCTTGGATATAAGATAGGCACAGAGGCCGGATACCAACACTTCTCCAACATAGGCAGGTAGGCTGTTGCCGAGGGAGGGAAAACATAAAAAGGCAAACAAAGGGGAGACTGGTGGGGATGCGGACCTAAGAAGCTGTTGGAGGAAGAGCCAAGCGCATTATTACTAAAATGGTCTTCATCCTCTGACATGTCCATCCTGGTCCGTTTTGCTGGTGGATCCTCGTTTTCTTGTTTAATAGAAGGGATTCTCTCTTGGGCAGTGTATTTCAGCTCCGTGTCCTTTTTAAAATACTGTGGATCAGATTTAGAGTCACTTTTTTCTAGCTCACCTCCATATCCACTGTCTGTGTCTGTGTCACTACCACTCTGCTCTCCACTGGAGTGGGCAAAAGTCCTCTGAATCACAGGCACACAGTTTTTCCCATGTGCCTCAGCGGCTTTGGTCAGAGATGGATTTTTATCCTTCAGATCTGCAAGCTTTGGGGTAGCGTCTACAGGCTTTCGGCTGATTCCACTCTGCAGAGCTTCTGCCATTCTGTGAAGGTGGCTCACGAACTGAGATGATTTCAGATCCTTGGCATTTTCGTGCTTGGCCAGGTATTGTAACACTTCTTTGGTACACATCTGGAACCCAGACCGAAATATCTCCTGGCTAGATTCAAGACTCCGTGGTGGCAGCTCATCTGAAGAGACATTAGTCACAAATTAATCTGATATACCAAAAAGGTTCAGTGAACATGAGAATGTCATGCACTCCTAAGAAACTATATCTACTGAAAAGCCATTAAGTCACCCCAGTTTCCTTCCAGGTTAAGTGTGCATATGGGAACTGCTTCAGAAAGAAACTTCGCTATAATGGATTAATTTATCTGAGTGTCTCAGGGTGAAATCCGGGTTTTACTGTACTTAAATAAAAAAGATATCATTTCAATAGAATGTTAAAATCCAGGTTTGGAATAAGGGAGAAGCAGCTGAATGACATTGGTTCTTTATCAAAGTAAGTCTCCAGTTAACAGTTAATCTTTTTTAATGACTGGGGACCCGAAATATCAGAGGAGACCTCAAAGTACTACAGGCTTCAGTGAGAGCAGGCACAAATCAACTGAATTACATGAGAAAGAGCTTCTTACACTAACCCTGTGTAATTGCATATTTTGCTTAATGTTTAAATGTTTAGATTATTTCATTAGATGGATCCACCCCTTCATATGGCCTTTCCTCCACATTCCTGGAGCTCATTCACAATACCATGAGAAAGGGCTATCAAAATATTGCTAGTCATCCATGTAGTGAGAGACAGCAGGGCGCTGTCTTGACCCAGGAAGTCAATACTTCAGAATATTCCCCTTTCCCCAATTCCTACAGTATTACCTCTGTCTACCTTGTTGTTACATCTAGAACATCTTACATGAGGAATTACCACTGTTAATGCAGACAGTCCCTTTATGCTACTGATAGTAGTATCCAACCAAAGGGCTCCTCCAGTTATAGAAGAAAACACTGGATCGAAATGTAATTTAAACTTGAAAGCAGTTGTCCTCAACTTGATGTTTTCTCAATTAACTGGGGCTGCAACTTCCAATGTACATAAAACTCTGGAAACTACCACAACACATTTGGAGGACTGCTTTAAAGGACAACAGAATATGGCTCGAAGAAGCAGACTTAAAGAAATAAGAGAAGAACTTCTTGGCAATTTGGAACTGCAACAACTAATCCAGATTTCTAGGCTGCTGGAATATTATATAAGAAAAAGTCATTTTGATCTACAGATGATACATGGCTCAGCAGCCCAATCTTTTTTTAAAAAAAGCGTTCGGAACTTAAATAAAGAACTCACCCTGACTGAAAAGAACATAAGTTCAAGATGAAAGGGAGAAAGCTGCCAAGTTTTATATTTCTTTTAAAAAACGAGGCAAGGATAAATTAAAGAAGCTTTACAGTGAGAAGTTTATTGTAACGAGCAGAGGTATGTTTTAATGGAGAATTTAGATCTGAAAGGCATCCATGACTATAGAAAAGGTGTTAAACATGTACTCACCAGCATGTAAACCTTTTTGGAGAGCTATGATCTGCTGCTGCTGCTGTTCAATGAGACCGGTTAATGCTTTGACATGCTTCAAGGTAAGTTCAAGAACAACAGCTTTTTCTAAGTGTCCTAAAGTCTGAAAACAGGAAAGGAGTGAGTTGGTTAGCTGAAGGAAACAGAATGTAGGGAGCAATACGTGCTGGCAAAGTATGGGAGGAAATGGGCAGGGACTGAATTAAACACAGCATAATGTTCCTAATGAAACCCACTTTTATTCTGATGAAAAGCTACTTAAATCTATCCTGTGAATTAGTAACAGAAGTTACAGTCATGTCTATATATTTCAGGTTAAAAAAAACCCTGGAAGGAATAAAACTATTTTATATAACTAAAGAGAAAGTGCTTTTTTAAAAAGTTCCCAAATAAGGATTCATTTTTCAAATGGAAACTGGATCATTTAAGTAACATTTTCCTTATTTTTTTTAAAGTATGCAGGCATTGATTGCAGTCCTATTTTATCAGAAGAAACAGGAAACTTTGATTTTAAAAGTTCTGGAGTATTGTGATAAATTAGAACATGGAATTTGAAGCAACAATAACATAGGAAAAAGGGTGAAATCAAAGCTACCCCATCGTTCCAAAATAAACTGTGGCCTCCTGTCAGATTTAAGGTATTGTATACTCCGAATCTCACTTGCAAGTTCTTCAGAATTACAAGACCAAATACTGATAAGAAGCACAAAGCTGCACAGCTACCCAGACGCAGCCCTTTTCACTTTCATCCGAAGTGACCAAGCAATCCTCTAGATGGCGCTTTTATCCATACAAAAATCCATTCAGCCTAACCTCTGAAAAGGAAGACAAGTCTGGCCAGTGGCCAGATTTTTACTTACTGTAAGTTTGAGATGTTCTGGTAAAAGATCTTTCAGCTGGGCAATGCATTCATTAATCCTATCACGCCTTTTCTTCTCAATCAGCCTGTGAGGCAACTTGTAAGTCTCCTGAAAGGAAAAAAAGGGGAAGGGGGAAAAAACTGGTTTAGAACATCTGTTTCTGAACCAAAGCTGAATTTGAAGGGAAAAAGGGGAAGGGGGAAAGAAACCTGGTTTAGAACATCTGTTTCTGAACCAAAGCTGAATTTGAATGAAAGGAGATAGAACCATTTTCGTTGCAACAGGAAAAAAAAACTCCTGAACCAAAATACTTCCGGGAGATCATTACCAGGAAAAAAAATACTTTAGGCAACACTTCTAATCAAATAGGTTTTCGTAGTACACCCTAATAATTTTATCCTCCAAACACCACTATTCTGTAGCCCCTAAACTTTCGCATTCTGCTCCCAAAGCCAGGGGTCTTCTTCTAAAAGAAAGCCTCAAACGCTTTTAAAGTTGGAAGCCCAAGTCTTCACTTAAAAAGGGAGCAACGCCATTCACCCAAGAAGAACCCGAAGCAAAAAAAATAAAAAATAAAAATAAAAATGCAATTGCACTTACCTTGCTGTCGTCCCCTCTTTTTAACCCTCTCCTGGGCTTGTAAACTTGATACATATGAGCAAAGTCCAACCTGTTGATGACAACAAGAAGAAGAAGATAATTGTTATATATATATATATATAACCCTAACCCTAAGCCTTCCCTTAGACGGCTAGCGCAGGCGTCGCTGTCCTCCTCCCCAAGGAAGGTCTTCGAGGCCAACGCCGGGCAGTTCAGTCGGGGCGATTTCCCCGTGAAAAAGCAACGCCCGTCAGCCCTTCGGCGCGCTCTCTTACCCGGACATGTCCCCGCCGTCGAGCGCAGCCAGTTTGCCCAGACAAGCGGGAGGAGGAGGAGGAGGAGGCTGAGCGCTGGTGATCCTTTCCATGGGCTTTCGGCTTCTCCGAAGGCTCGCTTTGGCACCTGGCCGGCCGGAATAGCCCTTCCACACTCCAGGCGAAGCCAAGGAGAGACCCGTCCCAGGAGCCGCCGCGCGGGCTCGAGCAGGCGACGACGCCGAGGGCTGCGCCGAGCGAAGTCAAGTTTAGCAGCGGCGGCGGCGGCGGCGGCTGCTGCGGCTGCTCATGTCCTCCCCGGCTACCTGGGAGCGGCGGGCTTGCAAAGGGGCGCCCTTGCGCCGGCGAGCTGAGGAGTAATTGGAAGGCTGCAGGCTGGGTTAAATGTGAGCGAGGGGGCGGAGGGGAGCGACGCGTTTTTACCCTGTGACTCCAGGCACGTCTGGCTGTGCTACCGGAGGGAGGGAGGGAGGGAGGGAGGGACGGACCAGCCTCGCCTCTCCCTCCCTCCATCACATGAGCCTCACGTGTTGGCCAACGCTCCAGCCTCTCGGTTTCCCGGCCACACAAGCAGGCAGGGGCGGAAGGGTGGCCGGGGGGGTGGGTGGGTGGAGAGAAGCGGCTGCCGCTGATGTCGAAACGTGATGGGGCGATCCCTCTCTCTCTCTCTCTCTCTCTCTCTCTCTCTCTCTTTCTCTCCCTCCCTCCCTCCCTCCCTCTCCCTCCCTCCCTCCCTCTCTCTCTCTCTCTCTCTCTCCCTCCCTCCCTCTCTCTCCCTCCCTCTCTCTCCCTCCCTCCCTCTCTCTCTCTCTCTCTCTCTCTCTCTCTCTCTCTTTCTCTCTCTCTTTTACCCTCCCGCAGGCTCACCTCCTGTGCAATGTGCGTGGTCCGGAGGCAGACGAAGAAGCAGGGGAGGGGGAGCGGGGGGGGCAGAGCCACCGCGTGGGTTTCCCTCTGGGACTCGATCTGCCCGAGGCGACCACTGGTCCTCAGCCCCCCCCACCCCCACCCCCCGAGCCTCAACTTCAGGACGGGCGGATGGCTGTCGGGAAGGAGCAGGTTTGGATGGGCTTCTTCTTGGGCCGTTTTTCGTCCAGAGCAGCGTTTCCCAACCTTAGGAACTTGAAGATGCGTGGACTTCAACTCCCAGAATTCCCCAGCCAGCGTAGCTGGCTGGGGAATTCTGGGAGTTGAAGTCCACGCATCTTCAAGTTCCTAAGGTTGGGAAACGCTGCTCCAGAGGTCTCCCCTGCAGTAATGAACCCCTGGCGCAGTAAATGAAGAAGGCCTGTTTCCCCCCCCCCGCTCCCAAAGGTGGTGGGGGGGGAAAGAGAAGCACCCCAGCCCTTTTTCCCGGGAGACTCGGGGCAGTTTTTCAGGTGCTCTTCCCCTCCCCCCCGCCCGCCCGCCCGCCCCTTGTCTGGCAGCTGCACGTTTTGTATATAGAAAGGGGGACCTGCGCTACCTGGGCAAGCAAAGTCTGCAGGACCGCTAGTTTGGTAGGAAGGGATTCCTTTTCTTCCCCCTCTTGGCAGCCACCTGGTGGTCATCTAGATTTTGGCAGCCGAGGGATGGCAGGCTGATTTTTCTGTGCCACAAAGCTGGGGAGTGGGGGGGGGGCACTGAAGAGCAGGGCGAGGCCTGCTATCTGCCTCCAGAGGCGCCAGGTATCCTATTAGCCCAGCGGGCAGTGCAAATATCTTCCCGGATTGTGCTGTGAGTCAGATCCCAAAGTACTCCTTTCTTTATTGTGACAACTGTGACTTGCAGGAACTCAAGGGGCAAGAGTTAACACTTGTTCCTATCAGGAAAATTACATGGAGGGAAGAGTTAAAAGCCTCGCCCGCTGTATGTCTGTCTGAGAAATGCAGTTCCCATTTCCAGCCGCCATGGCCCTTAGCCGTGTCAGTTGGGAATTCTGGGTTTGCAAAGCTCCAGAAGGCTGTTTCAGGGAAGCCCTGGTTGAATCAGTCATTCCCAGCTGCATATTTGCAGCTGGAGGAGGACATTCCTCCAGTCTTTTCCACAGAAATAGGAAGATGAGTTAACTGATGAAAGCCCTTATTTGGCCCTAAATGACCAGGGAGATGGGCTAATTCGGACTCAATAATCTTACAATGTTCACATAATGATTATAAGAACAATTTGTAGTTAAATCTGTTCAAAATTAAATAGTCATCCTCAGTCAGAGACCACTGAAAGATAGTTTGACATTTGAGGGTGACGTGATAGTTGAGGTCACTCTTGAAATTAGCCTGAGAGAAGAATCAAAAGCAGTAAATGTTATATACACATTTTCTATCAACAGATAAAAATATACCAACACTTCCTTGTAAAGTGGGTTACAATTAGTACGTTGCCACTAATGACCCTATAGGGTCATTAGAAAAGTAGTGATAATGTTCTAAAGCAGGACCATATCTGAGAAACCTAAGAAGTCTGGGTTCAGACTATGCTGAGCATACTTTGGTCACTGTCTGACAGCTTCTGGTACCACATTCTTAGTGGATGTTTTTCTGCCAAGAAAAAAAAAGCAGAAGAAATAATGCGGAAGACGTGAGAAGATTAGAAGTGGAAGGATGTTGCCTTCACTCGCTTCCCCATCCTGTAGAATTCTCTGAATGGGTCATGGTAATTGCATAATAAAATCCTGATCTGGAATGAGAAAGTCCCAATCAAACTCTGTGGAACTGAGTCAACATACATTGGATTGAATGATGTTGCTTCACACCTCACTTTAAAAATGAACCTAATAATACTTCAGAACTGTTATGAAAAGGAAGAAAAATTAAACTCCATTAGGGTCAGTGGAGCAGCTGGATACATTTTAAACTCTGGTCTTGTGGGATCCTAGTTTTCTTTCTCTAAAGAGGGTGATATGATTTACTTTTGTTATTTCAACATCAAGTCAGATATTTGCCATGATTGCACCTCCCTGCGTGAGTGTGACCTGGACATCTGCCCCAAGAACAGCAATGATATTTATTTTTATTTATTTATTTATTTATTAAATTTTTATACCGCCCTTCTCCCGAAGGACTCAGGGCGGTGTACAGGGCAATAAATATTAAAAAACAAAGTACAAAAGTTAAAAAACAATTAAATATTTTGCCCGATATATACAATAATTAAAACCATGTTAAAAACGTGATTCCGATAAAGGAGAATATTTGTAGCTCATGGTTGAAACAACTAAGCTCAGAGAGCATCAATGATACGATTGCTGTTTCTTTGCTAAATACCACTCATAATGGTATATGCCCCAATTCCTATGGTGTTCGGGCTAAATGTGTACCAATATGAACATATCCTTTGTAGGCTTGATCTGACTTGCTTTCTCCCCAGTCACTTGTAGCTGCTTATATTAGTAGATTATTGTTTGCTATATGATCAAGTATTTGATGATTGCAGTTGGTAGAGGCAATGATCTAGGTCCAGCACTTTGTGAAGACAGATCATACTGTCTGCACCTGGCCTGTGATGCAAGTCTGAACATTATTCATACTGAAGGAGTCATTCAGGGTGGAGGCAAAGACAACCATGAAAATACTTCTCTTTTGGCAGGCTTTCTCTTGGAAATTCCCAGAAGCAATAAGTAAAGAAACAGCTAAAAGAAGAAGAGGCTAGACCTGTTGGTGAACTCTGCAAGAAGCTGGATAGTGTGGAAGAACTTGTGTCATGGAAGGATCCTCAGATTTGTATCCTAGGGTTCAAATCTTGATGTTAGATGACTTTTATTTCAGGCCGCAGAGAGGCAGTTGTGGCTTAACAGGACAATTTATCTGATGTGATCTAAAGCATTTTCCTAAGCAAAGCTAGAAACTTAGAACTTGCATGCCAAATCAGACCATGTTTTGAAAGCCATGTGATTCTTGGTATGATTACTGAGAATCAGGATGTAAAGTAATTGGATAACCCACAAGACATGCAAGAAAGTTCCCAGGGTAAATCATCAAGAGGCAGGAGTCTGCAGCATCCTGTGGATGAATTTTCTTTCCACTGAAGTCAGTGAGGTTAATCAGGGATTATTGCTAAAACCAAAATACTGGTGATGAAACCACAGTACAGTGATGTGTTCCACAAGACCAGTTGACTGCTGCCAAAGTTGCTAGCTGATTGAGTTGATGTGGTCTTTGAGAACCACATGGGTTTTATTTCTTTACAAGTCTGAACCTCTAAGGAAATCCCCATGGAGAAAGCAGGCAAAAAAGGCAGGGGATTTTTCTTTTTTCTTTTTGCCCTTTTCCTTACACGTCCATCCATCTAAATCCATAGGCGCTCTGCTTCTCTCCTTCCTTCCGTATCTCCTCCTTCTCACTCCAGCTTTCTCTGCCTCCACCCCACCCCAAACATCTAGAGGACTCTTCAGTTCTATGACTGATTTCAAATGACTTGTAAACCATGGATTTGTCAAAGACATCGACAGTGCCATTAATATATACATTTGGAGAGCTGTGGCTTTTGTAAACAGACCGATGAAGGTGCTTCCTATAATCCAGAATGGGGCTCTGGAGAGGATTGTTTTTACTGCCTTATCCCATCTTCATTTAAGGAAAGATGATAGAACTGCCACTTGGGCAACAATTCCATACAAACTGATGGAAGGAAAGTCCCATTGAAATCTATGACGATAACAATAAAAATATTGGAGCAATTCTTGGCATCTTCGTATTCCAAACTTAAATATTGTTTTCAAGTATTCCAATTGGAAGTATTATTTTAGTAATAATTTTATGTTGCCAGGGATACTGCAAGCAGGTGTGCAAGTCATGCCAGGCAGACAGGCACACCAAATTAAGTTTTAATAATCAGTTCTCCATTCTGAGCACAAACTGCCTCTGCTCACCAACGTCAGATTTCACTTGTTCCAAAATGATTGCTGTATATCAGTTCAGAGAAACCATATATATTGAGCAATTTGAAACTCTCAATGCTGCTAACATCTTCCAGTGGGCATATTGCTGCAGTTCCACGACATGTGCCAAGTCCTTTGTGCAGTGACAAACTTGCCTTATAGGTCAGCAACAACCCTGTACATTGTTATGCCTTAATTTAAAAAGGAGTTTTAAGTATCTTCTAAAAGGTTCCCCCGCACATGCGTGCTAGTTGTTTCCGACTCTAGGGGCCGGTGCTCATCTCCGTTTCAAAGCTGAAGAGCCAGCGCTTCTCCGAGGACGTCTCCGTGGTCATGTGGCCGGCATAACTAGACACCAAAGGCGCACGGAACGCTGTTACCTTCCCACCGTAGTGGTCCCTATTTTTCTACTTGCATTTTTACGTGCTTTCGAACTGCTAGGTTGGCAGAAGCTGGGACGAGTAACAGGCGCTCACTCTGTTACACAGCACTCGGGATTCGACCCGCCAAACTGCTGACCTTCTGATCAACAAGCTCAGTGTCCTAACCCACTGACCCACCGCGTCCCTTCAAGTATCTTCTACTGCCTTTGAAATATCTACACTACATCTTGTTCCTATGAGATTCTGAATGAAAAAGTGCTCTGGGATAGTATGTTCATCATGCACTTCTCTCCTTTTCATTTTCTCTAAAAGCGTAAGACCCTGCATTGGAGAGAGCAAACTTAATCCTTTTTTTCTCTAATTATCTCCTTCCTGAATCCTCTCTCAAAATCTCAATTGACACTAATTAAGATTACCTTTTCTTTTTTTGTGGGTGGCAACTTTTTAAAGAAAGAACTGATCAACAGTGAAGGATTTAACCATTCTATCCCATATGTTTACTTTTGGAGTAATTAACCTAACATGTAGTTTACAGTAGCCCTGCTGTTAATAGAATCGGTTTGTTAAATATGTTAATTTAGCATGGAATCGGAGCTATTACATCATGCAGAGTCACCTATTGAAATTTCAACAAAAGTTTGTTTTCCATAATTATATAGGGAGCTGAAGTTGTAAAAGAGATTTCTGCTTTCATCCAGCAGCCAGTCCTTTGAAAGAGTAATGTTTGCAAATGATCTTGTAATATACTTAGCTTTAATGGTAAGCTCAGACTGAAGTGTTTTCATTGCTTAGACAGGCTGCCCTGCCTGGGCTGTAGAAATTTAGATGACTGACCTCTAGAATGGCTGTAAAGATTGTAGACATTTTTTGTCATTTTGTGGTTCTGGGTTTTTGCCAGCCATGTAAGCTGGCCCTAGCTTAGGAAATAAAGAAATAAAAGCTCTTGCTCCTTTGTGCCTACCAATATATATATATTTTTTGCCCACTATGAGTTTTGCACACTAATCAATTATATCTACTATTGTGGTTGTCTCATCCTTCCCCTCCCCCCATCAAATGGTTTATGGTTATAGATCAATGATTGAGAGTTACCTCTGCAAATTTATCTACTCATGCTGTCATCACAACAAGAATATTACTCCAATCCACACTATCCATGGTGGGCAAAAACTGTTTGGATATGAAAACTTAACACTAGTGGTAAACGAAAATAAAAACAAGAGCTGAAATAAAAGTTTTGCAATAGATTTGGAGAAATAAAGCAATTGCTAACTAAGTAGTCCTCACAAAAAATAAAGATCACTGAATTGAGGAGAATGCTTTTCTAAGTCAGAGTGCCAGCAATTTAGGACAAGATAATTTTGGGAAAAATTTATCCTTCCTCTGTTGGATTAAAGTCTGTTTTAGTCTTCAAGATGCTAGGTATCCTTTGTAAACATTAAATAAAGTGAAGCCTAGATGGAAGGTATATTTACCGGAAAAAAAATCTGAACTTTAGCACAGAGAATTTGTCAAAGACTTTCCTAATTCCTGAACAAAGCCAAGCTGCTGGCAGTCTAAGGTCAGCAAATACACTGTTGGAATTAGAGCAGCTGAGGAGAAGTCTGAAGTTCAAAGGTTGATGAATCACACAGAGTACTATCCTGATGAAGAAAGTTGCTCAGTTAGTAGAATTTTAGTTCTGCTGCTTCAGTGACACTCGTAGCCAATAGGAATCTGGAAAAAATACATTTGGGTGAATATAAATAAATGTTTAGGGTGAAAGTCACCTTTCTTAAATCTTAAATTTCTGCTAAGATGCTCGTGCATGTAATGGATTCACAGAGAAAATATTCTGTAGTGGCAGTTTTTTACTGGCTTACTATATATCCGGCATAGATCTAGTCTTTTTAACAGTGTAATCTATAACTAGGCTTAAAGTTATTCAATTCAATTTAATGTATTTAATTCCTCTTATGCATTAATAGTGAATTGGTGAGTTTTCCATTCTGATACTATCTAGATGTGTTGAAATTCCTGGTGATCATATCTTAAGGCCTTATGGGCTTGGAAAGTCCTGGCGCATGGTGATTGTACCTGCTAGTTATAATTTCTCAAGGTGAATGATTAAGCCATCCACACCCTGGAAACCACAGGTTCAGTGTTAGACTAAAGCAGACATGTCAAACACAAGGCCCGGGGGCCGGATCTGGCCCACAAAGTGGTTTCATGTGGCCCGCAAAGCCATCCTGGAAACAGTGATGGAACGGCCCCCACTGCCTTGGCCCTGACCCAGAGACCCTCCTTCTGCCAGAGACCCTCAGATCTGTCCCACTCCTGCCCAGGCCCCCATAGGCACCCTTGATGTGAACGATGTAGAGCTGGCCACGCCCACCCAGTAGACCATATGCACTCTAGCCATGCCCACCCAGTAGGCCACGCCCACCCTGGCCATACCCACCCGGCCCCTTGAGGGCAACCGCAATGCTGATGCGGCCCTCAATGAAATTGAGTTTGACACCCCTGGACTAAAGGGTAAAAATTACATATTCCAGAAATACAAACATAATGTATTGATAAATTTATGATATATTCATACAATTATCAATATATCATTTTTGTATTTTTGGAATATGTAATTTTGACCCTTTTGTCTAAGACTGAATTTGTGGTTTCCAGGGTGTGGATGGCTTAATGATTCACCTTGAGAAATTATAACTAGCAGGTACAATCACCGTGCACCAGAAGTTTCCGAGCCCATAAGGCCCTAAGACATGGTGATACATTCATAATTTGATATATTCATAATAGCTGAAAAAAGATGATAAGTAAAGAGAGAAGATAGAGAAGTAGCCCGATTAAACACTTGAGTTCCAGAGAACAGCAAGAAAAAATTACTGAAGTTCAAAGGTTGATGAATCACATAGAGTACTATCCTGATGAAGAAAGTTGCTCAGTTAGTAGAATTTCAGTTCTGCTGCTTCAGTGACACTCGTAGCCAATAGGAATCTGGAAAAAATACATTTGGGTGAATATAAATAAATGTTTAGGGTGAAAGTCACCTTTCTTAAATCTTAAATGTAACATTTATATAATATATACTGCTCAAAAAAATAAAGGGAACACAAGATAAGACATCCTACTATTAAATACATCCCACTATTAAACACTATTAAATACAGTACATTGTGTTGTTTAAGTGTTCCCTTTATTTTTTTGAGCAGTATATATAAAAACTTCCATAAAATATTTCAAAATTACCAATCAAGTTTAAATCAGTAATAAAACAGTGATGTTAAAATGGTTAACGTAGGTCATATACATTAGAATGGTTTCTATTTACTAGCCTCATCCTACCCATTGCTGAACCCATGTACAGTATTTTATTCAGGACACACACAATCTTTTCTGATTCATATGTTATGAAGAAATAAAACTGCATCATCCCAGAACTTTATATAATCACTCCAGTTTTTATCAAAACAATATTTAAAAAGCACAGAGTACAAGTCAGTCACTTGTGGCATAGAGAATTTTTGCTGGGGTATTAAGGCACAATCATCCAAAGCTACTCTCTTAAATCGTCTCTACAAGCAGGCATGGAATCAACAAAGAACAATGCTTCCAATCCCTATCTCACAAATATGATGCAAAAGGATACAGTAGAGCAGCATTTATCCATCATGACAACTCTAAGATGTGTGGACTTTCATTTCCAGAATTCCCCAGCCAGCCAATTCTGGGAGTCGAAGTTATGCATCTTAAAAGTTGACAAGATGGAGAAACACTTCCATAGAGAATATCCATACTTAGCAGTACTAAAAACCATCAAGTGGTTTAAAAAGATCAATAGTCATCCTGGCTTTGCCTCTTTCCTGTGCAAGGTCTTTGGTAAGGGAGTGTGTGGCTAATTCGCTTACAAAACCCAGCCTGAGTGCACAATGAAATGATCCAGATAAAATGTTCAGCTATATGAACATTCTTATAATACATTGCTCCCCAAATGGGGTAATCATGATTAGAGGGTAATAGTAGTAGTAGTAGTAGTAGTAGTAGTACTAGTAGTTCCTCTTGTGCTACTGTGCACATCCAATGTTTTCAAACAATTACAGTAATTCCTATTTATTCCAGCAGGATATCAGCAACCTGAAAGTGGAATGTTCTCTGCCAAGTTTTATAAGATCTGTTTGCCTTTGTTTTCTTCCAGATGGTGTCCAGCTGATTGCAGTCTTGGCATGGCAGTTATCTGGAAGAAGTAAAATGTGTTCTCATGAAGCATATTCTCTGTTTTGCCATGATGTTCTGTATCTGACATGAGTTACTTCTTTGTAGGATCTCAGCATTGGTAACAAAATTGAAATATGTAATGCCAAGGATCTTTCCTAGACAGTGCTGGTGAAACATATTTAGTCCTTGGGCTTTTCAGTGTGTCATATTCTGTGTTTCACTATCATATGCTGCAGTTGGCAAAACAATACTGTTATAAAATTGAATCTTTGTCTCAGTGTTAATAGTTGACATGGGCCAGATTGGCAACAACTGCTAAATAATACCAGTGCTATTTCAGTCCTGGGTTTCATGTCTATCTTAGCATCTCCATCACTGCAAAATGTGCTTCCCAGAGGTGTGAACTGCTCTACCTCTTCAGTGTGTTCATGTCTGATAAGAGTTTTGTGCTTCCTGTAGCTTTTCTCAGTTGCATAACTTTTGTTTTGATGATACTAATTTGAAGTCTAACTTTGGAGGGCTCCATTTTCAACTTCTCAGTCATATCTTACAAGCATTCCTTGGATTCTGCTATGATGTGATATTATCTGTGAAATTATTTAAGTGGTAATTATAAATTTCCAATTCCAAGGAAGGGTGTTTTCCCCCCCCCAAATATGTGTACACCATAACCTTTTTAAAGGATGGTAGAAACTTTTCATCCTGCAGTTATATGTTAACCACTTCTTGGATCCACCCAATCAGGTATCTAATCTAATCTAAGATGGACAAGGATTAAACAAAATTGTTGGTCACATTCTTCGGCCACAAAAATTGAAAATGGTCCTCCATAATATATTACATACTGCACAAGATACCTTATTAGATGTTATGACAAAAGCACAATGAAGATAATCTCCCAAGCCAGGAGTGGGGGATTAATTTTTCCAAGGGGCTACATGAGAAACCTCCACTATTGTGGAGGGCTATCGCCACCACCCTGCCCTCATTGCTACCACTGCTGCCCTGCCCCCTCCCCCACCTGAGGTGCCCTACTGCCCACTGTTACTATTACCACAGACCAAACAGTAACAGCTGAAGGGCCAAATGTGGCCTGCGGGCTATAAAATATTGAGCTCTGCCCCAAACCATATCACAAATTTTGGTGAATAGCCAGCATAAATTAATAAACTGCAAAGAAACCACACCTGAGTAATTAACAGTTGAAAAAAAAATGTAGGATGTGGGTTTAATGACCAAGCCAATGGAGGAAAATGGAGGCGAGGGATCTGAGCCCTATTGACAAATGTCCTGTATCACTCACTCTGTATGTAGGAGATGGGGGTGGGGTGGGAGGGTGGATTTATTTCAAGCAGTTTCATTTCAGATAACTGGCATCAGAGGTATTAGAAGGGCCTTGCCAAATATCAAAGGTCCTCTGGAAGTTAAAGTTATCTAGGGTAGGAAGAGTGACGTGTAAGCTCTTTAACACATGTTTGATCTATTCTAAGAGCTTAATTAACATACAGAACTCCGAATGCAGGATGAGGATCTTGTATGCGCTGATTTGTATCTTTGTATTTTTGTGCTGCCACACTGAAAGTGAGACTAAGTCCTTTTTTGGCCTGAAACCAATTGACACAACATTCTCTTCCCTAAGGCCTAAGGTAATTATGAAGGAAGGCCTAAGATAATTGTAAATGGGGATGGGAATACCAAACAACTTATTCAGTTCTGACTGAATGGTGAGGAATGGAAGGATTTGGGTCAGGTGACCCTGAGGGCACAGAGAAACCTCCAAGTGGCTTCAATGACTCTCAGAAAGAGTGCTAACAACCAGTTGACTGCAAGGAATATAAATCCTTCCATCCTCCACCATTCTTGGATGAGAAGTAAAACATCTTCAAACAAAGTCCAGGTGCCTTTTGAAGAAACAATTTTGGTACATTCAATTTTGTGACACACAGTATGAGGCCAAATTGTTTTCACATTCCTTTTAGTACTGGGAAAAGTGATAAGAATATCAGGATAACTCAGTCCTTGGATTATGAGATGGAAAGAGAGGGGCTTAACAAAATCATAAACCCCACCTCCAGCTTCTTCCCAAATTTAGCCATATTCACCCTCTTCCTAAATATTAAAAAGAAGTAGCTAAAGTGGCCATGACAAACCCCTAGTTATGGTATGGCTCTACAGCCCCCCTAAAGCAGTTGATAAAGACATCATGCTGTCTGAATAGGTGCATCAAACTTTCTTTCTCAGATAAGCCTTTTCCAGTCATCCTATTTATAGAAAGGCAGAGTATCTAAAGGCCAGACTATCCTTTTATAATTCCACCAGTGGTCTTTAAAGGTAAAGGTTCCCCCGCACATGCGTGCTAGTCGTTTCCGACTCTAGGGTCCGGTGCTCATCTCCGTTTCAAAGCCGAAGAGCCAGCGCTTGTCCGAGGACGTCTCCGTGGTCATGTGGCCGGCATGACTAGATGCCAAAGGCGCACGGAACGCTGTTACCTTCCCACCGGAGTGGTCCCTATTTTTCTACTTGCATTTTTACGTGCTTTCGAACTGCTAGGTTGGCACAAGCAGTGGTCTTTAGGAAGGTGGATTTAGCCCCTAAGTAATGTCTGATTTCAAGGACCTTTCAGTAGATGGAACATTGTTTTTGACGGAACAAAGCAAACCAGTATCCACTACAATACTGGCTTTCGTTTATCCCTGCAAATTCTATAAAAATTGGCGATGTGCTGAGAACAGAAATGAGTAAGAGAGACCTGCCTATAGACTTCCATGTGGAAGCACACTCCCCTCTTCCAAGTTTTCTCTATAACCATCTTCTCTGGAAGAACATGTCTTGAAACACAAGGAAGTCATTAGTAGCTAATTTAGCCAAGCTGATTGCACTGATTTTATCTGAAATTCTGTGTCATTTTCTTTGTATTTCCCCTTTCTTAATAAAACTCTTGTTTATGTCTACAGTATAGATTTTGCTCCACTGTTTTTATAACAGAACTTCTCACTAACACTTTTCCCATGTTCAAGTCTGCATGGTTATATAGCTGCCCTTTATATATTAAAATTGGACTAAGTTTTTTTTTAAGGATTTTGGAAAATTCAGACCTATCCATTTTCCTAAAGTTGAGCTGAGGGACAGACTAGGAGGTATTTAACGTGATTGGTGAGAATCTATCAGGAAAGTTTTTAAATTATTCCACCTCTCCCTGCCCCCCCCCCACACCATATTGTAACAGTGGCCAACGTAAATGGCCCAGCCCCATAATCTTGGGCCAGTCACTCTCTCCCAACCTTAGGAAGCAGGTAAGGGTAAATTACTTTTGAAAATGCTGCCAAAAAAACTATACAGACTTGTCCAGGCAGTTGCCAGGAGTCAAAAAGATTTTCATGAAGTATCCCTTCCCCCTCCCCAAATATGAAGCATCACAGCTTTAATATATTCCCACGTGCATTTCTAGGAAAGTTGCCCTATTCCATAATGAGCAACTAGCTCTATGTAGTTGCTACTGCATTAACTGGTGGTTTGCTGGTTGCTGCGTGCTTTTGCCTAATTACAACTACAACCATTGTCTAGATTTGGAAGAATTACCTATACCTTGATGACAATCTATTGCAACTCACCCTATGTGAGGCTAACTTGAATAGTGTCCAGAAGTTTTAACTGATACAAAATGTAACAGTTAAAGTGCTATTTGATGCAATGTGCAGGTGTCATATGATGCCTGTTCTGAAAGATTTGCAGTGGTGGCCAATTGCTTACCAGACACAATTTAAGATGTTGGTGTTAACCTTTAAAGCTCTAAACAATTTTGGGCCTGACTATTTGGGGAACTTCCTTTTCCCATTATGAACTTTCCAGATCAGCCACTGAGATTCTTCTGAAGATATTCTCCACTTTCAGATACTTGTTTATTATTGAATGAATAGTAACTTAGCAGGGTTGCATAGTTCTTCAAATCTGAAGTAAAAGTGTATTTTAGAGCAATGCTGGCCACCTATGTAGCAACATTTTAAACCAAACACACTTATGTCCTTTGATGAATAGGAATAGAATAGAATAGAATAGAATAGAATAGAATAGAATAGAATAGAATAGAATAGAATAGAATAGAATAGAATAGAATAGAATAGAATAGAATAGAATAGAATAGAATATGAGACAGTTTCACTTTGGAGGGCATCTGTATGCTTCATGCCTCTGAAGCTCCTTTTTGGCCTTCAGATATGTAGCAGGAACCCTAATAGTTAGAGCTATTCATGAATGCCAATTGGTGCAGTTATAGCTGAAGTACAGGGCACCATCCCCCCAGAGCACTGGGGAATCCCAAATGACCATCCAGACAATGGAAGGGGTCAGAGGAACTGGCTTCATAGTTGGGTCCAGTTGTAGTGTACTGCACTGGAAAAAAGTCAGGTCATTCATTTTTTTCCCTTTTTCCTTCTACACTCTTGCACTCTTGGTCACTTTCCTTCTTTCCTCTTTCTTTTCCGAACTTTGTTTCTATTTGTATTTTATAGCAATAGCACTTAGACTTATCTATCACTTCACAGTGCTTTACAGCCCTCTTCAAGCTTACCGAGTCAGCATATTGCCCCCAATAATCTGGCTTCTCATTTTACCGACCTCAGAAGGATGGTAAGCTGAGTCAACCCTGAGCTGGTGCAGATCGAACTGCCAAACTCCTGGCAGCCGGCAGTCAGCAGAGGTAGCCTGCAGTACTGCATTCTAACCACTGTGCCACCATGGCTCTAATATTATAATAGTCTAATAAAAACAATTAAAAATACATTATTCTCCTCTGTAGTAGAAGTGTGCTTATTCTCAAGTAACACATGGTCTTTCTGTAAGACCATTAAGTCTAAGATCTAAAATTATCTGTGTGTACCACTGACCAATATCTGATCCAGTGCCAGGAACACTTTTTATACAGTATCAGATTTCAGGTGTGCAGTGAATTTAAATGGTGATGCATTATTTCCATCGCTACTCTTGTGGCTCTTTAAAGATTTAGAGCCAAGGACATTCAGGTGATGAAGTGGAGAAAACAGTGAAGGAAGAATTGATCACCGGAGGAAGGTAGTATCATATTTGCAGAGATATGATGGCAGCATAGATGAAAAGGGAGTCAATAAGATCTACTATAGCAAAGGACATGTATCAGCAATGCAGAGAATACAGATCCCCATAATATAATGCAAGTAAGAGGTCCCAATAAGAGCAAACATTCTGCTTCTATGCAACCATCATTCCTTTGGTGTGTGTTGTCTTCATTAAGCTTATATCTCCAGAGTGATCTTTGGACTAGCCGGGGTCAGCCTGGGAATTAGCAGTCCTCATATGGCTCCTGACTGGTGGGCATGCTGAATAAGCGTTACCCGATGCTTTGAAATACACCCTTTACATTCCACTCTGCATGGAAGGCCGTTTGTATAAATATGTATGACACAACAATCCAAATTTTTTACATGAGGCAAAGATGTTAAGGAACTGGACTGTCCTATAATATATTTATTTAGAAGTAAGTCTTGTGTGAGACTGAGATAAGCACACATATGTTTGCAAAGTAAGTCTGTGTGCTATGAATCTTTCTGGGGAGAAAAGCCTACTGAATAGAGCTATGCATTTGAGTGAGTATTCATTAACTTAGGCTACAAAATACTGGAAAACTAATTTGGCTTAGATGTAGATGCAATGACTGCCAATGACTTAGAATGACTGCACATTTATTTCATGCAGGCTTCAGTGACAACCTAATAGTTGCACAAAAACAAAGGGGGAGAGAGGCAGCAGTGAAATATGTAAACTTTTCTACTCTTGGTCAAAGATCTCTAACCTTTTCCTATGCAGACCAGGACATTAGCACAGAAAGCTTGGGGGAACTGTTGTTTAACCCAGGGGTAGCCAAAGAAGGACCTGTGGACAACATGGAGTGTGTGTGTGTGTGTGTGTGTGTGTGTGTGTGTGTGTGTGTGTGTGTAGGAGCATCTCCATGTTAAAAAAAGCTAATTTTTTAAAATGTAAATATTGAATGGAAATGGAAATGCCAACTCTTGTAAGATTTTTGTGCTCCTGAAGAAAGTCTCATGCTTGATGACCTGACAATTTTGCCATAAAAAAAAATCATTTGGAACCCAGGTTTGAATTATGGAGTCCTTGGTGCTTTCTGAACTTAGTTGTTTTTTTTGCAGATATTTTGTTATCCAACAAAGTAACACCTTCAGTGCTAGAACAGAGTGTTTATATACAGTAGCTTGATCTGTTTAATGTCAATGCAGGTGCTGTTTTCTCCTAGAGCAGGAATGACAAACTCGTGACATCACGTGACGTCACGCGTATTGCGACTTTTTCCCCATTGCCAGCACTGGGGTGGGCGCGGTTTCAGTATGATGCATCCGGCCCACGGGCCAGCAGTTTGACATGCCTGTCCTATAGTATCTATATTATCCTCCAGCACATAAAATACCCTCCAGTAGTACTCCAATAGTGTTCCAGTTCTACAGTATAACTATAATATCCTCCAGATAATCAGTGGGGGGAAATGATCATATAGTTTTTAACTCCTAATCAGCCCATTCAGAATATTCAAGATCCTTCTATCCTTAAGGAATGTTTTCCTGGCTCTTCCTGTTCGTTCTCCTGGTAATTAAAGGCATAGACTTGTCAGACTAAAGCATGGAAAAAGACGAGTCTGATGGAGCTAGTAGAATGCTTACAAACATCTTGTTATTTGAATGGTTTTGCAATGTTTCAAATAAATATATATGCCAATGACATACTGTATATCTCTAACTCCTACAGTGGGTGAAAGGAAGGGAGGGAGGAAAGAAGGAAGCAAATAGTGATGCATGTAAATTTTACTCCCCCTGGTTTTTTTTTATCACAGAGGAGCCACAGTTCAGCAGAAGGACATAGAAAGCCCTAGATTAAATTCCACTAATCCCTCGAGTGAGACAGAGAAAAACTCTTGTCCAAATCTTTGGCAATCTGGTCAGAATAGAAAACATTATTGAATGAACCAGTGGTCTAATTCAATATAAAGCCATTTGGTGGAACTTCTGTATTAGCTTCAATTTTCCCCTGAATGTAGAAGGACGGGATTTCAGTGCCAGTTGGCCACTGTCTTCTGCAAATGAACTTGCCAGACAAAAAGCTCACTTTACAAAGATATCCGAAAAACATCTGATTATTGCAGGAATGTTTGAATGATGAGTTGCAATCATCTGGATCCCTTTGTTGCTCAGAATTATAGAGGGTGTGGCACTTCTCTCTGGAAGAGACGTCGTTCTTTGGAACAGAAGTTCTGCTACTAGTTGACTGATTTTGCTGCACTTGCATTAAACGTCAAAACTCTCCAGGCCAAGAAGGGTAATTGTAGCTTCTTCACTGACAATATGAATTACTTCTGTTCTAAGCTTTTGCTTTCTTGCAATTAGCTAACCATAACATAAAAATGTGGATTCACATGACAGTCGAGAGGGCATAATATAATGCCTACCAACGCTAATTCCCATAGTCTCAGTAACATTTACACAAATGTATTCCTTTCACGAAAGATTCTCCAGTTCTAGTGGCTACAGTACAGTACATTTTTTTGCTGCTTGCTCTTTCTTAGATAAATTGATTTTACTGGATTGTAGTGAGAATCAAAAGCTAATATGAGCCATATATGCTGTTTTGAACTCATTAGAGATCAAGATATACAGTAAATGTAAGAAAAACATCCATCCATTTTAATTAAATGCGTCCTTGAAGTTCACTCCATTTAAAATTACTATTAATGAGCAATTCTACAGAAAAGAAAATGAGGAACCCATGATCTCAGGAGGAGGAGGAGGAAGAGGAGGAGGAAGAGGAAGAGGAGAGCTTTTTAATTAAATATCCAAAATGCCCGAAAATCTTCCATAATACTTATCATTGTCATCATCATTTTCACCACCATGGCCACCACTTCAAATCAGATGCTAAGAAACAAAACAACACACACATACACCCCTCAAATCTACTGTATATCTCCACAAATTTCAGTGATTTTATTACTGTATTATGCAGCCAGTTCTGTTCAAAATGAATGAAGAATGGTATTAAGAGCATGGTGGCGCAGTGGGTAGAATGCGGTATTGCCGGCTAACGCTTTGCCACAGCCAGGAGTTTGATTCTGACCTGCTCAAGGTTGACTCTGCCTTCCATCCTTCTGAAGTCAGTAAAATGAATACCCAGATTGTTGTTGGGGGGGACAATATGCTGACTCTTTATACCATTTTGAGAGGGCTGTAAAGCACTATGAAGTGGTATACAAGCCTAAGTGCTATTGCTATTGCTACTTTTAAAGGAAAGCAGTAGTGCTGAAGTAACTATTCTCAAAATATAAAAGTGGTAGGAACTGCTGTCTAGGAACTTCCTTCCTAATGTAACATTCAAGATTGTTTTGGGGGGTGATATGACATTTCATCAATGTGGAAATGATAAATAAGTGCTTCCTACCTATTGTCATCCTCCTATAGGCATGACGCTGATTATGCTTGGACACTGGATCGCCTCTTCCTGAGCAAGGAGAAATGTTTCTAAAGAATTTATCAGCAGCAGCCAATTTGGGGTTAGACTGTAGCTCTGTTTCCCCCGCAGTGGCATTAGGTCTCTTACCCTAAATGTTGCAAACCTCTTCCTCGCTGAAGTGATTCATACCGTTGGGCTGCTAGTCACCAATTCATCTCATTCCCGCCCACATTCTGAATTTCTTCTTAGTGCCAAAATGATGCATTCTGAATTGATAACATCTGGTATAGCTTCAGTTTGGAAAGTTGCAATTAGGTCCTGAGATTGATCCAACAGAGACCATATGGTGTCTGGTTTTATTTTTTAAAATCTGAATCAGCAATTTAAGGTCCCCACCCTGTATGTGGTTTGGTAAAATAAGCCCTGTTTGCATAGATCTGCAAAGAATGGCTGGATATTTGGCCTTTCAATGTTGTCTTTAATCTGAACTAAATTCCCCAATTCCAGTATTATCCCAATAATTAAATATGTTCTGAACATATTTTGATCATTTTTAATCCTTTGGTTTCTATCAAATTTTCAACAGGATTCATTGGGTATTTTTCCCCTTTGCACTATGTATTGTATATCTGCCAAATAAGTGGGGTAGACAACTACCCACTTAGTAATAGCTGCTCTTACATGACACAATGTTAAAAAAAAGCCACAGTCAGAATTGGGATATGATTGTTACTTCAAATGGAGTTGAAAGCATGTCTGTGCAGAAAGCAACCAGCTGCTATAGCAATCTTCAGACATTATTAGCTAAAATATTTGGAAAGCAACTCTCAGGACTTTTGGAAGTCCATGCAGATGGCTAAAAGCATGGTATAATGCAAAATAGTAACATATTACATGTACATGAAAGTATCTTTATAAGTTCTTGATGGCAAATAAAGTACTATTTTAGTAGCTTTGTTATGAGAGAATTCAATAGGTACAGGAATATTGCATGATATTTTTTTAAAAAATGATATTTTAAAAAAATATCTTTCTTTGACAAAAGTAAAGTCAAAAAAGTGATATTATGTGGGCAGAGATACAGATGTTTTTTGTTCCATAGATATTTTAAGGCCTGATGCCATGTGATCATATTTTAGTGAAGCTTGTTCTATCTCCATGCTGATTTATGTCTACTTTGCTCTATCTTCAACACATCACACTGCACTTCTCCTTCTCCTTCTCCACCATGGGAATGTTAATTAACTACTTATATGATCCAGGCTAGTTTTCAGTCATTGACCCAAATATGATAGCTCTAGATGGGATAAAATCTCTTGTAAGTCTTACAGGTAACATATAATTACTCTGATACCCAAGGTTAAAGTTCAATAGAGCTAGTAGCACTAAACTGGGGACAGGTATTATACAAAAATAAGGAGCTATTTGATAACTTAGTATAAAACTGTTTCCTATCTATTAATGGACCGGCAACCTAAATTGTCTCCTTAGTCTTGACTCTAGTCTTGACTAAGCCTGCTTCCTCAATGTGATGCCATCCTGATGTTCTGGATTTATACCATCCAGGGTTCTGTTGGCTGTGCTGGTTGTGAATTCTGTGAATTTAAACTCACAGTGCCTGGAGACATTACCCTGGAGAAGACTGTGCCGAATATTTTTCCTCTAGTCTAATTGGATGTGAGGACAATTGACTGAGACATCTGACACCCCATTGATTGCCAGGTTGATTTGGCTAATCTGGCTGACTAGGCAGAGGTCTCTTCCTCCCTCACTGCTCTATGTGCATCCCCCCTGAAGCTGCACCCTCAATGGAAGCAAATGACCATCCTAGATAGAAGTAGTGTAAGAAACTTAGGTCAAAGGTATATATATGATGGTTGCGCTCCCCAGTTAGAACCACCAAACAAATTCAAGCTCTAATCTGAATCACCAGGTATCAGAAACCAGCTGAGTAAAAACAAAAATCGGGCAACAAATAGCATTGTATAGAATAGGCATGAGAAAGGCTTCTGTATCTGGGATGAGAAGACCCGGATGATCACAAGATGACAGGAATGACAGCTGATAGCCATCTATCTTAAATGATTTAGCTGAGGAGGGGACTAGACTAGATAGCTTTTATAGTCATACTAATTTTTACAGACTGGAACTGGAAGGGAATCTTTTAGCTTGTAGGATTTGACCAGAGAACATAACATTTTTTGCTGTTCAGTGAACTCCTCAAGACCTTAACTTCTTTTGAAGATTTGGAGAGGGATTGAAGCTATAGTCATCTTCACGAAATATTAAATTTAAAGGTCAGGCTTTTTGCTTTGAACTTGGCAGCACAATGCTGTTTGGATATAATTTGCACCAAGTTCAATAGTTCTTACTCCTAGGTGTATATATATAGGATTGCGAAGCAATATACAAATTTTAGAGGACCTGAATGTAGTTTTCTACAGACTTGTTACTAGAAACATAATATTTGCTTACATTACTAGATGCCATATGCTGAACTGCCTCTTTTTGTAAGCATCGTTTTTGCTTTCCCAACCCAAAGCTTTGTTGACAGTTTATAGCACATATTTTAATCAATTTGCAATTATATAATAGTAACATGAATTGAATCGTACTATCTTTTTATAAGATACAGGAGGATAGAAATTAACAGTCACACTGTGCTGTCAAACATTAATTTTGGAAGGGAAGACTGTTTTGCTGCCTTGGAAATCAGTTTTTCTAGCAAACAATAAACCACTATGATTATTTGTATCTAATAATGAGGCTTTGGGACTTTTCTTTTTTAAAGATGTGACTCAGTAACATGTGTTGCTTTATCTAAGAAGAGAACCTTTTTTGTTTTGTTTTTTTGTTTTTGTTTTTCATTGCTTACATGTGATACCAGAAAAGGAAGAATGTGAAATGGAGGAAAGAAAATACAAATCTACAGATTATGGAGCATTTATTTAACAGATTTATTGCTTGTCCTGCAATGCATTTCTGAGTGGTATACATAATTAAAATACATTTTTACAAGAAGATATATACAATTAAATATAATAAAAGCACGTGAAATGTAATGTTATTAGTTAGAAACTTTGTTCTTCCAATGTACTTCAGAAGAGTTTCACAACTGAATTTAGAAATGATCTCAGTCACTGTCTATTAAGAAATTGCCAAGCAATAACTGTAGCAAAAATATTTCTGGAATTATGAACTGCTTTGAATGCCACAATTACCAAAAGACCTGAATGATAAGAATGTTTATATAATGTACATTTACCATAGAAAGAGAGGTATATATTGTCATGCTGTTATGGGCATAAAGTTTGGGTATCAATAGATTAATCAAGTACACCAAATTAAAGCATTTGCGACAGGACATGTTAGATGTTTTTATCATTCAAAATATAAAACAAAGGATTGATTTTCAGTGTGTTGGCTCAAAACTCATGGAGCTGAAGTTTCAATCTTTCAAGAGGGCAACAATCTAAGCAAGGCTGGCCTAGCACATTAGTGGTCTGTTTCGTGTAAAGGCTGTTTATCATTTGGCTTACTTCTCATTTAGGATCAAGATGATTGGGGGCTGTAAATTAAAGCAGTGTTTTATATGATGCAAAGCTAAATGGAATGGATTCTAATGCCATATAAATCACTATCTTTCTTACCATTCTATTTCTATCCCATTTGGGTTAGCACAAGAGAGGCACCCAAACTATGAAGTTTATTAGTAAATATGTCCAGTTCTCTTTAGAGGGCAGAGCATGTAATAATTGATAGTTGAAGCAGAACCGATGACAGGCATCATTTCCCAGAGGATCCCAGAGTGCCTATTAAACCAATCATCTATGTATGTGCTAGGGGCCTTGGATATCATACAGATAAGTGAGTAACAGGAAATGGCTGTTCTAGCTCCTCCTCCTTCTATAATAATAATAATAATAATAATAATAATAATAATAATAATAATAATAATAATAATAATAATAATAATAATAATAATAATAATTTAATTTTTATACCGCTGTTCTCCTGAAGGACTCAGGGTGGTATACAGGGCAATACAATAAAATACAATATATAAAAATTAAAAGAAATATTAAATACAGTAGCCCAATTAAATAAATTAATACAAAATGTTAAAATACCCCTAAACCCATCTAGTGAAGTTCTTCCGAAGTACTAATATTGTTTTATAAAACCCTAGTAAGGTCGCAACCAATTTTGGCCACCACACTACAGAAAAGATGTTAAGACTTTGAAAAAAGTTCAGAGAAGAGCAACTAAAATGATCAAAGGCCTGGAGACTAAAACATATGAAGAACAGCTGCAGGACTTAGGTTTGGCTAGTCTAAAGAAAAGAAGAAACAGGGGTGACATGATAGCAATATTCCAGTATTTGAGGGGCTGCCAAAAAGAAGAGGGGGTCACATTATTCTCCCAAGCACCAGAGGGCAGGACAAGAAACAATGGTTGGAAACTGACCAAAGAGAGAAGCAACCTGGAATTAAGCAGAAACTTCCTAACAGTGAGGACAATTAACCAGTGGAACAGCTTGCCTTCAGAAATCATGGGCACTCCATCACTGGAGGTTTTTAAGAAGAGACTGAACAATCACTTGTCTGAAGGTTCTCCTGCTTGAGTAGGGGGCTGGACTAAAAGACCTCCAGCTATATTCTGTTCTGTTCTGTTCTACGTGAAGTGTTTTGACAAAACACATGATAGCTGGCTTGAAGAAATCAGAAATATGCCAGAAGCAGAATTCAAAATCCTTAATGTTGCTTTAAAGGCAATTGTTAGAAATACAGCACAAAGTATGACACATTCCTAGAAGCTGAGAAGAAAAGAAGAAGGAAACTTGGTAAGTACATAAATAAAAAAATAGCAGAATAATTAGGGACAAGCAACATACGGCTTCAGATGATTGAGTTCTATAGAAGCCCCTCTGGACTTGAGAATATATATATAATATCACCAAATGTCCAGGATTCATTGACTTTCTTCATATTAAAAGCTATAAGTGTTGTTGCTGCTGTAATGTCAGCAGTTTCACAACGGTTAGGAAGAATAGTGAGAGGGATCTTGGAGTCCTAGTGGACAATCATCTAAACGTGAGCCAGCAATGTGCTGCAGTTGCCAAAAAAGCCAATGCAGTTCTAGGCTGCATTAACAGAAGGATAGAATCAAGATCACATGAAGTGCTGATACCACTTTATAATGCTTTGGTAAGGCCACACTTGGAATACTGCATACAGTTTTGGCCACCACAATGTAAAGAAGTTGTTGGGACTGTAGAAAGACTGCAGAGAAGATCATCAAAGATGATTATGGGATTGGAGGCTAAAACATATAAAGAACGGTTGCTGGAATTGGGATGTCTAGTTTAATGAAGAGAAGGACGAGGGGTGACATGATAGCAGTGTTCCAATATCTCAGGGGCTGCCACAAAGAAGAGGGAGTCAAGCTATTCTCCAAAGCAGGACAAGAAGCAGTGGATGGTAACTAACCAAACAGAGAAGCAACCGAGAACTAAGGAGAAATTTCCTCTTAGAACAATTAATCAGTGGAACGACTTGCCTCCAGAAATTATGAATGCTCCCACATTGGAAGTTTTTAAGAAGAGACTGGACAACCATTTTTCTGAAATGGTGTAGGGCTCCCAGCCTGAGCAGAGGGTTGGACTAGAAGACCTCCAAGGTCCCTTCCAACTCTGTTATTCTGCATTCTGAATAGCTCGAGCAGCATCTCCCCCTACAGTGGGGGGTAAAGACATCAGATCCCTATTTGTATTGCCTCCTGACAAGTGGCCATATGAAATGAGGGAGTGGCCACAAACATAGAAGGGGCTAGTTTCTTCTATCACAAGATACCAGGAGGCACAATCTCAGCTTTGGGTTGTTGCTAGCAATGCTTCTATAGATTTTCCTTTTTTTAAGCAAAGGGAAATTGAATTCATTTAATCATGATTCACCAAACAGAAATCTTTTCTTTTCACCAAAAACTTGAGGTTTTATGTTATCATACAAACGGTGGTTTATTAAAGAAGGGTCTATTCCTGAACACTGGTTTATGAAAAAAAAAATCATTTTGCTAGAAACATTCTTTTTCTAAGCTTGAATCGAGAAATAAATCCAAATAATGGGTGATAGCTAACTGGCAAAAAATAAGAGTCTTTTATTGTTAAATTCAAGAAATATATGCAAGTAGTTAACTGATCCTGAAGCACTGTTCATATCTCCCTCCAAACTTTTAATTAAGCATATGCAATTTACTTCAGCACAGAATTTGTTATATTCTCCGAGTTTCTTTTTGTATTTTTGTGCCAGTAATCCTTT
Organism: Vipera ursinii; assembly: GCF_947247035.1. Taxonomy (NCBI): domain Eukaryota; kingdom Metazoa; phylum Chordata; class Lepidosauria; order Squamata; family Viperidae; genus Vipera; species Vipera ursinii. The sequence continues at coordinate 45,429,738 of NC_139513.1, read as the reverse complement.
AACTTTCAATCAATCAATTAATCAGAATAGAGCTGGAAGAGACCCATTGCTCAAGTAGGAGACCCTATACCAGGATTGTCAAACTCGCAACATCACGTGACGTGTTGCGATGTATCACGACTTTTTCTCCATTGCCGGCAATGGGGTGGGCGCGGTTTCAGCATGATACATCTGGCCCGCGGACCGGCAGTTTGACACCCCTTGCCCTATACCATTTCAGACAGGTGACTGTTCAGTCTCTTCTTAAAAACCTCCAGTGATGAAGCATCCACAATGTCTGAAGGCAAGCTGTTCCATTGGTTTATTGTTCTCGCTGTTAGGAAGTTTCTCCTTAATTCCAGGTTGTCTTCTCTCTTTGATTAGTTTCCATCCATTGTTTCTTGTCTTGCCTTCTGGTGCTTTGGAAAATAAGTCGATCCCCTCCTCTCTGTGGCAACCTCTCAAATACTGTAATAGTGCTATCATGCCCCCCTATTTCTTCTTTTCTTTAGACTAGCCAAACCCAAATCCTGCAGCCATTCTTCATATGTTTTAGTCTCCAGGCCTTTAATCATCCTAGTTGCTCTTCTATGCACTTTTTCCAAAGTCTCAACATATTTTTTGTAATGTGGTGACCAAAACTGAATGCAGTATTCCAGGTGTGGTCTTACTAAGGCTTTACAAAGTGGTACTAATACTTCACATGATTTTGATTCTATGCCTCTGTTTATTACAATCAAAGATTGTGTTAGTTTTTTGGTTGCTGCCGCACACTGCTGCCTCATATTTAAGTGGTCATCCCCTATGACTCCAAGGTTCCTCTTACAGTTATTGTTTTTGAGCCAGGTTTTACCTAATCTACACTTGTATCTTTGGTTTTTCCAGCCTAAGTGTAAAACCTTGCTTTTCTGTACATTAAATTTCATTTGGGGGGGGGGGGGATAGGGCCCATTGTTCTGTCAAAATCTTTTTGGATCCTGAGCTTGTCTTCTGGGGTTTTGGCTACTCTTGCCAGCTTAGTGTCATCTGCAAATCTATTCCCTCATCTGAGTAATTTATAAAGATATGAAGAGTACTAGGCCTTGTGGTACCCCACTGCTTACTTCCATCCATGTAGATATAGTGCTGTTAAGGACTACTCATTGAATACAGTTTGTAAGCCAGCTATAAATCCATCTGGTGGTAATGCTGTCTATCCCACATTTTCCTAGCTGACCAAGAAGAACATTGTGGTCTACTTTGTCAAATGCATTACTAAAGTCTTACTATACTATGTCCACAGCATTTCACTGGTCTACTAATTTAGTCACTTTGACAAAGACTGAAATAAGATTGGTTTGACATGCTCTGTTTTTAACAAACCTGTGCTGGCTACTGGTTACAATTTTATTTGTTTCTAGATGTTCTCAGATCTGTTTTTTCATTGTTCTTGATCTTTTCCAATATCTTCCCAGGTATTGATGTTAGGCCAATTGGTCAGTAGTTTCCTCTGCTTTGTTTCCTTTTTTGAAGATGGGAGCCACATCAGCTCTTTTCCAATTCTCAGGTAATTCCCCGGTGTTCCAGGATTTTTGAAAGATATGGTACAATGGTTCTGAGATAGCATCTGCCAGCTCGTTCAGAACTCTGGGATGTAATCTATTAGGTCCAAGTGATTTATATTTGTCAAGATCATATAAGTGTTCTCTAACCATTTTATTGCTTATTTTAGTTTTTATTTCTAGTCTTCATTTTATGGTTAAGTTTTTGGTAGGTTGGGCTATAGGTTTTTTCTCTGTGTGTGAAGAGCCTTGGTGAAGCAGTGGGCTAATGCCTCCTTAAGTAACATCAGCTGCCTGCAATTAGTGCAGGTTCGCGTCCCACCAGGCTCAAGGTTGACTCAGCCTTCCATCCTTCCGAGGTAGGGAAAATGAGGACCCAGATTGTTGGGGGCAATTAAGCTGACTTTGTAATAATGCCGCTTGGGGTGTGTGTGAAAGCCCTAATAAGCAGGCATATACATAGAATGAAGGCTACTGCTAAGCTTGTAAGCCGCCCTGAGTCTTCGGAGAAGGGCGGGATATAAATGGAATTAAAATAAAAATAAAAATAAATAAGACTATTGCAAAGAATGAGTTAGGCAGTTCTGCTTTCTCTTTGCTGCTTGTTACTTCCTTGCCATCTTCTCTCTTTAGTGGACCTATTATTTCCTTGAATTTTTTTTCTTGTTATTTATATGTTGAAAGGAATGTGCAGTTGCGAATCTTACGTGCAGGAAAGTTTGTGACAACTGAATTCAAGTACTTCAGGATTTCCATAAATGTTATACTTTACAATTTATTGAATATTTGATGGAAATATGCTTCTGAGTGTATGCATGGGCCAAAGATAAATCTCACTGAGGTCAAGTTTTTTTTAAAAGATTTTAATCATAGTGGTTGGTTTACCCCATGACAGAAATAACAATTTCAAGGCCAAAAAAAATCTGGCTCAGTCTTGTAATACCTGGAAATAATAATATTCATGGTGTCCTGCTACAAGAAAACAGCTTTCAATGCTCACTCTCAACATGCTTAAGTATTCTTTGAATTGCTCAGTTCAGACAGTATAGAAATGAAAATACTGGAAACTTCTAAAATATGTTCTTTTTGTCAGCATCCTTTTTTTTTTTGACAGATGAACATGGTTCTTTAAAATATGTGGCGGAGAACGTACATGATGAATGTTGTCTGTAGCAATTTGAATTTCACAATCACATTATTACCCTCAGGCATGGTGGCCTAGTCATGAAGACGCTCGCTTCCTACTTGGAAGGGTGAAAGTTCAATCCTGGATAGCAGCAGACGTTTCTCTCCTGCGGTGCAAAGAAAAAAATATATATGCTGTGAACTCTACATAGGCATCAGGAAGGGCATCCGGCTGGTAAATGCTTAGCTTCATCTGGTCACCCAGAATTAAGGGACTACAGGGCATTAAAAGGGGAAATTATTTTTATCATTGCCCTCATTATCAAGAAGGGTTTCTTTATACTTTTCATTCCATTTATCAGTCCTGACTGAAATTGTTGTACTAGTGTACATGAATGATCAACCTTGAATATGATTGGAGATGCTGGCTTCTAGGATCTCCTTCACTTGGCAATCTCCAACCAAATAAATGCAGGTTTTCTTTGGATTGTCCTTTCGTTTTGGAAGTTTCAAATATGGCAATGCTGTTCTATCTGCTCTAAAGATCAGGATTAATTGCAGACATTCTAAATGCCAGGACAGCTCATGACTAATTGATTCTGGCCCCAGGTATTCTGCTTCACTTGGCAAGAAGTATATTCAACAGAGCAGTGAAGAGAAGGGATTCTCTGTTATAGCAGCTTACCCTGATATGACATTCTCTAGCATTTTGGACTACAGCTCCAATCAGATCCAAGCAGCATATCTAATGCTCAAGAAATTTTGTCCAAAACATCCAGAAAAGCTGGGAAAGATTTTACAAATAAGACCATGCCTATAGCATGGAAGACAAGCATAAGAACAGTAGGAAGATATACTGTAGAACAGCAGGAAGATATATTGTCAAGATACTCCAGTTGATGTATTGTATGCCCTCCTTCCCACATAGTAAAAAAGAAAACCCTAAAAGAGGGGTCTAAAAGAGAAATATCTTACAATTATATTGTGATTTTATTGTGTCAATATCTATATTTGTATAATAATCTATCCATCCATCTATTTTAATAAAATGACTTGGAAGAATTTAGATTTTGATTACAAAGGTGATAATGTGATGTCATTCAAAAAGATTAAAACTCAGATATTAATATTTTTATTTACATGTATTGATTTCTTATTATTTTAAAATAGATTACAGATTAGCAACTATTACTTAAATTTAGATCCAAACCTTGGAAAACACACTCTCTGTGGCTTTTGTCAAAGCAAAACAACAGAATATTTTTATTGCTGTCATACAAGATCAGTTACTACAAAAGCCGTGCAATGGTAATTGTGGGAATTCAGACAAACATAGGTTGAAAATTTATTTCATAAGATTAGCTACATTAAGAACATTTTTTTAACATTTCAAATAAAAATACACAGCAGGAAAGCCTCTTTCTTTCTTGAAATCTTTCAGATTATAGCATTATAGCATTTCTAGAAAGTTGTTGAGTCACATTCCTTTTATTCAATGGATAATGGAAATCAGCATGCACAAACATCCAAGTATGGCAATGGCAGGGCATCCCATTATGATGCTCTATAGTACCTTGATTAGTGGATTACAGGAGGGGTCCCCAACCTGTGGGCTGTGGCCCACTACCAGGCTGTGGCCTATTGGTCACCGGGCCACGTGAATGGCTGGCCAGTGTGCGCATGTGTGCACATGTGCACAGCCCCACTCGCACAAGCATAATCATGAGCATTGCAGGCGTTCGTGGCCCAACTCATGCAAGTGCTCACAGGCCCACTCGTGCGAGCCATGGGTGTTTGTGTGTGCACATGTATTCACTCCCTCACAAAACCATTACTTCTTTCTCTCTTCTTCCTGCTCCCGGCCACTAACCCTGAAAGGTTGGGGAACTCTGATTTAAAGGACCACCCTGTTTGTTACACTATTATTTGCAATTCTAGGTAGCAAATCATTTATACCTGAAGACGCATCATTATTTGTTGCAGAATTACCTCTTCTACCAGAGGTAGATTCAGACCTACAGCAGCTAATTGTTTATTTCAGCTTTTTGCTATCCAGAAAATTCCCCTCAGCCATTATTCATTTAACTATAGCCAAAACACGCCAACCACTGCTTTAATTTCCATCCTGCTGTTATTTGGGTTGTACCAGAACACATGAAATAAGTTGCATGTTTTAGGTGCAAACTACTAAAATTTTCAACTGGACCCATAGTTCTCTAATGCAAAGAAGCATCTACTATTCTGTAGAGATGAATCACCCCTTGATATATATCTCAGCTGAAGACATGAAGTAAACCAGGAGCCAACTAGGGTGCAGCTAGACATAAACTCATTGAATCCTGCTTTGTTGCCTGATGGAAGTGCCAAAGCATTTTTCTACTACAATGTTACACAGAAAAACACAGATTTGAAAACCTACTGCAGAGGTTATTCAGTTCAAACTCTGCTTCATGCAGGATCTGCTAAAGCATTATTTAAATATGGAGTCCCAATTATGTTTGAAGAACTTTAAGGAAGGTGAAGGTAATTAATTCCATTGGTAAATGGAACTGATTATTCAGAAATTCCTTCCACTATCTTACCTGATTCCATTTTTTTCTATTTTCAATCCACTCAAGCTCTGAGACAAGAGAAAATATGTCCACTCTATTCTCTGTATGACAACCCTTTGAATAAGCTAAGACTGCTATCACATTTCTTCAACATCCTGCTGGCTTCCCCACTGACTTTCTCAATGCAAGCTTCCTGCAAGCCAAGAAAATGGGGAAGTCTGCAGGACTTCTAGGGACAGAAAGGCAGGCTGGCAGGCAGGCGGGTGGGTGGGAAGGAAGGAAGGAAGGAAGGAAGGAAGGAAGGAAGGAAGGAAGGAAGGAAGGAAGGATGCTCCCTGCCAGCTTCTCACAAGGAAATTCAATGGAAAAGTTGGCAGGAATTTGGAAATCACTCCCACTCTCACTACTTTTTGGCTGCCTGTGGTCATTCCATTTCTTTCTCTTTTTTTAAGTAAAGGAATATCTCTGAAATGATGACCCAATATGGCATGGGATGTCTAGTAATCAGTAATTATTTCAGCAGAGACCACTTCATTCATATATTTTTTTAACAATACCAAAGATCAGATGAGGCACAGTCTATCTTACTGATGTTTTTATCATGATAGAATATATCCTGTTAAGAATACATCCATTGTTGAAATTTGTCTGCCGGAAGCACGGAGGAGGTTTGTGTTTATTTAGCCTGATCCTCTACCACAGAACCTCCTCCAGATTTCCATTGCCGTTGGTGTCATAGCAGATGTCCCTCTGCTGACTCAGTGGAGGCCATCATTCAGTTCTTAACTTTTCCATTCAGGCAAAACAGACGTCCCCGAAATCCATTTAATTGCTGCTCTGACATCTTTCTTATTGGATTCCTTGCAAAATAAATATGGCTTTATACTAGCTTTAACTTTCTGAAAAGCCCAGAGCATTGCATTTAGAAGAAGGTGCTAACAATGCACAGATGGATCTCCTCTCGGTTCTAGTTCTGCAAAAAAAAAAAGATAGGATTGTCAAACCAGATTAAACATATCGTACTTATTTTTTTTATTTTATCAAATTTATATAGTCACTCGTCTCACACATGTGGCCAATGCACAAGATTCAAACAGAAGTATTAAAAAATGAAAAACAATAAATACAAATGAAACCACGGGAAAATGCACTCAAATTCCTTCATACAGCATACCCATGGGATCCCCAAGCTGCCGATAGAACCATGCTTTACAAGCTTTCTGGAAATTGTATAGGATCGAAGCTAATCTCAGCTTGAGGCAGTGGTGGGATTCAACCAGTTCACACCACTTTGGCAGAACCGGTAGCTGCCCAAGCCCAGAATGGACTTCCGGAAGCAGCATCCACACAGAGAACCGGTTGTTCACATATTTGAATCCCACCACTGGCTTGAGGGGAATGTTTTTCTGAGAGGTGGGTGCCACAGCAAAGGAGGCCACCGTCCTGGGTCCCATCAGATGGAATTTCTTAGCAGACAGGGCCTGTAGCATGCCCCTCCTGCTAGATCTGATGGGACAAGTAAATGTAACGGGAAAGAGGCAGTTTCTCAAATAACCTGACCCCATGCCATGGACAGCTTTGAATTGAACCTGGAATCAGGCTGGCAACCAATGAATTTGTGGGGCAGAGATATAAAGTGGTCTGTTCTAGGCACATGTATAGCTGCCTGCACTATGCATTCCGCACCAATTGACGCTACCAGATGCTCTTCAAGGGCAACTTCATGCAAAAACGCAAGTTTTCACAATGTCCTATTCTTACTAAGTTCGGGGAAAAAGTAATGGACTATATGAATGTGACAATGCAACAAAAGCTAAAATTTTCAAAGGATAATATTCTCTTGAATTGCATACCTAGGACATGGAATTTAACAACTGGACAGTGTAAATGGATTTTCCATGTCCTTACTCTAGCTAAAAGACTGATACTGCAACATTGGAAAGATAAATATATAGTCCCTTTTACTCAATGGATTTAAGACTTTATTACACTTGCTAATTGAGCTGTTTGCTTACAGACATAGACTTTATATCAATAGATATAATGAAATATGGGACTTATTTATTCAAACTACAATAGGTTAAAAAGCATGATAGTCATATAAGTGTATTAGAAATAAATTTATATATAAATGTATATTTCATAATGCATATATGGCTTGTAATATCTAATTGCCTGCATTATATAATTATATATATATAACTGTAACTGTTTACTGTAATGACATAATATACATTTTTTTCCTGTTGTATCTTTTAAACTTACTTTCAAGCATTTGTTATATATTTTGGATAATATATCTATCTGTATAGCAGTCCATTCTGGAGGTGACCAGGGCATAAGTAGGTCCTCTCAATCCAGGAATTATTATTATTATTTATTGAACTTATATACCGCCCTTCTCCTGTAGGACCCAGGGCGGTTCACAAGGCAATTAAAACAACATTACAATACAAAAAGTTAATAACAATTAAAATAGATTAAATTATCCTTGATTAAAAATCTAAAACCCCTATAACTCTAATTAAAAAACCCAATTACAATAAGTTAAAAATTAAAAATTCTCAGTCCTGGCCGGAAAGCTCAAAGAGCCAGGTCCCGGCGGAACGAACAAAAATCAGGGGCAGTCCTGAGCTCTACGGGTAACTGGTTCCAAAGAGCATAACTGGTACACAACATGGAAGTATGCAACTGTTACCTGCTCTTCAAGAGGAGCTGTGAGCCCAAAAGGATGCCAGATTGCTTACAAGGCTCCTTTAAAGCAGTACAACAACAGCTAGCACCAAAAATGGTAAATCCCTGCATCTGGAAAGTCCCCAGAGCCAAAAACCATTCAGTCTTCACAAGGTTAAGCTGAAACCTATTATTCCTCCAGGCACCCAGAGACAACATCAACAGCATCACTTATTTTGCTATAGTCAGAGATGCACAACTGAGTGCCATCAGTGTACCCATGACACCTTATGCCTTGGTGACAGATCCTCTCACCTAATGGCTTCATGTGTATATTAAACAAGAGTAGATAGAGAGCTGAGCCCTGCCTGCAGAACCCCAACTCTCACTGCTGATCCACACTGACTGGAATCAACCTCATAGGAAGGAAGAGACCCAGTACTATACAGTGCTTCCCACCTTTAACCCATGGAACTGATACAGAAGGATACTGAGGTCAATGGTATCAAAGGCCATGGAAGTCTGGTTAGAGCCAGGATAGATCCATTATTCACAGGTCATTCAGAAGCAGGGCCAATGCTGTTTCAGTCACATAGGCAGACTAAAAACATAACTGGAAGGAATCCAGATCATCCATTAGGATAACATGATTAAAAAACATGATTAAATTCAACATATAGTATTTTTAACGCTCAGCTATGGACCTGCACTTACAGCCATTTGCAGTGCCCCGTGTTAACTGTGATGCATGGTGGTTTTGTCAGAAACTGGCCCTTACTTCCATTTTTTCTGAAAAACCTAGCCCATAGTCAACCCGGCTTCGCCTAACGACTGCCATGAAAAAGATTGTAAAATCAAATCTGGTCCTCTTATAATCTGTTTTATAACCATCACAGCTTACAACCATAACTGCCAGGCTCAATTACAGTCATAACTGGAGGATTACTATACTATCTCAAACCCAAGACATATGATCACACAATTACTTTTTCAATAAATCTGCAACATCAATGTTTCTCTTTCCTTCTCTAAATGAAGTAAATTATTATAGTTTACACAGAAGTAAATAACTTTTCTGGACTCATGGATGATTTGGAATATTGATAGCATGTTGTAGGAGAACTCAGAAATGGCTCCTATGGTGGGCATGGCCAATCATGAAAATCCATTGACCAGATGTTTACTGAGGCCGTATCTGTCACCCTTTATTGCCCTGTCATGCCTTTGGGCATCCAGCTTATCTTTGATTTTGTTCCAAAAACTTGACCCCTTTGTAAATAAAGCATTGGGCTGTAGCCTCAATATTTTCTCAATGTATTGGTGATTCCCACGGGATTTCTATAGGAAAGAAGTAAAAATATTAAAAAGTGGTCTTTTTTCTTTGCAAATCATCAGTTTAATTATTGAAGAGTCGAGTAACTAGAAACCCTTGCAGGAGCCCAGAGAGGCACCTGTGGTCAAATAGTTGCTCAGGGACATCACACCGCCCAGCGGTTGTTGTTTTTTTAAAAAAATTTTTTTGCAATCTATTAAAACAGATTATGTTAAGGAAATATGACAGAAGTGGGATCATAGAACCACAAGGCCCCCTTTACTTATTAATTAAACTCCCCAACTGAATTTGCAGCAATCACAACGTAATTTTGAGAAAGCTGTAATTGTAAGAATTACAGCAATTGTGTGAACTTACCCTTTTGAGAAAAACAAACATGGACAAACATGAACCTCAGGAGAACATTTTCATGCAGAAATGTTGGCAGTTTCACTGATGAGTTTGACAACTGCTAATTAAAGTAGAGAGTCTTGAAATAACCCGAATATTTAGCTGAATTTACCATATAACAGACTGTTTTATATTCAGGGAAAGAAATCAGAGTGTGAATGCAACTACAGGTAATCCTTGTCTTACAATCACAATGGAGCCCAAATTTCTGTTGTTAAGCAAGGCAGTTGTTAAATGAGTTTTGCCCAGTGGTGGGATTCAAATATGTGAACAACTGGTTCTCTGTGTGAATGCCGCTTCCGGAAGACCCTTCTGGGTTGGGCAACAAAAAATTAGCTACCGGTTCTGCCAAAGTGGTATGAACTGGTTGAATCACACCACTGGTTTTGCCCAATTTTATGACTTTTTGCCACAGTTGTTAAGCAATTATTAAGTGAATTGTGCAATAGTTAAGTGAATCTGGCTTCTTTCATTGACTTTGCTTGTCGGAAGCTAGCTGGGAAGGTTACAAGTAGTGATAAATTCATGCCAGTTGCCAGGTGCCCGAATTTTGATCACATGACCATGGGATGCTCCAATGGTTGTAAGATATAAAATGGTCATAAGCAGTGCTTTTTTTGTAAAAGAAAAAGGTGCCAGAACTCACACATGTCATATAACCCGCCTTGCCTACCCTACAAGGTTCCATCCAAAAAAGGTGCTGGAACTCCGTTCTGAGCGTTCTATGAGAAAAAAAGCCCTGGTCATAAGTCATTTTTTTCAGTGCTGTTGTAACTTTGAATGGTCACTAAATGAATGGTTGTAAGTCCAAGACTACCTGTATCATTGTTCTTGATTGTTGGAGCTAACATTGGGTAGGACTAAAAGAGATGGAAACCGAAACATCTGGAGGACCATCATTCTTTACATCATCTCATAGCTTTCATTCCAGATGTGTTTGTTTGGGTTTGTCCCAAATTTATTTCTTTTTCATTTTTTATTATAAGATGCAAAGAGAGACAAGAAAAAGTCCTGAAAATATACACCTATAATGTACTAAATGCAAGTATTTAAAATAGAATAGAACTGGAAGGGATCTTGAAGGTCTTCTAGTCCAGCCCCCTGTTCTAGCAGGAGAATCTATACCATCGCAGACAAGTGATTGTCTAGTCTCTTCTTAAAAACCTCCACTGATGGAGCGCCCACGATTTCCAGCCATTGTTTCTCATCCTTCCCTCTGGTGCTTTGGTGAATAACATGATCCCCTCTTCTTTGTGGCAGCCCCTCACGTACTGGAATACTGCCATCATGTCTCCCCTATTTCTTCTTTTCTTTAGACTAGCCAAACCCAAGTCCCATAGCCATTTTCATATGTTTTAGTCTCCAGGCCTTTGATCATCTTAGTTGCTCTTCTCTGAATTTTTTTCCAAACTCTCAACATCTCTTTTGTGATATGGTGACCAAAATTGGCTGCAGTATTACAGGTGTGGTCTTACTAGGGTTTTATAAAGTGGCACGAATAGAATAGAGTAGAGTAGAGTAGAGTAGAGTAGAGCAGAGCAGAGCAGAGCAGAGCAGAGCAGAGCAGAGCAGAGCAGAACAGAACAGAACAGAACAGAACAGAACAGAACAGAACAGAACAGAACAGAATAGAATAGAATAGAATAGAATAGAATAGAATAGAATAGAATAGAATAGAATAGAGCTGGAAGGGACCTTGAGGTCTTCTTGTCAAGACCACTGCTCAAGTAGGAGAACCTACCATCCAGTCTCTTCTTGAAAATCTCCAGTGATGGAACTCCCACCATTTCTAGGAGTAAGCTCTTCCACTGTTTGATTGTCCTCACTGTCAGGAAGTTTCTCCTTAATTCCAGGTTGCTTCTCTCTTTGATCAGTTTCCAACCATTGTTTCTCGTCCTTCCCTCTGGTGCTTTGTTGAACAACCTGCCCCCCTCTGCCTTGTGGCAGCCTCTCATATACGGGAACACTGCTATCATGTCTCCCCTATTTCTTTGTAGGTGTTCTTCGTATGTTTTAGTCTTCAGGGCTTTGATCATCTTGGTAGCTCTTCTCTGATATTTTCCCCCAAAACTCTCAACATCTTTTTTGTGATATGGTGATCAAAATTGGCTGCAGTATTCCAGGTGTGGCCTTACTAGGGTTTTATAAAGTGGTAATACTTCATGTGATCATGATTCTACGCCTCTGTTTATACAACCCAGGATTATATTAGCTTTTTTGGTTGCTGCTGCACACTGCTGGCTCATAGTCAAGTGATAGTCCACTAGGACTCCAAGGTCCCTCTCACAATTACTGTTTGTAAGCCAGGTCTCGCCCAATCTATACTTGTACCTTTGGTTTTCCCTGCCTAAATGTAAGACTTTGCTTTTCTCCACATTGAAACTCATTTTGTTGGACAGGGCCCGTTGTTCAAGTTTGTCAAGATGATTTTTGTTCCTGAGTTTGTCTTCTGGGGTGTTGACTACTCCTATCAGTTTGGTGTCATCTGTAAATTTGATGAGTTCCCCTTAAATTCCCTTATCTAAGTCATATAGGAAGATATGGAAGAGTACTAGGCCTAAGATGGAACCTTGTGGTACCCCACTGCTTACTTATCTCTAGGTGGATGTAGTGCCATTGAGGACTACTCATTGGGTATAGTTTACCAGCCTGCTACAGATCCAGCTGGTGGTGATGTTGTCTATTCCACCATTTTCTAGCTTACCAAGGAGTAGGTTGTGGTCTACCTTATCAAATGCATTACTGAAGTCTAAGTATACTACATGTACAGTATTTCGCTGGTCTATTAGTTTAGTCACTTTGTCAAAGAATGAAATAAGATTGGTTTGGCATGCTCCGTTTTTAACAAACCCATGCTGGCTACTTTGCTTGCTTCTAAGTTGTTCGCAGATCTGTTTTTTGATTAACTTTTCCATGATCTTTCCAGGTGTTAGACTGATTGGTCTGTAATTTCCCAGCTCTGTTTTTTTCCCTTTCCTTTCTTCAGCCCTTTTCCAATCTCAGGTACTACCCCGGTGCTCCAGGATTTTTGAAAGATATGATGCAATGGTCCTGAGATAACATCTGCCAGCTCCTTCAGAACTCTGGGATGTGATCTGTCGGGTCCTGATGATTTATATTCGTCAAGGTTGGGTAGGTGTTATTTTTTTTTAATTTTAATTCCATTTATATCCCGCCCTTCTCCGAAGACTCAGGCCGGCTTACCATTTTCTTGCTTATTTTAATTTTTGCTTCTAGTTTGTCTTTTGCAGTGGTTTTTCTGGTATGGTGGGCTATTGTTTCTTTTTGTATGAAGACTGATGCATGAGTTAAGCAGTTCTGCTTTCTCCTTGTTGCCTGTTATTTCCTTGCTATCTTCTTTCTTTAGTGGGCCTACAGTTTCCTTGACTTTTTTTTCTTGTTGTTAATATGTTGGAAGAAACTTTTTCTATTATCTTTGATTTCTGTTGCAAGTCTTTGTTCGTTCTGAGCCTTTGCTTTCCTGACTTCATCTTTGCATGTTCTGGCTGTCTGCTGATAATCAGCTTTAGTTATGTGCCCTGCTTTCCATTTTTTGTATTTGTCCATTTTGTCTTTCAGTTTGTCAGAGAGATTTGAGTGCATGCTATACAATTACATCATTAATATTTCACAGTTGACAATAGGAAAACTGGGACATAAACATAGAAGTAAATATACAACCTCATATTTCCACAAATAGTTCTCCAAACAGAATTCTCATTGGTAAAATCCTTGCCTAAATATAAAGAAGCAGTTCTTCAAATCACTGAACAACTGATAGACAATAATCCTTTCTGCCTTGAAATACCAATTTGATTACAGTGCAATACTTATTTCTGTAACTGTCCTTTTGGTTTTCACCTTATTTCCATGTATTTTAAAGGAACAAAAAGATCTATAAAAATCAAGAAATCTTCCTGAATAAAGTGAATATACAAAACAAATGTTTATTTGGGAAGCACTGTAGCAATAGCCACACTTTTTACATTTAAGTATCATATCACCAACAATTGGCTGAACTCATCAACCTCTTCCTAAAATAGTACACAGGGTTCCAATAAATGCAGAATATTTTTTACTAAACATATTTTTCCATTTATACTAATGTAGCATATAGATGCCAAATTGTTTTCCAGAGGCACTCATGTATGAAGTATTGCAATGCCTTAATTCATATTTTTCTGTGTCCTTTGTCACCAAATTTGTATTCTATAATAATAAATTTATTTATTTATTTATTTATAATGAGACTTGTATGCCGCCCTATCTCCCGAAGGACTCAGGGCGGCTAACAACAATAAAATACAAATAAATACCAATATTAAAAAAGAATTAAATTGTGTCAAAGTCCCACTAAAACAAATAAAACATTTAAAATCATAATTAAAAACCCTATTATCATCAGTCCAGGTCGGCCTGTTGGAAAAGATATATCTTAAGGTCATGGTGAAAGGACCGAAGGTCTGGGGCCATCCGGAGCTCCTGGGGGAGTTGATTCCACCAAGCAGGTGCCCCAACAGAGAAGGCCCTCCCCCTGGGGGTCGCCAGCCGACATTGTCTGGCCAACAGCACCCTGAGGAGGCTCTCTCTGTGTGAGCGCACAGGGCGATGGGAAAACGTTCCTGGCAGCAGACGGTCCTGCAAATATCCTGGGCCTAAGCCATGTAGAACTTTATAGGTAAGAACCAGCACCTTGAATCTCACCCGGAGGGCAACCAGTAGCCAATGCAGCTCACGCAGGAGGGGTGTAATATGGGAGTATCGGGATGCTCCCATCACAACCCATGAGGCCGCATTCTGCACCAGCTGAAGCCTCCGGGTGGTCTTCAAGGGCAGCCCCATGTAGAGAGCATTTCAGTAATCTACCAGGGAGGTGACGAGTGCATGAGTGACCGTATGTAAAGCATCTTGGTCCAGATAGGGTCGTAACTGACGCACCAGGCGAACCTGTGCAAATGCCCCCCTGGCCACGACTCCAACATGATCTTCTAAACTGAGTCGGGCATCCAGGAGGATGCCTAAGTTGCACGCCCTATCAACGGGAGGCAACACCTCTCCCCCCATAACCAAAGATGGAAGATCTTGGACTACACGAGATGCCAATATGTAAAGCCACTCAATCTTGGCCGGGTTGAGCTGGAGCCTGTTCTTCCCCATCCAGATTTGTACCGCTTCCAGGCACCGGGACATCACGTCGAGGGCATCACTGGGTTGGTTCGGGGTGGAGATGAAAAGCTGGGTATCATCCGCATACTGATGATACCTCACCCCGAAACCACGGATGATCTCGCCCAGTGGCTTCATATAGATGTTGAACAGGAGGGGAGAGAGGACCGACCCCTGAGGCACCCCACAATCAAGGGGCCTTGGGGTTGACCTCTGTCCTCCTGCCAACACCATCTGTGAACGGCCCGAGAGGTAGGAGGAGAACCACCGTAAAACAGTGCCTCCCACTCCCAACATTATCTTAGGTTACCTTTTTAAAGTTAAAATAGCTACACAATAGCTACACAAAGCTCTGAAGCATGAACTACCAGCCCATACCTGAAGCATGTTGAACTTTCCATTCCATACCGGAATGGAAAAAACTATGTTAACAGAAGATTAATAGAAGTCATCAACTTGCCAAAATCAACAGGTTAAAAAGGTAAATAGTGGGAGGAAATGTTTTTTAAAGGGCCTGGGAAGTGAAAAATAACAAAAGCTTCACTTTAGGCAGAACAGTATAAAAACAGCCCCAGGTGAATTTCTGCAATGCAGAGTGCAGTATGGTCAAAATGGCAGAGATGATGGGGACTTAGATAAGGGGGGATGCTGGAGGTGGTCTTTTGCCTTACCAGGGCTCAGAGGGACCAAGCCCAGAATAGCTTTCGCTTGGGGTCTGTATTCACTTGACAACCCGCCATTTTCAGTTAACAACAGCAATGACTGAGATTGCCATTGCTAAGCAATATATCATTGAACTTTACAACTGCATCACTGAGTGATGGGAATTCCATGTCAAGGATTCCCTGTAAGCTATTTCTAAATTTCTTTTTTTTTATAATTAAAGATATCCGGGCCCTGGGCTAAATAGCTCTCCCCAACTTGTGTTCCTCTTTTTTTTTTTAATTGAAAAGTTTTAAAATACAGTTTTCCTTTAAAAAGCCCCCCTTCCCCCTCCCTCCTCCCCCCCTACCTCCCCCCTACCTCCCCCCTCCCCCCCTCCCTCCTCCCCCCCTACCTCCCCCCCTCCCCCCTCCCCCCCGACTTCCCAGAGCTAAATACAAGGTAAAAGGTAAAGGTAAAGGTTCCCCCGCACATGTGTGCTAGTCGTTTCCGACTCTAGGGGCCGGTGCTCATCTCCGTTTATATATATAAAAAAGCAATCATAAACAACCATATACTAACAACTATAAATTCTAAAATCCATCACTCTCTAGCTTATATAGGATAAAACAAACCTTAGCAATATCAAATATATATAAAAAACTAAAATAGAAAAAGAAAAAAAACCGAAAGAAGACTTATTCGAATGCTACATAAAACTTCTTAACCCTATACTTGTTCTGGATAAACTCAATCCATTTTCTCCATTCCATAATATAACGTTCTTGCGAATGATCTTTCAAATAGGCCGAAATCTTCGCCATCTCTGCCAGGTCGGAAACCTTTAAAGTCCACTCTTCTATGGTCGGCAGTTCCTCTTTCTTCCAATATTGACCTATCAAAAGTCTTGCTGCCGTAACTAAATTCAACATCAACTTGGAGTCCACAACTGTAGCGTCAACCATTATTCCCAACAAAAAAAATTGCGGACAAAACTTTATCCTCCGCTTAAAAATCTTCTGCATATTCCACCAGACTTTTATCCAAAAAACCTTAACCTTCTTACATGTCCACCATATGTGAAAATATGTTGCATCTTCATCACCACACCTCCAACATTTAGGCTGGTAATTCGGATACATACTTGCAAGCTTTTTAGGATCTAAATGCCATCTATAAAACATTTTGTAAAAGTTCTCTCTTAGATTTTGAGCTCGAGTAAATTTTACATTCCTCACCCAAATCTTTTCCCACATTTCCATTGTAATAACTTCCTGAATGTTTTGGGCCCATTTTATCATACAATCCTTAACAAGCTCTGTTTCTGAGTCAATCTCTATCAGTGCAAGATATATCCGTTTGATATGTGCTGGTCCCTGATTTCTAATTTGCTTTATCAAATTTTCATCAGTCATTACAAATCCATTTTTCTGGTCTTCTTTCCACCTGGCCCGTAACTGAATATATTGAAACCAAGTTTGAACAACCTTCTCTTCTCGCAAGAGGCTATATGATTTCAAACACCAAACATTCCTTTCCAAGCTTAAAATTTCCTTGTACGTAGTCACATCATGTTTGAAACCAGCATGTATATTTTCTATTGCGTGTTTTGGAATTGCCCACAATGGTGTTCCTCTTTTTATATTGAATGAAGAATATACAGTTTCCTGCCCAAGCAAGGGCTTGGACTAGATGACCTCCAAGGTCCCTTCCATCATCATCGTCATCATTATCATCAGTATTGACAACCAATAAGTCAACAGCTGAACAGGTTAGGGAAGATGAGATTCATATTCCAACATATTCAGAGAATAGAAGATTGGGAGAAACATACGTAGAATAATGCTTAAAAGGGAAAAAGTTTAGTTATCAAATCTGAAGATGCTGACTAGAAAGCCTAAGCCTTCAAATTTATAATACTCTCCTTGAATATTCATTTAGTATTAGTAATCCTGCCTACTGGTCTATACCAAATAGTTCATAATTTAAAATGAAATACAATATACATATTATCGGAATCAGTTTGATATGGTGGTTAAAGGAACTGGACTAGAAATTAGAAGCCCATAACCTGTAATTCTGCTTTAGGCATGAAATTCAGCTTGGTGACTTGGGCCAGTCATCCTCTTTTAACCCCAGGAAAAGACAATGGCAACACAAAAGTGTCTCTCTTTGTGTGCAGATACAAAATACACATTAGAACTAACATCAGAACTGCCTATCTTCTTTAAAAACCAGATTGATAGTAGAGCCCATCATGTCATCATAATCATCGTAAGAGAATCAGTTTAGTCTAGTGATTAAAGCACAAGACTAGAAACCGGAAAACCATGAATTCTAATATTGCCTTATCCATGAAAGTGATTTTGAGTCAATCACTCTCTCTCAGTCCAATTCAGCCCATAGGTTTGTTGTGAGGAAAATAGAAAGAAGAAGTATCAGATATGTTTACCACTTTGAGTTTTTTATAAAAATAATAAAGGCAAGCAAAATAAAATAAAATAAAATGTTCAAAGCCAAGACAGTTGGAGGACTTACAGTAGATGGTGAGGTAATGATGACCATGGTTTTGTGCTCAGCCACACAAAAATGTAAGTCACTATTCCTTTTGTTCTAATCCCCACAATAAGGCAAATATTGACCACTGATGCTAGCAATCAGAGTGTAATCACTGAATCATGTCCTTAGCCTAAAGCATTGCCAGACAACTGTTTTACTATGGATGCTGAAAATACATTTCCCTTTCTTTTCAGTCAGGTATAACTGATTGGATTGAAATTATTTGTACTGTCTGTAAAGTGTGGGTGGGAGCAAGAGATGATGTTCTGACTCCTACCGGTAGTAACTTGCCAAGAGCCCATCTCTTTTTTTGAATGCCATTTGCTTTGTAGAGCTGGATTCTCAGAAGAGGAGAATTTAAGGGGAGGATGTGACTCAGCAGTAGAGAAAGTCTATGCAAAAAAATGTAATGAAGTACTAAGTCATTTGCCTTGTGCAAACAGCAGACTGATTTATGCCTTATATGCAGACTTTTCTTTATCAGGTAAGAAAAAATGAAGTTCAATCAACTGATTGTATTCCAGTAGGAGACTATAATAATTTTGTCATGTTTACTTATTGCTAATTCTATATCTTCCCACCCTTTCTACAAGGACTCTGAACTTCATAATGTGATGAGACAGACTAGGCTAGAAAACGACAATTTACCATCCACCGAATAAGCCTTCATTACATTTAAGAAAATAAGGAATTGAGACCTGCACTCCAGTTTGACTAAAGAATTCTCTATCCAACTACAGTAAAAAAAAATCAGGACACGGATGTTTAGTTTCTGAAAGATTTAGCACAACTATGTGTACTGCATGAGAGATTAAGCCTGTCTCCTTCCATTAATGAACACACACATGGTTGCATCTTGACAGGATTGGAGGCAAAACAGAGCTACAGAGAAACAAGAATCAAATTAGGACACTTGAGTCAGTCAAAAGTGTCACAAAATTAGGGGGGGAAACATGAAACAAGGAAGGGAAAACATGCAAAGCGTGGCTGCTAGATTTCTCACCAATATCTTTACCACCAGGGACCAAAGGCAGCTTCTCAATTTTCTACTGTGTAATAAAGTAATAGGATGAGTGTGTCTGTATGTGTATATAACATGTGTTCCTTTCCAAGCTTTATCATAAATAAGATGACCAGTATGGCTGCATATATTTTGTGTATGTGTTTCGGTTTTGCTTTAGAGCTGCATCTGTATGGCTTTGCATAAATGCCCAACCTAGAAACCATGAAGTTGTTGGTATATACCCTGCTTTCAGCCATGTGACCAGGAGGGGAAAAGGAGCAGGGCTTAGAATGGAGAGTTACCAACATTCGGAGGTCCTGACCATAAGGATATGTTGACAGATTTTTTTTTCTAGACCAGGGGTGTCAAACTAGCGTCACTTAATGTGTTGCGAGATATCGTGATTTTTTCCCCGTTGCCGGCAATGGGCTGGGTGCGGTTTTGGCATGACGCATCTGGCCTGTGGGTTGGCAGTTTGACACACCTGTTCTAGAAGGTTTTTCTCTGCAGCTCCCAGCCAAATCCAGTGATTTTCATATTCAATTTTCCTTTTGTGGTCACGTTCTGTTCCAGTTTTGGAGAATTGTGTTACTGATGGACAGACACAAAGATGGAACTAGTTCCTGTCAGCCCTCCCAGGTAAACCAGACAGGAAATCAGACTAGATGAAGTAATTCTACTGTATTGTAAGGCAGTGGTGGGATTCAACTATGTGAATAACCAGTTCTTTGTGTGGATACCGCTTCCGGAAGTCCATTCTGGGCCTGGGTGACAAAAAATTAGCTACTGCTTCTGCCGAAGTGATGCGAACCGGCTGAATCCCACCAGTGTTGTAAGGTTACATTAGCAGAACTTTGCAAGTCAAAGGTACACCTTTCCCTCCACCACCTTTAACTGCTTGATATCATTTAGAGACGGTCCTTCCTCACTTTCTTTCTCTGACAGCTAAGCTCCTGGGGGTTCCTGCTTCTCTTGGCTGATTGCTTTCTAAGTTTCTTCCCATCCTTCCTCCATTTATTCCATTACAGTTTCAATCTCCTTTATATAATTTCTTTCCAGCATTCAGTTGGGTTGGAAAGATACCTCAGCTTATCTGCACGTCGCACTAGATCAGATAGGGTGGGCACTCTTCAAGACTCTTCCCTGAAATATTGCCATCTGGCAGGATCTAGGAAGTGTGCTTTTCCATGGCTATTCCCACCTTATAGAATTGTAGATCTGGCAGGCCCCCACTCTTTTAACCTTCTAGAAGGCTATCAGGACCTGCTGGTTTACCCAGGCACTGGGCGAGAGTGGTGGGAGGCTGTGGATGATTGTTAAGTCAGACAAATAGAATAGAATAACAGAGTTAGAAGGGACCTTGGAGGTCTTCTAGTCCAACCCCCTGCTTAGGCAGGAAACCCTATACCATTTCAGAGTCATCCTGGGAGGATGATGGAGGTACCAGTTTTTTAACCTCTGTTTTATGGAGGGGGGGTTGTAGTTTATTATTTTGAGCTACCCCAGCATTGTGCTCTAAGATGGGCAGCCACACAAATATTTTTAATGAATAAAATAAAAGCAAAGAAAGATGCCGAGCCCACAGAACACAAAATAGTTCAGGTAACGAGTTACTAAATTGTTTCAGTGTGAATTGTTCCCTAGTTGTACTAATTTCTCTTTTATACCTAATTTGCATTTAGAAAAATTACAAATAGAAGGGCTACAAATTAAGGGCAATATGGTCTGAGCTCCTGTAAAATACTAGGAAAGTCATAGGAGGTTTGCAGAACAGAAACCACATGTAGGTGCATCAAATTACTTTTTGATTTGTAACACTAAGAGCCTTCCATCTAGAAGCCTCAAAATAGATTTTTTTTGTAAGACGTGGATGATCTGAGATTAGCATTCCTTTTAGCCCATCTAATCCAAGTGTCTGTATTTTTGCTAAAGATGTTTTCTTTTATCAAAAATTGAAAAAAGCCAACTTGAAACATATTGATTTGGGTGGATAGAGAATAAAATATGCTTTAGTTATTTGGATTCAAATGTTCCTATTTACAAGGATTTTGTAAATAAGATTAAGATATTATTTATAATTACATTCACATTCTGTCTTTCTGCTCGCTCATGATTTCTAATAAGATTAAACAAAACATAAAGCCCAATAGCAAATTCATAATTACAATCCATACCATAAATGCCAATTAATAGTCAAAACCCTGGTGCAAGGGATGCCTTTTTGTTTTTTTGCTAAAGCACCTCTCTGGGAAAATCATTCCATAGCCTGGGAACTATAAAGAAGAAGAAGCATCTGCCAAGTGTCTGGCAGCAGAAGCATCCTCCTGTTGTCTAAGTAACTTGGCGGGTTCACAGCAGGAGAGGCATTCCTCAGATTGTTCTTAAGCCATTTAGGATTCAAAAGGTCAACACACAACGCTTTAAAATATTCCTGGTAAGCAATGGGCAGCTAATGCAGTTCTTTCAATAGAGGCATCTCGTGATCCCCATACCTTAAGGATTAGCAGCCTTGCAACAAATTTACGAATCCTTTTTTAGGGAGGCAAGGGGGCCATCCTGTTGCAATTGTCAAGAAGAGAGATAGCCAAGACGTGGAAAGTGTCACTAAGTCTAATCAGCTCAGCAAAGGTTACAGTTGGCTCCTAGGCCATACATGTAGTCATGTGCTTCTCACCACAACCACCAGCTGTAAATTCAGAGAGAAGTGGAAATAAAAAACTTTCCCAAACTGCAAAGTTGAATGTATGTAGCCCTAGTCAAAAAAGACTTCACCTGAATCTCTTGATTCAGTTATCTCCTTTCCAACAGCTCCTGCATTTTCTCTGGATCTAATTTTATCATCTTCTTCATCCAGCCCATTATTAAGAACAGGCAATATTCAAGAAACCATGCCACTAAGAAATTCACAAACACAATGTCAGGAACTTAGACCTGTAATCTCTCTGATCTTATCCAATTTCAAATGATCTTTTGAGTGGTTTATATAGATATCATTGAGGGCAGAATTGAATCCTATGGGATATCAGAGGTCAATGAACTAAGAGTTGAACAGTTGTCTCCCAGAACCATCTTCTGAATGCATCCCAACCAAAAAGAACAAAATCACTGCAAATTAGTACACCCAAGTCTTACCCCTACCAGGCATCCAACACATATACCATAGTTAATGGTACTGAAAGTCACCAACAAGTAATAAGGTTGCAACCCCTTCTCTCCATTCAATTTCCATGATATGTAAGATCAGGCATCCCCAACCTGTGGGCCATGGCGGAACAGGCTGGTCAGTGTGCACACGTGTGTGCGCACACTCACCCCCACTCTTGCTAGTGCCGCTGCCGCTATGACAAAAACAAGGCACCATGCGGCAAAAACGGGTGTCACACGGGTGCTAGCACCACCCCGTTTGCATCACAGATGCTTGCGGCCTTGTGTGTGTGTGTGTGTGAATGCACGCACATGTAAAATGCTTCCCCATCCCTTTCCCTCCGGTCCGCCAACCGAGAAAGGTTGGAGACCTCTGATGTAGATGATCCACAAAGGCAACAAAATACTATCAATATCATATCCCAGAGGAAACTTCAACCTTTAAAAAGAATCTTAATAATTAATTCTACCCAGTTGGATTTGGAGTTGTCAGACCAACCCTTTGTCCAGAAAAGAAACACTGAAACTGGCATAATATTACAAAGAATACTCCCTTCAAGGAAGGACTTTTTAAATAAAGCTGTTGTAACTGCTGCTTTTATGCAGGAAGGAACACTTTCTATCTTCCAAAAGTCACTGATTGATTCCCATTTATTTATTTACTTACTTAGTTACATACTTTCTTACTTACTTACTTACTTATTTATAATTGAACTGGTAAAGTACAAAAAATAGAGGGTAATTATATAAGCTAAGCTTGTAAGCTGCCCTGAGTCTTCGGAGAAGGGCGGGATATAAATGGAATTAAAATAAATAATAAAATAAATAAATACAATTATGAAAGAAAAACCTATGTTTATTATGCTGATTACAAATAACTAAATGTGACAGAAAAAAACTAACAACAAAAGTCCATTTAACAGTTATAGTTAATGATATGAAATGACTTCCTATGTTTATCTGTAGATTTACAGTCTATTAAATCATATTGCTTCCTTTCCTCATTTTTAGACCATAAGAGCTATTTCAAAAATAGGATCCAGTCCTTAAAATCAGGACAGGTGAGTTATTTCCAGTGATGTAAAAATGCTGTGCTCCAACCTTGACAAAGACACAGCTTTTCACAAAAGGACAAATTCCACAGTTTAGAGATGAAATTGTCTCTAAATGGTTCAAATATTGTAATCTTTCACTATGATATTTCTCTCCAAAATTGTATTGACAGGTGTAGCAATTTGAAATCAAAACAAGGCTACAACTCAAAAAACCCCAGATCACGTGAGTTAAAGCAGGGTTCCACATCCCCTGGGCTGTGACCCAATACAGGCACACAGCCTGTTTGGATCTGGGCCACAGAAGCGACGGTTGAGCATGCTTGCGCATGCAGCTCCACTTGCATAGGTGGTGGGTGGGCTGGCATCTGTGCATGCAGTTCCACTTGTGTGAGAGGCCAGTGGGTGGGCATGCACACATAGCTCCATTTGTGAGAGTGACAGGTGTATGGAGATGCCACTTCTACAAATGGAGCTGCACACTCATGCGCCTTCGCCCACTGCTCACATGGAACCATCCCCTCTTTCTTCCCCCCCCCCCACTGGTCCACAAAGCTGGAAAGTTGGGGGACGCTGAGTTAAAGGACATTTAAATACCTTACAATGTCAACACACAAACATAAAAAAAAATCTAACTTCCATTCCCTTTTAGACATTCTTTGAGAAGTCCAATAAGCCTGAAATAATATTTTCTAATTAATTTTATTTTTAAATAATTAAAAAGTGTGTTTTATATTTCCTAGCAGCTGGATCCAACGATTCTCCAAATTTGGATATTCAACGTCCTCATTCCGTAATTCAGATACATAACCATTTTTTAATTTTACTTTTTAATTCCTTATAAAATTGAATAATTGGCTTCTTTTTAGGTGCCGCTTCTCTGAA
The DNA here is from genome assembly GCF_947247035.1 of Vipera ursinii. NCBI lineage: Eukaryota > Metazoa > Chordata > Lepidosauria > Squamata > Viperidae > Vipera > Vipera ursinii. The sequence continues at coordinate 45,405,694 of NC_139513.1, read as the reverse complement.
AGGCTCTCTGGTGCCACTTATCATTGCTGAAAGAGAAAGCTATGCTGCTAGCAGCATTTCTTCCAAATTTGATTCAGCCCCCTATCAGATCTAGGAGTTTGAATCAGAACTGTTAATTATTTCCTGCAAAAATAACTAATCTGCACTTTGGGTTTTAAGCAATTAAATATGAAAAGGCGAGCTTTTATCAAGGGATTGTTATAATTTAGTTTTTGAAATAAAACTGATTGACCTGTATAGAGAGTTTTGAAAGTGTTCCTATATGAAATAATTTTTTATTTTTTTATTTTATTGGCTGCTGGAATTCCTAATTTAAGCTGCCCAACAAATGCCTAATACATCATTGGCATCATTCTATTTTCTTTGTATTCAACTTTGGTAACTTAGAATATTAATGTATTTGTGAAATGACTGATTGTTGTTTGTATACCTTCATTTTTTTACAGTATATTAACAGTAGCATACTGGATTACTGTTGTTTTCTATTGCCACTGATTTTTTTCCTGACATTAAAAAGAATCCCTCTGCATTGTTTTTTGCAGCAACAGCAAAGGGAAAAGGAAAGTGTGGTGCCTGGGTATCTGTAACCATTTTCTGTAGTTTGTCCCATAGTTAAAAACCCAGCGGGCAACTTTGGACAAAGTGTTCCTAGCTTATCAAAAGTGTGTTATTACAGGTAATTCTCAACAGTTCATTTAATGATTGTTCAAAGTTACAACAGCACGGAATAATGTGACTTATGACCATCTTTTTCACAGTTACAACTTTTGCAGTAAACCCGTGGTCATGTAATCAAAATTCATGGTTCGTATTTACACCAGTTGCTGCTCACTTTTTGCAACTTTCTGACAAGCAAAGTCAATTGGATAACCAGATTCACTAAACAACTGACTTTACAACTACATTTAACAACTGTGGCAAGAAAGGTTTTAAAATGGGGCAAAACTCACTTAACAAATGTCTCACTTAACAACAGAAATTTTGGGCTCAGTTGTGGTCATATGTCGAGGACAACCTGTAATAAACTGTAACTCAAAAGGCAGCACACAGACACAAACACACATACACCGATTACCATTTCCCCTTCAATTTATTTTTTCTATTACTATATTACTATTACCTTCTAATCATTCCACCTTTAAAAACTGAATGGCATCCGAATTGAACCTTACTGTAGCTAACTAACTGAGATCAAACTATGGCTTAAATTCCTACTTAATAAACTGACATTAAATCATTGTTCCTCATTTGCAAAGATAGTTTAAAGTAGCTTTTAAAGAAAAGGGAGAGGAAGAAGCAGTAATGGGAAAGCCACCGACATTTGTCCAAAAGGTTGGCTATATCTTTGGAATTATTTGATTTCCCATCATTTACTACCAGCTCAGCATTTGATCAGTTCTTGTAATTGGGAAAAAAAAATTCACTATGTTTAGTCAGCCAGGCATATCTTTCAAAATATTTTGTGCCAAGGGAAAACATAAGAAAAAAATGTTTTGTGCAAACAAATAAAACAAAATCCTAAGACTGAAATAAATTCTATCATGGGATGTGAAGCTTAACAAGCATGTGCATTCACATCTGGTTTAATGCCCCCCCCTTTTTTTTTTGACCAGAGGAAAAAGTCCCATACAAATTGGGTACAACAGACTTGCCATTTTGTGGCATAATCAGAAGAGTTGCTAGTATATGATATTTTAAAATATATTTAGATTATATAATGTCACTATTTCAGGTAAAATATATGTTAAATAGAAGCATATTATGAAGTATATAAAGTACATATTTTGAAGTAATTTATATGCTATACTTGCTTGAAAAACTAAGAATTTATACCACTTGTAAAAGGCTGCTACTGAAGCAGAATCAGCCCTACAGATTTGACGAGGGTAGATTTTAAAATGCTCTGACAAATAATCTGTACTGATGATCTTTTATGTAGAAATCCCAATGGGAATTCTTTTCATCCTAACCCAGTGGTGGGATTCAGCTGGTTTGCACCACTTTGGCAGAACCGGTAGCTAATTTTTTGTTGCCCAGGCCCAGAATGGACTTCTGGAAGTGGCATCCACACAGAGAACTGGTTGTGCACATATTTGAATCCCACCACTGTCCTAACCACATCCTATCAATACATTTTATAGCAATTCACCTTTCTTATGAGGCCCTCAAAAACTGAGCTATTAAAGTTTTTAAAAAACTTCACACAGAAAAGCTCGATAGGCCAAAGACAAAAGGACAGTTTTAACAGAAATTCTATCTTCCATATAAAGCTGTCTTCCAGGTATACTGAGAATTTTAATTACAGTTCTTCAACCAATATATCAGAAAATCTGTTCACTAAATTGTCAGATTGATGTTTTCTTCAAACTTTTCGAAGTTCTTATCTATTTTTCATAAGGGTTTTTTTAAGACAAAATTTAGAGACTGTCAGCTTTGGCAAACTTCAATTGGTCAAAGTTTACCCTTTAGCCATCTTCTCAGAACAGAACAAAACAAAACTGGGAGTTATCCTGACCTGCAATTTGTCAATAATAAAGGTAGAACATCCAGATTCAGCCATAGTTTCATTCCATACAGCATTAACCTTGTGAAATCTCAAGCTTCCTCCTTCCGTGATATTTTCAAGATGAACAGTGTTTAATATTTATTTGTTATGCATATGTAGGGGTGTGGGTCTACACATATGTTGTATATAGTATGTTTATGTGTGTGTCATGTATGTGTTCACTTTGAGAGTGGGCAACTAAATTCCATTTTTGATGCGTGCCGTTGTGCCCACAGTAAAAAAAAATGACAATAAAGTTTATCTTATCTTATGAAGAAGAAGAAGAAGAAGAAGAAGAAGAAGAAGAAGAAGAAGAAGAAGAAGAAGAAGAAGAAGAAGAAGAAGAAGAAGAAACTCTTCCTGATCCCTCAGTGGTGAAAATGTCTGAACACCAACCATACAATAGACAGTTTTACACCATAGCTGGGCAGTTGTGACAAGGAAGTTCATTTATAGGTCATGATGGCCTCAACTGCAACTTCTGATCTCACTCTATGTAAGTCACAAGAGGCTGTACATTATACATGGGGTGAGGGATAGCAAGAGTGGGCAGAACACTTAAAATCAGTATTATTACATCATGAAGTGACAACAGGATTTCTCACTTATTCTTCAAAAATTAAGTTAATCACATTTATTATATATATTATAATTATTTTAGGGTCTGCACTACACTGCTCTCTTCCTCAAAATGGCTTCCAGTGGCAAGGTACAATCTTAAGCTTCAAGTTGTTGACTATGAGGATAGGCGAATCCCGTTCTTTTGTAAAATGCAGTCATTTATATATTTGCAAGTGAGTAAACTTCTGACTCTCAAGGCTTGCTGGCTCTCAGAGGTGGGCAGAAAAGGTCCAGTTGTAATGAAGGGCAGGGCAGTTTTCTAATTTTGTAGATTGGTAGTCAGAGTTTGTGAGTCAACTAGATATTTCAAAGCATCCTACAAATAATGGGAACTGAAACCTTTCCACAGCCCACATTTTCTGACTCTACTGCCAAGCCATTGCTCCTCTGGATTTCTTCATGGCTTTGAAACCAGTCAGGAAGAAGCATCCCTCGCTTCCTCCCATATCTGTACACCATGTGATGCCGGAAAGGGTAGATTCCATCTCTCTCTCCCTGACAACAAGGGAAATACTAAGTTGTGTGTCAAATGTGTATAAGTGTAAGCATCTTTTTTCGAAGGTCATTACATGATGTAGGTCAAAGAAATACTGTTTGCAAGGATCAACAGGAAAATTTATACAAGTTGTCCTTGAACTATGGCTGGTTGCTTAATGATCATTTAAAGTTATAATGGACCGCCCCCTAGATATTTATGACCTGATTCCAAAGTTCTGATGACCATCCCCACTGCATTTGTGTGCCCAAATGTGACTGCATTTTGGGTGCCCAGAAACTGGCCCACATTTATAGCTGTTTGCAGCATTCCACAGTCACTTGACAGCAATTTATGACATTTTGCCAAAACAACAGTGTTTACTTCAGCAAAAGCACCCCATAGCCATGACAAGATTCTTGTAACCTTGGTGATTTGCTTAACAACCACCTCAAAAAAATATCATAAAATCAGGTTGGTCATGTGTGTGACCCTCTTTACAACCATCATGACTCTAATGGGCAGACTCCATTATGGTTGTAAGTCAAGGACTCCCTGTATACATAAGAAACTACTAGTATAGATTCTCACGCACATTAGTATAATGTAATTAGAAATCTTTAGAAGATCAGATTTTTTCATGTCCCGCACTTCTTAATCCAGATTTAGATGCCTTTGAGACTGATCTGGGTTACTTTGATTGTTTTCAAATGTATTCCACTTAGCTATCAGGATATAATTACAAGCTTTGACTTTCCAAAGAGCCATCAGCCAATCAGCACTTTCCCTTTCTGGCAAAGATCTAAGCCCAGAGGATTTGCGCTAAGGAGCCAGCTAGTAATTTAGTGCTTCATCCCACACTAGAGGTTTTTAAGAAGAGACTGGACAGCCATTTGTCTGAAATGGTATAGGGTTTCCTGCCTGAGCAGGGGGTTGGACTAAGATGACCTCCAAGGTCCCTTCCAACTTCTCCTTCTTCTTCTTCTTCTTCATCATCATCATCATCATCATCATCATTATTAATTATTATTATTATTTCCAGAGGCCAGTGCCCAACCATACATTCCTTCTTCCTTTTCACAATATATATTAGTAGGCTAGCATTTTCCTGTGTTTCTGTACTATATATTAGATGTTTGTTAAGTATTTAGATTACCTTGCTAGGCCCCAAACATGGGACAAATCTTATTTCCTGTTTCAGCCTAACCCAAGGCCATCCACAGGCAGTGGTCACAGTAGTGACAGCTCATATTTGTGTAATTTTTTTGAATTGCTAACACAGAATTAAAGGGAGACTGATATGCATTTCAAACTTATTTGTTCTCATCAGTCAGCCATACCCTTCTGAGATTCGAACCTGGGCTGATTGCACATTAGGCAATTGTTTTAACCCCTAGGCCACAGGCGCTCTCTCTCTCTCTTTGTTAGCTGAGAATATATATTGATATTGATATTGATATGATGTTTTGTTTTTGAAACTCTCAGGTGTCTGGATTTTTGTATTTAGACTCCTTCCTCTAATAATACCAGCACAAGCTACTGGAAGATGGGGAAATTCCAGAAGCCCCTCTAATAAGAGAACTGTCTCTTAAACCACAAACCAGTGGTTTAGGTAATTTCTGAAGCTATCTTTGCCTGTCTGCAGATATGCAACTGACAGAAGAATATTGAAATTGATCACAATTGCAAGACTCTTGGTTACCATCATGCAATTTTCACAAAGTGCTTGTCTGCCCACTGTCAGTTCTGTGCCTTTATCTCTCCGAGTAGAGGTTGTTCTCCAATGTCGCTGTAACAGGACATGAAGTCAACTTTATGTAACACAGCTTTATGACGTTGCTCACTCCATCCTAATTGAATACAGGCTAAACTCATCGGCATTGATGCATAAGCATTTTAATGAATGCTTACATATGTCCATTGTTTGTGTCTGTTTCTAGGTAACAACCAACTTCTTTAATATATGCTTCAGCTATTGTTTCCTTTTAAATTGCTTGGGTAAGGATCTAACAATAAAAGACAGATCACATTTCCTTCAATGTTAATAATGAAGAATCCAACATCTGAAATATGTAGAAACTATGCATTCATTTTTTCCTCTTCAAGTGCCTCCTGTGGATAATTATCTCATGGAAAGCAACCTTTAGGTATTCTTCTATTTTAGTTAATCTGTAGGGGTTTCTATGTTTCTAGGGAACAGTGCTCCATCATACAATTGCTGAACTAAATAATTAGCATTTTTCCTCCCATCAAGTTCAAATTTAAAGAATGTTTCCAGTGCATATAATAATTATGTAATCTTAGTGATTAATCTAGTAGAGGATGGATGGATGTGTGCATTTCTGTGTAGGATACGTAGATGATAATAGATACCCTTGTGATGTTATTGTTATTTCAACTGTTGTTGCTTAATACCTGCTCATTCAATAACAAGACCCCTCTTGTTTCTGACCTTATTATTGAGGAGCAGACTGATCTAGCTTGTGTTACTGGGTCCTGAGGGTGGGTGCTTCTTTCTGAAATGTGCCAGATTTAAGGTACGGCATCGGTTACTCAGTGGCCCTGTTTAAGATTACCTAGACCAGGGGTAGGCAACCTCAGCTCTTTTATGACTCATGGACTTCAACCCCCAGAATTCCTGAGTCAGCTGACTCAGGAATTCTGGGAGTTGAAGTCCATGAGTCATAAAAGAGCCGAGGTTGCCTACCCCTGACCTAGACCCCAGGGAAGAGAGGGACAGAGGTTTAGCTTCAGGGCTGTGTGGTGGAATTTTCTGTGCCTCTGGCAGATTAAATTTTCTAAATCCATTCCCAGTTGGAGGCCAAATATTGTACAAATCCTTTGGAGATGCCTGGAGGACAGACTTACCAAGTTAAATGGTAAAAGTTTGATTCTGTTGGCATGATGTAGTGGACAGTCTCCTCATGATTCATGCTCCTGCTGGTTGGCCGCCACCTTGGTTGGCCACCACCCAGGAGGTGACATATGACTCCTGATAATGGATAGTCCCAATGCCCTTTAAAGAGATGCTGGTGCACTTCAAGAAGTCATTATAGGTCTCTATTGTCCTGGATAATTTTCATTTGGCTTCCCACCTCCTCTTTTTAGGAAAGATAGATGAGGAAATTGTGGCACTGTGGCTCCAGAGGAACTTGGATGAAATGGATTATCTTGATCTCCTTTCAGTCAGGTTTCACACATAGCTAAGGAACAGAAACAACATTGTTTGTGCTTGTGGGTGATCTCTGATGGCAGCAGAATGGGAGTAGCATATCCATTCTCATTCTCCTTGACTGCTCAGCAGCTTTCAGTACCATCAACCATGGTATTCTTTTAGGTCAGCTCTCGGAGTTGAGGGTGGAAGGCAGAGATTTGTGCTAGTTTACCTCCTTTCTCTCAGTTCACTCCTAATTAGTATTGACAGAGGTCCAGCCCTCAGCCCCTGCTTTGTGGTATGCTGGTAAGGCTCATGGCTCTCTTCACATCTTTTTAACAACTACTTGAAGCCAATATCGAATATCATCCAGTTGTGTATCTCTGTCTCAAGTAATGCTATGGATGTTCTTTCATGATGCTTGGAGGCTGTGGGGGGTCTGGATGGGGAACAACAGGCTTTACCTGAACTCTGGTAAGACAGAGTGGCTATGGATGGGAGGGGGGGTGTCCTGTGGGTGTTTATTATCTTTGGTCTTGGATGGTGTTGCACTAAGTCAGATGAACCTGATCCATAATTTTGGTGTTCTCCTGGACTCAAAACTCCTCCTCAAGGAGCAGGTTATAGTCATGGCTAGGAGGGCCTTTATTTAACTTTGAGTTGTGTGCCACTTGTGCTCCTTCCTTAATCAGGAGGCCTTCTTTCAGTCATTCCTGCCATGATCATCTCCTATATAGACTACTCCAATATGTTCTACATGGGGTTACCTTTGAAGACTATCTGCAGCTGGTGCCAAATGCAGCCATTGGAGTAATTCCCAAGGACTACACATGTAACAGCTCTACTGCATGAACTGCATTGTGTTCAAGTTTGCTTCTGGGTCAATTTCAAGATGTTGGTTATCACCTTTAAAGCCCTTCATGAAATGTGACCAGATTAACTTGTCCCATCCCACCCAGTCAGGCACCAAGAGTATCTTACACACACTGTTGGTTAAAGATTTCTGATTGGTGGAACCTAAGGAAGAGAGCTTTCTCTGCTGTTGCACCCACTCTATGCCTCCGTGCTCCTCCATAAGAGAGTGAAGACTTGGCTCTGCCAACTCACATCCGGATCAAAGAGCAGTGTTCAGCCTTGGGTGTGGTTCGTGGTTCCTGCTACCTTTTAACTAATGTTTTATTCTTGCTTTTATTAGTTTGTCATTCAATTATAATTCTGTTTTAACTCTATCTTTTATATGATTTTATGACGTTTTATCTGTAAACCACCCAGAGTCACTTAGATATTGAGATGGGTGGTGCCTAAAATTGATAAATAAATTAGATAAATAAATGTTTTTATTCATTTAGGCTCTAGGCAGAAATATGAAGAGTTGATTGCTATTCTTTACGTGGCATGACCATTTGTTCTAACTAGTAACTTTTATCTTAACAATCGTGTGTATAGACACACCAAATCAAAAAGCTTCTTAAATACTCCAGAGAAATTTCCAGAACTCAAAGACGGTGATGTTTTCAAAGCCCTTGTTGACCTTTGCAATTGGAATACAAAATGGACTATTAACGTAATTGCTATCAAGAGTCCTCTCCTTAGTTTTCTGGGGAACTCCAAGTAATGTAACAAGCTAGGAAACAGCAAGAGCACAAAGTGTATAATATTTGCATTGACTATCTAAAGATGTAAAGGCTGTGCCTATTGCCTGATGATGGAATCTGTAAAGAAGGCTCCATTGTATCTGTCATCTGCCTCTTGAAAATTCCTGTTGGAACCCTCAGAGTTGTACTGGGTCTTTGCTGACTATTATTCACTCAAAAATACTTCTGTTTGGGGGGAAATGTTTGAAGGATGTTTGTAGGTACAGATGTTCTGGGAGAACATTGCCCCTTTCCAATCTGGGTGTGAATATGTCTTGGGGATACTCAGTTTACGGTCATCCGGATGATTTCTTAGAAAGGCAAAATGTAGAAGAATTACAATTTTTTCATGTAGTTTCATTTATCTGAGTGTGGGCTACCCCACAGTTCATTAAAAATATAGAAGCCCTGATAGTTCTTTCATGGCTTTTGAAATCATAAATAATCAACTTCATGGGCCATTTAAAAGAAACAGACCAAATAAAAGAGGAGGTGGATTTGCTCTCTCTATAAAAAATAACTACATCTCTACAGAAATAGAGCACAACAAATGATGAAAACTGTCTTGAATGCATTTGGGTCAAAATAAAAGTGGGGGGGGAATGACATTGCCATCGGTGTATACTATAGGCCACTCAACCAAACAGAGGAAATAGATGAACTTTTTGCTAGTCAGCTAACTAAAATATGTAGGAAGCACATCACAACAGTAATGGGACTTTAATTACCCTGACATCAACTGGGAGACAAACTCTGCACCAAGTGGAAGATCAAGCAGATTCCTGACAAACCTAGCAGACAACTTTGTCTCCCAAAAAGTAGAGAAAGGAACTAGGGATCAGCCATATTGGACCTAATTCTCACTAACAGAGATGAAATGATAGAAGGTGTTGAAGCCACAGGAACCTTGGGGGGAAGTGATCATGCAATATAGGAATTCAACATTATGGAAGCACAAGCAATAGAACACAGTCATACTAGAGTCTTGGACTTTAAGGGAGCTAATTTCAATAAACTTAGAGACAGCTTGGGAAGAATTCCATGAGAATCCTCAAGGGGAAAACAAATCAAGAAGCCTGGGAAATTTTGAAAAGTGAGATAATAAAAGCCCAGTATAGCACAATACCAACAAAGAAGAAAAATAACAGCTCTCTCTCTCAAAAAAAAACACAGCATGGCTGCATAAAGAACTCTCTGATAAATTGAAAGATAAAAAGAACAAGTATAAAAAGTGGAAAGAGGGGCACATAACTAAGGCAGAAAACCTGCAAATAGTCTGAGCCTGCAAAGATGAAGTGAGGAAAGCTAAGACTCAAAATGAACTAAGATTTGCGACCAAAGTCAAAAATAACAAAAAAGAGCTTCTTTCACAAGAAAAAAGTTAAGGAAATGATTGGTCCATTAGTGGGGGAAAGTGGCAAGAAGGTGACAAGCATCAGGGAGAAAGCAGAACTATTTAATTCATTTTTTGCATTGGTCTTTACACAAAGGGAAAAAACAGTCCAACCTACCAAAACCAGTGCAATAAAAAACAGAATAGAAACGCAAGTTAAGATAGGCAATAAAATGGTAAGTGAGCACCTGTCCAGCCTAGATGAGTTCAATTCACCAGAACCAGAAGAATTACATGCCAAGATTCTCAAGGAACTGGCAGATGTGATCTCAGAACCACTGAAATATCAAAGATCCTGGAGCACTGGGGAACTACCAGAGGACTGGAAGAGAGCTGATGTAGTTCCCCTATTCAAAAAAGGGGGAAAAATAGATTCAGGAAACTACAGACCTATCAGCCTGACCTCAATACCTGGGAAGATTCTGGAAAAGACAATTAAACACCAAACAGCGAACACCTAGAGGCAAAGGAAGTCATTACTAAAAGCCAACATGGGTTTGTCAAAAACAGATCATGCCAGATAAATCTTACTGCATTCTTTGACCAAGTGACAACATTACTGAACCAGAGGAATGCTGTGGATATAATTTACTTGGACTTCAGTAAGGTATTAGATAAAGTAGATCACAACCTACTACTTAATAAGATAGAAAAAGGTGGGTTAGACAGCATCACCAACAGATGGATTCGTAGCTGACTGATCAGCCATACTCAGCATGTGGTCCTAAATGGAACTGCATCTACATGGAGGGAAGTGTGTAGTGGGGTGCTCTAGGGCTCTGTTCTAGGCCCAGTGCTCTTCAACATCTTCATTAATGATTTGGACAAGGGGATAGATGGGGAACTCATCAAATCTGCAGATGTCACCAAGCTGGCAGGAATAGCCAACACTCCAGAAGACAGGCGTAAGATACAGGAGGATCTGGACAGACTTGAACACTGGGAGCTATCTAACAAAATAAAAATCAATGGTGAAAAAAGTAAGGTTCTACATTTAGGCAAGAAAAGTCAAATGTACAAGTATAGTATAGGTGGTACCTTGCTCAATAGTAGTAACTATGAGTGGGATCTTGGAGTCCTAGTGGACAATCACTTAAATATGAGCCAGCAGTGTGCTGCAGCTGCCAAAAAAACCAACACAGTGCTGGGTTGCATTAACAGAGGAATAGAATCAAGATCATGTGAAGTATTAATACCACTTTACAATACCTTGGTAAGGCCACACTTGGAATACTGCATCCAGTTTTGGTCACCACGATGTAAAAAAGATGTTGAGACTCTGGAAAGAGTACAGAGAAGAGCAACAAAGATTATTAGGGGACTGGAGGCTAAAACATATAAGGAACGGTTGCTGGAATTGGGTATGTCTAGTTTAATGAAGAGAAAGACGAGGGGGGACATGATTGCAATGTTCCGATATCTCAGGGGCTACCACAAAGTAGAGGGAATCAAGCTATTCTCCAAAGCTTCTGAAGGCAGGACAAGAAACAACGGATGGAAACTAGTCAAGGAGAGAAGCAACCTAGAACTAAGGAGAAACTTCCTGACAGTTAGAACAACTAACCAGTGGAACAACCTGCCTCCAGAAGCTGTGAATGCTCCAACACTAGAGGTTTTTAAGAAGAGACTGGACAGCCATTTGTCTGAAACAGTATAGGGTTTCCTGCCTGAGCAGGGGGTTGGGCTAGATGACCTCCAAGGTCCTTTCCAACTTCTTCTTCTTCTTCTTCTTCTTCTTCTTCTTCTTCTTCTTCTTCTTCTTCTTCTTCTTCTTCTTCTTCTTCTTCTTCTTCTTCTTCTTCTTCTTCTTCTTGTTATCTCTGTGAGTTGAGAGTTGTTGCACCATATTTCAGTGCTTCTGTTATTTTTTGTGTGAATGGTTGCAGAAGATAGTACTGGATGACTGTGTCTGTCCACCCGGGCATATATGATTTCATGTCCATAAGACATGATTTTTGTCTGAATGCTAAGATTTATATGAAGCTATCATTTATTAGGCTTCATTAGTATGCTGATGACTGGTAAACTGGTAAATAGACACTTAGAGGTTGGCCCGAAATATTGTGAGAGTTCCCACAACATATTCTTGAAATCCTCAATAGGACATGCTGCCTCGCACCCCACCCCGCAAATATGACGGATCTCTGAGCTACAGCATCCCAAAAGTGAAAGATCTCAGTGAAAATCACTTAATGGATGCTAATTTTATGAAAAGCAGAGATGAGAACTCACGAATTTATTTTTGGTGTCGAAAAGTTGTATTCTTAAGTACTAACACAGACAGAACTGTTTGGTTCAACAAGCACCCTAAATTCCAGGTAAAACTAATCTGCAATTAGTGACCAATAAATCTAAAAGGAAATTGGTTTAGGGACGTTGTAGACAATTTTTCTTTTCTAGGCTGCTCTTTACCAGCCTAGGTTATTTTTCCTCGATTATGCTTGTCTATCTGTTTATCAGGCAATTTGCTCTTGCTAGTTTTGCTAACTGAACCAAACGCTACCACTTTAAGGGCCCCCCTGCTGTTATTATTTTGCTCCAGTTAATCTTTTTCTCTGGCTAATTCTGCATCCAGGAGGAGGTGTGACTCCTACATTGCAAGTCTAGCTATGCTTTTGATTCATGCACTGAGCTTGAACAACCATATGCTCTTCTTTTTTTTTTCCATGGGAAGGCTTATATGACAGAGTGCAAAGTCCCCCAGGATTAGAAGCTCTTAGAAGAGCTGTGAAGGGTTTGTTGTTGTTGCTGTTTTTTCGCTTGTTTTCCCCTTAAGTGATACTGGTGCAGATCCACCAGACACACGTATTACATAAGCCTCTATGTCAGAGGCTTCAGAAATTTATATTCTGAAGATTCACCTGTGTGTGTCACAGAACAAGCAGCAGGAAATTAAACTGGTGGAAACGCAGCTGGAACCTTTCCTCTCGTTTACATCATCACCAACTTCTCCAGTGGGGATTAAAAGCGTCAGGGAACTACAAAGACAATCTGAGTTATAACCAGTGCTTTTTTTGTAAAAGAAAAAGGTGCCGGAACTCACACATGTTATACAACCTGCCTTGCCTACCCTACAAGGTTCCATCCAAAAAAGGTGCCGGCACTCCGTTCTGAGCGTTCTATGAGAAAAAAAGCCCTGGTTATAACAGTAGCAATGGATTAATGAATTAACTGGAAAAAGGTTTTGCTAAGAATGCCAGTCTGGATGACCAACAGGGAAAACACTGAGAGTCTTATTTATAACTATGCAGCCATTATAAACTTAAGTAACTTAATGAAAATCCTTATCACCATGTCCTCAATATTAGATGCTGGTAAGGAACAAGAAAAACAAGTCAGAATCTTTTTGCCTTGCTGGGAAAGACCAGAATTGTTTTCCTGAATAGGCATCCAGAGCTAGCCACAATGATGCCAAAATATCATAAACAGCATTATGATGTTATGACTCTGATTGTGGATTTTTTTTTCTACTTAGATTGCAACACATTGATAAGAGGTAGTGTGTGTGTTGCAATGTCTGTGCTTTTTCACTTGCTCCTCTTTTCTGCAAATGCTCATTTTTTTCCAAGCTCCAACAACTTTCATGTTCGTACGAAATCAAATCTCAGAATTGCATAATTGAAAAAAATACTTTTACTCCAATACTTGTAATGTTAAAAAGAGAATATGGTTGTATTAATTTCTAGAAAATATTTAAGCTTCTTTCTGATCAACCATTATCTATTCAAAGGTCAGTCAAGTTGTGTCAGTTGGACATTGAAAAAAAAATCACCATAGGTTTTTAAATGACCAAAATAAATGCAACCATTCTCTTCTGTGATTCTGACTCAGGTATCCTAGTAAAAGCATCAGAATGAATCCTTTTCTCAGGGCCTTTTTTGAATCCAAGCTGTTGCCCAAAATACAAATAGAACAAAATACGTGCCTATTGTATACGTTTTTGCATGCCTGGTGTTAGATACTGGGTTTGTTGCATTGATTGGGCCCCGTTGCAGTAAATTGGGCCCCGTTATCAGACACTGCGATGTCCGGTAGCCCGTGCATTGCAAAGAGTTTCCTAAGCACCTGGATGGTCCTAGCAGTAGTCATATTTGCGATTGGTATAACTTCCAGCCATTTAGAGTGGCTGTCGACCACTGTAAGAAAGAGCTGTCCCTGAAAGGGCCCAGCGAAGTCCATATGAATCCTTGACCAGGGGGTGTGTGTCTCCTCCCACCTGTGGACGGGTGCGTGCAGAATTTCAGGCCTAGACTGCTAGCATGTGTAACACCCATGAACTTGAGCCTCGATGGCTTTATCTAATCCTGGCTACCATAAATAGCTTCGTCCCAAAGCTTTTATGCAAACAATACCTGGATGACCTTCATGAAGTGATTGCAGTACCCTGTCCCTTAATGAGGTGGGAACAATGACCCTGTTCCTCCAAAGAATACAACCCTTATGAGCTGAGAGCTCATGTCTCCTTGTGAAGTAGCTCTGAAACTCAGGACCTGGGCTTTTCTCTAGCCACTCTGTGTGGACCCAAGATAGCACTCTGCTTAGAGTTTTGTCTGCTGTCATTTCTGCGGCTATGTCCCCCGCATGGAGGGGAAACTCTGGCAAGTCCTGAATGGACAAAACATGGGCTGCTGAGGCCAGATCTGGCTCGATTTGAGGCAGTGGAAGCCTGCTCAGGCCATCTGCATGGCCCATATCCTTGCCAGGTTTGTGAAATAGCTTAAAGCTGTAAGCCGATAAAAAAATGGACCATCTTAGCATTCTGGAGGATAAGATGTGGGGTGTCTGTCTGTCTGTAGTGAACCCCAATAACGGTTTATGGTCTGTGAAGACCATGAACTCCCTGCCGTACAAGTAGTCGTGGAATTTTTTTACTCCAGCTACTATGGCCAATGCCTCCTTATCAATTTGTGCGTAATTAAGCTCTGCAGAGGACAGTGTCCTGGAATAAAAAGCAATTGGAACTTGAGTTCCATCACTCTCCAAGTGACTTAGGACAGCCCCCACCCCATATGGGGACACATCACACACTAGGCATACCGGCATTGATTCCTTGAAATGAGTGATCGTGGAACTAACAGACAGTAGAGCCTTCAATTTCTGAAAACTTCTTTTGTGAACACTAGTCCACTTCCATGCAGTATTTTTGTCCAAGAGCTGGTGTAATGGCTCTGCCACTGCGGCCTTGCTAGGAAGGAATGCATGGTAAAAATTTAAGAGGCCTAGGAATGCCTGAAGCTCTCCCTTTGTTTTGGGGTTGGGTGCCATCTGAATGGCTTTAACCTTTGACTCAGCAGGGTGGATGCCGTTGGCATCTATATGGAACCCCAAGAACTCCGTTGAGGGGACTCCAATACTACACTTATTCTTTTTAAGCTTGAGGCCTGCTTTGCGCAGCCTTTGAAAAACAGCTCTAAGCCTCCTTGCTAGTACCTCAGTGGACTCACCGGCGATGAGCACATCATCGAAATAGGGGCAAACCCACGGGATGCCCTTGAGCATCCGCTCCATAATGCCTTGAAAAATGCCCGGGGCTATGCTGACCCCGAATTGCAGGCGTTTTACTTTAAATGCCCCCCTTGGGTTACAATTATCTGTGCCATGGCTGTGGCCTCATCAACAGCAAGCTGTTGGTAGGCCTGAGCCAAATTTAATTTTGCAAAAATTGTAACACCTTGCAAGGACGCCAGGATGTGGCTTACTAATGGTACCGGGTATGCGTGCTGTTTGAGTGCACGATTGTGTATTTGTAATCGGCACAGATTCTGACCTCCCCGTTGGCTTTTAGTGGCGTTACAATTGGGGTCTCCCATTCACCCCCATCTACTGGCTGCAGTACTCCCTGTTCTACAAGTTTATCTAACTCAGCGTCTATCTTGTGTTTAAGAGCAAATAGCCCTCTATGGGGTTTAATCCTGACTGGCATTACAGTAGGATCTAGTTTAAATGTTATTGGCGGGCCTGTGTAAGTCCCTAGACCTGAGTCAAACACATCTGTGAATTTCTTGCATACTGTCGCTAGACTTGTGACTTGCATCCGGTTGATCCCGGTTACCTGGATGCCTAGTGCATCAAACCAGTCAAGCCCGATCAGGCTCGTTCGCTGACCCCCTACTACGACAACATCCAGGTGCCCAGAAAACCCCTTAAATTTAATGGCTAGTGTAGCCTTGCCCTTAACTGTGACTCTGGCATTCTGAAAATCAGTTAGTATAATGTCAGATGGCCTCAGCTTGGCCCATCTCTTGCTGCGGTTGCAGACAAAATTAAATGTTTCAAGTGAAATAATGGATACGGCTGAGCACATGTCTAACTCCATCTTGCAGGGGACCCCTTGCAGGTCCACCCGAAGTCTAAACTTCGGCTTAATAGGGCGGTGAGCTTCCATATGGCAAATGCTTCTGTGGCTGGAGCAAAACCCTATGCTATACTGTCCCGGGGACCCGGTACCTCTCCTAGTTGGGATGTCTGACTGGCGGTTCGAGGGCCGGTCCCTCTGGCAACCTCTGCAGATGGATGTGATGTGGCCAGTCTTTCCGCAGGCCTGGCACGTAGCTTTCTGGAACCTACAGTCCATGCATTGGTGGCGGCCACCACACCCTGGGCACCTAAGGTAGGGATCTGCATTGTAAGTCGCCCCTTGTTGCTTGTCACTGTGACGCTGTTGGTTGTTGTGTCTTTGTAGCTTGTCAACTTCTGTGTTGTCTTCGGGTCTTCTGTGTGTTCGGCATCCTCATGGTGGACGGCTTCCTCGTGCTGTGCTGTTTTGGTGGGCCACATGGCTCATATGGCCATGCCAGTGGCTTCCTCTGCCATGATCTCTTTCAGCGTGTCTTGAAATGACAGAGTCTTTGGTGAAGAGTTTTTGCTGTAACTCTCAATTCTGTAGACTGCAGACAAGCTGGTCTCGTAGCCTCTCCTTGACGTCGGAGAACTGGCACAGGCGTGCGGCCTGCCTCAATGCTGCGATGAATTCAGACACTGTTTCACCTGGTTGCTGAACTCTCTGTTTGAATGCATGGCGCCAAGCGATTACCGATAGCTTGGGCTGGAAGTGGTCTCCGAGCCTTTTCTTCAAGTCCATGACTCCAATGGCAGTGCAAATAAGTTCTCCACAATGTCGAACGTGGCTGGGCCACACACACAGAGGAGAGTAGTGGCCTTCAGGCCATCCTCGGCAACTTGATTTGCGCGTAGATAGTTCTCGACCCTGGATAGATACAAAGACCATCTTTCCTGGTGAGCTATGTCAAATTCTTCCAGCTTTCTGACTTTTGCCATTTCTGCTGGTATTCGCAGCTGGGGCTTGTTGTCTTCTTGTCCTGCTCCTCCATTGCCCAGGGACTGGTCCTCTGGGCATGTGGTCACTAGCGTGGCTGTGCTAGACCGACCGTAGGGGGGGAATTTCTTTTCTCACCAGGTGAGTTTGGCTTCTCCCCTAGTGACTCTTCAGCTCAGTTGGAGGAGCAGGATCCCACCTTCATCGCCAGTGTCAGTTACTGGGTTCGTTGCATTGATTGACAACACGAGGTGAGTGAGTTCAGCAAAGATCATTGTTTATTTGGTTCCAGGAACTGAACTGAGAAACAGGGCTGCAAATGCAGCAATTTAGACCCTGGCCTCTAGGCGGCGGCCAATAGGTTTGAAGCAACCTATTGCTGCCCTAAAGGCAGCCAATGGCGGTGCTGAAGACGGGTTTACTGAAGAGCTGGGAGCCGTTAGCCAGCTTCCCTGCTTAAGCAAACTTCCAGCAGTTAACCCCACATGATATTCCAAGCAAGACAAAGCCCAATACATTACACCTGGGTCTAAAGAGAAAGCAGAAGTTTGAGAATGGGAGAAACCAAAGTTCTTTCTTCCATTTTTATTTCTTTGAGTTCTCTTCTACTAACTCCTGCAAAGAATGAATTGGTTCCACTGAAAGTGTAAGGATTGTTACCTTATGCTATTCCTCCTACAATGGAATAGCTCTGAAGTATACTTCACATGGAAATAGACCATAGTCCTTTTAGAAGAGGAAGATGCTCTTCCAGAAGAGATGAATGGGAATGGAATTGAAGCAGGAAAATGCAATTAATTACACCTTTCCTATCATATCCCAATTTCATACATGGGTTTCAAACTTCAAACTCCAATAGGTTTTACGTAACTTGCCCTGCAGTAGATCCTTCTTTGCATGCTCTCAGTTTAAGCGTAGTAATAGTGATCAATACATGCTCCAGAAACTTTCATAGTGCTCACAGTTCTATAGAAGAATAGTGGTTTGTGGGCAAAAACCATTGTGGGCAAGATTCTTTAAAGATTAGAGGGGAGGGGAGAGGAAAAAAAACACCCTACTGCCATAGAAAATAAGCTGTGCATTTGAATGGGTTGATTCTGTGCCATATTGAAGGGAAAGCCAAATGAAGAGGTTATGTTCATGCATGGATCCAAGCCATGGTCCTAATTACAATTGCTGGGTTCACATTGCATGCTGAGCCAACAGCAAACAAATCACCAAGGTGGCTGATCCCAGCCCAGGATTTTAGTACTTATAAGACAGACATTTTATTACATTGTGCGTCACCTTTTCCACGCAGGTAAGGTTTGATATATAAATAAAATGCTTTAAATACTGTATGGGAAACTTCAGTTAAGATTCAGACTCTTAAATAAAGAAAAGAGTTTCCAGTGATACTGAATCATCAGGCGGAGAATTCCCAGGAAAGCACAGTGTTGACTTGACTTTGTCTGAAATGTTCCCTATGGCACCCTTCCCAAAAGTAGATGAAAGCCAAACAGCTGCTGATATGGAAACCAACTGTTTGAACTGCAACGCACTTACATATGCTAATTGTGTCAAGCACTCCTTGTAAACGTGAGGCAGGAAATGACTAAACATTTAGTGCTGGTAGTGTTCCTGGAGACACGTAGGTGGTGTGGACAGCATGCTATGTGCATTAAAATGCAATTTAGGTCAATGATTCTTTAAAAGGTCCTGTCTTCCTTTTCTCTTCCACAGCAGATTGCAAAGATCACTTTCCGGAAAGTTACTGTATTGCTACAAGTCTAAAAAATACAAATTAAAATGACTCACGAGACCTATACATTAAATAAATATAGATATAAATATTTTCCTCCTTATGCTCATTAAAAGTGTCCTAGAAGCTTGTAACAGAAATGACACACAAGAATTGTACTGTATAGCATTAGAAAGAAAGCCAAGCTGTTTACTGGTATAAATAAATAAAATCAACTAAGGAAATTGAACGTTTTCTGGAAGAAGCAACCAATACAGGAATAGTGTTAGGAACTTTTTCCTTTTTTCTTCATTCAAGTTGTTTTTATTAAAGAGCATATCTAAGCATATCTAAGACAAACTGTGTTCAACTAAAGACATGGGGCTCAACAGATGCAATGCACTGCATTGGACTGGGCTGTCACCAATGGTCATAAAGATAGAGATGGAAACAAAGGTGCTGCTGAACAAATTTAGACTGCATGTGATGTCACATGTGCACTTCCTCAGAACCCTTGATTTTGGAAGATGGTTGACAATCCATTTTGGAAAAGTGAAGGAACAAGCCAATTGTAACTAGAAGCTGTATATGTCTGGTGAATGAAGACCAATTTCTAGCTATTCACTTTCTGAGATGTAGGTCCAAAAAACCAGAACTATAGGAATGATTATAGCCCCTTAGTAGCAATAGCACTTAGACTTATATATCGCTTCATAGTGCTTTGAACGGTTTACAGAAACAGCATATTGCCCCCAACCATCATTTTACTGACCTTGGAAGGATGGAAGGATGAGTCAACCTTGAGCCAGTGAAGATCGAACCCCTGGCAGTTGACAGAGTCAGCCTGCAATACTGCATTCTAACCACTGCACCACAACAGCTCTTAATCCATCTAGATCAGACATGTCAAACACAAGGCCCGGGGGCCAGATCCGGCCCGTGAAGTGGTTTCATGCGGCCTGTGAAGCCATCCTGGAAACAGTGAGGGAACGGCCCCCACTGCCTTGGCCCTTCTCCAGAGACCCTCCTTCTGCCAGAGACCCTCAGATCTGTCCCACTCCTGCCCAGGCCTCCATAGGCACCCTTGATGCGTACGATGTAGAGCTGGCCACGCCCACCCAGTAGGCCATATGCACTCTAGCCACACCCACCCAGGCCATACCCACCCGGCCCCCTGAGGGCAACTGCAATGCTGATGCGGCCCTCAATGAAATTGAGTTTGAAACCCCTGATCTAGATGACAACAGTGACCACTATTGGCCCACTATGGATCGAAACAGCGGCCTTTCCACTCCTTACTGAAGACAACTTTTAATCATGGGATGATTTTATTCTTCTCTTTTGGCATGCAAAGTATATTTCTTTCTATAGATTGAGGATTACAGGAGTTGCTCAAGTCTGAATATTTGAGAGATGGAAGATTAGGTTATCAGTGGACTGACATGCTCTTACTAGCCCCCAAATTTTTGCTTCCCTGGATGACTCTGGTCATTTACAGAGATCTCTAATTTATTTCACATGATGTCATTGTTAATTGTAAGGTACCCTGAAGAACTTGCAGCCTGAAATTGACACATATATGGTTTAATCAAATATATACCGGTAATTAGACATATAAAACAACTGCAACCTCTTTTGCTTTCTAAATCAAAGAATAAGAAATGTAAAATTTATTTTCTTTTTAAAAGATTCTTTTAAATTATGTTCCGTGACATTTATTTTGAACTCTGTTTGTGCATGAATATTTATTTATTTATTTATTTGTTAAATTTATATGCTGGCCAATAAGTGACTCTAGGATGCTTTTCTATAGAACTTTGCTTTCCCTCTAAAAGTAACTTGTGTTTATGGGATACATAACTGGTACAATCTTTTCAGAGTTGTTTACAACATAAATTTTAAAAAGTAGCATAACTAAACATTTTAAACATTTTATTGAAACAGTAAACCAACCGACCATTAAAATAACGCACAATAAAATACCTAATCAATTCCAACTTCAGGCCATTTTTGTTTTTTTAATGAGGCATAGTTTGGTAATTAGAAGTACATTTGCAATTTTGAAGAGCAATATGAAATTATAGCCTTATTCAATATATATTTTTGCACAGATGGAAATTATACACACACACACACACACACACACAAATATTCTGTTCATATTGCTTTATGGCAAACCATTAGGATTATTTCTTCACAGTGTATTTCCCAAATTCTTAGCCTTTGCCAATGCATTGCCCCACTCTTTTTTTTAAAAAAAAGTTAAAAATATATTTTAATTTTAAACAATAATATAAAGATAGTGGTATGTTATAAAGCACAGCACTGCCTTCAAGAGCCAACTTTATTTTCATACCCTTAGTTTCCCCATAAGGTCCACATTTTAAAAATAATAATAATGGTGAGTAATTTGCAGGTTAGTGCTATATTTATGTGATAATTTGCTCAGAGACAACCCAAAAATTAAAGTGAGAATTGATCATGAGTATTCTGGCTATGGTGATGATATAGAGAGGATAGTAAGGATTAATCTCTTTAGATTGTATTCTGGTAAATTGGTATTTTTTTGAATAGTGAAGTTCATGGTGACAATGATAATTAACTAGCCAAGATTCCTCCTGCCTTTCCTCCCAGCCTTTTTCTTTCAACACCCCAGCATGTTCTGAAAATGTGTTATCTGGCTCAAAACAGACTTATGGGCTAAGAGAAGCAAAAGAGAGTAAAGACTCAAGTCATTTCAGCAAGGTTTTGAGAGGGAGATGAATTGAGACCACATCCTTCTTTGTAGATCTATGCAATTATATGGGTTTTAATGATTCCTTAATTGACTATGTACTATCAAGTCAGTCTTAATTCTTGTGGTCATGTAGATAACCTTGGTCCTTCGGGTCTTCCAGCAGAGTACCCTTTGCTGTCGTCAGAATCCATTGGCATAAGAATATTTTATAATTGTGCAATGCTGTTTGTTTAACTGGGCTTCTTCTGCACTATTGGATGCCCACGCACATTCTTTTTCTTCTGAAATTCAGTGTTGGTTTTAGAAAGAAAAATGGATAATGTGTGAATCAGCCCTTCATTGCATTTCAGGTCTATTCCTTCAATGAGCAATGTCTGCCATTTCCACCGAAACCAGAGTTTCAAATATTTTTTATGCATATCCTATGCATAAACCAACAAAACGTATCATGTCAGTTAAGTTCACAGGTTTAATTCTGAATGTTCAGAATGTGCTTCGGCTTAACAGGTTTGTGAGTCAAGTTACATAAGTTAGGTATTTTGAAACTGGTATTTAAACAGAAATAGAAAAGGAATGAAGAGGCAAATAGAATTTTGTGTGATTACACCATGAGCCATTTTGGGGGGAGAGAGTTCAGTAAGTTATTTCCTAGCCCAAAGCCTTGAAGAGTGAGTTATTTCATCATTGCTGACCCAAGAAAATGAAGGAAGGAAGACCAATTACTAATTGCCTTCATTTTGTCCTCTTCACAGTCCCTTGACCCAGTTTCTTGCTTCTGACTGAATGCATACTTTTCACTTGTTCCAGTCACTTTATATTTTGACTCACAAATGTGCTCTCTTGTGTTTCACATTCTGTTCATTTACAGTCATCTATTATGGAGCATCACAAACGTCATTATTGTCATAGTTGGTGAAGGATATGCATTTCCAGGTGTCAAACTGTAGTCCATGAGCTCAATAGTCACAAAGGAGGAAGAAGCCTAATTTTTGCTCTTTCTCTGACCAGGATAAAGATGTTTAGCATACATCATCCTCTTACTGAGAGCAAGGAAGCTGTTTTCTCACAAAAATATCTAAAACAAATGTAAAATAAGCACAAGATTACAGCTGCACCATTTTATTGTGCAATGGGGGCTTTCTTTTGTTGGTAGACAGACCAGATAAAATAGACTCTTCCTAAAAATCAAGCAATATTAAAAACAGAAGTCGTTTCCCCCCCCCCCCTTAGGTGGTGTTGTAAATGATTTAGCTGCTATTCTGGGTAGCTAAATCAATTCCCAAACAGGAGGTCTTACTGAAGTTTTTTTTAATAGTAATTTTATTAAACATTATAATTAAAAAGATAAGAACTATTACAAACTAAAAGAATAAAAAAAATAGGAACTGACAAAAAGAAGGGAAAAATAATAATAGGAAAAAAACCAAAAATAAAAGTAGAGTAAATGATAAGAAAAGAAATATATAAAAATGACTCCCCCTTCATCATAACAGCAATTTTAGTCTTATTACCCTATTATTAAAATACATCAAAAAAAATCTTTTCCCCGTATCCCATCTCTTATCCTGAAAGCCTCATCATTCAGACCTAGTCAACAAATATCCATTAAGAGTTACCAGAATTAACCACCTATTTTAACTTAGATGAAATAAACCAACTTTACATTTTTTCCTTTTCCTTTTAAAAATGTTGATCTCTTAAAATACTGTTCTGAAACTTCATTTCTTTTCATTTTTCTTTGTCCCGTATCACAAAATCTTTCAACAGTTTAACAAGACTGTTTTGCAAATCCAACATAGGAAACTTACCCAGATCACTTTTTTATTTATTTGTACGTCCCTTTTAGTTAGGACAGGTTCATTTGTGTATCCATTGTAGAATCTTTTCTATGTCCTTCTTGTAACCTGTCATTTTTAAATTCACTTTCAAATCAGCCTCAGTCTTGTCCAGTAAAACTTGTTCTTCTGCCACAAATGTTTTAAATATAGATTATCTATAATGAATGTTTTAAAATTAATTTCTAAGGCCATTATTCAGAAATATCCTTTAATACATTCAATGTCAATCTATTTTGCTCCATTCTGTATTAGTAAGTCAAATAGATGCTCTTCTCCTTTAATTATATTCTTCAGTTTATTCTGATTCCCTGTGGTGTTCAATCTTCAAAGTCCCATCCTATCGGGTTTTGTAAGAATTCAAAATAACAAAATGTTTCCCACAAGAAATATTTTTATGCTATTTCAAATCCAACTAGACTCTTAGTCCGTTTGTAATTTTCCAAAACCAATGTTATAATCACCATTTGGTGTCTCTCTCTCTCTGTCTGTGTGTATTTCTTAAATTTGTACTTAAAGCTTCTTTTGCTAAGAATTGAAGGAGACTCACACAGTATTCAAAACTTGCTGTTGCAAAGGTTTCTAATAGTTTAAAAGCCATTAAATTTCTGAAAATGATTAAGAAATAAGACTCAGCAAACTTTAGGTCCATATAGCTTTTATTACAGCTGTGAGCTCAGTGGGAATCCCTTGACTCCCATCCACTCAACTTACAAGTCAACCACAAAAATCTCAGTTCCTGTAGTCTACTCATAAGAAGCAGCTTTCTGGAGTACATGTGGGCGATCTCACAATCTCTCCTTTTTCCAAAGAGACTTCATTGACTAGAAAACGGCATCTGGACACCATCTTGGTCATAGTGTTGTCTCTACTCCTCCTTCATTATGAATCTTCACTGGATATCTGTTTTGTTAAAGTTTTAATTATTATTTTAATTAGTAGTAAAAAAAATTAGTACGTGCTGAAATATTTCCAATTCAGTGAAATGTGGTTAAAAAAAAATAAAGAACTGCTTTGTAGTCCTGTGCTTGTTAATATTGAAGTGTGATTAACAGTGAGCATGAAAAGGACACACACACACACACACACACACACACTGTTGTAGCCCTGACATACATTCATTTACTAATATTTTAGTGCCTAAAATATAATTGCTACTAAAGAGTTTAAATGAGAAGTAAAATTTCAGTTTAGAAAATTGAATGGAATGAAATAATGGGATATCAACTCCAAAAATTGTAGCAGTGTATGGGCCATAGGGTGAAGTAGATGATTCTACCACAGTAATGGGGATATCTCCATTGTTTGGGAAATGCTTGCTGCTTGTAGTGGAAGGACAAAGATTAACAGCCCTGGATTCATGTATCAAATAGATCAGAGGAGTTTGTATTGCAGAGATTAATTGCACTTGGACTTCTTAGATAATAATTGGATTCAAGCATGTGTTGTGGTTATCAGCATTATGTCAGTGCTTTACACATATTCGTTTCAGTCTTTTGAAATAGCTCTGTAGACTAAGAGTCCAACTTCAGACAGTAAATCTGCTACTAAATATATATTAATAAATGGGAAGGTAGTGAAACATTAAACAGCTTTGCCCTGAACCATAGCAATAAAATCTATGACTCAGGTCCCAAGCCTTCCTCAATACCAAGGGCATTCCAAGAATGGGGGAGAGAAGGGTATGTGTCAAGAAGGTAGCCATCATAACATGATGGAAACCTTGCCCTTTTCTACATAGGTTGCACATCATGTGGTCATGGTTGCAATCTTAATTTTTTAAGCCCTAGCTGAAGACACCCATGATCACAATGGGCAGATTTGCCTTACAGATATTGAATACTTATAATATCATCAACAATTGATCTGATGGAAACTAGTCAAGGAGAGAAGCAACCTAGAACTAAGGAGAAACTTCCTGACAGTTAGAGCAATTAACCAGTGGAACAACCTGCCTCCAGAAGTGGTGAATTCTCCAACACTGGAAGTTTTTAAGAAGAGACTGGCCAGCCACTTGTCTGAAATGGTATAGGGTTTCCTGCCTGAGCAGGGGGTTGGACTAGATGACCTCCAAGGTCCCTTCCAAATTATTATTATTATCATTATTATGATACAAAAATTTGTTTGAAGAACCCCCTTAAAGCATTAGAAAAATCCACTCTGAGTTAAATTCTTTGTCACTGCTAGATTTCTGTAAAATGCAGCGTACAACTTATCTTCTAAAATATATCTATCTCCCAGCCTGTCCCATTCATACTATTTTAAAGCAGGATTGTATTTAGCAAACTTAGTACTATGTTTGATCTCATTCATGTCACACTGTATTTATTGGCAAGTTATTGAATGCAAAGTTATATTTGATCATTGAAACAGAGAAATAGCAGCAGCTTCATTCCTAGAAAGATATTTACCCAACCTGCAACTTATATTTTGTATTGATTTTATTGGTATATAAATCTCTATTACTTAAAACAGAATTTCAAATCATTTAATGACTGATGTTGCTATGATTAAGTTAGCCTCCTTATGATAGTTGTGAGGAAGTTCGCATTTCTCAAAAGTGGAATCTACCAATGTTATGGAGAATAATGGTCTATTTGCTGTAAAACCATCAGTTTCTTTTTGTTCCAGATCAGAGTTGACTCTCCAACTGAGATTCACTTTGGGAGAGACATAGTGACATATCTTTTCATGTTAATCCATGTAAATCCTATAAGGGCTATACAGTACATAGGGGAAGGCTATAAAAAAAACTTAGGCTAAAGGCTAAAAATGCACATATAAGTCTCACCAGAATGGCAGAGATGTATCTCTTTGCTCTACTCTTACAAGAAAAAAAAGGTCAAAGTAAAAGTAAAAAAAAGATGTAAAAATATATGGAACCACAATCGAAAAGTGACATAGCCAAGGTCATTACAATCCTATTGAGTTAAAACAGGGTTAGAATATAGATTCCTTTATGTAATCCAAAACATCTTCTCCCAGTTCCATTTGGAAATTCAGACACAGAACAGTGAAGCAAGAGCAGTGGAAAATTTCAAGCAATCAGTACAAACTGAACGTGACAAAGAATATCTGCATGACATAAATTATATTCCATATGAGCTACGTAGAGCAGGCAAGTAATCAAGGAAACAAATTAACTGAATATAAATAAATGATTTTATTTACAAAGAAGGGAATATGAGAAGTAGGTATTTACTAAAAGTTGATCCTACATATGTTATGGGGAATAATAGTCTGCTCCTCACAATATACAGGTAGTGCTTGCCTTTCAACAGTTTGTTCAGTGATCGTTTGAAGTTACAACATCACTGAAAAAAAATGACTTATGACCGTTTTTCACACAACTGTTATAGCATCCCCCATGGTGATGTGATAAAATTCAGATGCTTGGTAATTGGCTCTTATTTATAACGGTTGCAGTGCCCCGGGGTCATGTGATCACCTTTTGCAATCTTCTGACAAGCAAAGTCAACAAAGATGCCAGAAGCACTTAACAACCCTGTTATTAATTTAATAAGTGCAATGATTCACTTAACAACTATGACTAGAAAAGTCATAAAATGGAGCAAAACTCAACAAATGTCTCAGCAACCAAAATTTGGGGCTCCTTTGGGATCATAAGTCAAGGAATACCTTTGTATTCCAGGTCAGAATTAAGTCCAAGCTCTTCTTAATAACAGAGTCAATTTACCTTACATTAATTCCGCATAAAGGAACGATATAATAATGAAGAAAGATGAAAAATAACACATGATTCTCATGTTATGTTGAATGTTCCAAAGATTTTTAGCCCGAACAATTCTGCGTATTTCATCCAAAGAACAACATTTTTCCCCATATAGTAGCACTTAATGCATTATATCTTTGCTGCTATATTAGGGGAGATAAATTGTAGAAGAATTATCACAGAATTAATTATTTATATTTGGTATTTCTTAACTGCCTCCCTCCCTCCCTCAGAATGAGGCTCTGGGCAGTGTACAATATAATCAGTAAAATTAACATTAAAATCAGAATTAATTGAGATTAAAAAGTTTTAAAATGATAAAAAATAACAAACATTCTGTGACGGTCAGGGTTTGAATGTCGGGGTTGTATAAAGCATAGTGATCATTTACTGTCTTTGCTTGAGTCAGCTTTATTGATGCTTTCTGCATTGATTAAACTTCAATTGATTCTTCCCCCCCCCCCCCCTTTTTCATCTTGTGATAATTAAACATGGAACCACATGATGAAAAAGTCCCTCAAATTTTGTACTGGGACTTTCCTTGATCAGCGGATGTTATTGCACTCTAGGCTATAATCAACTACTGAAGTTCTTTTAACAACAACAGTTCAAAACAATACCCACAAAACCAACACTTTTTAACTTTTTTTTATATAGCAAAGAGTTTTGTGCAATTTATGTTGACAATGCCACTACAATCTTTTTTATGAGTGCATATATATGATAATTGGGCCAAGTGGGTGAACATACATTTTAAAAATACATTTTCTCTCTCGTGAATATGTATATTTAATAAAGCTAATTCTCAATAAACTGTAACCTTTTAAAGTGTTTTAATGGATTCTCTGAATGCAACAAGACTTCTTTTCATAGTTAAATTCAACAGATCTATTTATCCATTCAGGAACTGACCTTTGATCATGCCATTATAACTCAGCTGGTCACAAAAAAACATCAGCTGATAATCTCTACACCCTTCCAATACATAAAGCAAAGATCAGTGTGGGGTGAGGCAATCTCCTCTCTCAACTCATTAAATAGTACACAACCAATGTAACCCATGATATTATTGTCTTTTCTTACTTGCAGAATGATACTATATTATTTTATAGTATAGTACTACTGCATTTATGAAGTAATGGTAAAAGTCTATGGAATTTTGGCATGGAATCTAAAAAAAATAGTTTTACAGTATAAAAACTCCAAATATAAAGCTAGGAGAGCAACATCTTACTACACAACTAAAGCACTGTAAGTTTCATTGTCCTGTGACTGTCTTGTGCTCTGCCTTGACTGTGTGCTAACAGGGAAGACAAAAAAGGAATGGGGGAACAAAATGCATTCCCATTCTTATGAGTATGCATGAAATTGCAACTGTCAATGCAGTCCCGTTCTGGTCTACTTAGAAGTAGCTATTGTATATGAAGTTCACTGAAGCTTATTCCTGCTTAATGAATAGGGGCTGTGGGAAAAAACTACAATAGTGAAATGGGTAGCATATGAATGTAATAAATAATAGTAATAAAATGTGGCATTGTTACCTTTCTTTGTTACAGGTATTGCTGACAATATTAGAAATGAACATCAATAGCACATAACAGTTTGGAAAAAAATTCAGAGAAGAGCAACTAAGATGATCAAAGGCCTGGAGACTAAAACATATGAAGAACGGCTACGGGACTTGGGTACGGCTAGTCTAAAGAAAAGAAGAAATAGGGGAGACATGATAGCAGTGTTCTAGTATCTAAGGGGCTGCCACAAGGCAGAGGGGGCCAGGTTGTTCACCAGAGGGAAGGACTAGAAACAATGGTTGGAAACTGGTCAAGGAGAAAAGCAACCTGGAATTAAGGAGAAACTTCCTGACAGTATGGTTAATCAACCAGTGGAACAGCTTACCAGAAATCGTGGGTGCTCCATCACTGGAGATTTTTAAGAAGAGACTAGACATTCACCTGTCTGAGATGGTGTAGGTTCTCCAGTTTGAGCACGGGGCTGGACTAGAAGACCTCCAAGGTCCCTTCCAGTTCTATTCCATTCCATTCCATTCCATTCCATTCCATTCCATTCCATTCCATTCCATTCCATTCTATTCTATTCTATTCTATTCTATTCTATTCTATTCTATTCTATTCTATTCTATTCTATTCTATTCCATCCTTTGCTTCTTGTTCTGCCTTCAAGTGCTCTGGAGAATAGGTTGATCCCCCTCTTTCTTTGTGGCAGTCCCTTAAATATTGGAATACTGTTATCATGTCACCCCTTTCTTTTAAATAAATTAGACATATCCAGTTCCTCCAACTGTTTTAAATATGTTTTATCCTCCTGTCCCGTAATCATCTTCGTTGCTCTTCTTTGCACTCTTTCGAGAGTCTCAACATCTAGTATTTAAGTATTTATTAAACAAACACATGGGCTGCCTCCATTGCAGATTGCAACTTTAGGCAGTTTATTACCATTAAAATACATAAGACACCAAAAGGAAAATCAGGAATCATAAAAACAATGATCAAAAACATGTCAGGAAACAGTAAAGCCTATCACAAAACTATATAGTAATGCCCAGGTAGTAGGATCATAACTAGCCTGCTGAAAAGCCAGGGTGAGTTTTGATCCCAGTGTGGTGAACCTTGCATTGATAGCCATACAAAGGAACATAGGGTAAAAGGTGATCATTTGGAGAATAATAATGATAATAATATCATGAAAAGAAGTATCATGATCTGAAAGTCAAAACGGAAAGAATATGGCATATACAGGTCGTGATGATCTGGTAACTGGTGTGTAGGGTGCCGTACCCAAAAAAATTTGAAAATTTGTGCATTGAGAATATTTCCATATATGAAATACAAAAGGCCATGTTGCTTGGATCTACACATATACTACATTGATACATTATGGCATCCTAGGTTCTTGGGAAGAACTCAGTGCCTACTGTTGTGATTCAGGGTCAGCCTGTGGGTTCGGCAGTTCAGAGGAGGAGGAGGGGGGTGTTGAAGAGCTTGCTGAGGGGATTGGACAGCTTGATGAGAGCCCTCAGCCAGGCCCCTCTCATCTGTTCACGACGCAGACCCAGCTGTGTGAGCCTGACAGCGTGGATGAAGATGACCCACAGCTGGCCCCGTTCAAGGACGCCCGACGCAGGAGGCAGTCAATCAGGAGTAAACAGAGGAAGGCAATGGGGCTCCTCGGAAGGAGGCAGAGAGAAGCCACGCCCTGAACTGTATTTAAGGGGGAATGCGTGGGAGGGCTGGTTTGCTGAAGGCAACCGCTTGAAAAGCTCCTGTTTCTTGGTTCGTGTCTTGTTCTATTTGTTTTTGTAGCAATAAATTTGGCAGGCGTAATTCCAGCCTCTTGCCTTCTTGTAAAAGGGGTTGTCCCTGCCTTTTCTGCAGGGCCGGTAGCAGGCTGGTACAGAACACCTACGAAGGCCAACACGAGCTAAAGAAATGGCAGCTGTGACTTCACATTGGAATGAACACATAATAATCTATTAAATTACATGCCACCTGACTCTGTATGACTCTGGGCAGCTCACAACGACAATACTTATGCATATACTTTTGGACTTGTGAGCTCAATCAATATATGGCTGAAAGGTCTCTTCTATTAGTAGGAGCCTTCATGTAACGAACATGAGCTACTATCCCCTTGCCTTTCAGAGGAATTTCTTTGCATTATGAGGCTATTTGGGTTCACAGAACAATGTTTATTTGCAGGGATAAACTTCAAAGCAATTGTTCCTCCCTGGAGCCTTTGGACAGAGCAGACTAATCTATTCTCTAATACCTGTTATGAACCACACTGAAATCTTGCCCTTTACTTACGAGAAGCTGCAGGTTGTTTACAATATATCACAACAATTAATATTATTAGTTCACACAGATTTTCAGTAGAGTATTTTTTTTTCTGATGGGAGAACATAACCTGAAATTTGCTGTTATTGCATGTTATTTTTTTGGTCATTTTTATTATCCCTTTTTATGACTGTGAACTTGCTTGGGGTTTTTATTCTTCCTCATGTCTAATACAGTGTTTGCATTCAATACTTAACATTAAATTAGAAGTCTTATGCAGATTTAACTATTTGCCTACTTTCTGTAATTTAATTCAATGTACCAGCATAGTTCTTTGACAAATTTATATTTCCTTCTTTGAACCCTTCTTATGCATCAGAAACGTGAAGGAAAGAATATCAAAGTTAGAATTCTATGCTTATTGCTATTTTTTTTTCTGAAAATACTGAAAGAACTGTGAAAGTTTACTGATTTGCAAATAAATATTCTTCCCAAGAGCAATATGAAGCTGATTGTTTTCATTACATATTCTTGACAAATAAACATTTAAAGGGCAGAAACATTGGAGAACATCTACCCAGCACTATTCAGAATGTCAAATGCATTCTTATTACAGAAACTTTTTGAACAGCCAATTATCCCATCTTCTCCATAATTTCTCATTTTCATGATAGCTCTTTCTACTTGTCATTATCTCAGTGCTTATCTCGCAACATGCAGTGATTAAATCAGGGCAAGCTTCATTTTTCTTTGACATCCTGTAATTAAATTATAACCCGTGCTGAGCATAAAAGGGAAAATATTGGAGGAAAAACATGTCAGCGAACTCTTATTAGAGTTCTATTTATGAAACAGCCATTTTTACAGAAAGAAGGGACTGAAAGAAGGTTATCTACTTGCCATTGAGTGGGCCACTTTTTGCCAGCATTTTCCTTCACCTGAAAGGGGTTTCTTCATGGATAAGGATCTGCTATTGCTTATTAGTTTTTATATGGAATCGTGGATTTCACATCTTTTGAGAGACTACAGATTTATTTCTGAGTATGACTTTACTGCTCTTCTGAAAGTGAATCGCCTGCTAGAGGGAAGGTCATTTTTGCCTGGAAAGAGAGCCAGGTTCTGCCAATTTGCTGTTGGGTGTGTTATCACTGGGTACATTACAGATTTGTGCTGGCACTGTCAAAAAGGATTTCATGCGTCAATCTTTTTACCATTTTTATTCCTTGAGATGGGGGTGCCATTTTGCCTAATACAGTCCAATTCCACGGCCATCCCCAGGCTATTTCTGAGTTCTGGGATTATAAGAGCGAAACTGCCAGCACTGTCATTCCTTTGAAGTATTAGTTGAGGGCAGAACTTGCTCATGATCAGTTGCTGCCTCTTTGTTTACTCAATGATTCAATTTAAGGGCCATCTAACTCCACACTGCGGGTACCTTATGATTAAGAAAACAGAAAACATTAAAGAGATTTTACTTTCTAACCCTCCTTTGGCCAGTATTAGCTTGGTTATGTGGGGGTATGGGTTTAACACTCTTAGATGACCACTAGATGTGTGCACTAAATTAGCTCAACTGAGGTCACACCCAGGAATCACCACTGTTTCTGTGACCGTTTAGTTAGGCAATTTGACATGTGGCTAAACAGGCAGTTTCATGTTTAGATATTCCCATATTCATTTAACTGAATATGGGAATATTCAGAATTTGACAAATTGCTGATGGAATTTCATACCTGAACATTATTAGAGTTTGACCATTAGCTCTAATTAGGGATAGAGAAAAAAAATGCAGAATGAGTTTCAGTCCAAATGTTTCTTTCTTTCTTTCTTTCTTTCTTTCTTTCTTTCTTTCTTTCTTTTTAAGATTTATATACCGCCCTTTCCCGAAGGACTCAGGGCGGTTTACAGGGCATTTAAAATTGCTCTAAGCTTTCCAATTTTGAGAAATTTGGGTATATGGGGCAATCAGCGCAGATTTTAAGCACGTCTCTGTTCAGGACTTCATCCTAAATGGGAGATTTACACACATGTAAGAAAAATTCAGGCTGTTTGCCCTTTTCTTTGACTTTCCAGAGTCAAATAGACCATTATGCATAAGTGGGTGGGGACACACTCTTTTATGCAATTAATGCAAATTACCTTCTGATTCAGACTGTACTCCTCAAAGCCACAAAGACATAAACTGAAATGATGAAGAGGGCTGATGCCCTTGGGGAAACCGATTGCAGGGAGAGTGTGGCCTTGTTCCTCTTAATCTGAGCAAACTTCTCTTCAGACTAAATGCTAATTAAGTCCTGCACATTCGAACACAGGACACATGATGATGAGCAGATTGTTGTGTGGTTGGCCCTTGCAAAAGAGCTACGTAGTATTTAGAAAGTGCTTCGAGATCAGTTATAGAGATCGTAGATATTTATGGATTATTATTATTTTTCTCATTCCTGCTTGAGTCGGTGGCACAGATGTGAAGTTAGCTTCACTTTACGCTAATTAAATTACAGGGGCAATAAATCAGTGTCCTGTGAAATGTACACAACAAAACTTAAAAGTTATGCATTGCACTCTCCTCTCACTCCTACACATGACTTAACATGTGAATGTTTAAGGAGGGTGGCTCCCCCCCCATTCTAATAGTGCAATTATTCACATTATATAACCAGCTCAATGCTATTTTTAATCAAGGGTTTGAAAATACATTTAAATGACAGAAGGGGTCTCTCCTGAAATGAATGTGCCAACATATGCATGGAGGAAGGAGGAGGATGTAAAAGCAACAACTTCCTCTCTAACACCGTGTGCTTTAAAATGCAGCACATACAGCAGGTTATGTAACCTAACATAATCATTAATGACTCACACACTTACCTCACAACGGAGCTGGCTAAAATTAGACTCCCATTCTTAAGAGTCGGAACTTTCCCTCTTCTGCTCACTGGGATTTAAATGTCGTAAATTGGATAGCTTTTCCTTTTTGCTACTCAATCTTAATTTACTATGTGTTGTTGTTTCTACTGCCCTATTCTCAAAATTCTCAAAATTCCAACATAAATCAGTAAAATTCTAGTCTTTTCTAAATGAAGATTGGGACCTTTTTTGGTTTGCTTTTGTCTCTTGAAACGGGGGTGCGTCGTTTTAAAATACAGTGTTCAGATTACTTCTGTTAGACCTGGGGTGTCAAACTCAATTTCATTGAGGGCCGCATCAGCATTGTGGTTGCCCTCAGGGGGCCGGGTGGGTATGGCCAGGGTGGGCGTGGCCTACTGGGTGGGCGTGGCTAAAGTGCGTATGGCCTACTGGGTCATATGGTCAGCTCTACATCATTCGCATCACGGGTGCCTATGAGGCCTGGGCAGGAGTGGGACAGATCTGAGGGTCTCTGGCAGAAGGAGGGTCTCTGGGCCAGGGCCAAGGCAGTGGCCCTGGCAGTTCCCTCACTGTTTCCAGGATGGCTTCACGGGCCACATGAAACCACTTTGCGGGCCGGATCTGCCCCCGGGCCTTGTGTTTGACATGTCTGTGTTAGACAAAGCAAAACTACAGGTAGTCTCAACTTACAACCATTAGTTTAGTGACCGTTTGAAATTAAAAAAAAAGGCACTGGGAAAAATGGCTTTTAATCATTTTTCACATTTACGACTATTGCATCAGCCCGATGGTCACGTGACCAAAATTCACATGCTTGGCAACTGGTTCCTATTGATGACGACTGCAGTGTCCCAGGGTCATGTGATCACCTCTTGTGACCTTCCGACAAGCAAAGTCAATGGAGAAGCCAGATTCACCTAACAGTTGGGATATTAAATTAACAACTGCAGTGATTCACTTAACCACTGTAGTAAGAAAGGTT
Organism: Vipera ursinii; assembly: GCF_947247035.1. Taxonomy (NCBI): domain Eukaryota; kingdom Metazoa; phylum Chordata; class Lepidosauria; order Squamata; family Viperidae; genus Vipera; species Vipera ursinii. Next base: position 45,370,930 of record NC_139513.1, on the reverse strand, counting down.
GCAAAAAGGGGCAAACCTCACTCGATAACTGTCTTGCTTAGCAAACAGAAAGTT